>NC_136061.1:2009712689-2010912689 GCF_964261635.1 Lissotriton helveticus
TGGTATTTTGTCCTGACTTTCTGCCTAGGTTAAGTATTCAAATCTCCTCATATGTTTAGGATACTGTTATAGCGTGAGCAACCAAAGCAAGATATAAAGATGATCAGTGGAGAATCATATGAGAGAAAAACACCAAAAAGAAACAAAAAGTAAAAAATATTATATTCTTAAATGGACTTATATCCACGAATGAAATTATTCGCAGTAAAAAAATACTTTTTGCAAAACACAGTGTAAAAAAGGGGAATGATAGTAACACTGCATGCAGGATTACAGTACAAGGTGAAAGATGTCGAAAGTTATGTCCGCTGGTAAACTATAGAGAAAAGGGTAAATGTTCAACGTTGGAGGTTTTAGTTATTATTGATAAGAAGTTCTGAATTTTACCAAACGTCTCCAGATATAGTAACAATTTTTTTTTCTATATTTCTAATGCAGTCACGGGTTATATTTGTGAACTGCCTTCGATAGCCTGCTGTGAATCAAGTGTGGTTTTGTTGCCTTGCTAAGTGGCACTAACCAAAGCCCCTAACAACAGCAAGACTATTTTTACAATCTGCAAACCTGAAAATTGATAAGAAAGTAAAGAAAAAATGATAGATATTGAGATAAAGCACACGTCTAGCAGAAGCTGCAAATCAAACTACACCGGCATTATAGAACTGACTGGATAAAGTGGCATGCATTCTAATATCGGAAAGAGGTCACTAATATGTGTCTGGGATGTTTGCGTATTAAGCTTTTTAAAAGCCTCTTACACTGCCATAATTTCCAGTTTTATGACATTGCTGCTGCAGCAGAAATGGCATTGCTTCCTGTTCTTAAATTATGTCTTTTTGAAGCCTTTCATTTGCTAGAACAGCTGCAAGGTGTCCCTTCAAGGATTTTTTATTTATATTTTTATACACTGAAATCACAATTGAGATATCTTAGTTCATTCCATTCTGTGACCTCAGACTATCAAACTGGAGTGACCCTCAATCTCCCGGGACTGGGAGAGATTCCAAATCAGGTTATGAAAGAGCAAGGCCAGGATATCAAAGCAACACATCAACACAGTCCCAAGGAGATACTCTGTGCAGAGGCTGGTGAAGGCCAGCCAACTGGCACACAGCTCTCTTATTTATTCATGTGAGCAGTTTCAACTTTCCACCTTTTGAACTTTTCACATCTCGCATGCCAGTGTAAGAGTGTGTGGTGCACATAGGGAGTGTGGATTACTGTTAATGGGCGTAAGCCACAGCAGGGACATGTTAATTTTGTGTGCGGGTGCACCTGTGCATGGGAGTGCAATTGTGTTTGTACGTGTGTGGTATGGACGCTATGTGTTTGTGTGCCTATGAATATGCACTCACTGCAGGATACATATGGAGGTGAAAGTATCTGTAATTGTATGTCTCATGTATTTCTACATGGTAGCACAGAGGAGTACGTAAATCTGCATGTGGGTTGTGTTATTATTCTGTTGCCTGAGGTTCAGGCATGTGGAGCCTGCATGGGTATGTAGATGGGTGTAAGTATGCATATGTCCTAATTTTCTAAAGTTTGACACATTCTTTATCACCCGGTATTAATTTTCCCAACATACTTTTATCTCAGTTCATTAACTTTTTATTGACGTCATTTCCATTTGAAACAAAAAATGTCCATTATCAAAACTGCAATATTGTATAAGCAAAAAAACAAACTGCATCCTCCTCTCCTTCCATATGAGAGAAAAGCTTTGTAAGTCCACTCTGAGTCTATCTACTACGTTGCCACCTAACTATATTTTCCCTTCTGAATCCACTGTCAGTTGTAGTAACACAGGGTTTACAATTTGCTTCCATTAGTCTTAGTTTATCAGGATTCCCTATATAGTCTGAGTGTGGGTAAGGTATGTGAATAGGACACCCAAGGGCAATACTGGCTGCTACCGAACCAGCGTGGGGTGGCGGCGAGGGGGTTGGGGAGTGGATGGGGGATGGATGGAATTAAAAATAATAAATGATAAAAAAGAAAAGAAAAGAAAAGAAAAGAAACCTTACCTGGAGGTCACCAGCTAAGCAGCTGCGTCATCTCCAGCAGGAAGCACCCAGCCTCCCAGAATCCCATAACCAATAACAATGTTGCCTTAAGCAATATTGCGATTGCTCTGAGAGCCATGGTTCGGCGGTCAGACCGGGGCTTGGAGGCTGCGCATGTTCCCCACTAAGGCTCTATAATACAGCCTGTGGAGAACCTGCACAGTGTGCATGACGGTTTGGCTGGCCTGAGACAGCCAGTCAAACCTTCATGTGCACTTTAGGTGCAGCCACCACTTCCCCTTCAGCCTCAACATCAGGGGAGGACGGCCCACCCTATCAAATATGGCTGCTCTCTGCAATAGTAAAAATAAAATGATAATAATAGACAGCCGTTATTATTTTATTTTACTTTGCACTGCTTTAAAGCAGTGGGGCGATGCTTCAGCTCCTGCTAAAGGGGCTAGCGACTGCAGATAGTCCGTCTCGGATTTCCATTGCACTGAAAATTTGCACCTTTCCCTATGTATGTCCATTGAAAAATCTCCCTATGGCAGTGTAAGACCCTGCTCAGGAAGTCACAGGGCAGTCAGGCAGTCAGGCAGTCATATCAGCTCTCCCCTACATAGCATTCCTTCCTCCACCATGCCTCTCCCTTTTCTCCAACTCCCAAGCATCATTGACCCTTATTCCTACTCGCACTCTGATTCAATCAAATCTATTCTCTCCCCATATCCCGGTTAACTCAATTTATCCTTGACCCACCATCACCACTCCCTCTCTTTACTTGGTCCATGGCCACTATTTTTGTTTCACCTGCTTCCCTAAATCACCAAACTCTACTATAGCTTCTGACATTGCTGACCATTGTCTTACCCAATTCCTATGCCTCTGGTCCTTGCCCTGACACACCTCAATTCACTGCAGCGTAACCCATATCTGTTCTCTCCCAAGCCTCTACACATTTTTATCCCTTCCTCCCACTGTCCACCTCTCTCTGTCCACCACAGCCTGGCATGGTGAAAGCATATTAAGAGTTGTAGCCAGGGCAAACGGAGTGGTCACTGCAGTCAAGTAATGGCGATGAAACTAAGGACTGAACAGAAAGGCACAGGACAGCATGCATGTACTGGGTGCGTCAAGGGCCGGACTGGCCATATCGGGCACCGGTTTTGACGGGTGGGGACCGTTTTTGTTACTGGGGACTGGTTTTTCAGCAGTGCTGCAATATTGGTACCCTGTAAAAAAAGCAACAGCAATGTTCCCCCCACTCATCCCCCCACCCCGGCCCGTCGGACTTAATTGCCAGGGCTGCTTTGCGTTTTGAGTCTGGCCCTGGGTGTGTCTCTATAATCTCACAAGTTCCTTGATGGCTGCTGTCAGCAGTGGTCTGTGCATAACTGGATGCTCAGCCTACCGGGAAAATTATAATTGCAGGCATAACAATTATCCTTGTGGGGCATTTGTGTATGTGGAGGGGATGAAGGTGCTAGAGTGGGATCCAGTTTAAACAAAACTCCAGTTTACCATTACAAGCACACAGTGCTGATCCCCGCTTCTTCGTGCTGTGGCACAACAGGCTGATGGACCTTAGATGTTGTGGTTGAGAAGATCAGGAGCAAATTATCACATAAGTATTAATCAAAGATTCTATATACGCTCAGCCAATAATGAGAGTTATTGAAGATTTTTAAGGGTTTTATTATTTCAAAGTTTAGCAAATTGTTTTATTCAAAAGCATACGTATTATTCATATGAGTCTCAAATAATCTTTTACAGAATTAATAAAGAAATAATGGTTAATTAAATCAAAACACAATGCGTTAAACGTGTTCCATAAAGTAAGACAATCCCTATTCTAAGAATGGGGCGAAAGGTGTCAGTCGGAACCCATAAAAACTTCAAGTTCGAAAGAGAGTGAGATAAAAAATAACGTTCAAAAATATAGCTAAAGGTCATCAACCAATCAAAGCAGAACTTCCTATAAAGAGACATTCACTAAACTCAATAGTACCCCCAGCAAAGAAAATAAGGTAGGGGAAATGTGCAGTATCAGTAGCAACCACACTCAATAGGATGGCAGGGGAGTCGGATGCCTGGTGTGGAAATCATGGAAAAGAGTTTGTACCTACTCTAGGAACATTAATTATTATAAACAATCAAAACAAAAGTTTACAGTTAATGTTGCATTATCTTCTCCTCTCCTCCAATAAACTTTTAGGGATTTTTCTGGGCATAGGTTCACTCCTCATCTTCTCAAACGCAACACAATATAATTCAGACAGTAACCTTTGAGTACGCAGCTTTGCTATTTTGAATCCAACTACACATGAGGTTTCTTTATCCAAAACATCCTCTGCCAGGAATGGAACTACATTTCTATACTTGTAATGAAGCAAATGAGTTGTTAGCTAACAATGAGCTATGTCAAAATTGAAACATCTGCACCAATAAAAGACAATTTTCTTCAAGATTTTATCCTTGAGAAATACGACATGTATGTGCTACTATCTGTCGTTATTCGTCATAATCCTACTAAATAACAAATTCTAAATAGGCATTTTAAACTCTTCTTAGTATAAGAAGAAACATTTTGCAGGGAAAGTAGCATTTATGTAATAAAACGTAATCAAGGAAAGGTCACGAATTAAACAGTTAACGCGCCCATCAGCACATTTTTGTCAACCCTCTTTCTAAACAATGCTGCATTAATCACTCTTTGAGGCCTAGTACATGTAAGAATGGCTTGTTACTACATTTGCGCTTTTAAAATATGCATTTTGTTAATTTTAAATCTCCACTTTAATATCACACATATACTTTAACCACCTTAATTTGCGTTTTGCTAAAAATGCTTCTTCAAATCTGCTTGCCAGGGAAGACACACACTGGCTGTCTGAGTGGATGGGTGCAAGAATAGCCCACCTCTGTGGTGTGTCCTGGCCAGGTAGGCCACCTTCTGATCACTGGGCTGGCCAGGTAGCTGCCCTCTATCACACTGGTAGGATCGGGCATGATAAGAGACGAACACACAAGGGCAGACATCGGCCTGCAAGAGGACTTGCATGCTCAGCCTCTCGGAATCTGAACTTTTGGCTGATATGCCAATCCAGCAAGGGACTGGAGTACAAAAATAGGAAAACTCGGTTTGGAGAAAATGTGTGTCATTTTGTTCTAGACAGTGTCATTTTGTCTACTCTTTACCAGCGCCGACGGCGCCAGTGGACACAGACATCATCGGCACATAATGGACTTGTCAGGGCCGGCGTTTCTAGGAGATGGGTCAGCACAATTTTCTGCTGAAGCTGTGATCTCTGTTGTTGAGAGAGACGTTTCTGACACATTAACAATGATGGGAGACACCTGTTTCTGGTGATTGTTCTGACTCAGGCGCACCTGCCATTATCACGAGAGAAGCATCCGAGATAACGTAACCTTTTGGGAAGGAGCCACTGAAAGCCATTTCATCACAGAAACCACACCCCTGGATTCCCTTCGCCAGGTCATCTGGAGTGAAAACAAAGCAACGCACTTGTCATTTGTCCGAGTCCCTCCCTGCTTGTCAGTACTTTCTCACGGCATCAAACTGAGCAAAACAACCTCCAGTCAAATAAATACAGCACTACTAATAAGTGTGTCTGTTCTGCATGGAGATGGCCGATTGCACGATGGTATGCTACCTTTTCTAAAGATCATCTTATATTTTCTTTTCGTTTGACTCGGATTAGCTTTCCTTGCGGCAGAGGCCTGTTGCCAAAGCCAAGAATCTGCAAACAAACTTATATATTTAGACAAAGCGCAATTTTTTTTTCTACTACACACAGAATGCTGCGAATTGCAAAATGTATATTGAATTTTCTGTGCCACTTTACAGCTACTATGCACGAAAACTATAGTATCTCCTGAATTCCTTTTTTTTATTGAACGCTTGTCACGAATTTAATAAGTGAGATGTACTGTCAAATAATAACACATTTCGTTCATTTCTAGAATATAGTTATTTTTTCCTTCATTGCCCCAAAGTCAAGACAATGCCTTTCAACCTTCATTTGAAGACATCATTATTCTGTGATAAGAACAAGAACACAAGTCCGTGATCAATAATATGGAACATAGCAATCAAGGCCCCTTTATAAGTAAACAAGAGTAAGTGAGTCTAGGAACCACACATGCCTACACACATCACTGTGGTACTATTAACATTTTCTGCGTTCCGCTTTGGTAGGAGACAAATAAAGAGTTCGCTTCATCCCCTTAAGTGTGGCAGCTAAGAACACTTGAGTTACACTGCTCTCCACTGCCCCCCCCCCCACACCTCCGTGGAAGAGGTCTGGAATAGGGTACAGCTGGGTGTCAGGACTTACAGTTAGGGAACTATACATAAAAGCACACATGCTCCCATAAACACACAGATCAACGCATACCATCTAGCATGGCATTTTTGTTTTTATTGTGAATTTTGTTTTGTTTTCGATCAGGAACTCTTTCAGGAGTCTTCTCTTTGTGCTGTGCTTTTCCACCCCTTCTCAAATGAACTACACTTCGTAGGTTGAGCTTGAGTTCACACAACGGTTTGTAACCCTGGAGCGGTGCTAGGCTCAAAGATCTTGAGTAGAGGTAAGCACCCATGTGAAGCGCGCATGGTCAGTGACTGGCTGCCGCCCCCTCCCTATGACCACACCAACCCCCGGACACATGAACATGAAACATGGTTATCTTTGGAAGGCGGGGGGTCGCAAGGCCCCCGGCCGTATTTATTAAGATATAAAACAACAAATTTTAATTGCACGATAATCAGTTTATACAAAAATTAGCAAGACATTAGATACAAGATTGTCAACATGTGTGAGAGACTATCCTTAACAAAACTCTAATTCAAATTGTTTCCTAACCGAATCAAACATCCTCATCTGAATTTTTGTATACTAACATTTCTGGCCATATGGCAAGGTCGCTAACCGGTGTCAGTTCCTACTAGCTGCGCCTCACCAAAAAGATGTGCGCATGCGCAGCCGAGCCCGGTAATTACCCGGTCCACGCCGTGAACTCCATTTACCCACTAAAGGAGGGCCCTTATTCTGCGCCATCCGGTGATGTCATAAGTATGCGCGCGCGGGGTGGCTACCAGCCTAAGGAAAGCGTGACTCCTCCAACCCGTGCCCCTTTGAAGCACCAGTTACCTTGCCCCTTAAGTTCTAGGAGGGGCCAATGGCCCCTCCCCCTGGGCGGGAACCTCCATAGGATAATGCTCGCCCCCTCAGACCTTAAAAATAGCTGCTCACCGGTCATGACCTTACCGCATGCCCCATTCCTAATAAATACGACGACCTATGGGAAAAAATTCTAAAGGACAACTACACTGACTAAGTTAACCATCACGCATAATACCGTAGACCTACAACAAGGGAAAAAAGGCCTAAATATCATTGCAACCACATAACATATTACAATACCATTAACTAAACGGGGAAAAAAGGCCTAAGAGAAAGCATCACAAGCAAAATACACCAACAAAAACAGTTTTCTAAGTATGGAAAATTGGCCTAACTAACATCATAGCAAATTACAGACTGAGTCAGACTACTAATGCATACAACACCGCATAGTTCCAGGGATGCAGGGTGGGAAAACAAGAAGCCCCGAGCGCGGGGCACAACTGGTGTGGGGGAGCGTCCAGGCAACAAGGGGTCACCTGGGCGCTCCCCGCTTCTTTATCCTTGGGTGCCCCGGGGGGGGCGGCACGCCCCCTCTCCCAACCCCTCCTGCAGCCCGCCCCCCTGACCCTCATGTCGCTTAATGCCATCCGGGTCAGGGAGGGCGCCAACCAATCGGTGGTAGGGCACGCCCCAGAGGACACGCCCCACCACCGAGAGGTACAGAGGAGAGGAGCGGTCGCCGCACCGCCATGCGGGTGGGGGGGCCAAGAGCCCCCCCTTTTCACATGGTCAGTGACTGGCTGCCGCCCCCTCCCTATGACCACACCAACCCCCGGACACATGAACATGAAACATGGTTATCTTTGGAAGGCGGGGGGTCGCAAGGCCCCCCGGCCGTATTTATTAAGATATAAAACAACAAATTTTAATTGCACGATAATCAGTTTATACAAAAATTAGCAAGACATTAGATACAAGATTGTCAACATGTGTGAGAGACTATCCTTAACAAAACTCTAATACAGATTTTTTCCTAACCGAATCAAACATCCTCATCTGAATTTTTGTATACTAACATTTCTGGCCATATGGCAAGGTCGCTAACCGGTGTCAGGTCCTACTAGCTGCGCCTCACCAAAAAGATGTGTGCATGCGCAGCCGAGCCCGGTAATTACCCGGTCCACGCCGTGAACTCCATTTACCCACTAAAGGAGGGCCCTTACTCTGCGCCATCCGGTGACGTCATAAGTATGCGCGCGTGGGGTGGCTACCAGCCTAAGGAAAGCGTGACTCCTCCAACCCGCGCCCCTTTGAAGCACCAGCTACCTTGCCCCTGAAGTTCTAGGAGGGGCCAATGGCCCCTCCCCCTGGGCGAGAACCTCCATAGGATGATGCCCGCCCCCTCAGACCTTAAAAATAGCTGCTTACCGGTCATGACCTTACCGCCACAGGCCAGCATTGTTAACCGATGATCTGGCCTCCCCCTTCCTAGACCTCAACCAGGACAGATTTACTTAGCAAATCCCTCTAGCCAGGCCCAGAGATTATTAGACCACAGGATGTTCCCTGCCTCAGTCAAGTGTACTCCGTCCCCCAGGTAAAACTGCTTGCCCCAGATACATCCATGCGGAATCGTCTGCAACCGGGGGGCTCGGAAGAGTTTCTCCAACTGTGTGTTGATCCTCTTTACCGAGTGATTCAACGCCCTGACCGAGTCCCCCCCTCGCCACTGCCACCGAGGGATAAGTTGCGACCATACTACTGTGCAGCCCGGGCAAATCCTAGCCACCCACCCTGCAGTGGAGATGATCTCCTCAATAAGGATGCGCCTCCCCAATTTGGCCAAATCATTCTCCCCAAGGTGAAGTATCACCACTGACGGGGGGGCGGGCTGCTGAGCTAAGAGTCCCTGGAAGAAGCTCCTAAACTGGCTGAGGCACAGACCCCCCTCTTCCGAAAAATGAGATATGAAACCCCTTTTGCGCCGCCCTGTTCCTACGGTCTCCTGAAAGAAAAACATGTTCAGCACGCCTTACATAAGAGTGGCCCACAATCCAAGTCACCAATTTCAATGCCCTGACCGAGTCCCCCCCTCGCCACTGCCACCGAGGGATAAGTTGCGACCATACTACTGTGCAGCCCGGGCAAATCCTAGCCACCCACCCTGCAGTGGAGATGATCTCCTCAATAAGGATGCGCCTCCCCAATTTGGCCAAATCATTCTCCCCAAGGTGAAGTATCATCACTGACGGGGGCGGGCTGCTGAGCTAAGAGTCCCTGGAAGAAGCTCCTAAACTGGCTGAGGCACAGACCCCCTCTTCCGAAAAATGAGATATGAAACCCCTTTTGCGCCGCCCTGTTCCTACGGTCTCCTGAAAGAAAAACATGTTCAGCACGCCTTACATAAGAGTGGCCCACAATCCAAGTCACCAATTTCTTGCGCTCTTCATGCCGCTTGTGCTGCGATGGTGTAGATCGGTGACGCCCAGCGGCGAGTTACTCCCCTGCGTCACAGGTTTGAGAAACTGCAAAAAACCAGAAACATACCAGGCGTGAGCACCATCCTATCACAACATGTCAATCCGTACATATCGTTTGTAACATTCAGACGACCATCTCCCTAGTCTCTTCACATTCTCCACTGGGAGAACCCTTGCCACTGCTTCAGTTGCGGCCCCAATCCTAAAGGAGTGCGTGCCAAATTCCTTGGGATCAAAACCTGCCTGTCTGACCGTCAGTTCTAAGACTCTCCTAAACTGGTACCTTGTCAATGGCGTACCATCGGCGTGACACAACAGTGCACCCCCCGCCGTGCCCTCACGCTGCCTGTGGAAGACTTCCACATGAGAAACCGGGCAGCAAGGATTGGCCCGGGCCCGGTGGAGCACTATGGTGTGACCCCGAGATTCCTGGTTAGTCTTGGATCTCTGAATTGTCACCCACATGGTATCCCCTCTAATCTTTACACAGGCCCCCTGTAGGCCGCCCAGCTTATCTTCCCTTGACGCTGCGACCAACTCGCGGATTCTCAGAGCCCCATAGAAAGCCAGGGAAAATGCAGCCTTGAACAGAAGTACCTCCCACTCTGAGCTACAGACACTGCGAAGCGCCACCAATAAGGCTGTCAGCCGCGCTAGCCCAATGGGCCTTCTCCTATCTGCAGAGTGACCTTGTAAACGGCGCCAACCCCTCAAAGCCTTGCGCACCATAAAGGTGTTAGTGGGAACTCACATGCCCTTAGCCTGCGCAAAGAAGGAGACCGCCGCCCTATGCCTGCTCGCAGCCGCCACTGAGCGCCCTTCCCTGTGCTTCACTTCTAAGTAGGCCGCAAAGCTGTCCTCCTGTGCCCACCTAACCTCCCACTCCAGCCCCAAGAAAGCACGGTAAGACAAAAACGCCCCTTCGTAAGCTGCCTTGGTCCTGGGGGCTAAGCTAGTAACCATGAGGTCCTGTAATCTGGGGTACCAATCTGCCAAAGTACTGCCGGGAAGTGCGCCGGCGAGGGGTCTGCTGCAGGAAGATGTTCCCTGAAAACCTGCATTTTAAAGCGAGAAAGGGAGTCAGCTGCATTGTTGAGGATGCCTGGGACATGCTTGCCTCTGAACACCACATTCCATTTTAAGCACTGTAACACAATCTCCTTTATCAGGCGCAGTATGAACGGACAGCGTGCCCCCTGTTGATTTATACATTCGACAACTGTCATGTTATCAGACCAGAACACCAATGATTGATTACATAGGTGTTCCGGCCAGACCTTCAAAGCCACCCATATTGGGAAGAGCTCCAGGAAGCCAATATTGGTAGTCAGACCCCATGCTCTCCATTCCTCCGGCCACCGCTGGGCGACCCACTTGGTCCCCAGGATGGCGCCAAAGCCCGCACTACCAGCAGCGTCTGTCCATAAACCCAACTCCACTGATGTGGCGGGAGGACCGGACCACACTACCCTGCCATTAAAATCCTCCAGGAATGCCATCCAGATATGCATATCCTGGCGAACCTCAGATGACAACCTCGTGCGGTGATGTTTCTCCCGTAATCCCTTCATAGCTTGGGCAATGGAGCGTGAGAATGGGCGCGCCATTGGGATGACCCGCAGAGCAAAGTTCAGTTGCCCCACCACTTCCTGCAGCTGTTGTAGGGAAAACTTGTCTTTGCGTAGGCATTGCCGAAGAGCTGCTCTAAACCTAGACACTTTGTCCCTGGGCAACCTGAAACATCCCTCCACTGAGTCAATTTCGATACCAAGGAATTCGAGGCAGGTGGATGGGCCGACCGTCTTCCCTGGCGCCAGCGGGACCCCAAAAGCCCGCATGAGCACGCAAAATTCCTGCAATGCCCAAGCACACTCCTGAGAGCCCGCTGCACCTAAGAAAAGGAAATCGTCCAGGTAATGCATGACCTGCTGGTGGCCTGTCGCCTGTCTCATGACACATTCTAGAAATGAGCTAAACGTCTCAAAGTAAGCACATGATATGGAGCAGCCCATGGGCATGCATATATCCATGTAAAACTTGCCTTCGAAATTGAAACCTAGGAGGTGGTGGTCCGCAGGATGGACTGGGAGGAGACGGAAAGCAGATTCTATGTCGGATTTTGCCATCAGTGCCCCTGGCCCCAGAGCACGCAATAAATCAACAGCCTGGTCAAACGAGGCATACTTTACACTACAAATCCCTTCATCAATTGCATCGTTCAAGGATGCTCCTCTTGGTGCCGACAGGTTGTGAATCAGTCTAAACTCGCCTTTCTCCTTTTTGGGTACTACTCCAAGCGGGGAACACACAAAATTGGGGACAGGTACCTCCTGAAAAGGGCCAGCTATCCTGCCCAGCGACAGTTCCTTGCTAATCTTAGCAGCCACCACTGTAGGATTATGCTTTACTGACAATTGGTTCCTGCAATGTGCGCTACCTGTGTAATCCACCGCCGGGATCCTAAAACCCTGTGAGAAACCTTCCTGGAGTAGGGTGGCCGCTGTGTGGTCCGGGTATCTATTCAACCATGGGATCATTGCTAAAACGTCTATTGGCGTGGGGGGGCCCAAATCGTCTGTACTACTCTGGCTTCCCCCTTCCCCTCTGACCGTGGTTGCCTTGCTTGGACCTGCAAGTTGTTTCGGGGTGGGAAGGGTGACCACAGACTGCACATGCATGTCTAAATCTACAGGTGCCCGGGGCCCTTGTGCAGGAGCGCTTATTAAAATCCCAGCATACCCCTTTCTTCTCTGACCCCCCCACCCCTATTCTTCCCCGGGACCTCACTCCCCTGGGCTGACAGAAAGGGCTGTTGGGGTCTGGCGGAGAACACCCTGACTGCACTGGTGGACTGGGATAGGGCTGTGTCCCCAGAGAACTGCTTATGCCACGACATAGAGTCCACCCTGTCCCATGCCAGTGATGTGTCAAATTCCTTGGCTTTCCTGAAATTAACATCATACTCCTTCCACGCATCCCCAGTGTATTGATCACTCCACCCCACAATCCTGCTCTGGTAGCAAGCCATTGCTGCCTGGACGTTAGGGGGGGCGTTCGGCCGTGATAGCCGTGAGGACGGAAAAAGCCCTGATCCAATTCTTCAAAGTCTCCTCTACCCTGAACCTGGAGCACTGTGCCCTCCACTCACTCGGATGCATCCATTCCTTCAATAACTTGGCCTGCTCCATTTCCCTATTGTCTAGTAACAAAGAATAAATGTAGACATATTTTCCTGCCCAAATCAACTCCTTCACTGCCTGGGACACATGTTGTGCCAAATTTTCACTCCTGGATGGCACTGAGCCGTCCCCCAGGAGAGGCAGCGCCACCTCCTTACCATTACCGGGCACCTGGGCCGGTAGACCACCATCTCCATTCGGTTGGGCGGGACTGGAACCTGTAAGTGAAGAAGATGAGGGCACCGCAGTACTGTCAGCCGCCGTTGCCGCTTTAATCTTTTCTACCAACTTCGCCGCTTCTGCCGCATGATCTGATGAGGCAGGAAACACACCCCCTTTTTGCAACCAAGGCAATAAGGCAGCTATCTGAGATACCAACTCAACAGGGACCGGGTCCAGGTTACCAGCTGGCACATCTGGGACCCCAGGGGGCATGTCCGGTGGCACTGGCGTGTTAGGCAAGGGAGCGGATGCCGGCAGCACACTCGGGACTGTTATCGATACCACGGGCGGGGGGGTAGGCCCCGCAGGAGGGGGTACCGGCGGCATGGCAGGAACCGGTGCCGCGGGCGCCGGAATTACCAGCAGTGGTGCAAGAGGAACCGGTACCGCAGGTACGGGCGTACTCGGGACTGGAACTAGAGGTACGGGGGCTGGGGCACTGTACCTCGGCTTCTTGGCCTTAGATCTCTTTGGTGGGGTAACGAAATCCCCCCTCGGCAAGGGTGCCACTCTCTGCTGCATGGGCCTGCCTGATGGGCCTGGTGGATCAGCAAACCTCTCATTCATGTGGGCCTCTAACTCGTCGACTTTCCCCAACCTCTTATTAATTTCGCTCATCTCACGCATCATGGCGTGCATCATAACCTCCATGCTGGACCCTCCTTTACCACCCTTTGGCCCCGGCATGTTTGCACACCCCTGCCCTACACTCCTAGTGTTAGAACTCAGCTGACCGTGTGCTTTGTACCTTCACCAGATGGAGGATGCACAGGGGGCTATTAGCACCATGCAACCGCAACCGCAACGCCCCGGCTTCTCTGGTTTGTCAGGGGTGAGTAAACTCTAACATAGACCCACCCGGCGGCTACTAGAAGCAATGAAATGCAAGCCCCCGCTCTCCCCTTACCGAACCAATCCTGCGCCCTTCCACAGCCGATATCGTGTTTGTGACAACGTCCGCCGCTCCCCACTCTGGGCTCGCCGTGCACTCTATGCTGGCAAACTGTAGTGTATTACCTGGAATAGAAAAAGTATTAATAACCAGAAGTGGCACTCTGACATTTGCTGCAAACTGCAATTAGTACCACACTTAAATGTGGGGTCGAACCCTTGCTGCCCACCCCCAGGCCGACCCTTGCTGTTTAAAACCGCACAGACTAGCACAGGATCAGTTCAGAACAATCCTTTTATCCCCTACAAATAACGAAAATTAGAGGAAAAATTACATATAAGACGGCGAAATTGTTTAAAAATTCCAAGCTGCACAACAAAGAGGTTCTGTTGACCACCCCTATGCCAAACCTGGCTGTTCAATTAAACTAAACCAGAGCACCACTTTTAATTACAAACACATTGCTAAAACAATTCATTCTCACTTAGGTCTCTCATCCAGGCCCTGCCCTAGTCGACCCTGCTTCGCCCCAAACACCGGAACACCGATCTCGAGGGCTGCTGGCCCGACCAATTCGCCCGCCCGTGTATGGAGCAGGAAAGGCGGGGGTTAATCGCGCACTCCCCGTAAGGCCAAGCAAATGCCCAAATCGGGGTAAAGGCCCTTATCCTCCTTTTTTGCCTGCCGACCGGCTTACCGCCTGCACCCGCCCCGATAAATACCTCGTCTAGACGCCGGTAAACGCACGCATGCGGCGCTTTTCTTTTTGCTTTTAAAGGACACCCCTTTCCCTGTGGCGAGCGAATGTTCCACGCGGAGGGCGATTGATGGACGATCGCCGAGAGAGATCCGGACACCGCCCGTGCCCCTCCAAAACCGCGCCTGCTCCCAAACTGCCTAAAAGACAAACAGAAAAATTTAGAAAAAACAAGAAGCCCCGAGCGCGGGGCACAACCGGTGTGGGGGAGCGTCCAGGCAACAAGGGGTCACCTGGGCGCTCCCCGCTTCTTTATCCTTGAGGGGCCCGGGGGGGGGCGGCACGCCCCCTCTCCCAACCCCTCCTGCAGCCCGCCCCCCTAACCCGGATGTCGCTTAATGCCATCCGGGTCAGGGAGGGCGCCAACCAATCGGTGGTAGGGCGCGCCCCAGAGGACACGCCCCACCACCGAGAGGTACAGAGGAGAGGAGCGGTCGCCGCACCGCCATTCGGGCGGGGGGCCAAGAGCCCCCCCTTTTCATTTGTTTCTTGACCATGCCTGTCCTGACAGTAGGTAGATATCTACTGGCCTCATTTGCTGTTTCGTCCCTCTCCCTCCATCATCAAATTCCTGCAAGTGAAAATGTGAGAGTACCTGAGCATGTTACTCATCCTCCGACTGGCTGGCATTGATATTGAAGCGTAAGCGATGTGTACATTTAAAAGATGTATCTTTCTGACGCTTTGCAGGAACTTAACAGTTTGAAAAAAGCATTTTTCCCATTAGGGGGCAAGTTAAAGCATCACTCAGCATACCACTTAAAACACATTTTGACTGTTTTAGTTTGCTGACCTTAAGCCAGGTGTTGGCAAATGGGAATTTACTGGGTAACAATTCTGTTAACAGTTAATAGAGCCTGCCTAAACGGGATTTGCTCCAGGACTCATAATATATTGATAAGATAGTTAGGTATTAGCAGAATGCATTAAATTAGCTTAGGAAATCTATGAAATGTCTACATGGTGGAAGCAAATGCAAATACTTCTCGAGGTCTGTATATCATTGAATTTATTATTTACACAGTCTGTTTTGCAAACTTTAAATCTAGTGAATTACTTATATTCACAATGGTCACTCTTTTTCCTTAAACATGACCCCAGTTTTGCTTCCATGTTTGTGTTTCAATCATATGCCTCATAACCCTGACATTTTCATGGCTGAAGACGAAGTAGTCTTCATCACAGCTGAGTTATCTAACGTGTGGCTACAAAACATTTCTCAAGGTCATATATCATTCAGTAGCGTCTGCTACCAATCAGTAGTAATCAATGTTTACCCTTAATCCAGTTTTTAACCATAAGACCGAAGTTTAAATTTCAATTTCTACTTATATTAACTCCCCAATATATACTACCAATATACCATCTAGGTAAGTGGATGTGGATTTAAGGATAGTAAATCTGTACCTTGATATATTAATATTGTGGGCTAGATATAAAATAACATCTATATTTTTGACCTCGATATTGCAACACATATTCATAACCCAACTGTGTACTGGTTCTCTTTAGGAGGTGCACTGTGCAACTGACCATGTTTCACTTTTGCCAGCTCACACGTTGGAGACAGAGGTATATTCTTTTGCTTTTGAATAGGAAAGGCATTAAACTGGAGGTTTGTTCAGATAAGAAAACTCTACCACCTTCCACTAAGCTGTTATAGCTATAGATCTGGCCTAAAGTCTTGCGAGCCTCAGGGTTTGTAAATACATCATAAAAGTACATACATATACATGGGCTTTTAAACAGCCTTCTGGAGGGAGTTCCGTGTGGCAGAGAGGCGGCGCGGGTGAGGGGCAGGGTGGGGGGTCCTAAACGCAGAATATGGATAACTGGAGGTAAGTAAACATTTTAATAATTAAAACTAATTTTGTAGCGCGCGCTGCATCACATTTTGCAATGCAGGGTGCTTCGAAATTCGTTTTATTTATTAACTTATCAACTATATTTATTTATCTATCAACTATAACATGTATGAAACCTATGGTTTTTTCAGTGAATTTCAACGTTTTTTTAAATGCTAATTCCTAACTATAACATGTCTGAAATCTATGTTTTTTTCAGTGAATTTCAAAAGTTTTTTAAATGACAATTTTTAAATGTATTAATTATTATATTTATTTTTTGATACTGATTTACTACATTTTTTTAAACTATTTATTTTTAGATATTTTATTTTTTAAATTACATTATAATTACATTATACTTTACATTACAAAATAAACTTTCTCAGAATGAATTACTTTAGTTTAAGTACTTTGGAAATAGGCAATAGGCTTTTAAGTACAGTAGTTACAGTTGTTGAAATGGGCAACACAATTTCAAACACAATGCAACATTGAGCTCAGTAGGAATTTCTTGTTAAATGCAATTAGTTACTTTTTGGATTACTTTTCTAACCACAGTGCTGGATCCTAGATTCAGTCCTGGGACGTCTCCTGTAAATAGTTGAGTAAAAGCGTTTTGGTTACAGTAATGATTTTTAAGGAATATTATTGTATTTTAAAAGTTGACTCAAAAACTTTTTCACATAGAATCACCAATGTTATCCTATGGGAGGAAATTCACTTAGCAGGTAAGTAGTGTTATCGTTACTTTTTCTTACTCCGTGGTGGATCCTGAATCCAGCACTGGTGCATCTCCTGTAAACAGTTGAAAGAATATGTTTAAGTCATACAGGCGATTTTTAAGGAATATTTGTAGTTTGTGAAAATAGAAACTTTTCTGGTGAAAACCAGACAATGGATTCCTATAGAAGGAAATACAAGTTACTGGTAAGTATGGTTAGAATTACTTTTCAAGGTCGGTGCTGGGCTAAAAGATGCAGCACTGGTTTTTCTCCTGATAACAGGTAAGTAAATCGAAATTCGTATTTCGGCTGATTTTAGAGGAATATCTGTAAGTTTCATAAATCAACACTTAGAAACCTTTTCAGCAAAAAGCAGACAATGATATCCTATAGAAGGAAATTCAAGTTACTGGTAAGTACAGTTAGAATTACTTTTTAGGATCAGTACTGGGCTCAAGGATGCAGCACTGAGGTCTCTCCTGATAACAGGTGAGTACATCGAAATTCGTAGTTCGGCTGATTTTAGAGGAATATTTTAAAGTTCCAAAACTCCACACTTAGAAGAATTTACAAGTGAAACCAGTTAATGTTAGCCTATGGAAGGAAATTCAAGTTACTGGTAAGTATGGTTTGAATTACTTTTCAGTTTCAGTACTGGGTTCAAAGATGCAGCACTGATGTCTCTCCTGATAACAGGTGAGTAAATTTGGATTCGTAGTTCGGCTGATTTTAGAGGAATATTTTAAAGTTCCAAAACTCCACACAGATGAATTTCCAAGTAAAACCAGTCAATGTTAGCCTATGGAAGGAAATTCAAGTTACTGGTAAGTACGGTTAGAATTACTTTTCAGGATCAGTACTGCGCTCAAAGATGCAGCACTGAGGTCTCTCCTGATAACAGGTGAGTAAATTTGAATTCGTAGTTCGGCTGATTTTGGAGGAATATTTTAAAGTTCCAAAACCCCACACAGAGGAATTTCCAAGTGAAACCAGTCAATGTTAGCCTATGGAAGGAAATTCAAGTTACTGGTAAGTACAGTTAGAATTACTTTTCAGGATCAGTACTGCGCTCAAAGATGCAGCACTGAGGTCTCTCCTGATAACAGGTGAGTAAATCGGAATTCGTAGTTCAGCTAATTTTACGTTGGTCCAGTATATATAGAGCCACTTTCTTACACCACCCCCTCCTTTCACCACTGTGCAAACACACCCTGTGACACGTTTGAAGTTGGGGAAATAATTCCCCTTCAATCCTGAGAGTCCCTAGGGTCCAACTAGCCCACTAGGTACAGCCAGTAAGCGCCACAGAGCTGCGTAGCAGAGAGATGTAAAAAGGGGCACGGCCTAGACCATCTCTTTGCAACGCAGTGCAGTGGTGCTTACTGGAAGCACCTATTGGGCTGGTTGGCCCCCAGGGTCCCTCAGGATTGAAGGGGAATTTTTTTCCCCAACTTAAAATGCGCCACAGGGCATGTTTGCACACGTCACACCAGGCCCCGTCCCCTCCCTTCACCACTGTGTAAACGAGCCCTGTGGCCGTTCTAAGTTGGGAGATTACGTACCCTTGAATCTTGAGGGTCCCTAGGGTCAAATTAGCCCACTAGGTACCTCCAGTAAGCACCACAGAGCTGCGTTGCAGAGAGGTGTAAAAAGTGTAGTGGCCTCTGAACTCCTCTCTGCAACACAGCTCCCTGGCGCATACTGGAGGTACCTGGTGGGCTAGTTGGCCCCCAGGGACCCTCAAGATTGAAGAGGAATTTATTTCTCAACTTAAAACGCACCACAGGGCGCGTTTGCACAATGCTCAACTGACATGGAGGATGTCCATGACCTCACAGCCTTTTACAATTCCACAATGCTTGAAATCTTGGACTCCACAGCACCCCTCCAAGAAAAAAATGTGTCCTCCAAAAATTTCCAAACCTTGGTTCAATGACTCCCTAAACTCGGAGCGACGCAAGCTAAGAGCTGCTGAACGATTATGGAAATCTACACCCTCCGAAGTTCAGCACCTTAGAACGTTAAGGAACTCATACAACCGAAAGAATCTAAAGGTCAAGGCCGACTTTTCAGAACCCAGCTGAACCGAGCAATCAACCGTCCCAAAAAACTCTTCGAAATCGTCAAGCAACAAGCTCGCAACACGGCTAATTCCTCGGATCTAAATGACCTTAATACACCTTCCTGCGATGAGCTTGCCAACTTCTTCCGTGAAAAGATAAAAATCATCGAGCTCGAAATCCAATCTAAGAAGGCCCTCCCACATCCGGTGGCCATTGATGGTAACAGATATTCACAACTCAAAGTCCATTCCAGCTCTCCAGGGAAAGTCACAAAAAATAATGCCTCCTGGAACACCTTTGCGCCAATCTCTGAACAAAAAATTTATAACACTCTTCTAACAATCAATCCCTCCAATCACTTCTCTGACCCCCTTCCTCCGGCCCTATTCAAAATGATAAAAACATCCACCCTACCATTATGGGCAAAAATTGTAACTGCCTCTCTGAGACAAGGCTCCATACCAGATTGTCTTAAAATAGGGCAGGTAACACCCATACTAAAGAAATCCGACGCCATACCATCAGATCTCAACAACTACCGGCCCACATCCAACATCCCCACTTTGGTGAAATTGATGGAGAAATGTGTACAAATACAATTATGCAATCATATTGAGAAGTACAACCTCCTAGATAATCACTAATCTGGTTTCCGCCAAGCCAACGGCACAGCACATAATCTGCACTCACCCACATAATGGATGACATACTAAAAATGCTTGACCAAAATGAATCGTACCTAATGACACTGCTTGACTAATCCTCCGCATTCGATATGGTTAAACATGACAACCTACTGTTCCTATTGGAGGGAAGGATGGGCCTCTCAGGCCCAGTGTTACATTGGTTCTCCTCCTTCCTTAATAACAGAACACAAAGAATCAAGATGAAGAATTCTCTCAGCAATCTGTGGTCAACGTAGGAGTTCCTCAGGGCTCAGCCCTATCACCTACTCTATTCAACCTATTAATGGAACCCTTAGCGAACGCATTGAAATCTGTGAATATCCTATATCACCAGCATACAGACGACACACAGCTGTATTTGAAAATCTCCACTCCAGAAGACATCATCTCCCTCAACGCTATTCTATAGAACACGCAAAGTTGGCTCATGAACTACCACCTCATGCTTAACACAAAAAAAAACTGAATTCATTCTCATCTCCCCACCCAATCACACCCCAAAGATAGAGCAATGGTTGAAACACCTGACCTCCATTGACCGTTTTCCCCTCATCATTGACTCTGCAAAATCCCTGGGAGTCACCATAGACAAACACCTGAATATGCAGTCGCACATCACTAATGCCACTAAAGGGATGCAATCACCAGATGAGTCTACTAAGGAAACTTAAACCCTTCCTCCCTCAGACCGACCTAAAAATGGCAGTGCAAGCCTTAGTGCTACCAAGATTAGACTATGGAAGCACCACCCTTTGTGGTCTCCCCAAATACAAGCTGGCTCCACTGAGGGCTTCTCTTAATGCTGCAGCAAGATTGGTTTCAGGATCTAAAAGAAACAGCCACATTTCTCCAACCCTGAAAGCTCTGACTGTCTGCCCTATGAGGCAAGAATACAACTGAAGGTTGCCTGCATGACCCATAAAGCACTGCATACCAATACACCCAGTTACCTAGCTCTAAAACTAAAACGATCCGGAGGATGCAGACAACTACGAAGTGCGAGCTCCTTACTTCTGAAACCACAAAGCTTTCATAAAAAGAGAACTGGCTGCAGGGCCTTTTCAGGGATTTCTCCAAAGATTTGGAACTCCTTACCTCAAGTGGTTTGTGGAATCTCTTCCTTTACCACCTTCAAAAAAGAGGTAAAAATACTCCTAATTAACAAATTCACGTCCTAAATCTTGACTCTATGTTGACCTAGTTCTAGGACACCCCCGCGCCGCACGGCCACCAGCTGCTGCGTGTGCCTCCTCTCCTTGTGCCTCGCTGACCCGGCTTCGCCGCGTGACCACGCCCCCTGCCACCGAGCGGCGTGGTCTGTGCTTGCTTCCTGCCCTGTGTACCTGTCTCTGTTTATGTCAATGTGATTTGTAAGCTTTTCTGTTGAATTGTATTTTTGCCCCATCTGTGCCTTTTTTGCCTTCCTTTCTGCCGCCCCCGTCGCATCCCTCCCCGCTCCCCGCTTCCCGCCATCACCGCTTACCCCGCCCCTTTTCTTTCTGTACCCTCCCCGCTCCCGCCTCCCAGCTGCTCCGCCCACCCGCGCACTTGGCCATATATGGCGACCGTGCGACGCAGGTGAGTGTGACCTAGTTCTAGGACACCCCCGCGCCGCATGGCCACCAGCTGCTGCGTGTGCCTCCTCTCCTTGTGCCTCGCTGACCCGGCTTCGCCGCGTGACCACGCCCCCTGCCACCGAGCGGCGTGGTCTGTGCTTGCTTCCTGCCCTGTGTACCTGTCTCTGTTTATGTCAATGTGATTTGTAAGCTTTTCTGTTGAATTGTATTTTTGCCCCATCTGTGCCTTTTTTGCCTTCCTTTCTGCCGCCCCCGTCGCATCCCTCCCCGCTCCCCGCTTCCCGCCATCACCGCTAACCCCGCCCCTTTTCTTTCTGTACCCTCCCCGCCTCCCAGCTGCTCCGCCCACCCGCGCACTTCGCCATATATGGCGACCGTGCGAACGCGCAGCGTTGACGCGCAGCGGGCGCGCCGATCGTGCGCCGAAGGCGCGCCAAAGGTAAGCCCGTCTGCGCCCGTCCGCGCCTGGACCGCGCCCAGTGCCAGGACCCCTGGCCCCCACCAACGGAAGCCGACCCGACGAACCTACAACGCCGCCGAACTCATCGCACTCAACACCGGCGGCATCCCGGGATGTCATCGAGCCACCCCGAAGCACACCCACGGACCCTTCAGCTGCCACGCCTGCAAGTTCACCTGCACCCGGACCTTCCCTGAACCCGCGAAGCCGAACACCAGCAGCAACCACCTCAAGTGCATCCTGCTCAACACCCGCTCCGTCCACAGACACGCCATCGAACTCTGGAACCTCCTGGACACCACAGCCCCTGACATCGCCTTCCTCACGGAGACCTGGATGAACACCTCCTCAGCGCCCGACATCGCCATCGCCATCCCAGAGGGCTACAAGATCACCCGGAGGGACCGCACCGCCAACCAGATGGGAGGAGGCATCGCCATCATCCACAGAGACACCATCCGCATCACGACCAACACCGACGACACCCTTACCACCGCCGAACACCTGCACTTCCAGATCCACACCGACCCGAAGACCACCCTCAGAGGCACCCTGATCTACCGACCCCCGGGTCCACGCACACGATTCAGCGAGGACATCGCCGACTTCATCAGCCCGCATGCCCTCCCCTCCGCCGACTACATCCTCCTGGGGGACCTCAACTTCCACCTGGAGAACAACAGCGACCGCAACACCATCACCCTGCTCGACAACCTCGCCAACCTCGGACTCAAGCAGCTGGTGTCCACCCCCACCCACCTCGCCGGACACACACTCTACGCCGTCTTCTCATCCAGCAAAGACATCGCCTTCAGCCACGCAACAGGACTCCACTGGACGGACCACAGCTGCGTCCACTTCACCTTCAAAAGAACGACGATCCACCACCACCAGCAACAAGTTGCCCGAAGAAGCTGGAACAAGATCACAGCCGACCAGCTCACCGCCTCCCTGAACCAGCACCCTCCTGCCGGCTCAGCGAACCCCAGCCAGGCCGCCGACAACCTCACGAAATGGATCAGCAACTGCGCGGACGAACTCGCCCCACTGAGGACCCCGCCCAGCAGACCCGGCAGCAGAAAAACCCCATGGTTCACCGACGAACTCAAGAGCTCCAAGAAGAACTGCCGAGCCCTCGAGAAAGTATGGAGAAGGGAACCAACAATGGACAACATGACCACCCTCAAGCTCGCCACCCGGAAACACAACCAACTGATCCGCGCCACCAAGAAAAATACATACAAGGACCGGCTGGACAACAACGCACACAACTGCAAGGAACTCTTCAACATCGTGAAAGAGCTCTCCAACCCCAACGCCGGAAACAACGACATCACCCCGTCGCAAGACCTCTGCAACTCCCTCGCGTCCTACTTCCACAACAAGATCGCGGACATACACAACAGCTTCAGCACCCAACCAACGCACGCCACAACCGCAGCGACTCCACCCACCACCACCCTCCGCGCCTGGACTCCGATCAGCACCGAAGACACCATCCGCACAATGAACTCCGTCCACTCCGGATCTCCGACCGACCCCTGCCCTCACCACATCTTCAACAAGGCAGACGCTGTCATCGCACCCCACCTGCGGGACATTATCAACACCTCCTTCGACACCGCCACCTTCCCGGAGAGCTGGAAGCACGCAGAACTCAGCGCTCTACTCAAGAAACCTACAGCGGACCCCACCGAACTCAAGAATTACCGTCCCATCTCGCTCCTCCCGTTCCCGGCCAAAGTCATCGAAAAGACCGTCAACAAACAGCTGGCCACCTTCCTCGAGACGAATGGATCCCTCGACCCCTCACAGTCTGGCTTCCGAGCCAACCACAGCACCAAGACCGCCCTCATCGCTGCCACCGATGACATCCGAAACCTGATGGACAACAGAGAAACAGCGGCCCTCATCCTCCTGGACCTCTCCGCGGCATTCGACACTGTCTGCCACCGCACCCTAGTGCAGCGCCTCGGCAACATCGGAATCCAGGAGAAGGCACTGGAATGGATCACCTCCTTCCTCGACGGAAGAACACAGAGAGTCCGCCTACCACCATACAAATCAGAGGCCACCGAAGTCATCTGCGGCGTCCCTCAAGGATCCTCGTTGAGTCCCACCCTCTTCAACGTCTACATGAGCCCCCTCGCGGCCATCGCACGCCAACACAACCTCAACATAATCTCCTACGCCGACGACACCCAGCTGATCCTCTCCCTGACCAACGACCCCGCCACCGCCAGAGCCAACCTGCACGAAGGGATGAGAGATGTAGCCGAGTGGATGACGACCAGCCGCCTGAAGCTGAACTCAGACAAGATGGAGGTCCTCATCCTGGGCTCCTCGCCCTCCGCCTGGGACGACTCCTGGTGGCCCCCCGCCCTGGGCACCGCACCCAAACCGACAGATCACGCACGCAACCTGGGCTTCATCCTGGACTCCTCCCTCTCCATGACCAGACAAGTCAACGCCGTCTCCTCGTCATGCTTGAACATCCTACGCATGCTACGGAAGATCTTCTGGTGGATCCCCACTGAGACCAGGAAGACTGTCACCCAGGCCCTCGTCACCAGCCGACTGGACTACGGCAACGCCCTCTACGCCGGAACCACCGCCAAGCTCCAGAAGAGACTCCAGCGGATCCAGAACGCCTCAGCCAGACTCATCCTCGACATCCCACGAAACAGCCACATCTCCGGACATCTGAGAGACCTGCACTGGCTCCCCGTCAACAAAAGAATCACCTTCCGTCTCCTCACCCACGCACACAAAGCCCTACACGACCAAGGCCCGAGCTACCTCAACAACCGAATCAACTTCTACGCTCCCAAGCGCCACCTCAGATCAACCAGCCACGCCCTCGCCGCCGCCCCCCGCATCCGAAGAGCGACAACAGGAGGAAGGTCCTTCTCCTACCTGGCCGCCAAGACCTGGAACTCCCTCCCGACCGACCTGCGCCTGACCCAAGACCACCTCTCCTTCAGGAAGAACCTCAAGACCTGGCTGTTCGAGCAGTGACGGCACCCCCCCCCCTCCTAGCGCCTTGAGACCCTACGGGTGAGTAGTGCGCTCTATAAATGCCTTGATTGATTGATTGATTGACATTGAGTCCCCGTTACGATCCTCATGTCACTGGCTACCTCTTGTGGATTGAAAGAGAATATTATATGTTTGTTTATATCCTCAATACTGACCTAAGGCTCAATAACTGTATATAATATAATAATCTGTCACCCTCTGGGATCCTTATATTTGGTTTACTGGGCGCCTATGTTATCTTATACTATTTACCTCTTTTGTAAGTAATGATGAATAACAAATGCGTGTCTATGACCTTTTTTCGTATGTCTTTATAACTATATACTGTAAAGCGTTCTGATACCCTCGTGGGTCACATTCGCGCTATATAAAACCTTATAAATAAATAAATTAATGAATTAGATGCTGTATTTGTAACTATGCAAAAGACCAGACCTATTGGCTTCGCCAATGCTTTTTTTTTATTATCTCTGCTTTAACGTAGAATAGTGTGAGGCAGACACATCTTCCAAAAGGAAAAAAAAGCTCTATATTGATTAAATGAAGAAGCCCTTTAGTTCAGGCTGTGGGCGTAGAAAGGACATCTCTGCAAATAACTGAAATGGGCAAGAGCAAAATTAGGAACAAATAACTATGCAAGGGTTTGCTCACTGATATCATCAGCATTGCAAATAAAGTGCTAAATTAGCCTTCCTGTAGAGCTTTCTGTGATAAAATTCTAATGACATGAGCAACACCACTGAAGTTTCTGAAAGCCTTGATTCTGTCATGCTGTGCTCTGAGAGAGTGATTTATAAAGAAGCGCTCGGAAGCGCCATAGATTTGGTTTGACTGGAGAACGCAGCTAACACCACTGATGAATGCAGGTGCTTGGAATGCAAATGTGGAAATAACACACTCATTTAGAATTACAGTAAATGAAACCAAATGGTAATGTCGCCAGCATGGACGTAGGCATGAAATTACAGTTGTGGATGTCATTCTGAGATAAAACTAGATTTCACTGTGCACAAAATTTTTAAATGTGGAACTTATCAGACTGAAAGTGTTCATCCTGGGTGCATTTTGTAGGTATTCAGAGATTCCAAAGTCAATGTTTTGCCTACTGATAAAACCAGTTACCATCTACATACATTCCCCTGCAAGCAGAAAAATCATAGTTACTAATGATAAGGCTTACAATTATCCATCTAATTAGCACCGATATTTATCAATCAGGAATGAATAAATAGGATAATTGAAAAGATGTAATTGTAACCAGGATATAGTTTATTGGATTCTGGCAACAACAGGAGTTGGCTGCCAGCGAGTTTGCAACATTTCTTCAACAACATTCCCTTGAGAATCTTCACAACATACGCAGAGTGGAGGGCACGCCGCATGTCTCGCAAAGATGACCCAAGGGAGTCCAGATGGAACACATCTCCTTTCCCATATTAACCATTAAAAACTAGTAAGCTAAAAACAGTATAAAATGATCAGAAACAGAACATGAATGAAAATTAGAAAGATCAGGGGTCAGATTTACGACCATTCACTTTTGCGAGTCGCATATTGCGTCAAACTGCAGCTCGCAATTTGTGACTCGAAAAAGTGAATGCACTACAGTGTCTCAGACACTGTTTGTAATTCCCAAATTGTCACAAATTGCATGCCTCATTAATATTCACGTAGCAAGCGCAATTTGCAACCCCATTGGGAATGGCTAGCACTCCCAGGGATTGTGGGCTGCTGGGGTCAACAGACCACCATGTCTGTGACTGCTTTTTAAATAACAGAAAACACAGTTGATGGACAGAATGTAGAACAATGTCATACATTCACCCCAGTACAATGATCTGGGCCTAAATCCATCGTTTTTTTGCACTCCACACCACCCTGGGTTAGACACTGGCTATATGCAAATCAGCTCTGACCCTGTGCCTCATGGGAACAGTCCAGTCCGAACTACCAAGCCATGTCTTTCCCAGACCTGAATCAAGCATCCAAGGACCGGTTTCTGGCTATCAGCCTTCATCAGCCTGGATAGCTTGACTCCAGTGGTGTGGAGAGCCTGGGACTCACGTCTGAGCATACCCAGCACACTCGGGGTGAAAATTGCAAAAAACAAAGTTGATGGACAGAATGTAGAACAATGTCATACATTCACCCCAGTACAAGGATCTGGGCCTAAATCCATCGTTTTTTTTCTGAGCAAATCATTTAATCTACCAAAATTGAATGTGTCCTTGTGTAACGCAACTGGTGCTCATGTAAAGTGCTCTGATTCCCGATACCTTTGGTCAAGTTTGTGCTATATTAAACTCTGGGGAAAAAAGCCCACACCAATTTCTCCACTGCCTCAGAACCAACTTAGCAATTATGGAGGAAACCTGTCCAGTACCTTTCATGGCAAGCACCTCTAGCAAAGGTCGATGGTCGGTCTGGAACACAAAGTAAGTACCTGCACATGCATCAAGCATTTTTTCCTTCGTAAATGGGCTAGCTTTGCCTGCAACATTTGAAGTCTAAAGACCTTACATCCTGATATATGGAAAGACAGTGTTGGAACATGACAACAGGGTCAGGCAGGTGTTAAACATTGTAAAGTGGATTGACTTTGAGGAGGGACAGGTGCAAGTTTCTTCAGGAGGGGGTGGATTACCTTGGTCACCATATCTCTGGCAAGGGGGTGGAACCAAAAATTGAACATTTTAGAGGCCATACATAATGCACCGACATCTGTGAACAAAAACCAGCTCCACTCCTTTCAGGGGTTAGTGGAATACTGCGCCAACTTTGTGATCAACTTTGTTAGCAAAATAGCATGTATGCGAAAACTTTTGAAAAAGAATGTCAAGTATGAGTAGGATGGTAATTGTAGCAATAATTTTGAACTGATATAGCAGGAAATTGTTTTAGCTCACCCTCTTAAACTATTTAACAACAATGACCGGTGCATTATATCCATGGATGCGAGCAATGTGGGTTTAGGTGCTGTTTTTATTCAGAAAATAAATGATGGTCGTGAGGAAACTCTTGCTTTCGCCTCCAGAACATTAAAGGGGGCGGAAAGCACTTATTCCACCATCATGAAGGAGGCTCCAACTTTGTGGTGGGGCTTCCAGTATTTCAAGAATTTCTTTTGGGGTAATGAATTCATTCTAAGAACTGATTTTAAACCCTTAAATGACCTTTTCTCTACAAAAGGTGGAGGGAGGTCAACTCCGCGCATTGCAAAATGGAAGTAAAGCCTGCAAGAATTCCACTATCACCTGGAATATGTGGCAGGTGTGAAAAATCATGTAGCCAACTGTTTGTCCAGGTTACCCCTAACGGGAAGTTAGTGTAGGAGAGTGTCTGATGATTTGGAAATGGTTTGTGCAGCGAGTTCTGTGAAGGATACTGTGGAAGGTGCACTTTCGGAGCAGGAATGGTTGTCAGCTATGTCGAATGATGTTGAGCTCAAAATGGTTGCTGATTTTTTGGCCGGAGGGTGGCGCATCAATAAGGACTTGTCTTCTGAGTTGATTCCATACAAGAGAGTTGGGGAGGAGTTGTCTATGGTTGGTGGGGTTCTAAGGAGATGTGGTTTGTTAGTGGTTCCAGTGAGCGTGCGGGAAAAAATCTTGGATTTAGCTCATCAGGGGCACCTGGGAATCCAACCCATGAAAAGCAGAGTCATGGAGGATTTATGATGGCCGGGGCTATACATGGCTGTTGAACACTATGTTTGCGACTGCTGCATTTGCGTTTTGAGCAGCAAGTTGCAAGTAATGTATCCCTCCCCTGTTGATCCGCTTGTAGTGAAGAGCTCACCCTGGTGCAAGCTGGCTTTTTATGTTGCTGGACCTTTTGGTGTCATTGGGAGCTCACTCAAGAATGCGTTGGTTCTTGTTGACTACATGTCAAAATGGCCAGAGGTGAGGTTTGTGGATAACGTTAACTCCTTGACTATTATTAAGTGTTTTCAAAACATGTTTCTTAGAGAGGGGTTTCCTGAGGAACTGGTGTCTGACAAGGGGAACGTTGTTTACGACGCAACTTTTAGCACGCAGTGCTATTACAACGCGGTCTTTAAATCGCATTCTATTACAACGCATGACTCGGGGGGGCGCTCAAGGATAGGGAATACTTTTAATTTACTATCCAACACCTTCCCTAGTGTCAACGGGGACTGGTGTTGGAATAGTAAATTAAAATATTCACTATCCAACACCCCTTTCTGTTATGCATTGTAACAGAATGCATTATAAAAACCGCGTTGTTACAGCATGCGTGCTAAAAGCATGCGTTGTAACAACGTACATCCGTCTGACAATGGTACCCAGTTGGTGTCCAGAGAAATGCAGAACATCCTCAAGGAAATAGGTGTCAAACACATACTCATCTCTCTTTATCACCATCGCAGCAATGACCTGGTGGAGCGCTTGAATCGGGTAATCAAGGAACACTTGCAGCTGGCTTTAGTTAATTGACTACAGTGGAGGGAAGCCATAACTGACTTGCTGTGGGCAGTTAGAACTACTCTGCAAATTAGTACTGGCATTTCACCATTTACTCTGCCCATGAGTAGGGTTGCGAGCTCCAGATTGACTATGGATTAGATGTCGAGGAAAGGTGTTGATCAGGAGAAATTAAAGAACGTGGTAGATGTTAGAGCTGCTGTACAAACAAAGTACAGTACTAAGACCGACAATTCAAGAACTCTTCCTGTTAGTGTCGGCGATTGGGTAAGGGTCAAGAGACCAGGTTTTGTCCCCAAAGGGGTGTCACGTTTTTCAGTGCCTATGAAAGTGAGAGAGGTGAATAATTGTATATAGTGTTGGAGGATGGTAAAACGTGGAACAAGTGTGCTGTTTCTGTGGTGCCTGAATGCAAGGCTGGTTATGTTAATTAAAAAATGGTTCACCAGGATTGTGCCTGTGGGAGGAGGGTTTCTTCCAGAGTGAGAGTTGCTCCTTCTAAGTTTCATGATTATGTCATGCAGTAGACCCTGAGTCACTTTCTTCCACCTGGGGTCTTCATCATTCTGCATTCTTTGTGCTATTTTCTTCATTGTTGGGGGACCACAGGGTAGAATGGTTCTTGTGTATTAACCTCATAAGATGTGCCACTGTTATTTGCTATTTCAGATTATATGTCTGTTTTTGCGGATTTCCTTTATTTTCGCATTTCTGCTGTGTTGTGAAGGAAGGGGTGGGGGGTGTTGGGATCTGGACTGTTGGTGCAGGGGGAGCTTGTGGGTGTTCCTGCTCGGAAAATGGAATGTGGGGGAATGGGCAGTTGCTGTTGGGAGTTGGAGAGCAGCGGAAGGAATAAAGTTGTTGGCAACCTACCTAGAGCATCAGATGGAAAAAAGTTGTTGAAAACCTACCGGAGTCATACTTCCTTTCACCTATGCCTGGTCTATTCCACATTGTCAACCCTCCAGATGGATCGCCAGCAGGGTGCGTAACGCAGGAATTTACAAGTTTAAATAGCCAGGTTTAAAGAGTGGTTCCAGGCACCAATTTTCCTGGAACCAACACATGTCACACAGCTCAATAAAGGTGTTCCAGTCTGGGAGTACAGCTTTTGATCTGAAACCAGTCACGTTCCAGGAGAATATGGACATTATAGGTTTAGTCTGAGTGCTGGTAAGAAATGTAGAGAAGCCTGTAAGGACTGACAGTCAAGGTCGTCAGACAAACCAGTAGATTCGCCGGAGTCCTAATCGTCATGTAAGACACTCAAAACCTTAAAAAGAGGAGAGTCACCAAGCTTCTCACAAACAAAAGAATTGAAAGGCTGGTCAGGTGGAAGGAGCAATGGTTGTTAGTCTATATCCTGTGTAGGAGATCCAATAAAAGTATGGGTCAGGAGGCACATGAGTCAGCTTGACGTCTGTGCTCTTGGGGCCTACATTTGAATCTAGTTTTGGTATTGAACACATGAGAGGTTCAAACATTGAAGGCCACTAAGTTCTAAACCAAATCCCGTTTTGCAAGATTTACCTCAATGGTGTTGAACATGGTTCCACACTGCAAGTGCCTCCTAGCCTCAAGAATGTTCTCCGTGTGAGTGAGCAACAACCCCTCACCGGGCGAATCCAGTCAATGGGTTTAATTATTAGAGCATCCTCCCATCTGTACACATGGGATGTGAAAGTTTAGGGCAATTGGTCAAATATATGGAGCAGGTGGATTTGGAGGCCAATGATCCTGGCTGGAGGGAGAGATTTTACATGGAGACTGGGTGGTGCCTTGAAAGCGTGGGCTCCCTTGGTGGCTGGTTGTTATGATGGCTAGTTGAGAGGGAAAAGCTGAGGGGTCAAACATGCTTTAACTCATTTGTGTAATCTGACCTGACCCTCTATGTTTCTACGAGGGGGTTTGCGAGAGTGGGAACATGAAATACTGCCAAGGTCCTAGCCTCTATGAGGTTGTGTTTCTCAACAAAAAGCTGTATTTTCACTGGATGTTAAATGCATGACTTTTTGTCAGCAAAATGAGATGCACCCATAAGTAATCAGTTAAGTGCAATAGAGAGATATGATACCAATGCTGTAAGATAGCCCAATTTCCCCCTGACCTCTTTGATATGTTAGAAAAGTTGGGCTTTGTCTCCCGAGGTGGTGGATGGTGAAGATTCGCGCCCTCTACCCATCTCTGGAAGTAAAGGATGATGGGTCTGTTCAGCACAAAGCGAATAACAATTGCTGCAGGGGATAGAGGATGAAGAAGGCAGCTGACTGGGCAGGTCATTAATATGTTGTGAGGTAGGGGTATCTACCGCCAAAGGGACGTTAGAGCTACTTTTGTTGCCGGTTTTGAACACTGAAGTACTTGAAATAGGGTGGGTCTCTTTTTTGTGATTAGGTAACAACCCTGCTTTATCATAGGGTTTCCCAGAAATCTTCTCTTTGGGAATAGTCACCAAATTGACATGCTGTTTGGGGGGGTGTTTGTGTTGCTCGATGTGAATAGAAGAATCTATACTGATTAGAGACTCAACCTCCTCCAACAAAAACGAATTCAGCAAAAAATAGGAGGAAGGCAAAAGGTTTGCAGGTGACCCTGCAGAAAGGACAATTTTCTAACAGTTTGGGATTTTTTTAGTGTCGTGTTTTAACTTTATTACTGTTTGAGTGCTGCATAAATACTATACACAATACCTCTGAGTCAGTCGCAGCCAGTGCAGGTAAGACTGGTGGGAGAGGGAGAAGTCGACAGACAAAGAGGAAAATATATATATATATATATATATATATATTTCAAAAACACTTATTTTGCGCTCTCCGCATCGCCAATATCCAATCAGAATTCCTCCAATAATATTAGTCAAATATGCTTTAAAACCCTCATTTAGGAATTTTTTTTATAAATTATTTTATAAAAATTTGGGGCAGAAAGCTATCGCTTTTAATTATGCTCAAATATTGGGTTCTTTTTTGGCCGAATGTGCTTTAAAATGTGCCAATTGTCATTCTATCTACCGATTCTATCTACCAATGTAGTAGTTTAGAAGTGATCTTTAAATCGTGTCAGGTTTTAAATAATGTGATTGTCACACTGTGCTAAAAATGCGAAATTTGCTATTACTTTCATACTAAGCATTAGGGGAAATCAGTAATTATCTCAACCACCGGTTAAGTAGTATTTTCATAATACTAAGATTGTAACTATGGTGTTAACACAATAGGGCACATTTACTAAAAAAGTGGCGGAGGGCAGCGTTAGCCTCCTTGGCTTAACACCATGCTCCACCACTTCAGAAACGCAGGACTGCACCATATTTACAAGAATATGATGCAGCCCTGCGTTTCCCCCTGTGCTGGTGCTAAATTTAGCAGCCTAGCCCCAACGCTGGCACCCTTTCACAATAGTGCAAGGGTGCCTGCGTTGAGGGGAAGATTGTTTATGTGCATGAGGGAGCCCTTTCCTACACATAAACAATCTTTAAATTGAATTTTTAAACTTCTATGTGTGCTGCTTAATCCGGCAATCATAGAAGTTGCAAAACTTCATTTTATTGATTGTTTATGTACAGGAAGGGTAACTTTCCTGCATATCACCTATCAAAGGCCTTTTGCTGTTGTTTCTATCTGTGCTGCACAACACAGCACACATGGAAACAGGTTTAAGACCAGGTTTTCCCTGGTCTTAATTTTGTCACTGCCCCATATTTACGCTGCCCTTGTAAATACCGTGCAGCTTCAAAATCAATGGGTGTTGCCGTGGAACACCCACCGTAACACCCATTGTCCACCCCTTTCATGCTAAGTATAGCGTGAAAGAGGGGCCTTATTTACAAGGCAAAATTAAGCCACGTTAAGTGCATTTCGCCATACGAACGTCACTAAAAGTGACGTTCCTGTGGCGATAGGGGCTTGTAAATATGCACCTATGTCTTCTAAAACGCATAATTTGTAACTAAATAACTCTATAATTCCATTGGGGAATCTCTAAATAAATCCTCCATTTATAAAGCATAAACTCAAACTTCCCACCTGGAAATACACAGCATGGATGCATTTGCAGGAGAACCACAAGGTTTTGTAGGCCAACCAGTGTTTGGCTTGTAATGAGAGAGTTGCTTGTCAGCGATTATGAGTGAAAAGTCCTTTTCAATTTCCCACGATGCCCATTCAGTTTATGCCACTGTGAGAAGGAGAAAGTAATGCTTTGATAGACTGAGTTAAAGGGAGATGGAATAGTGAGTGGATAGTTGATTATGGTGCGACCTTCCACTGGCCGGTCCTCTGGAAGGGTAAACTTAAAAATGTTGTGGCAGTAGAGGGAGGCTCTAGTGATATACGCTCACCCCTGATTTGATATGGACTTTATACATTATACTGAAGTAAAAAGTGACTGTCAGGCTTTTGAGCTTCTTGCTGAAGGTGATCACCTCTTCTTCAATGTGTGAGGAAATAAGGTCGCTGCTGAGCTTAGTGGTAAGTTTAACATTGCAGAACTCCAGTTTTGGAGCAGTCTTACCTCATAATTCATAATGAGCAAACAGGACAGAACTCAGATTTGAAAGAGTTAACAAGTTAACCTAGAAGTATCAAATATCTTTCAACAGCACTACATCAACTCACTGAGCTAGCTTATTGACTACGGTTCCCATGGCTCACAAAAAAGAAAAGAAGAAACGATTTTTATACTGCTTACAACGAAAGTAGATTAACTGAGCATGAACAACAGTTTCCAGGCCAAACATTACAAGAACCCCTTAAATTAGGGAATATTTTAAGATCAATGTGAAAGAAAACCCTTTCGCTTTTTGCAAACATTCAAACAGACAAGGAAACAGCAGTATATTAATTAGAGCTCTGGAGGCTGGCATCAGGTAGATACAATTACCCCAAACTGATGCTATTATGGCTCCATTTAATGTCCTGAATAAAACATGAAAAATCTTTAATGAGAAATGAATATAGGTGCCAGTTGGGAGCAGTTGAGCCCTAGCTACGCGCTGAGATAACGGAGATAAAAAGATAATATGACAACTTTTTATCTGATCTGAAGGGGAGAGTTGTTGGAAGAGACATATCGTTCTTCGGAGCTTTAATTTACAGTAGCTATCCGCTCAAAAATGATATAAAGTAACAGCATAATTTCCTGCAAGGATGTTACAGCGCTCTCTTGTGTATAATGTACCTTAACGCAGAGCGCAATATGTCTACTAAATGTGCCACTGATGTGGATGAGAAGCACGAAAAAGAATCAACAGAAAATCAAGCATCCTACAGTACGTGAGAATTTACGTGCTCGTACGTGGGGTCGAATAGATGCGTGTCTTTTCAAGCTATTCACATTTCTCGAAACAGGATTGGCGGGATTAAAACAATATTTCAGTCCAACCGTTACGTGCGTAAAAGAAGGCAGATATATTTGTGGCAAGGGCCATTTTGCCAACAATAAAAGAATGATACACCTCAACAGTGTACAAATCCACTTAGAGCAAATGAGCAGATATACTACATTGAATGGAATTAATTAACGTCTGAATCAAAACTGTGGAACGGTTCAAAGGAAACTAGTCCACCAATGCAAACATCATAGGTATTTAAATGAGTCTCCGGTGCAAATATTTTTTGGTTACAAAACAATCAATATATTTTAATCTATCCTGCTGTATTACTACATCAAGTCCCTTTACCTGCATATTCCTGCTTTGAAACGGATGTCACAGTCCAACAGAAATTCAAAATAAAAGAAAACATTGGTATTGCTTATAGTTCTGGTTTTAATGTGTTAATGCATGACGTATGCTTGTACAAATGTGCACACTGCGTCTTATCTCTGTGCACTCTGCCTCTTTCTGTGACTATGACGTGTGTGACCTTTTTAATACATTCCACCAGCTTGCTGTGCTGCATGGCATGAACACTACAAGTTTAGGGAATAGAAATGTTTTAGTTGAGTGTCCACGTCGCTGCCACATCTTTCTATTCCTTTGTTCGTTGCTTAAGAAATATGGACCCAACTAAATTATCCTTTCCCCAAACAAATGGAAGGGCTCAAGGATTCCCCGGTGTAGACCATAATCCGGTTTTGCCAATGACCAATGGGGAAAGGTGGGAGGATACAGACACAGCTCTGTAGTGGTCAGATCGAAGAAGAACAGTATACGACCATGCACCATGACAGATCAGGCTCGCTCTATTTGCTCTCTTAAGTGAGAAGTAACCGAGAGCAGACCAATGAAAAGGCAGAGGCCGGCCCAAGAAGGGGGCCTCGAGGGCCGGCGCCATAACGGACGCCAGAGCCCCAGAAGGATCTGGTTCTAGCTGCCGGTAAGCACCCCGAAGCAGAAGGGGCGCTTCAATTGCGGCAAAACTCGTGCCAGGAAGGCGCCTAGTTGCCTAGTCAATGGGGGGGAGAGGGAGGAGCGGGAGGCAGGTGAGGTTCAACCCCCCCTCCCCCATAGCAGCAACCGCCATTCAGGGCGGGAACATTGTGGGGGTATTATAAGACGCCACTCCCCATACTGCAGCTCAACACTACACTTCACATTGGGGCACTTTGCATGACATTCAACAATGAAAGACAAGAAAAACATGCCAAAACCGAAGATCTAGATCACATACACAGCCTTGAGTCAGAAGGGGGCTCATCCCCAAAATAGCAGAGAATAGTGGCTGAACATAAACCCCGCTTTCAAATCAATATCACATCGAAACAGAAAAGGTATACAAAGGTAACTGAAGATGTAAGCTAAAGATGATAAACAAGGACATTAGATTTGGGGGACATGGTTAAGGAGGCCAGATGAAGGCCTCAAGTTACAGCTGCTCCCATTCCCCTCTGCAAATCGTCCAACATCCGTGTCTGATAGATATTCTGTGCCCCCCCACACCTTGTTGTTTCGGGAGGCCCCCAGTGGAGAAGAAATCTGGCAGACCAGTGATGAGCAGTGGGAGGTAATGGCCCACGGAGAAGAGACTTCTGCCATGTGGATAGCCCAATATGGTGGCCCTTCCTTAGGGAGGCAGCGCCGCGCTAGTGCCCAGAGGCTCAGTGTTTGGCCCGGCAAGGCAGCGGAGGAGGATACTTCGATGATGCCGGCAACGCAGCCACGTGAACTCGGGTCTGCTGCCTCCAGAGGGGCTTCAGGCTGCTGGTCAGCCAGTGAGGCCTGTTTCCCATTCCAGGTGCAGGGAGGAACACGGCCGGGCCAGCTTCCCCTCGATTGAGTATAGTGAAGCAGCGGACAGTCTGGGAGGAGATGAGAGGCCCCAACCCGGCTAGGATCTGGTGAGGGGAACTATGGTCCTGACAACCTGTGGGGGTCAACTTCCTGGCCCGTGGTCCTAGGTGCAGGGGCTCCAGTGCTGGTATGCGAGACGATTCCAGACGGATGCCAGCTACCTGACTGCTGATGCAGTGGAAAGCTCATAAAATGATGTCTCTTTTCCAGATCTAGTTATTTACTCACCTTAGGGCTATTATAATAACTCACATAAAAACATTTTACTCTCTGATCATCATCTTGATTACCATAAATCGTGGTCCTCCAATGGATCTTGTTGGTTAGCTAAGAGGGACTAGGATAATTGCAGAACGTGAAGACATTTCTTTACGAGGACCTGGAATAAAGAATTGCTGAACACATGCCTATTTCATTATCTTTCTCTGAAGCTGAAATACAATCCTTAATACAAGAAAAATGACTAAATGAATGAGCCAAACAGATAAGGATAAATCATGAAGAACATTTTTCTAAAGACTCTTTTGAATGGACAGAAATCGCATCTTAAACCAGATTTAATAAGAAATAACCAGTCCAAGTAGCCTCACGATACAATGCAGGAAAATAATGAACATTTGCAGGCTGCCTGTTGAGAGAGAGAGTGAGAGAAACAAAAGACAAATTGAGACTCAGTTATCAGAAAATACAGACCGAGGCAGGCTGCTAGATTTAGTCTCTCTTCAATATAGATCTGGCCAAGTCAGAACTGCAGCACAGCGTGCCACAGAAGGAGTCAGTTAACCCTTCAGCCAAAAGGTTATTTCCTGATCAACTTTATCAGCCGGTAAAGTGCAGGTTCCAGGAAATGCAGTTAGGAAAGATCAGTTCAAGGAATCTTGTATGGAGGGAACATCGAAAGTCAGACCCTCAGCATGCCAGGCAGGGAAAATTAAAATGACAGGAAGCCTGACTCCTCCTTCATGGGGCAATTATACTTCCAAAACTTCACAGTTTCCACCCACAAAGGCCCCTACTGGGTACTACACATATGTCTTGCCATGTTAGAACGGAGATTGCCGGAAACTAGTAGCCCCTTCTGGAGTGCTGATAGCCCCAACTGACATTGCCCCTCCCTCACTGATCAGAATCCTGTGAGTGGATGGACCTTTCCCTAGCAGTTGGTGGCTCCTGGAGCACCTGTCCTCCATAGATTGGAATCTCATGGTGGGTTCCTGAAGGACAGTGGCCCCAGACTGGCGCATGTCTGTGGTCTCCTCATGGCTCCAATGCCCCCCTCTTCTTCATTGGACTTCAGCAGGCTGGTGCCCAGGACCTGGGCCCACTTGGTGGTGGACCTTCTGTTTTGCCTGTGACTACCATGTGGACTCTGCCTTTCAGCCCTCTACTTGTGATCTGCCCAACCTGGAGTCAATGCTGGGCACTGCTGGTCCTGGTTCTAGTAGGTCTGTTGTTTCCACCCAAGGACGGCTGCCCTGGAAGCTCGGGCTGCCCCTTGGGGGTAAGCGGGCACAGGCTGGGAGAGGAGACAATTTCTGCCACTTTTAGAGGTACAGTGGCTGACCATGAGGTGGGACAAGCCTGAGCCCCGGGTGTCGGCCCGAACAAAGATGTACCAGTGTACCACACTGGCCACCAACACTACCCACACTGCTGATGCTCCACCAGCCACAGAGGGGCCCCCTCTCCACTCCGACCTCAACACCAGACTTAAGGTTCTCCAAGACTCGAGTCAGGTGGTGGAGATTAAGGTTGGCGAGGTTCAAGTGGATATCTCCTTGCGTGAAGACCTTCGTAACATTGTGGGTCGGATGACCGAGTCAGAGACCCAGATCTCATTGGTAGGGGACAAGCTGGCCTGACTTATACTTCAGGTTGCTAAGCTACTTTTGGCAATGGCAGAGCTGGAGGTGCGGGCTGAGGATACCAAACAATCTTCAGTGTGTTGGATTTCCAAAAGGAGCTGAGGGTCCAGTGCAGAGCATTTCTTGGAGGAGTTGTTGCGCTCCTGGACCACCACTGACAAGTTGTCACCATGGTTTGTGTTGGAGCGGGAGCACAGATCTTTGGCCTGCTGAACCCTGCCGAGGGCTCCAGCCCGTACGATAATTACACAGATTCTTTACTATTGAGACAGAGATGCTATCCTTCGGGAGGTGCAACAGGACCTCTGCTTTCAGAACTCTAAGGTCATGATTTTCCCTTATTTAACATGAGCGGTCAAACAACATAGGCGTTCCTTCAAGGAGGTCAAGCAGAATCTCCCCGCCCTCAACCTGGGGCATATGCAGATTGTTTCTGCACGCTTTATAGTGATCTTCCACTCTGACACTTATTTCTTTGATGCCCAGGAACAGGTATGCGAGTAGGCGTGGAGAGTTGCATGCTCCAGTGGACAGATGGATCAAGGGAGCCCGGTCTCCAGGTGGCAGAAGTGCCCCTGCCTTTGCCCCATGCTAACGAGTCAGAAGTGGACCAATCCCGTAAAGCTTGTTCATGCACCTGCGGCCCTTGGGGTTCCACTGGTTCAGAGTGGGGAGACATAATGGGGGGGGGAGAGAAGAGCAAGATAGCTGGTTATCGGATATGCTGGATCTTTTTGGCCCCCAGAATGTGACCTTGGTGGTCCCCCGTGATGACCCGCAGGTCCAACAGGCCATTTGGAACTTTGCCTTTGGCACATGGGTCTGGGTTGGATATCTGTTCTTTTTGTATGTTAATGGGACTATACTTGCTATTCTGTTTATCGCTTTTGCTTACCATGTACTAGTTTGTAGCAGCTTTCAGGCACCAGGTAGAGGGGCCCCTGAGACTGTTGGCCTTGGGTCCTCTTTAGCTAGCATTTTGTATAGGGTTAGAGAGACAGATGCTTCTGTGGTAGAAGTATGGTGTGGGAGTTGGGTTGTTTTGTTTGTTTCTATTTGGTTTACAAAGCAGCTCTTTGGCACTATTAGTCATGGCCTACTGCATTCCCTTCCTGCGTCAACCACTTTGTCGTGAAAACATACCCGCCCCAGTACCCTGTGCATTGTACACTGTCCACCGTTCTTATGGTAGCAGTTAGGATGGTGTCCTGGAATGTAAATGGCCTGCTGGACCATATTAAGAGATCTGCTGTCCTCCGTTATGTCTGGTGTTTCCAGTCGGCGGTTCTAATGTTCCAGTAGATGCATTTACTTGGTACCAACTGCCTGTTCCTTGGCCGTTATGGCTATGATGGAGTTTACCATGTGGAGTTTTCCCAAGGCTCCCAGGGAGTGGCTATTTTGTTGCACAAAGGGTTCCCATGGTGGTGTCAGCCTCTCAAATGGACCCCCAGAGGAGGTATGTGAGCATAGAGGGCAGGCTGGAAAGCCAGCACTGTAACTTTCTATTGTTATAGGTCCTGCAGCAGCAGCTGCCGGCAACACTGTGTTCTCTTGGGTTCCTCTTGCTCAATCTCCCACAAGGTGTCACTGTGGTGGGTGGTCATTTTAAAGCTGTTCCCAATCCAAAGACAGATGCCTCCGGCACACTATGACCAGGGCACCTGGCACTGTCAATCAGGGTGGATTCCATGGGGCTATGCGATGCGTGGAAGATGTCGCACCCCGGAACCTTGCCCATACCCACACCTCAGCAGCCCATAAGACAATGTCCAACATTGACTTGATATGGCTCCCAGCTGTGGATGTCCTCCAAGTGTCAGAGATTGAGGCCTTACAAAAGATAGATTTCTGATCCCGCTTCACTTCTGCTCCAAATTAGTTGCCCAGCGGCGGCCTAAGACACCCATGAAGCATATGAATACTTGATACATAACTGATCAAAGTTGTTCTGAGTATATTGATTCAGAAATATACTCCTATTTTGAGGTAAACCAAGATACTGTAGACTCGGTGGTACCCTGATGACAGCCAGCAGACCTGCATTTCTTGGTTTGGTACAGGACTTCATTTGAGACAGGGAAAGGTAAATGCTCAAGCAGGCTCTGGTTTTGGAGGACCAAATTTACACCCTAGTGTGAGGGGCATGGCAGCATCCCTCCACTGACCTTGACCGTCAGTCGACGCTAGAGCAATCTCACATGCAACAACTCTCGCTAGAGGAAGCCCGGAAATGCTGGAGGGCATCGACCCAGCAGGCTTATGAGCATGGGGATGAAGGAAGTGACCCGATCAGGGTCACCCGGGCCACTTTAGACCTCCTCTAGCCTTCCAAGAATGAAGAGTCAACGACGCAGTAGAGAATACAAGCAAACACGTTTATTTCCACAATACACTGCAGTGGAGTCTAATCAGAGCAGCCTCCTATGATGGCTGACGAGGGACTGCCCTTTACAAGCATGAAGTTACATTATGTACTTTGCAAAGTCCACAAAGACCCGCCACCAAGGACAAACACTGACAGATGTCGTAATACAATGGGGATATAGAACATAAGTTTTGATTGTGCAGCCTGGTACAAACTATCTACATTTCAATGTTGTCTGGCCTATCCTCCCCTCTAGATAGGTAGGAGAAGGCTTGATCTAAGGGTAAAGGCATGCACTAATGAGCTAACATGGGCATTAAAGAAACTAAACTTACCACGGACCATTTCTCGTAAATGAGCTAAATACAGTTTCGAGTAGGTGAGCAACAGTTTTGATTACATCAGAAAATGGCGTCCTTCTAACTAAAATGGTGACACAGATGTCAACCTAAAATGGTGACACAGATGTCAACCTAACTGACGTGACATTTGTATCAACTGATTAAGTCTTACAATTACTACGAAAATATAATGTATTAGCCATATGAATGCTAACATATTAGAGAGCAAAACACATGTGGAATATTAAAAGTACATTTCAATACTATCAGACCCTCCTTTTAGCATGTATATGCTAAATCATCTTTATTTATGTTATCAGGTAAGAGTCTTTACAGTTTTAGTAACTACGAAATCTTTATTGGATAAACAATAGTCTGTCAAATACGATTACATATAATAATAAAGCATACTGAAAAGGAGTTGCGGCATTAATCATTAACAACATGAGTAACATTAAAACCAGAATCAGCAAGGGAGGTACTTGATCCAAAAACTCCCTCATGCAACTGAATAAGGGTGTCCAGTTCTTGTTGAAGCATTATTTTAAAATTTGTATCATGAATCAAACTGGTTTTGGGTGTAAGATAGGTGGCACCTGATGAACAACATAAGGGACGACACTGTATCAGGGCACAGCAGCAAATTAGAATAATAACAAAATATATCACTTTCTCTAAGATGCAGCCCCCAACCTCCAAACAAGGACCAAGTCCAATTGCCACTCTCAATGCCCTTAACATTCTCCAAAATATCTAAAATATATTGGGTAATATTTTTTTCCATATTCGTGATGCCGACCACACATTGATCTCCTATGAAAGCGCATGCTCCATAATTCTTAGCCAGAATAAAATCAACAGCATACCTTGTTTGTTCTTAATATATGTGCATACTTTCTAATTGAGTGGGGATATCCCGTAAAGCTGCCACAGTTGAATTGGATAACATCTGTAATTTACACTCAAAATACTCTCCAGCACGTTCACCTCTGGCCATAGCAGTACACCAAATGTGATAATGGAAGAAAGGATGTACCCAAAAGTAATACCATTGCTATAGTTATTAACCTCCAAATCGGTAACTCCTTCACAGAATTCCTTAGTCAATGTTTTTTTTAGCAATTTTATATTAGGTTTGCTATTCCTGCAAGGTACCCCGAGAGGTAACACCATTCCCAAAGCTATGTCCTCTGTACCATTGTACATATTAGAATATGTGCCATTGGATAGAAAATAGAAACCAGGGTGTGCATAGAGTGGACCTTGGTAATCCAATGGAGCATTTTTTAGTGCTCATTTATTCATACTAGGGTCTTCCTTTTTTCCTAAACGTAGAACATTTTTATATACTATTTCTCCAGAGCAATTAAGATACAAATAAGTATCCATACTATTTAATTCAGGATGATAATGATAATTTCCATAATACACTGCAGTGGAGTCCAATCAGACCAGCCTCCTATGATGGCTGACGATGGACTGCACTTTACAAGCAGGAAGTTACATTATGTATGTTGCAAAGTCCAGAAAGACCCACCCACCACGGAAAAACACAGGCAGATGTCATAATACAATGGGGATACAGTACATACATTTCGATTGTGCAGTCTGGTACAAACTACCTACATTTCAAGGTTGTCTGACCTATCCTCCCCTCTAGATAGGTGGGAGAAGGCCTTGATCTAAGGGGTAAGGCATGAGCTAACGAGCTAACATGGTCATTACATTACGCTTAACATTTTGGATGCTCACACGCTGGCGCTCTGCGCGCTGATTCACTAGCTAGCGCTTTGCGCTTTTTAAACGCCCGTTTTATTATTTCTGTTCTTATTATTTTAGTTCCCCCTGTTTTTAAGAGGGTTCCTGGCCCCCACCTGCACTTTAATTGAAAAGATCACCGCTGCTTAGCGGGTCCGGGTCTAGGGGTTTCAGCCTGCTGCTTACTATTTTTTGCCGCCATCTTGGGTGTGGAAGCGCCGCTTAGAGGCGCCGGACCGTGCGTTCTAGCTCTTTGGACCTCCTCCGCCCGCCCTTCTTAAGGCTGGCCTCTAGTGGGTCAGTCTGCTTAACATTTTGGATGCTCACACGCTGGCGCTCTGCGCGCTGATTCACTAGCTAGCGCTTTGCGCTTTTTAAACGCCCGTTTTATTATTTCTGTTCTTATTATTTTAGTTCCCCCTGTTTTTAAGAGGGTTCCTGGCCCCCACCTGCACTTTAATTGTAAAGATCACCGCTGCTTAGCGGGTCCGGGTCTAGGGGTTTCAGCCTGCTGCTTACTATTGTTTGCCGCCATCTTGGGTGTGGAAGCGCCGCTTAGAGGCGCCGGACCGAGCGTTCTAGCTCTTTGGACCTCCTCCGCCCGCCCTTCTTAAGGCTGACCTCTAGTGGGTCAGTCTGCTTAACATTTTGGATGCTCACACACTGGCGCTCTGCGCGCTGATTCACTAACTAGCGCTTTGCGCTTTTTAAACGCCCGTTTTATTATTTCTGTTCTTATTATTTTAGTTCCCCCTGTTTTTAAGAGGGTTCCTGGCCCCCACCTGCACTTTAATTGTAAAGATCACCGCTGCTTAGCGGGTCCGGGTCTAGGGGTTTCAGCCTGCTGCTTACTATTTTTTGCCGCCATCTTGGGTGTGGAAGCGCCGCTTAGAGGCGCCGGACCGAGCGTTCTAGGTCTTTGGACCTCCTCCGCCCGCCCTTCTTAAGGCTGGCCTCTAGTGGGTCAGTCTGCTTAACATTTTGAATGCTCACACGCTGGCGCTCTGCGCGCTGATTCACTAGCTAGCGCTTTGCGCTTTTTAAACGCCCGTTTTATTATTTCTGTTCTTATTATTTTAGTTCCCCCTGTTTTTAAGAGGGTTCCTGGCCCCCACCTGCACTTTAATTGTAAAGATCACCGCTGCTTAGCGGGTCCGGGTCTAGGTGTTTCAGCCTGCTGCTTACTATTTTTTGCCGCCATCTTGGGTGTGGAATCGCCGCTTAGAGGCGCCGGACCGAGCGTTCTAGCTCTTTGGACCTCCTCCGCCCGCCCTTCTTAAGGCTGGCCTCTAGTGGGTCAGTCTGCTTAACATTTTGGATGCTCACACGCTGGCGCTCTGCGCGCTGATTCACTAGCTAGCGCTTTGCGCTTTTTAAACACCCGTTTTCTTATTTCTGTTCTTATTATTTTAGTTCCCCCTGTTTTTAAGAGGGTTCCTGGCCCCCACCTGCACTTTAATTGTAAAGATCACCGCTGCTTAGCGGGTCCGGGTCTAGGGGTTTCAGCCTGCTGCTTACTATTTTTTGCCGCCATCTTGGGTGTGGAAGCGCCGCTTAGAGGCGCCGGACCGAGCGTTCTAGCTCTTTGGACCTCCTCCGCCCGCCCTTCTTAACCCTTCCCTCTAGCGCGCAGCGGTGACGCGCAGCGGTCGCGCCTACCCTGCGCCTGAGTCGCGCCAGAGTCCTGCCCATCTGCGCCCGTCAGCGTCCCGGAGGCGGTCGGGGCGGCGGTTGATCTGGACTAGGGGCGACGGGGTTACATCGTAGCAATTATGGTGAGTTATACCTCTGCGCAACTTCGGTCGCTTAATACGGTGTCTTGTGGTTGTTTTAAGGTTTTCCCCGGGCGTTATAGAGGTAAGAGCAAATGCCCTGGGTGCGGCTGGTCGAAAGATGCTGGTCCACGGCCACCTCCTCATCGGAAGGTGGCCTCGGTGAAACATCTGTGTATGCTATTGAATACCAGATCAGTGCGTAGTCACGCTCAGGAGCTCTCTGATCTCCTGACTCTGGAAAAACCGACGTGTCTGCTGCTTACTGAGACCTGGCTGGGAGCTTCCTCCAACCCGGATATCGCCTCGGCTATCCCGTCAGATTATAGCATCTATAGGCAGGACCGGCTGGTAGGAAGGGGGGGCGGTGTAGCCATCGTGGTGAATAACTCTGTTGCGTGTTCTATCATTCCCACTGAGGCCATCAAAGGGTCTGAGTCCCTTGCCTTTTCTTTAGCTTTGGCGCCGCATCAGTCAGTGAAAGGTTTGTTAGTTTATAGACCACCGGGTCCAGCAGGCTCGTTCTTTGATGAACTTTAGTCTGCTATGTCATCGCTGGCCATGAGAGCTGACCATTGCATTCTGGCCGGTGACTTTAACTTTCACATGGATGATGCCCAGGACTCAGACGTGATTAAACTAGCTGATATCACGACCCCCTTGGGCTTAGCCCCTTTTATCTTTGAACCGACGCACGACAAAGGCCATATCTTGGACCAGGTCTTTTCCTCTTCTCCCATAGAGGTGACAGCACTTCTGCCGGTGCTCTGGACCGACCATCGCCTGGTACAGTTTTATATACCGGCCAATGAGAGACCTTGGAGCAATGCCTCTAGGCAGCTTGGTTCAGAGACAAGGGCGCTGCATCAGGTGACTCCTGAATTGCTGTCTAAAGCACTACATGAACATCCATGCCCGCTGACGGGAGATCTGGATAGTGACCTGGAATCCTTGCAGGCCTGGCTTGAGGAGAGGCTAAATGACCTGGCCCCGGTTAGACCTCCTCGATTATTACCTAAGCGGGTCTCCGCCCCGTGGTTTACGGGTGCACTGCTTGCTTCTCGCAGGCAGTGCAAGGTGGCTGAAAGGACCTGGCGAGCCCAGTACAATCTAGAAGCCAAGCTCGAATATAGGACTATGGTCAAAGCCTATCACCGAGCGATTCTGGTTGAGAAGAAAAGCTATTTTGCTAGGAGGATTGAGGATGCCTCGAACTCCTGTAAAGAGATCTTCTCGATCGTTAGGGAATACATCACCCCGCGGTCGAATGTGGCCCAGTCCGTTCCCACTCAGAAGCGGGCTTCGTATCTGGCTTGCTTCTTTACCGCGAAGATCAAGACGATACAGGAGTCGTTTCCACCGCGGCAGGCGGCTGCCCCGCCTGGCCCCGATGTTGGCTCTGTTCCATCGATGCCCTCGGGACCTGTCTTGTCAGACTTCCCGCCTTTATCTATGGCCTCTTCCTTGGCTCTGCTGGCCAATCTCAAATCTGGGTCACCGCTTGATCCATGCCCGGCCAAATTCTTGGCGAGGATGGCGGAGGTAGTTAACCCGTTGGTTAACCCTCTCCTGAATCGTTCTCTTAGCCTAGGTGAGGTCCCTTCGGCGTGGAAGCAGGCCATGGTCATCCCTTTGATTAAGAAGCCCGGTCTGGCTCCTGAGGTCTTGGCTAATTATAGGCCGATCTCTCTTCTTCCGGCTTTAGCCAAGACCCTGGAGAAGCATGTCCACAGCGTGCTTTCTAATTTTTTGGAATCCAACGACCTGCTTCACTCCACTCAGTCGGGCTTCCGCCCTAATCTGAGCACGGAGACGGCGTTGCTGGAGGTTTCTGAGGCCATCAAGGAGATGCTAGATCTGGGTGGTAGAGCGATGTTGATCATGCTCGATCTGTCGGTGGCCTTCGACACCGTCCCCCATGAGGGTTTGCTCATCAGACTTCATGAGATCGGTCTGAGGGGGGCGGTGTTCAGCTGGTTTACTTCCTTTCTAGCTGGTCGCCGACAGTCGGTCCGGGTTTCCTCGGCTTCCGCCGAGATGCCGCCATTGGGAGTCGGAGTCCCGCAGGGCTCTGTATTGAGCCCGACTCTGTTTAACATCTTTATGACCCCATTGGCGGCTCTGGCGGAGTCCTTTGGAGCCCGGATCGTATCTTATGCGGATGACACTCAGCTGCTCTTCACCTGCCGGAAAGGGGAGGATTTTGACGGAGAAAGTATCCGTGAGTGCCTTGGGGCTGTTTTTAAATGGCTCCAACTGAACAGCCTCAAGTGCAACTCAGATAAGTCGGAGGTACTCTTCTTCGGCTGTCAATCCGACCCGGACTGGCAGATGTGGTGGCCGGTGGACATGTCTCCTCCGAGCCAGGCGTCGCAAGTAGGCCTGGGCGAAGCACTACGCTCCGCTCGCGGAGTTTGCAAAGTTTTTGCAACTTCGCACTACGCGAGCGGCACGTAGCACAGTGCGAACATGCGTAGTGCAGCGTAGCGTAGTGCAGTGCTCATTTTTCGCTTGTTCGCGGTCCTGAACGTCATGTTCGCGACCGCGAGCAAGCAAAATGACATCCCGGCGAAATTCTCAACGCGAGGAGGTCAGGTTTCTCATTGTGAGTGGTTGCGCATGCTCGCGACCGCTCTCAATGAGAAACTACCAGTTCGCGTTGAGAAAGCTGCCGCTCGAGTAATAATCTCCTCGAGCAGCAGAAAACTACAGCTCGCACTGTGCAAGATGCCGTTTTCAATGCTTGCACAGTGCCGGATGCTTGTCCGCACTGTGCAATCATTGAAAACGCATCTTGCACAGTGAGAACATGCTACTACGCAGCCTGCGTAGTGCTACGTGAAGTTCGCGTAGTGCGAAGTGCACTTCGCGTAGCTTCGTGTAGCGCTACTTCGCGAACTACGCCCACCCTTAGTCGCAGGTAGCGAAGAATCTAGGGGTCAAAATTGACAACGGTTTGACCCTCAGATCTCAGATCCTCACCCTTACAGGCACATGCTTTGGACTTCTCCGCATGTTGCGGAAGTTCTTTCCGCTGCTGTCAGAGGATTACAGGAGGATTACGGTGCAGGCCTTGATTGGTTCAAGATTGGACTATGCTAACATCTTATATCTTGGCCTGCCCGAATACCTCCTGCAACGGATGCAGGTGGTCCAAAATGCGGCGGCCCGCGCTATATTTGGTATGCACAGGCGAGCGCATGTTTCTGGCCTATTACAGGCACTTCATTGGCTGCCTATCCGACAGCGGATAGTTTTTAAAACCTTGACTCTTGCCCATAAGGCCTTTTATTCCACCGGGGCTAAATACCTGCAGAGGAGGTTTAAGCAATACTGTCCGTTGCGATCTCTGAGATCAGAATCGCAGCTTCTTGCCATCGTTCCTCGTGTGAGGAGGGCCCGTTTGGGAGGTCGCTCTTTTATGCTCCGGGCTCCTCAGCTTTGGAACTCCTTGCCCTTCGCGCTACGAAGCAATTCCAATTTGCTATCCTTTAGAAAGGGCCTAAAAACCTGGCTGTTTGCCTCTTAGATTCTGAGTTCCCTTTTTGTCCTCTTTTTAATCTCTGTGTGTTATGTTTTGCTTTCAGGATGTTAATAAAGCGCCGGGACACTCTCTGAGTAGCCGTGCGCTATAAAAGTCACAAAATAACATAACATAACATAACATAAACAAAACTTACCAAGTACAATTTCTAGTAAATGAGCAAAATACAGTTTTGAGTAGGCGAGCAACAGTTTTGATTGAATAAAAACATGGCGTCCTTCTAACTAAAATTGCGACACAGATGTCAACCTAACTGATGTAACATCTGTATCAACTGATTAAGTCTTACATTTACTATGAAAATATAATGTATCAGCCATATGGATGCTAACAAATAAGAGAGCAAAACACACATGGAATATTAAAACTACGCTTCAATTCTATCAGGGATAAGTCAGAGAAAATTCTTTAGTGACTGGCCACCGTGGCAGTTACATCCAGGGTGATTCCCCTGATCAGAGATACTGAGGGGGTGGGTGTCGGAGCGGGCCCACAACATTGATCATGTGTCTTTGAATTACTTCCACACTCTATACGAACATAGGCCTAGACACCCTCGTGAGACGAAGCAACTGGTATTGGGTGACATCCCACTGCTCTCTGTCCCTCGTCCTTGGCCAAAGATCTTGACCAGCTGCTTACTGTCGAGTAAATCGGGGAGGCTCTATTGGATATGACCCATAGCGAAACCCAAGGCCCGGACAGATTCCGAATACACTATTATAGGAAATGTTTGGGTCTCCTGTACCCCTATTTGCTAGCGAGTGCAACGAGGGAATGGAGGTCCGGATTTTCCCTGCAGGATTGGACTCATCCACAATTGTGGCGATCACTAAAGCGGGACAGCCACTGGATAGCTATACCTCTTATGGACCTATCTCTTTTATTTACTCTGAGGCCAACGTATTTGTCAAGTTTTAGCTAACCAGCTGCACCATGCACTGCCCTACTTGATCCTTCCAGACCAATGTGGGTTTATGCCGGCTTATGGTACCCGGCACTGTATACTTAAGGTCCAGGTGGCCCTCTCCTGGGCACACCATCTTTGCTCTACTCCCAGTTGACTTTGAGGAGGCTTTTAGCACAGTCAACTGGTCCTTCTTTAGTGCCAGGTTGGAACAAGCTAGATTGAGGATTTCATACTCTTGTTGGCCTTCTGTACACCCGCACATCAGCTCAGGTTTAAATCAACATAATTCTCTCCCCCTTCCCTATCCATAGGGGCACTGGACAGGGTATTTTCCCTGGCCATTGAGCCTCTGGCACATGTCATTCGGTGTGATGTTCGTGTGTAGGGATGGTCATGGGACGGGGAAACTGAGGAACGCATTACTTTGTCTACAGATGACATTTTGCAGTTTTTAGGGAATCTGTGGGACTCCGGCCACCGATGCCTAGAAATCCTGGCACTTAATGAGGAGGCTTCTGGCCTCCGGTTGAAAATGGCAAATCCCTGTTAGCCCCCATTTTTTGGTGACTCAAGCGCCTGCTCTTGGTGTTATGTGATCCTCGTGCATCATCTCCTTTCAATATCTGGGCATCTACATTGCGCATCTAGCATCGAGGCTTAATATGACCCCCTGGTTGAGAGTATGAGATGGGATTTACAGAGATAGAAGTGGCTTCCGCTTCATGTCATGGGGAAAGGGGGTTTGTTTAAAAGGATGATTTTTCCCTGTTTTCTCTCTTTTTATTTACTTTCCCCACCCACTCTGCAGACATTGGTTCCAATCCCTCAAATGCACGATCCGTACTTTCTTGTGGGCAGATGGTCGTCCCCTTGTGGTCTTGATTGATGGCCAGAAATCCCCATACGATGGCCGGATGGGCATGGTTGACCTGTACTGTTATTACCTAGCCTTGCAGGTGGTGGTGATTAATGATTGGTTTAGCAGGGAATGCGATGACACAGCATCCCGCGTGAAACTGACACTGCTTGGCCTGAATGCGCTCCTATGTTTGCTCGACGGAACCCTGACGTGCCACTCACTGGTTAGTGCTGTTATTTTGAAAGGCTACTGCAAAAACAACAATGATGGACAGAATGTGGATCAATGTCACACATTCACCCCAGTCAAAAGATCTGGGCCCAAATCCATCATTTTTCCACTCCACACCACCCTGGGTTAGACAATGGCGATATGCAAATCAGCGCTGACCCTGTGCCCCATGGGAACAGTCCAGTCCGAACTACAAAAGCCATGTCCTTCCCAGAACGGAAACAAGCATCCGAGGACCGGCCCGGTTTCGAGGTAACACCTCTCATCAGCCCGGCTAGCTTGCTTCCAGTGGTGTGGAGTGCCTGGGACTCACGTCTGAGCATCCCCAGTACACTTAGAGCGGTTACTGCAAAAACAACAATGATGGACAGAATGTGGATCAATGTCACACATTCACCTCAGTCAAAAGATCTGGGCCCAAATCCATCGTTTTTCCAGTCTACACCACCCTGGGTTAGACAATGGCGATATGCAAATCAGCGCTGACCCTGTGCCCCATGGGAACAGTCCAGTCCGAACTACAAAAGCCATGTCCTTCCCAGAACGGAAACAAGCATCCGAGGACCGGCCCGGTTTCGAGGTAACACCTCTCATCAGCCCGGCTAGCTTGCTTCCAGTGGTGTGGAGTGCCTGGGACTCACGTCTGAGCATCCCCAGTACACTTAGAGCGGTTACTGCAAAAACAACAATGATGGACAGAATGTGGATCAATGTCACACATTCACCCCAGTCAAAAGATCTGGGCCCAAATCCATTGTTTTTCCACTCCACACCACCCTGGGTTAGACAATGGCGATATGCAAATCAGCGCTGACCCTGTGCCCCATGGGAACAGTCCAGTCTGAACTACAAAAGCCATGTCCTTCCCAGAACGGAAACAAGCATCCGAGGACCGGCCCGGTTTCGAGGTAACACCTCTCATCAGCCCGGCTAGCTTGCTTCCAGTGGTGTGGAGTGCCTGGGACTCACGTCTGAGCATCCCCAGTACACTTAGAGCGGTTACTGCAAAAACAACAATGATGGACAGAATGTGGATCAATGTCACACATTCACCCCAGTCAAAAGATCTGGGCCCAAATCCATCGTTTTTCCACTCCACACCACCCTGGGTTAGACAATGGCGATATGCAAATCAGCGCTGACCCTGTGCCCCATGGGAACAGTCCAGTCCGAACTACAAAAGCCATGTCCTTCCCACAACGGAAACAAGCATCCGAGGACCGGCCCGGTTTCGAGGTAACACCTCTCATCAGCCCGGCTAGCTTGCTTCCAGTGGTGTGGAGTGCCTGGGACTCACGTCTGAGCATCCCCAGTACACTTAGAGCGGTTACTGCAAAAACAACAATGATGGACAGAATGTGGATCAATGTCACACATTCACCCCAGTCAAAAGATCTGGGCCCAAATCCATCGTTTTTCCACTCCACACCACCCTGGGTTAGACAATGGCGATATGCAAATCAGCGCTGACCCTGTTCCCCATGGGAACAGTCCAGTCCGAACTACAAAAGCCATGTCCTTCCCAGAACGGAAACAAGCATCCGAGGACCGGCCCGGTTTCGAGGTAACACCTCTCATCAGCCCGGTTAGCTTGCTTCCAGTGGTGTGGAGTGCCTGGGACTCACGTCTGAGCATCCCCAGTACTCTTAGAGCGGTTACTGCAAAAACAATAATGATGGACAGAATGTGGATCAATGTCACACATTCACCCCAGTCAAAAGATCTGGGCCCAAATCCATCGTTTTTCCACTCCACACCACCCTGGGTTAGACAATGGCGATATGCAAATCAGCGCTGACCCTGTGCCCCATGGGAACAGTCCTGTCCGAACTAAAAAAAAAACTTTGTCATTCCCAGAACGGAAACAAGCATCCGAGGACCGGCCCGGTTTCGAGGTAACACCTCTCATCAGCCCGGCTAGCTTGCTTCCAGTGGTGTGGAGTGCCTGGGACTCACGTCTGAGCATCCCCAGTACACTTAGAGCGGTTACTGCAAAAACAACAATGATGGACAGAATGTGGATCAATGTCACACATTCACCCCAGTCAAAAGATCTGGGCCCAAATCCATCGTTTTTCCACTCCACACCACCCTGGGTTAGACAATGGCGATATGCAAATCAGCGCTGACCCTGTGCCCCATGGGAACAGTCCAGTCCGAACTACAAAAGCCATGTCCTTCCCAGAACGGAAACAAGCATCCGAGGACCGGCCCGGTTTCGAGGTAACACCTCTCATCAGCCCGGCTAGCTTGCTTCCAGTGGTGTGGAGTGCCTGGGACTCACGTCTGAGCATCCCCAGTACACTTAGAGCGGTTACTGCAAAAACAACAATGATGGACAGAATGTGGATCAATGTCACACATTCACCCCAGTCAAAAGATCTGGGCCCAAATCCATCATTTTTCCACTCCACACCACCCTGGGTTAGACAATGGCGATATGCAAATCAGCGCTGACCCTGTGCCCCATGGGAACAGTCCAGTCCAAACTACAAAAGCCATGTCCTTCCCAGAACGGAAACAAGCATCCGAGGACCGGCCCGGTTTCGAGGTAACACCTCTCATCAGCCCGGCTAGCTTGCTTCCAGTGGTGTGGAGTGCCTGGGACTCACGTCTGAGCATCCCCAGTACACTTAGAGCGGTTACTGCAAAAACAACAATGATGGACAGAATGTGGATCAATGTCACACATTCACCCCAGTCAAAAGATCTGGGCCCAAATCCATCGTTTTTCCACTCCACACCACCCTGGGTTAGACAATGGCGATATGCAAATCAGCGCTGACCCTGTGCCCCATGGGAACAGTCCAGTCCGAACTACAAAAGCCATGTCCTTCCCAGAACGGAAACAAGCTTTGTTCGCCCTAAGTGTGGCAGGGTATACTCAGACGTGAGTCCCTTGTTCACTTGGCCACTGGATTCAAGATAGCCTGGCTGATGAGGATTATGAATCCGAAACCGGTCCCAGGATGCTTGTTTCCGGTCCAGGGAAGACATGGCTTGGCAGTTCGGGCTGGACTGTTCCCATAAGGCACAGGGTCAGACTGATTTGCATATAGCCATGTCTGAACTGGGGTGGCTGAGTGAACTAAAGAATGGTGATGGATTAAACCCAGATCAGTTGACTGGGGGTGAGTGTTTGATTTGTTCAAACGCTCCGTCCATCACCCCCTTTTGTATCGCTTTGTTCGCCCTAAGTGTGGCAGGGTATACTCAGACGTGAGTCCCTTGTTCACTTAGCCACTGGATTCAAGATAGCCTGGCTGATGAGGATTATGAATCCGAAACCGGTCCCAGGATGCTTGTTTCCGGTCCAGGGAAGACATGGCTTGGCAGTTCGGGCTGGACTGTTCCCATAAGGCACAGGGTCAGACTGATTTGCATATAGCCATGTCTGAACTGGGGTGGCTGAGTGAACTAAAGAATGGTGATGGATTAAACCCAGATCAGTTGACTGGGGGTGAGTGTTTGATTTGTTCAAACGCTCCGTCCATCACCCCCTTTTGTATCGCTTTGTTCGCCCAAAGTGTGGCAGGGTATACTCAGACGTGAGTCCCTTGTTCACTTGGCCACTGGATTCAAGATAGCCTGGCTGATGAGGATTATGAATCCGAAACCGGTCCCAGGATGCCTGTTTCCGGTCCAGGGAAGACATGGCTTGGCAGTTCGGGCTGGACTGTTCCCATAAGGCACAGGGTCAGACTGATTTGCATATAGCCATGTCTGAACTGGGGTGGCTGAGTGAACTAAAGAATGGTGATGGATTAAACCCAGATCAGTTGACTGGGGGTGAGTGTTTGATTTGTTCAAACGCTCCGTCCATCACCCCCTTTTGTATCGCTTTGTTCGCCCTAAGTGTGGCAGGGTATACTCAGACGTGAGTCCCTTGTTCACTTGGCCACTGGATTCAAGATAGCCTGGCTGATGAGGATTATGAATCCGAAACCGGTCCCAGGATGCTTGTTTCCGGTCCAGGGAAGACATGGCTTGGCAGTTCGGGCTGAACTGTTCCCATAAGGCACAGGGTCAGACTGATTTGCATATAGCCATGTCTGAACTGGGGTGGCTGAGTGAACTAAAGAATGGTGATGGATTAAACCCAGATCAGTTGACTGGGGGTGAGTGTTTGATTTGTTCAAACGCTCCGTCCATCACCCCCTTTTGTATCGCTTTGTTCGCCCTAAGTGTGGCAGGGTATACTCAGACGTGAGTCCCTTGTTCACTTGGCCACTGGATTCAAGATAGCCTGGCTGATGAGGATTATGAATCCGAAACCGGTCCCAGGATGCTTGTTTCCGGTCCAGGGAAGACATGGCTTGGCAGTTCGGGCTGGACTGTTCCCATAAGGCACAGGGTCAGACTGATTTGCATATAGCCATGTCTGAACTGGGGTGGCTGAGTGAACTAAAGAATGGTGATGGATTAAACCCAGATCAGTTGACTGGGGGTGAGTGTTTGATTTGTTCAAACGCTCCGTCCATCACCCCCTTTTGTATCGCTTTGTTCGCCCTAAGTGTGGCAGGGTATACTCAGACGTGAGTCCCTTGTTCACTTGGCCACTGGATTCAAGATAGCCTGGCTGATGAGGATTATGAATCCGAAACCGGTCCCAGGATGCTTGTTTCCGGTCCAGGGAAGACATGGCTTGGCAGTTCGGGCTGAACTGTTCCCATAAGGCACAGGGTCAGACTGATTTGCATATAGCCATGTCTGAACTGGGGTGGCTGAGTGAACTAAAGAATGGTGATGGATTAAACCCAGATCAGTTGACTGGGGGTGAGTGTTTGATTTGTTCAAACGCTCCGTCCATCACCCCCTTTTGTATCGCTTTGTTCGCCCTAAGTGTGGCAGGGTATACTCAGACGTGAGTCCCTTGTTCACTTGGCCACTGGATTCAAGATAGCCTGGCTGATGAGGATTATGAATCCGAAACCGGTCCCAGGATGCTTGTTTCCGGTCCAGGGAAGACATGGCTTGGCAGTTCGGGCTGGACTGTTCCCATAAGGCACAGGGTCAGACTGATTTGCATATAGCCATGTCTGAACTGGGGTGGCTGAGTGAACTAAAGAATGGTGATGGATTAAACCCAGATCAGTTGACTGGGGGTGAGTGTTTGATTTGTTCAAACGCTCCGTCCATCACCCCCTTTTGTATCGCTTTGTTCGCCCTAAGTGTGGCAGGGTATACTCAGACGTGAGTCCCTTGTTCACTTGGCCACTGGATTCAAGATAGCCTGGCTGATGAGGATTATGAATCCGAAACCGGTCCCAGGATGCTTGTTTCCGGTCCAGGGAAGACATGGCTTGGCAGTTCGGGCTGGACTGTTCCCATAAGGCACAGGGTCAGACTGATTTGCATATAGCCATGTCTGAACTGGGGTGGCTGAGTGAACTAAAGAATGGTGATGGATTAAACCCAGATCAGTTGACTGGGGGTGAGTGTTTGATTTGTTCAAACGCTCCGTCCATCACCCCCTTTTGTATCGCTTTGTTCGCCCTAAGTGTGGCAGGGTATACTCAGACGTGAGTCCCTTGTTCACTTGGCCACTGGATTCAAGATAGCCTGGCTGATGAGGATTATGAATCCGAAACCGGTCCCAGGATGCTTGTTTCCGGTCCAGGGAAGACATGGCTTGGCAGTTCGGGCTGGACTGTTCCCATAAGGCACAGGGTCAGACTGATTTGCATATAGCCATGTCTGAACTGGGGTGGCTGAGTGAACTAAAGAATGGTGATGGATTAAACCCAGATCAGTTGACTGGGGGTGAATGTTTGATTTGTTCAAACGCTCCGTCCATCACCCCCTTTTGTATCGCTTTGTTCGCCCTAAGTGTGGCAGGGTATACTCAGACGTGAGTCCCTTGTTCACTTGGCCACTGGATTCAAGATAGCCTGGCTGATGAGGATTATGAATCCGAAACCGGTCCCAGGATGCTTGTTTCCGGTCCAGGGAAGACATGGCTTGGCAGTTCGGGCTGGACTGTTCCCATAAGGCACAGGGTCAGACTGATTTGCATATAGCCATGTCTGAACTGGGGTGGCTGAGTGAACTAAAGAATGGTGATGGATTAAACCCAGATCAGTTGACTGGGGGTGAGTGTTTGATTTGTTCAAACGCTCCGTCCATCACCCCCTTTTGTATCGCTTTGTTCGCCCTAAATGTGGCAGGGTATACTCAGACGTGAGTCCCTTGTTCACTTGGCCACTGGATTCAAGATAGCCTGGCTGATGAGGATTATGAATCCGAAACCGGTCCCAGGATGCTTGTTTCCGGTCCAGGGAAGACATGGCTTGGCAGTTCGGGCTGGACTGTTCCCATAAGGCACAGGGTCAGACTGATTTGCATATAGCCATGTCTGAACTGGGGTGGCTGAGTGAACTAAAGAATGGTGATGGATTAAACCCAGATCAGTTGACTGGGGGTGAGTGTTTGATTTGTTCAAACGCTCCGTCCATCACCCCCTTTTGTACCGCGTTATTTTGAAAGGCAGCATTTCAATTTGTGGGCTGGGACTCTAGGTTTACATAGATGAGTCCCCTCTGGCAAAGGACCACACTGTGTTGGAGAGTTCTTTGAAATGGGATAGGATAAGAATTGCCTACTTTGGAGATTCTTGGGTGGGTACTCAGATTAAGGTGTTTGGGGACCTGCAGGAGAAATATTCCTTGAGGATTCTGAGTGGTGTGAAGCTGGGAAGTCCCCCGGGAATTGACAATCTCCACGCATCTCCGACTGGTCCAACTTAATTACTGAAAAAAACAAATGTGCAGAGGGTCAAAAGGGGAATAATTTAACGACCTGTCCACTCATGCCCTTATACTCAAGATGAAAACACAAAAAGAGAAGACCAGGTCCAAAATGGTGTGCTGTCCTGAATGGTGAACGAGGATCATACGGACACGTGTGTGGAAGGAAAAGTGTGTTGAGTCATACTGGGCTAAGAAAATCCCATCAGACCACCCTCGTGGTGGCATTTCATCATGTGGGAATAGGTAGTACCTCCATGCACCGCCCGTACCATCGAATGACGGTGCGAAAACAGAAAGCGGCGCATTTAGCCACAGTTGTGCTCAAAATAAAGTACAGAAAGAGTGCAGTGCTTAAGAAAAAGTGTTAGTTAAGAATGACTACCTAGACTGAAGGGGTTCCTTATCAAAATAAGTGTAGGTGTCAAGATTAAAAACACGCCTAGTAGTAAAAAAGTGAGACTACATTATGGCGCCCTGCACAGTGCCATAATGTTTGTTTTAAAGGCCTTGAATCTGAGTCTTAAACCTGAGCTGCAGCTGACGGCCTATGAGCTGAGAGAGGGCTTTTAATAACCAATATAACCCAAGGCAGAATGGCTATGAGGCCATTGCGGTTCTTATCTAGCAATTCCACCCAATGATGGCAGATTGTTCTAAATTAAAAAGGGAGAAACATGAAGACAAACATTTAAAGGATACTGTGTGCCTCACTAGGATGCATGCTCAAGAGATTGATAAATTTCCTTTCTAATGAAAATGATTTTGCCTCGAAAGCATGTTTATTTTTATTTCTTTAATGAGTAAGACATAAGTAGTGGCACTCCTGTTAGAGTATTGAGGAACATAGTACTTTTCTGTACATCCTTTAGGGTGCAGGTAGGTACCGCCCTCTGATCTAGGGCGTCACTATCAAAATCACATTATCAGTGTTGTCTTAGACAAAAACAACGTCCCCACTTTGCACTCCTGGTTAACTTAGTAGTGTAATTCCTTAAAGTGATTAATATTCATACAGTCATGATTACTTTGTAATGAAGGTCTACATTTACTTCATTTGAAGGATTCATACTCATTTTGTTGAACCATCACATGCTGCTAGTTGTATATTTACAAATCTCAATGCATTTCGGGACAAGCCCTGCATCAGGGGAAAGAATCCTACAATATTAAAAAAATTCAGTAATTCAAGAAATACAACCTACCATGAAATTAAGTGGCAATGTATAAATGACGTATTTCAAATAGAGGTATAAAAAGAGACCTTAAGCCAAAGGAAAAATCTAAATTAGCAGCCGGGTGACTATTGGTGAACATAAATTGATGCAAATCTCACAAGGAAAAAAGTCTTGTGAATGTAATAACACTTATCGCAAAAGTGCACGCAACATGTAAATATCAAGTGTTAGAAGAGCCAGAGCTAAAACTTGCATGCAACTCAGTTGGATTAATTGTATGAGCGGTTGGAAACGCTGAGGTGGAATTAGTAACGATTGGACAACGCAATGTCTTGAGATCCATATCAGGGTCAGTAATCTGGTTACACAAAATGGTTGCGACTCAAGAAAAACAAAAGGTGCTGGCGGATACAATCACGCGCATAGCAAGCATTTGCCGGTGAAAAGTTTGTAGATTATAAACATGAATGCTCATGTCGACGTAAATTGTTCAGTACCATTTGTCAGAAGTGAGTTCGTCCCAATGTGAGTGCGCGCACAGTTACGGATCGTTTAGTTTATAGCGTAAATGTCCGATAAATGAAGAGGTAAGAGGCAAGGATTGGTTTTCAATGAGAGTCATTGTTAGAGATAGGATGAGAGGTTATCCTTTAGCAAGAGTTGATGTTGTTCAGCTGCATGTGCCCCTTTAAGGGGGCAGGGGTCTATTCCAGCAGAAAAAAAGTTTGTAGAGCGCATTATCATGTATTCCCAGAAGGAAAGTGCTAAGACCGAAATGATGTAAGGTCATCAGCAGGCATGGCAAGGGAACGAACTATATTTATTTCAGTTAGCTATAACAGGTGAATTTAAGTTTTTTTAACTTTAAAATGTTATGTTAAAACTGACATTTTCACCTAATTATAACGTCACTTTAACCATTGTTTATTTTCCAGTACATTTCTAAGACTTTGCTTTTAACCTAAAGTAAGATATTATTACCATTTTAATTATAACATTACTCAAAATGCTGATATCATTAGTATTTGAGCAAGGCATGCCGGTAACAACTGAAATTATCTTTGGGAACTCCCCACTTTGAGGCACATGTGGATGGAGAGACATAATTTTGTATACAATAAGAAGTTGTAGCAGTGAAGAAACATATCTGCTTAAGTCGACCTGAATATCCTCTGGTAACGGTGAAATAGTGTTACTAAGAGAGATCACAATTGAACAATGATCCAGATTTGGGAGCATCAATAGAATCATTTCAAATTCTATGAATTGCTTTATCCACAAACAAAAGGTAATCTTCCAAAAGGAAGGGAGATGAGCACAGATATTAATAGTAAATAATATAGCTCTTACTACCTCTGACGAGGCACTGAAGTGCTTTTCAGTGAGCAGCACACTACTCCAGAACCTAAGGTTAAAGCTTTTTTAGTAACTAGATTCATAAAAGTTGTTTTTTCTTCTTTGTCACAGGGATTAGTTATGGAAATTGTGTTATATAATCGTTCACTGAGATTTTGTGCTTGAAGTGTATAGTTTAGATAGAATGTATAGATTGTACTTTGGTGGATTACTAAAAGGAAAATGTAATATGTTATTGGAAGTGGTGGATATGTTTCCCTGTTTGTTGGATGATTAGGATAAAAGAGGGATAAAGAAGGGGAGAGTTTGGAAAGGGCTATTTTGTAGTATGAGAGGTTAAAGATGAGTCAGTGGGTGGAGGTGGTGGCATAGTTCGGAAGAATTTAGAATGAATCAAAGAGAGAGTAGAGGTAAGGACAGAGTAGGAAAGCTTTTTTCCCCCCAATATTTGTAGATGGGATGGATACATTTAGTGATATATATATATATATATATACATATATATATATATATATATATTTTTTTTTTTTTTTCAAACAAAGTGCCCTCAGCAATTCGGGAGAGCACTCTACAGCGTCCTGCCATCTGGCCTCATATTGCAACCTGTTCTTCCGCCCCAACTTGCATTTAACTCTGCCAACGCGTTTTGAGGTCATCGACCTCTTCTTCATGGGCTCAAACAAACATCTGATGGCTCACACGATTTTCATTTCCGGCGCATTTTATTTCCAATTCTGCACAAGGTAGGCGTGTTCTTAGTGCGGTGTCATTTCAATGCCTGATGGGACACGGAGTCCTCCATGCGAGCAAAAATAATTAACTTTCGTAAGTTCAGATGTGCATTTGATATTTAATTTCAATATTTCCTTAGTAGGTTTGGAGCATTTGAACAAGTTTATTTTGCATTAGGGCGCTGTGCTGCAAGGATCACAAATAGTTTTGAAATCACAGCCTCACCCAGCAGTTGATTGCATTTCCTCCTCTGCTGGCTTCGGTGCTTCTCCCAAAGCCGGGCCGCCGTATGCAGTCATTTTTCAAACAAAGTGCCCTCAGCAATTCGGGAGAGCACTCTACAGCGTCCTGCCATCTGGCCTCATATTGCAACCTGTTCTTCCGCCCCAACTTGCATTTAACTCTGCCAACGCGTTTCGAGGTCATCGACCTCTTCTTCATGGGCTCAAACAAACATCTGATGGCTCACACGATTTTCATTTCCGGCGCATTTTATTTCCAATTCTGCACAAGGTAGGCGTGTTCTTAGCGCGGTGTCATTTCAATGCCTGATGGGACACGGAGTCCTCCATGCGAGCAAAAATAATGAACTTTCGTAAATTCAGATGTGCATTTGATATTTAATTTCAATATTTCCTTAGTAGGTTTGGAGCATTTGAACACGTTTATTTTGCATTAGGGCGCTGTGCTGCAAGGATCACAAATAGTTTTGAAATCACAGCCTCACCCAGCAGTTGATTGCATTTCCTCCTCTGCTGGCTTCGGTGCTTCTCCCACGGCCGGGCCGCCGTATGCAGTCATTTTTCAAACAAAGTGCCCTCAGCAATTCGGGAGAGCACTCTACAGCGTCCTGCCATCTGGCCTCATATTGCAACCTGTTCTTCTGCCCCAACTTGCATTTAACTCTGCCAATGCGTTTCGATGTCATCGACCTCTTCTTCATGGGCTCAAACAAACATCTGATGGCTCACACGATTTTCCTTTCCGGCGCATTTTATTTCCAATTCTGCACAAGGTAGGCGTGTTCTTAGTACGGTGTCATTTCAATGCCTGATGGGACACGGAGTCCTCCACTTGTTCAAATGCTCCAAACCTACTAAGGAAATATTGAAATTAAATATCAAATGCACATCTGAACTTACGAAAGTTAATTATTTTTGCTCGCATGGAGGACTCCGTGTCCCATCAGGCATTGAAATGACACCGCACTAAGAACACGCCTACCTTGTGCAGAATTGGAAATAAAATGCGCCGGAAATGAAAATCGTGTGAGCCATCAGATGTTTGTTTGAGCCCATGAAGAAGAGGTCGATGACCTCGAAACGCGTTGGCAGAGTTAAATGCAAGTTGGGGCGGAAGAACAGGTTGCAATATGAGGCCAGATGGCAGGACGCTGTAGAGTGCTCTCCCGAATTGCTGAGGGCACTTTGTTTGAAAAATGACTGCATACGGCGGCCCGGCCGTGGGAGAAGCACCGAAGCCAGCAGAGGAGGAAATGCAATCAACTGCTCGGTGAGGCTGTGATTTCAAAACTATTTGTGATCCTTGCAGCACAGCGCCCTAATGCAAAATAAACTTGTTCAAATGTTCCAAACCTACTAAGGAAATATTGAAATTAAATATCAAATGCACATCTGAACTTACGAAAGTTAATTATTTTTGCTCGCATGGAGGACTCCGTGTCCCATCAGGCATTGAAATGACACCGCACTAAGAACACGCCTACCTTGTGTAGAATTGGAAATAAAATGCGCCGGAAATGAAAATCGTGTGAGCCATCAGATGTTTGTTTGAGCCCATGAAGAAGAGGTCGATGACCTCGAAACGCGTTGGCAGAGTTAAATGCAAGTTGGGGCGGAAGAACAGGTTGCAATATGAGGCCAGATGGCAGGACGCTGTAGAGTGCTCTCCCGAATTGCTGAGGGCACTTTGTTTGAAAAATGACTGCATACGGCGGCACGGCCGTGGGAGAAGCACCGAAGCCAGCAGAGGAGGAAATGCAATCAACTGCTGGGTGAGGCTGTGATTTCAAAACTATTTGTGATCCTTGCAGCACAGCGCCCTAATGCAAAATAAACTTGTTCAAATGCTCCAAACCTACTAAGGAAATATTGAAATTAAATATCAAATGCACATCTGAACTTACGAAAGTTAATTATTTTTGCTCGCATGGAGGACTCCGTGTCCCATCAGGCATTGAAATGACACCGCACTAAGAACACGCCTACCTTGTGCAGAATTGGAAATTAAATGCGCCGGAAATGAAAATCGTGTGAGCCATCAGATGTTTGTTTGAGCCCATGAAGAAGAGGTCGATGACCTTGAAACGCGTTGGCAGAGTTAAATGCAAGGTGGGGCGGAAGAACAGGTTGCAATATGAGGCCAGATGGCAGGACGCTGTAGATTGCTCTCCCGAATTGCTGAGGGCACTTTGTTTGAAAAATGACTGCATACGGCGGCCCGGCCGTGGGAGAAGCACCGAAGCCAGCAGAGGAGGAAATGCAATCAACTGCTGGGTGAGGCTGTGATTTCAAAACTATTTGTGATCCTTGCAGCACAGCGCCCTAATGCAAAATAAACTTGTTCAAATGCTCCAAACCTACTAAGGAAATATTGAAATTAAATATCAAATGCACATCTGAACTTACGAAAGTTAATTATTTTTGCTCGCATGGAGGACTCCGTGTCCCATCAGGCATTGAAATGACACCGCACTAAGAACACGCCTACCTTGTGCAGAATTGGAAATAAAATGCGCCGGAAATGAAAATCGTGTGAGCCATCAGATGTTTGTTTGAGCCCATGAAGAAGAGGTCGATGACCTCGAAACGCGTTGGCAGAGTTAAATGAAAGTTGGGGCGGAAGAACAGGTTGCAATATGAGGCCAGATGGCAGGACGCTGTAGAGTGCTCTCCCGAATTGCTGAGGGCACTTTGTTTAAAAAAAAAAAATATATATATATATATATATATATGTCCAAACAAAAGCTGCTTCTGCCGCAACGCTGTGACCCATAGAAAAGTGGCGTACGCTCCGGTGAAGCAACCGGTAATTATATCTAACAAAGAAAACAATATCTTGTACGCTCTCAGGAACCACAAACACAATCCAGGAGTATTAAGTCTTTGATTCATTCACACAACGCGTTTCGGCGACTTGCCTTGATCACGTGTGATAATATATATATATATTACCTACTGGCGGTCGCCAGTAGGTATATATAGTTAGGATTTTTTCTCTATGGGATTTTTGAAAATTCTATGTCTAATAACTTTGGCGTTTGTGGACGGAATTGGCTGAAATGTTCAGGAAAATGGAACATGTTGTTTCTGAGCAGCCCCTGAAAATTTGGGGGGGTTTCGTCAAGGGGGGGCCGAGAAAAAAGGGGGGTCCCAAAACGCGTTTTTCCCATGTTAATTTCCATAGGGCGGTTGGCCTCACTTTTAGCCCGAATGGCTGAATGGATTTGCACGAAACTTGGCAAAATTGTAGGGACTGGTAGCCCGATGTGCCTTTGCTAGGTCTCAATATATGTGCTCCAGTGGATTTTGAGAAATTAACGTTCAAAAAAAGATATATATCTGTAACAGCGCTCCGGGCAGCGATCCGGTTCGCGTACTTTTCGCGTTACGGAGCATTGCGATGCGAAGCTGATTGGCTCTCCAGTGTCTGTAAACATTCCAAACAGTCCGTAGCGGCCGCCATCTTGTCTCTCGGTAGGATCGAGAGACAAGAGGAGGCCAAAGCGAAGGGGCAAATGACCATAAGGGGGCATAGTAGATCCTCCCTGACCCCCTAGGTTTGATGTGGAGGCTTTAAAAGGGCCCTGCGGGGCAAAAAAAAAAAAAAATGTTTTTTTTTCGTGGGGTGCGCCCGGTACGCGTAACGGAAAGCGGACTGGGGAGCGTACTACAAGGAAACAAGAATGATTGACTTTTAACTTATTGTATGTTTATAGACTTTTTTTTTTTTTTTTTGCTGAGTGACGTCTCGGCCTATCTCCACGGGATGCAGTCCCTACCATCTCGGCGTTTAAGCCCAGGGGGACCGGTAGTGTGGGAGAGATAACGTCTGTTAACGTTCGATTCGAAGGAAATCAGGAAGTGTTGATAAACATTGTCTGCGCCATCTTGCCTTTTTTCAAATGCCACACTTTTGTCATGCACGGCAGCCATTTTAGATGCCTTGACCAGACCCACTCTCTGCACGCTGTCGATCCTTAGCATGGCTCCCCACCCTCGCAAGCATCTCCCCCAGGCACTGGTCACCCCCGCTCTCTGTCTTATGCATGGGCAATAAACCTCCCGCATCTGCGCTGCTCTTCCTTGAGAATCACACCCTGTGCCCGCCCGACACCTCCCTTTCGCCCTATTCACTACCGCACCCTCTGACACTCCTCTTCCCCTGTGTCCGATTGTCCAGGCCGGTCCCAGGCTATCACCTAGCCATGCAGATGTAGTTTATGGCCCCAGCTGTAAAGAATCACCCCTCTTCAAAGGAGTTACAGTAGATCAAGGCCCCCACCCGATGAGATCCGTCACACCACACGCGTTCCTACTATCTGAAAACCATCCTGTATTGTGATTGGGGAGGGGACCGAGCCTGAAGCGGAAGATTCCAGGGATGCCTCTTTGTACATCAAAGTTTTTACAATTATGTGACACATTAAAAATATATAGCACTCCAACAAAGTAGTAGGATTATAAAACTTTAATAACTTATAAATATATACAACGCAACAAAAACAGTAAATACATTTAAACATTTTTTAGAAAAAAGAAGCAACAATGGTCAGTAGCTGAGTTTTGTGCGAATAGTCCCAAGGCAGCACAACGTGCTGAGTTCTGGACGGCACCCAGGTGATGTTACCTGGGTGCCGCACTGGTTTTTGGTATCCTACAATGCAGCTCCGAAAAACGGCGGGGGGCGTCCCGGGGGGAGACCTCGTCAGTAGCGGTCTGTTGTGCGAATAGTCCCAAGGCAGCAGAACGCGCTGAGATGTGGATGGCACCCAGGTGATGTCCAGTAAGTTGCCGCACTGGTTTTGGTATCCTACAATGCTGCTCTGAATAACGGCGTGGGGCGCCTCGGGGGGGGGGGGAGGCGGCGTGAACGGGCCTCCCCAGGTGGAGGCTCGTCTGCTGTAGTGGGGCGCCCCTTTACCGTTTCAGATGCCATTCCGTGGTGCGTCCCGGGGGGTGCGGGGGGAGGCCTCGTCAGTAGCGGTCTGTTGTGCGAATAGTCCCAAGGCAGCAGAACGCGCTGAGATGTGGATGGCACCCAGGTGATGTCCAGTAAGTTGCCGCACTGGTTTTGGTATCCTACAATGCTGCTCCGAATAACAGCGTGGGGCGCCCCGGGGGGGGGGGGGGTGAGGCGGCGTGAACGGGCCTCCCCAGGTGGAGGCTCGTCTGCTGTAGTGGGGCGCCCCTTTACCGTTTCAGTTGCCATTCCGTCCGCTTTTGGTACACTGTGCCAAAATCCACCCTTCAGCTGAGTTGCGCCCACTCTTGCGGTGCAGCGATAGGCGGCTGCCACAGGACTCTCAAAATGGCGGCAGGCTCTTTCCTTTTTGGGCCTGGTCCACTGAAATGGCCCTGGGACACCTTGGAACTCGGACGCTTGTCTGCTAGGTCTTGGACCCCATTCTCGAAAGCGTCCCCTCAGCCTTGAAGATTCTACAAAAGTCATGGGGGCCACCGACTACTGCAGGCTTCCGGTGGGGAGCGGCTGCCATGATTGCTCGCGGAATGACCACGACGGAGCTACGAGATGGTGGTGCTTTCATGCTGACGCCAGCTTCAGTCTGAAACATCCAGAAACAAGGTGGGGCTTTCATCGTTTGGGAAAAAAAAATGTTTTAATCCAATGAAAAGTGTATTTTTAGGTCATATGATCAAGCCTTCCATCATTAGGAAACCAAAAGTAAAATGAACCAATGAAAAGTTTTATAAACAAGTCACATGACCTGTTATGCGGCATAGGGCTATAAAAAGCGTAGAAAATCCATTGGCACGTGAGGCGGCGTCAGTAGTGGACCGATGTGCGAATAGGCCGAAGGCAGCACAACGCGCCAAGATCCGGATGGCACCGAGGTGGTGTCCAGCAAGTTGCCGCACTGGTGTGGCCATCCTACAATGCTGCGACAAAAGTCGGCGTGGGGCGCCCCGTTGGCCTGTGAGTTCGCGTCAGTCAGTGGGGGCTGTTTGAGGATCTGACTGCATTGGAAAGCAATGTGATGCTGTGCGTCGCCCCCAAGATGAGGCGGCGTCAGTAGCGGACCGATGTGCGAATAGGCCGAAGGCAGCACAACGCGCCAAGATCCGGATGACACCGAGGTGGTGTCCAGCAAGTTGCCGCACTGGTGTGGCCATCCTACAATGCTGCGCCGAAAGTCGGCGTGGGGCGCCCCGTTGGCCTGTGAGTTCGCGTCAGTCAGTGGGGGCTGTTTGAGGATCTGACTGCATTGGAAAGCAATGTGATGCTGTGCGTCGCCCCCAAGATGAGGCGGCGTCAGTAGCGGACCGATGTGCGAATAGGCCGAAGGCAGCACAACGCGCCAAGATCCGGATGGCACCGAGGTGGTGTCCAGCAAGTTGCCGCACTGGTGTGGCCATCCTACAATGCTGCGCCGAAAGTCGGCGTGGGGCGCCCCGTTGGCCTGTGAGTTCGCGTCAGTCAGTGGGGGCTGTTTGAGGATCTGACTGCATTGGAAAGCAATGTGATGCTGTGCGTCGCCCCCAAGATGGAGGTTCCTCAGCTGCAGTGGGGCGCCCCTTGGTGTTTCACTTGCTATGCAGCTGAGTTGCGTGCGCACTTGCGGCGAATAGGCCGAAGGCAGCACAACGCGCCGAGATCTGGATGGCACCGAGGTGGTGTCCAGCAAGTTGCCGCACTGGTGTGGCCATCCTACAATGCTGCGCCAAAAGTCGGCGTGGGGTGCCCCGTTGGCCTGTGAGGTGGCATCAGTAGCGGACCGATGTGTGAATAGGCCGGAACCAGCACAAGGCGTCAAGATCCGGATGGCACCGAGGTGGTGTCATAGTTGAGAGTTCTGAGAAGCGGGGGGGAGGCGGCGCAAACGAGTCTCTCCCTCCATGTGGAGGCACTTCATCTGCAGTGGGGCGCCGAGATCAGGATGGCACCGAGGTGGTGTCTAGCAAGTTGCCGCACTGGTGTGTGTTGAAAAGATGAAAGATCCTCAGCAAGTCTATGTTACTTCAATGGAGCGCTGTCTAGCTGAGTTTAGCCCGCTCTTGCTGCTACAGCGACAGGCGGCTGCAACAGGACTCTCAAAATGGCGGCCTGTTCTTTGGATTTGGGCCTGGTCCACTAAAATGGCCCTGGGACACCTTAGAACTCGGACGCTCGAATTTTTTTTCCTTTCCTCTACATGCAAAAAAGGTAAATGCCCGGTACGTTACCTGCCTCATCTGCCACGATGTACTCTCCAGAGGAACCGAAAAAAAATATAGTTATGGTAATTGTGGCAAATAAATTTCATGTGGACAGATGAGTGTTACTCTAATAAATACAGCATATGAACATCATCATAGTCGATGGTTGGTGGAGACATTTTGACTATATCCTGGACCTGCCCGTCCTCGCCCAAAATGGCGCCGGAATAAATGGGACTCGTAACTCCTTGTTGTGTACTGGTTGCACAACCTTGATATCACGAGATACGTAGGCAGTTTTGAAGCACATGGCGGGCGGGGACGAGAATTGATTGAATATTTCGACATCCCTATTGATATTAAGTTCTGATGTGTTATTGATTACTGTACTATTGAAAGTTCGAATTAACGTCACCCATGGTACTTGCCCGCAAATGTATATCTAGATAATTTTATTGTAACTGGCCCTGTCGTTTTTTAATTATAAAATGTACGTCCACCGATTCCGCAACTGTTAGACACCTTAGTTCTTGCAACCTAATGGCCCGCCCGTTACGTTTCTCTACAGTGTAAATGTCTCCTCATCATATACGATTACAGTTTGCTCCGTGGCCGGCCCACGTGGTTATAGGCCCGTATTTGTGTACTGACATTTTCACAATAAAGGTTTTTAAAAGAAAACATGGTAGTAGTATTTACATTGGTAAAGTTTTTAATAATAGTCACTGTTTTCGAATCAGTAAAAGGCAAGTGAAATAAAGCAGTCCAATTACATGAAGGGTAAAAGGTATAATACGCAGGTACGCAGTAAAGATAAATGGTCAAGGGCTGTTGTGTTTTCTACTCCTGCAACATAAAGTGATCGATAAGAATCTGATATTCAGGCGTATCGGCGACTAAGACAGCAGGCCGAGCCTCTTTTGCTCAACGGCTCCGTCATGGGTCGAAGAAACGCCCTTTTTGTCGAAAAAGAAATATATTTTACTTGCAGGACAGTTGTAAATTTTCCGGGAAAGTACATTAGCCTGGAACATTATAACATATATGTTTAAGAAAAAATAATGTTCGAAAGTAATAAAAAGTGTAATTTTTAGGTCATATGACCAAGCCTTTCATTATTGGAATAAGAAAAGTAAAATGAACCAATGAAAAGTTTTATTAACAAGTCACATGACCTGTTATGCTTACGTTACGCGCTGCGCGCCGCGCCCCGGATCGCTTCCGGGAAGCTGCGCTTCGCGCATCGGAGCACTTCCGGATGCGCTAAGGCGGCGCGTCATATGACGCATTACGCGACAACGCAGATCCAGAATATAGTCAAAATGTCTCCACCAACCAGCGGTCGGAACACAACCCCTTTCAACAGGCTAAATAGTTCTGTTAAATGACAACAGAAGGGACAGGCAACAAGAACCATCAGTCAAAGAGGGGAGGGCAAGTTCTTCTCTACCGGGTCACGTTGGGGCGCTACCGGAACTGATCGAATTGGTAGTCTACAGTGTTTCTGGATGTTTCAGACTGAAGCTGGCGTCAGCATGAGAGCACCACCATCTCGTAGCTCCGTCGTGGCCATTCCACGAGCAATCATGGCAGCCGGTCCCCACCAGAAGCCTGCGGGAGTCGGGGGCCCCCAAGACTTTTGTAGAATCTTCAAGGCTGAGGGGACGCTTTCGAGAATGGAGCCCAAGCCCTAGCAGACAAGCGTCCGAGTTCCAAGGTGTCGCAGGGCCATTTTAGTGGACCACGCCCAAATCTGAAGAGCCGGCCGCCATTTTGAGAGTCCTGTGGCAGCCGCCTATCGCTGCACCGCAAGAGCGGGAGCAACTCAACTACATGGTGAGCGAAACGCTGTAGTCGCAAGAGCGGGCGGTAAACAGCTGAATAGCGGTAGAGGCACAGTGTAGCAAAAGCGGGCGGAATGCCAACTGAAATGGTAAAGGGGCGCCCCACTACAGCGTGTCTTCAGGTCAAACGGATTGTGGGACAAGGTCCAGAATGGAAGAGTCACCAAAAGGCAAAAAGTTCCGCTTAACCCCGGGAGCCGGCCACCTATGTCGGGGGCGATCTCAGGCCACACCAGGGCAACACGACTTGGGGAGGGGGCCGGAGCCATGCGCCCCCTCCGAGTCCGCGCCATCACACCGTCCCTCGGGGGCCTCCGTCAAGCGTTTCAGGGAGGCACCGCATCACATTGTTTTCAAATGCAGTCACGTCCTCAAACAGCCCCCACTTACATTGAGAATAGTGAAGCTGTAGCAGGTGCAAATAAGCTTCAGACAGTCTAACAAGCACTCCTCAAAACTTTGAACTATCAGAGTGCATGAGTTTCATGCTCGATCGATTGAGCTAGCCGGATCGGGCAACAAAAAGTATAAAATAGTTATGTAAATAGTTATTTAATAAAATGTTTTACCCTGTTACTTTGCTGGTGTGTTGTATATATTTGTAATATTTGCATAGAGTTTATCGTTATTTTGGGCGGGGTGGGTGGCGGAGCCGAGCTGTCTTGCAGCCATCATGGTGTGGAGTTCAGTTCATCTCACTAGTTTCGTATTTCTCATGAGGGGTTGTTCCTAATGTTTCTATTTTAGCGAGGTCAAAAAGAGATCCCATTAGTGGCCTACTAATTTTGCTCGATCCCTTTTGTTTTTTTACACGTTTTTTCACTAACTGCAAAGACTAAACAGAGTATTGCGACTCTGTGCTTGTTTGTAAATAGAGAATGAACCAAAGAGAACCAATTCTAAAACAGTAAATGCTTGGATAACAATCAATCAAATGGAGAGAGAAGCAGGCACGACGGATTACAACGGGGGCAAAGGCCTGCGTTAACTACCCTTCACTATCTGCAAAGAGAGAGTACTCCTAATAGAAATGAGGGGGGGCAGCATTCAAAGCAGATCAGTGTGCATAAACACGAAAATGTTTTTACTTACCACGTACTTGACATTCGACAGCTTATGATATTTGCTATTAAAAAACCATTGAAATTCACTGAAAAAACCATAGGTTAGAGACCATATATAGTTAGGAATTAGCATTTAAAAAACCTTGAAAATTCACTGAAAAAACCATAGGTTATACACCATATATAGTTAGGAATTAGCATTTAAAAAACCTTATTTTACTCACACAAAACCATTGAAATTCCATATATAGTTAGTTGCACTAACTATATATCGCGCACCCGCAATCCACTGCTGATGATGTCACATATTACATCATTCATGACATGGTCAGTGACATCACTGATGACATCACTGATGACATCTCAAATGACATCACTGATGACATCACTGATGACATCTCATTTGACATCATTCTTGTGCTAATACGATAAACCTCTTCAGACTCTAATATAACCTTAGATACACTCAGTGTATACAGACACTCACACACTGTCACTCATCCATGGATTTACTCACACACCTAGTCAGTCATGCAAAGAAACAATCTCACCTCAATTTCCTCAACTATACAGTTATACACACCTTACTTATTCAAACATATACTAACACATATTTACTCTCTTATACAATCCCTGATACAAGTTCACAATGATCCATACAGCCACTCACACATTCAGTGGCTCTCATGCACAGTTATTTATATATGCCAACTCTCACATGTACTGTGTTTTACATATGTACTTACTATGACATGTAGCATTGAGATATCCATTCACTCATCAATACACTCATGCACACAGTCAACCGCCCATGTAGCTTTTTCCACATGCAGTCTTGAACTCATACACCTAGTGAATCAACTGCTCACACATCTATGCACAGAGTCACACACCTCCCAGCCACCCCCACACAAACTCAATCTCCCATACAAATACTTGGGCAACCAATCAATAACACATATAGCCTCTCGTATAGCTAATGATCAACACATGCAGCAGTTTATATCACAACAGACACACTGATGCACACATTCAGACAGTTTAGTCACTAACCCATGCATTTAGTACGACACATTTATTCACTCACTCATACAGTCAGTCACGCACCTACTAAATCCTTCATCCAGACACTTATACATCCACTCATTCTTCAATATATCAAACATATTTAAACTTTACAGAAACACACAGTCACTGGATGATGTTATCAGTGATGTCATTTGAGATGTCATCAGTGATGTCATCAGTGATGTCACTGACCATGTCATGAATGATGTAATATGTGACATCATCAGCAGTGGATTGCGGGTGCGCGATATATAGTTAGTGCAACTAACTATATATGGAATTTCAATGGTTTTGTGTGAGTAAAATAAGGTTTTTTAAATGCTAATTCCTAACTATATATGGTGTATAACCTATGGTTTTTTCAGTGAATTTTCAAGGTTTTTTAAATGCTAATTCCTAACTATATATGGTCTCTAACCTATGGTTTTTTCAGTGAATATATATATATATATTTCACTAAATGTATCCATCCCATCTGTAGGAAAGCTTTTTTTCCCCGCCGAAACGCGTTGTGTGAATAAATTGAAGACTTAATACTCCTGGATTGTGTTTGTGGTTCCTGAGTGCGTACAAGATATTGTTTTCTTTGTTGGATATATATATATATATACGTATATATATATATATATTTTTTTTGCTGCCAAAATCTAATCACATGTGGATGTGAATCAGAACAGCACTCACAGGGGGGTATAAAGCCAACAATCCTTTATTTGGCAAACCAGCACGGACAAGACGCGTTTTTTTTCTTTTTCATGCATGAATAGCACTTTCCAATATGGCGATTTATTAGCCGAGGGTTAGTCCTTTCTCGATTTTCATGCCATATTCACTGTGACGAATGCTATGTGATTTAAAAATAATGGCGGCGCGTTCTGACTCGCAATTGACAAAGGCTCATCGCCGAAACGCGTCTTGTCCGTGCTGGTTTGCCAAATAAAGGATTGTTGGCTTTATACCCCCCTGTGAGTGCTGTTCTGATTCACATCCACATGTGATTAGATTTTGGCAGCAAAAATTAATTTGGCGGGTACACCCCCGCCCCGGAGAGCACCCGCTCGAGAGTGCAGCAGGCTGGTGTATTTTCGGAGCAACGATTGAACTTTTCCGGCTGCACCATGACCTGAGACTGCGTGATTACTGAGGATCTATGAGACTGCCAGAGCCGTGATTCATTGTTTCCATTTGGATGTCGAAGTGAATCTGTGAAGTAATACAGGCGACATTGGAAAATTCTACATGAATTCCGGTAAGCGGCATTGAACTCTCTTTATTTGCCTCAGGATATATCACGCTTCTCATTTCGATGGAGCGAAGGGGTTGGCACACACACATTGGAGAAGCTGCGGCTGCAGCATTCTACAACATTACCATGTTTTGCGAGACAGAGCGCAAGGAAGCCGCGCTAGGCATGTTTGGAAAAAAGCAAAGCAACAATGGAACTTACAAAGCTGGTCCTAGTAATGGGAGTGCTAAAATCTCCACGCTCAATGCAAAGTTAACCTCCCTAGAACGCCTATATGAGCGGGAAATTCGTAAGTGGTGGGAGGCCACTTCACTGCAGAATTATATTGAAGTTAATCGTGTTCCTAGAGGGTTAAGAATCTACACCATACCCGCTTACGAAAACACAGACCCTCTGCTGTTAGATGCATGGGCTGAACACACAGCGGACTCATGCAAAGGAATGCTAGTGATCCTAGTACGCTTTGCATGGAGCGATCGTGAGAAAGCACTATCTTCCATTAAAGATCTGGAGGAAGAATTACATAAAGAACAAGACCAAGAAAATATAAAGGAGAAACGGGAACAAATGAAAAAGCGACTAAAAACATATGAACAAAAAATTAAACAACGTAAGGAAGAGAAATTTGACAGAGACGAAAAAGATTACAGACTGGGCAGAGTTTTAACCTTCGCAAAAAAATATGATAATCCTAGAAAAGAAATCCAGAAAAAACAATCAGGTCCACCACTGGTAATACCAGAAACATCGGAATCAGAAATAACACCAGATGAGGATTCAATTGAGGAAGGAGTGGAGGCTTCCACCTCCTCCCATTTTTACGAGGAATTCAAAGTTATGAGAAAACAACAATTGGAAGGCGGCAGAGGAAAACCCCCAGAGCGAAGAGCAGCACGAGGAAGACGAGGAGGGGGGGTTGGAGCAAAAAGTGCAGTAGGCTCACCCCCAATGACCCGAAGCAAAAAAACCTTCAACAAAAGGAATTAAATCTGAAAGAAGATTTAACGATTATCAATTTAACTGAAAAAACCTTGACTAAAGAAGAAGAAGGCATTTTGAAATTAGGTCTCTCCTTCTGCCCACAGAGGAAATTTGAATTCACTCAAACTCGCATTGATGTATTTAAATTTGTGAGAAGACTTAAATTACATAAATTTTTCAAACAAAGACCTGTTACCAGTAAACCTGACACTAAGAAAGTTCGACAAACCACCACAGAAGGCCTTCTGTGTAAAGATCTCAGTGGTATCAATTCTATGGAAGAATTACGAACTGAAAGTATAGAAGGAGAAGTATCAAATATTACTAACACCCAGATGGTCTCAGCTATGGATGTTCAATTAAAGGGAGGTGCCAGCTCTTTTAAACCAGCATCTGTTTTCATGCCACCCACGATGACAGATGCTATTGACATTTTTTCCGAAGCTGTGATTAAAGATTTGATTAAACTAAGACACGATGTCCAATATCAGAGAAAAGACATCACCAATTTCAACCAACAACAACAGATGGACCTTAAAAAACTATGTGATGATAACTCCCTGGTGTGTAAACCTTCTGATAAGGGAGGAAATATTGTTTTGATGACAAAATCACAATATGAAGAGGAGGCATCTCGACAACTATGTGACACTACGTGTTATCTTAAAATCACGAACTCGGATTACTTAAACAGCATCAAAGATTATCATGATGTCATCACTAAATGGTACAATAAAGACGTGTTAAGTAGTGATGAATTTCTATTTCTACGTTGTCTTAATCCGATTACACCAACTTTTTATCACCTTCCCAAGGTGCATAAAGACAGCATTAATCCCTCTGGACGCCCGATTGTAGCTTCCTTGGGAGGACTCACAGAACATCTGTCTATGTATATTGATTCCTTTTTGTTCCCTTTTGTTACTGCTTTGAAATCCTATCTAAAAGACACTACTCACTTTTTGAATCTGATAGGTGAGTTTGTCTGGCAAACAGGATATTGTATGATGGTGATGGATATCACCAGTTTGTACACGAGCATTGTACACACTGACGGTTTGAGAGCTATACAAAGTTTTTTGCAGATGAGAGGTATTGAATACTTTGAACATAACAAGATGCTCATTGAATTCTTAGCTTTCAGTCTTAACAACAATATATTTGTCTTTAATGGGCAACTATATAAGCAAATGTCGGGTGTAGCGATGGGTTCCTGTTCCTCCCCCAGCTACGCCAATCTTTGTGTGGGCTGGTGGGAGGAACAGATAACCTGGAATGACAAGAATGCATTATGGAACCAAAAGATTAAGGCATGGTATCGTTACATAGACGATTTGTTCATTATTTTTGAAGGATCAGTAGACGAGGCTGCTGTGTATGTGGATGTACTTAATGATAACAACGTGAACTTAAAATTTAGTGGTGAAATCAATGATTCTATGGTAAATTATTTAGATCTCACCATATATGTAGAAAATGAACAACTGTGTACTAAACTTTTTCGGAAAACAACGGCTGGCAATTGTACATTGCATGCCGCCAGTAATCATCCGAAGAAGCTTATTAAAAGTATTCCATATGGGGAACTAATAAGACTAAAAAGGAATATTTCCACTGAGAGAGAATTTGAAAATTCAGCCAAACTCTGCCTAGATAGGTTCAGGGTCTGGGGCTATAAAGAGGGAGTGCTTACACAAGCCTTTGATAAAGTTTCTAAACGACCTAGATCTGAATTATTGAAACCTAAAGCAACTAAGGCGCAGAAAAACACTTTCAGGCTAATTACCACATACTCTGAAAATTCAGAACAAGTAAGAAAAATTCTGAAGAGAAATTGGAACATCTTATTGACAGACAATATCATCAGAGAAGATCTGTCTTCGAATCCACTAATTACTTATCGTAAAGCCAGATCACTTAAAGACGATTTAGTGCATAGTCATCATGTAACTAAAAGTAATGTTTCTAACAAGTTACTTCTCAATGGATTCTTCCCTTGTGGCCGTTGTAAGGCTTGTAAGATCAGTAAAAGGACCCTCACATATGATATTCCGGGTCTTAAATTCCCTAAGAAAATCACAAAGTTTTTAACATGCACAACACCCTATGCTATTTACTGTCTGGTATGTCCCTGCGGCTTAAGGTACATCGGGAGTACCATCAACCCGGTAAAATTACGCATATTGGAGCACATGCGTGCTATCAATAACATTGATGAAGCATACCCCGTGGCTAGACACTTTAATAAACTACATGGGCACAACAGGGACCTGTTGGCCTATTTTTGTCTAGACAGTGTGCCACCCCTTCCACGAGGTGGAGATGGCTTACAAAAATTGCGACGACTTGAGTCACGATATATCATAGATCTACAGAGTAAGAGTCCTTCTGGGCTCAACACACATGAAGAATTGGCTGTTCATTTGGGATACTAGCATTATAATAGAGAATGGGATATTCACATATCAATTCGCTGTACAGTATTTTGCTACCGTTTCTCTGGCTTTGTATATAGATATGATCATTCTCCCCCTTTATATTTGTTTTTTTGCTTTTTGAATTTTAAACATTTTTATAATACATTGTGTTTCGTCACTTGAATTGCTATGGTTTAAAGCCCATCTGTGGGCGTTATTAACTAGAATGGTGTTCGCCCATCCAGGTCGTTATGCCACTTTGATTATCATCGAATTTTGCTGATTATCATTGTAAATAGGAGAAACTGTATTATCACATGTTTTTCTTTTCTTTTCTAAGCATCATTGAAAATTGAGATGTATTTACTTTTCTTTTTCATGCATGAATAGCACTTTCCAATATGGCGATTTATTAGCCGAGGGTTAGTCCTTTCTCGATTTTCATGCCATATTCACTGTGACGAATGCTATGTGATTTAAAAATAATGGCGGCGCGTTCTGACTCGCAATTGACAAAGGCTCATCGCCGAAACGCGTCTTGTCCGTGCTGGTTTGCCAAATAAAGGATTGTTGGCTTTATAGCCCCCTGTGAGTGCTGTTCTGATTCACATCCACATGTGATTAGATTTTGGCAGCAAAAATTAATTTGGCGGGTACACCCCCGCCCCGGAGAGCACCCGCTCGAGAGTGCAGCAGGCTGGTGTATTTTCGGAGCAACGATATATATATATATATATATATATATATATATATATATATATATATATATATTACCTACTGGCGGTCGCCAGTAGGTATATATAGTTAGGATTTTTTCTCTATGGGATTTTTGAAAATTCTATGTCTAATAACTTTGGCGTTTGTGGACGGAATTGGCTGAAATTTTCAGGAAAATGGCACATTTTGTTTCTGAGTAGCCCTTGAAAATTTGGGGGGGGTTCGTCAAGGGGGGGCCGAGAAAAAAGGGGGGTCCCAAAACGTGTTTTTAACATTGAGTTTTCCATAGGGCGGTTGGCCTCACTTTTAGCCCGAACGGCTGAATGGATTTGCACGAAACTTGGCAAAATTGTAGGGACTGGTAGCCCGATGTGCCTTTTGTAGGTCTCAATATATGTGCTACAGTGGATTTTGAGAAATTAACGTTTAAAAAAAGATATATATCTGTAACAGCGGACCGGGCAGCGCTCCGCTACGCGTACTTTTTGCGCAACGGAGCTTTGTGAAGCGAAGCTGATTGGTTCTCCGGCGTCTGTCAACATTCCAAACAGTCCGTAGCGGCCGCCATCTTGTCTCTCGGTAGGATCGAGAGACAAGAGGAGGCCAAAGCGAAGGGGCAAATGACCATAAGGGGGCATAGTACATTGTCGCTCACCCCCTAGGTTTGATGTGGAGGTTTTAAAAGGGCCCCGCGGGGCAAAAAAAAATAAAAATAATAATAATCGAACAGCTGAATGGATTTGCACGAAACTTGGCAAAATTGTAGGGACTGGTAGCCCGATGTGCCTTTGCTAGATCTCAATATATGTGCTCCAGTGGATTTTGAGAAATTAACGTTCAAAAAAAGGTATATATCTGTAACAGCGCACCGCTTCGCGTACTTTTCGCGTTACGGAGCTTTGCGAAGCGAAGCTGATTGGCTCTCCGGTGTCTGTAAACATTCCAAAAAGTCCGTAGCGGCCGCCATCTTGTCTCTCGGTAGGATCGAACAGCTGAATGGATTTGCACGAAACTTGGCAAAATTGTAGGGACTGGTAGCCCGATGTGCCTTTGCTAGGTCTCAATATATGTGCTTCAGTGCATTTTGAGAAATTAACGTTCAGAAACAAGATATATATCTGTAACAGCGCTCCGCTTCGCGGAGATAAAATTATATGTGTATTACCTAGCTGTTGCTAACACCAGTTAGCGACGGCTAGTAGAAGATAGCGACCATCTTGGGCCCCACTTTGCATGTGAGTGATATTTATCACTAATGACATGCAAAGTGGGCATGCCAAGATGTTAGCGACTGGAAACAGTCGCTAACATCGCTATCTCCTATTATCAACTTTTGGAAATATTCGAGATAAGGGCGAATATCTCCAAAAGCTACCACCTGCCCTGAGCAGTTCTTAGCCATGTTATCCAATGGGAGGTGGATAACATGGCTAAGAGCATTAGCTCGGTAATGCATGAATATCGCTGAGTTTTCAGCGATATTAATGCATTGCGGTCGTTTTTTATCGTATTTCCGATAAACCTTGATAATAGCAAGGTTTATCTGCGATAATTTCTGACGGTAAAAAAATCGTTGCTAAGCATCGTTAGGGATAAATATCGCTTAACTTTGGTAATATGCCCCAACGTCTGTTAACGTTCGATTCGAAGGAAATCAGGAAGTGTTGAAAAACATTGTCTGCGCCATCTTGTCTTTTTTCAAATGCCACACTTTTGTCGTGCAGGGCAGCCATTTTAGATGCCTTGACCAGACCCACTCTGTGCACGCTGTCGATCCTTAGCATGGCTCCCCACCCTCGCAAGCATCTCCCCCAGGCAGTGGTCACCCCCGCTCTCTGTCTTATGCATGGGTAATAAACCTCCCCCATCTGCGCTGCTGTTCCCTGAGAATCACACCCTGTGCCCGCCCGACACCTCCCTTTCGCCCTATTCACTACCGCACCCTCTGACACTCCTTTTCCTCTGTGTCCGATTGTCCAGGCTGGTCCTAGGGTATCAGCTAGCCCTGCAGATGTAGTTTATGGCCACAGCTGTAAAGAATCACTCCTCTTCAAAGGAGTTATAGTAGATCAAGGCCCACACTCGATGAGATCCGTCACAGCAGAAGCGTTGCTATTATCTGAAAACCATCCTGTATTGTGATTGGGGAGGGGACCGAGCCTGAAGCGGAAGATTCCAGGGATGACTGTTTGTACATCAAAGTTTTTACAATTATGTGTCACATTAAAAATATATAGCACTCCGACAAAGTAGTAAGATTATAAAACTTTAATAATTTATAAATATATACAAGAAAACAAAAATAGTAATAACATATAAACATTTTTAGGGAAAAACAACGAAGTAGCGGTCGGCTGTGCGAATAGTCCCAACGCAGCACAACGTCCAGATTTCCGGCGTGGGGCGTCGCGGGGGGTGGGTCATCAGTAGCAAACTGTTGTGGGAATAGTTCCAAGGCAGCAGAACGCGCCGAAATCTAGATGACACAAAAGTGATGTCTAGTAAGTTGCCACCCAGCAAATAACGGCATGGGGCGTCGCGGGGGGTGGGTCATCAGTAGCAAACTGTTGCGCGAATAGTTCCAAGGCAGCAGAACGATGGCACCAAGGTGATGTCCAGTAAGTTGCCGCACTGGTTTTGGTATCCTACAATGCTGCTCCGAATAACGGCGTGGAGCGCCCCGGGGGAGGCGGCGCGAACGGGCCTCTCCAGGTGGAGTGTCATCTGTTGTAGTGGGGCGCCCCTTTACCGTTTCAGTTGCCATTCCGTCCGTTTTTGGTCCACTGTGTCAAAAGCCGCAATTCAGCTGAGTTGCGCCCACTCTTGCGGTGCAGCGATAGGCGGCTGTCACAGGACTCTCAAAATGGCGGCAGGCTGTTTCCTTTTTGGGCCTGGTCCACTGAAATGGCCCTGGGACACCTTGGAAATCGGACGCTTGTCTGCTAGGTCTTGGACCCCATTCTCGAAAGCGTCCCCTCCGCCTTGAGAATTCATCAAAAGTTTTGGGGGCTCCGACTCCTGCAGGCTTCTGGTGGGGAGCGGCTGCCATGATTGCTCGCGGAATGACCACGACTGAGCTACGAGATGGTGGTGCTTTCATGCTGACGCCAGCTTCAGTCTGAAACATCCAGAAACAAGGTGGGGCTTTCATCGTTTGGGAAAAAAAAAAGTTTTCATCCTATGAAAAGTGTTGTTTTTAGGTCACATGATCAAGCCTTCCATCATTAGGAAACCAAAAGTAAAATGAACCAATGAAAAGTTTTATAAACAAGTCACATGACCTGTTATGCGGCATAGGGTGTAAAATGCGGAGAAAATACGTTGGCACGTGAGGCGGCGTCAGTAGCGGACCGATGTGCGAATAGGCCGAAGGCAACACAACGCGCCAAGATCCGGATGGCACCGAGGTGGTGTCCAGCAAGTTGCAGCACTGGTGTGGCCATCCTACAATGCTGAAAGTCGGCGTGGGGCGCCCCGTTGGCCTGTGAGTTTGCGTCAGTAGCGGACCGATGTGCGAATAGGCCGAAGGCAGCACAACGCGCCAAGATCCGGATGGCACCGAGGTGGTGTCTAGTAAGTTGCCGCACTGGTGTGGCTATCTAACAATGCTGAAAGTCGGCGTGGGGCGCCCCGTTGGCCTGTGAGTTTGCGTCAGTAGCGGACCGATGTGCGAATAGGCCGAAGGCAGCACAACGCGCCAAGATCCGGATGGCACCGAGGTGGTGTCTAGTAAGTTGCCGCACTGGTGTGGCCATCCAACAATGCTGAAAGTCGGCGTGGGGCGCCCCGTTGGCCTGTGAGTTTGCGTCAGTAGCGGACCGATGTGCGAATAGGCCGAAGGCAGCACAACGCGCCAAGATTCGGATGGCACCGAGGTGGTGTCTAGTAAGTTGCCGCACTGGTGTGGCCATCCTACAATGCTGAAAGTCGGCGTGGGGCGCCCCGTTGGCCTGTGAGATGGCGTCAGTAGCGGACCGATGTGCGAATAGGCCGAAGGCAGCTCAACGCGCCAAGATCCGGATGGCACCGAGGTGGTGTCTAGTAAGTTGCCGCACTGGTGTGGCCATCCAACAATGCTGAAAGTCGGCGTGGGGCGCCCCGTTGGCCTGTGAGTTTGCGTCAGTAGCGGACCGATGTGCGAATAGGCCGAAGGCAGCACAACGCGCCAAGATCCGGATGGCACCGAGGTGGTGTCTAGTAAGTTGCCGCACTGGTGTGGCCATCCTACAATGCTGAAAGTCGGCGTGGGGCGCCCCGTTGGCCTGTGAGATGGCGTCAGTAGCGGACCGATGTGCGAATGGGGCCAAAGGCAGCGCAACAATATTTTCTGATTTGAAGACACCACAAGGCGCTGAGATGCCAAGATCCGGATGGCACCGAGGTGGTGTCTAGCAAGTTGTGGCACTGGTGTGGTCATCGTACAATGGTAAAAGTCGGCGTGGGGCGCCCTGTTGGCCTGTGAGATGGTGTCAGTAGCGGACTGATGTGTGAATGGGGCCAAAGGCAGCGCAACAATATTTTCTACTATATTTTCGGAGTAGAAGACACCACAAGGCGCTGAGATGCCAAGATCCGGATGGCACCGAGGTGATGTCTAAGTTGCGGACCGATGTGCGAATGGGGCCAAAGGTAGCGTAACAAGATTTTCTGTATGGAAGATACCACTAGGCGTTGAGATGCCAAGATTCGGATGGCACCGAGGTGATGTCTAGCAAGTTGTGCCACTGGTGTGGCCATCGTACAATGGTAAAAGTCGGCGTGGGGCGCCCTATTGGCCTGTGAGATGGTGTCAGTAGCGGACTGATGTGCGAATGGGGCCAAAGGCAGCGCAACAATATTTTCTGACTGACACCACAAGGCGCTGAGATGCCAAGATCCGGATGGCATCGAGGTGATGTCTAAGTTGCGGACTGATGTGCGAATGGGGCCAAAGGCAGCGTAACAATATTTTCTGTATGGAAGATACCACTAGGCGTTGAGATGCCAAGATTCGGATGGCACCGAGGTGATGTCTAGCAAGTTGGTGTGGTCATCCTACAATGCTGAAACTCGGCGTGGGTCACCCCATTAGCCTGTGAGATGGCGTCAGTAGCGGACCGATGTGCGAATAGGCCGAAGGCAGCACAACGCGCCAAGATCCGGATGTCACCGTGGTGGTTTCATAGTTGAGAGGCACTTCATCTGCAGTGGGGCGCCGAGATCCGGATGGCACCGAGGTGATGTCTAGCAAGTTGCTGTACTGGTGTGGTCATCCTACAATGCTGAAATGTAGTGGGGCGCCCATTTACCGTTTCAGTTGCCATTCAGCTGAGTTTCGGCTGCTCTTGATGCTACAGCGACAGGCGGCTGCAAGAGGACTCTCAAAATGGCGGCCTGTTCTTTGGATTTGGGCCTGGTCCACTAAAATTGTCCTGGGACACCTTAGAACTCGGACGCTCGATTTTTTTTTCCTTTCCTGTACATGCAAAAAAAGGTAAATGCCCGGTATGTTACACGCTTCATCTGCCACGATGAACTCTCCAGAGGAACCGAAAAAAAATATAGTTGTGGTAACTATACCATGCATCGTCATATGGAGAGGTGGCACCAATTAATTATAGTGCTGCATAAAAGAGAGATTTGGAGGAGAACCCCTGACCTGCTAGTACATTCATCAAAGAAGTGGCACTGAGAGCTTCAGAGGCAAGGGAAACGGTCCCAAATATTTAGAAGAACTTTGGAAAGATTAAAATGACATGTTTAGATTGTGGTAAATTAATTTCATGTGGGCAGATGAGTGTTACTCTAATAAATACAGCATATGAACATCATCATAGTCGATGGTTGGTAGAGACATTTTGACTATATCCTGGACCTGCCCGTCCTCGCCCAAAATGGCGCCGGAATGAATGGGACTCGTAACTCCTTGTTGTGTACTGGTTGCAGAACCTTGAAATCACGAGATACGTATGCAGTTTTGAAGCACATGGCGGGCGGGGACGAGAATTGATTGAATATTTCGACATCCCTATTGATATTAAGTTCTGATGTGTTATTGATTACTGTACTATTGAAAGTTCGAATTAACGTCACCCATGGTACTTGCCCGCAAATGTATATCTAGATAATTTTATTGTAACTGGCCCTGTCGTTTTTTAATTATAAAATGTACGTCCACCGATTCCGCAACTGTTAGACACCTTAGTTCTTGCAACCTAATGGCCCGCCCGTTACGTTTCTCTACAGTGTAAATGTCTCCTCATCATATACGATTACAGTTTGCTCCGTGGCCGGCCCACGTGGTTATAGGCCCGTATTTGTGTACTGACATTTTCACAATAAAGGTTTTTAAAAGAAAACATGGTAGTAGTATTTACATTGGTAAAGTTTTTAATAATAGTCACTGTTTTCGAATCAGTAAAAGGCAAGTGAAATAAAGCAGTCCAATTACATGAAGGGTAAAAGGTATAATACGCAGGTACGCAGTAAAGATAAATGGTCAAGGGCTGTTGTGTTTTCTACTCCTGCAACATAAAGTGATCGATAAGAATCTGATATTCAGGCGTATCGGCGACTAAGACAGCAGGCCGAGCCTCTTTTGCTCAACGGCTCCGTCATGGGTCGAAGAAACGCCCTTTTTGTCGAAAAAGAAATATATTTTACTTGCAGGACAGTTGTAAATTTTCCGGGAAAGTACATTAGCCTGGAACATTATAACATATATGTTTAAGAAAAAATAATGTTCGAAAGTAATAAAAAGTGTAATTTTTAGGTCATATGACCAAGCCTTTCATTATTGGAATAAGAAAAGTAAAATGAACCAATGAAAAGTTTTATTAACAAGTCACATGACCTGTTATGCTTACGTTACGCGCTGCGCGCCGCGCCCCGGATCGCTTCCGGGAAGCTGCGCTTCGCGCATCGGAGCACTTCCGGATGCGCTAAGGCGGCGCGTCATATGACGCATTACGCGACAACGCAGGTCCAGAATATAGTCAAAATGTCTCCACCAACCAGCGGTCGGAACACAACCCCTTTCAACAGGCTAAATAGTTCTGTTAAATGACAACAGAAGGGACAGGCAACAAGAACCATCAGTCAAAGAGGGGAGGGCAAGTTCTTCTCTACCGGGTCACGTTGGGGCGCTACCGGAACTGATCGAATTGGTAGTCTACAGTGTTTCTGGATGTTTCAGACTGAAGCTGGGGTTAGCATGAGAGCAGCACCATTTCGTAGCTCCGTTGTGGCCATTCCGCAACCAATCATGGCAGCCGCTCTTTATCGTTATTTTGGGCGGGGTGGGTGGCGGAGCCGAGCTGTTTTGCAGCCATCATTGTGTGGAGTTCAGTTCATCTCACTAGTTTTGTATTTGTCATGAGGGGTTGTTCCTAATGTTTCTATTTTAGCGAGGTCAAAAAGAGATCCCATTAGTGGCCTACTGATTTTGCTCGATTCTTTTTCTTTTTTTTTACACGATTTTTCGTTATCTGCAAAGACTAAACAGAGTATTGCGACTCTGTGTTTGTTTGTAAATAGAGAATGAACCAAAGAGAACTAATTCTAAAACAGTAAATACTTGGATAACAATCAATCAAATGGAGAGAGAAGCAGGCACGACGGATTACAACGGGGGCAAAGGCCTGCGTTAACTACCTTTCACTATCTGCAAAGAGAGAGTACTCCTAATAGAAATGAGGGGGGGGGGGCACCATTCAAAGCAGATCAGTGTGCATAAACACGAAAATGTTTTCACTTACCACGTACTTGACATTCGACAGCTTATGATATTTGGTATTAAAAAACCATTGAAATTCACTGAAAAAACCATAGGTTATAGACCATATATAGTTAGGAATTAGCATTTACAAAACCTTGAAAATTCACTGAAAAAACCATAGGTTATAGACCATATATAGTTAGGAATTAGCATTTGAAAAACCTTATTTTACTCACACAAAACCATTGAAATTCCATATATAGTTAGTTGCACTAACTATATATCGCGCACCCGCAATCCACTGCTGATCATGTCACATATTACATCATTCATGACATGGTCAGTGACATCACTGATGACATCACTGATGACATCTCAAATGACATCACTGATGACATCACTGATGACATCTCATTTGACATCAATGACCACATCACTGATGATATCATTCATGTGACAATACAATGCATCTCCTCACATTTTAATATAACCTCTGTTTCACCCAGTGTTAAATACAGAGTATAATTTTTGAAACCATTGACACACCAATACTAGTTACTACATACGTACTCACTGATTCCTACGTCTACACACACATTCACTCATTCACCCATACAATCATTCATACATACAATCACTCATCTTTACAACACTATCATATGCACTCATACACCTATACAGACACTCACACTCTGCCACTCATCCATGGAGTTACTCACACACCTAGTCAGTCCTGTAAAGAATCAATCACACTTCCATTTTCTTGTCTATACAGTTAAACATAGAGCACCTTACATTTTCAAACATATAGTAACACATACTTACTTTCTTATACAATCATTGATACAAGTACACATTGATCTGAACAGAGTCACACACCTCCCAGCCAGCCACACACACACTCAGTCTCCCATACAAATACTTGGACAATCAATCAATAACCCATATAGTTAATCATATAGCTACTGATCAACACATGCAGTAGTTTACAGAACAACAGACATAATGATGCACAAATTAAGACAGTTTAGTCACTAACCCATGCACTCAGTGAGACACATTTAATCACTCACTCATACATTCAGTCATGCACCTACTAAATCCTTCGTCCAGACAGTTATACATCTACTCATTCTTCAATATCTAAAACATATTTAAACTTTACAGAAACACACAGTCACTGGATGATGTCATCAGTGATGTCATCAGTGATGTCATTTGAGATGTCATCAGTGATGTCATCAGTGATGTCACTGACCATGTCATGAATGATGTAATATGTGACATGATCAGCAGTGGATTGCGGGTGCGCGATATATAGTTAGTGCAACTAACTATATATGGAATTTCAATGGTTTTGTGTGAGTAAAATAAGGTTTTTCAAATGCTAATTCCTAACTATATATGGTCTATAACCTATGGTTTTTTCAGTGAATTTTCAAGGTTTTGTAAATGCTAATTCCTAACTATATATGGTCTATAACCTATGGTTTTTTCAGTGAATATATATATATATATATATCACTAAATGTATCCATCCCATCTGTAGGAAAGCTTTTTTTCCCCAATATTTGCAGATGGGATGGATACATTTAGTGATATATATATATATATATGACAGGGCACTTCAAGCAATGTCCTTAAAGCTGGCGGGTTTCGGGCTCCCGTCCTTTTTCCATATTCTTAATTACTGCAGATGTGCACACCATAGGGTGAACCTCTTTTTCACAGAGATCGAGCCCCAGGAGTCGTGGCCGCTCACACGGCTTCCTGGACTCTGTAGTGACACCTTAGTTTCACTCCAGTGAGTTGGGTGCACTCTGAACTTTTTGTCCAAAATTAAAACCACAGTGGGTCACTTCAAACATCCATCTTAAAACCAGCTGCATCTCGCTGCCTCATATTCCAGAACCTGTTCTGTAATGGTCTACGACGGTTGGCGTGTTCCCAGATCCACCCAAATGCAGCGGGGCATCCCTCACAGCTAGGCGAGCTGTTTTACATCCATCAAAAAGTTTGCCTCACGAAGGAGCCCTCACAGGTAAGTAACACTCTTTAATTTTAATAGATGCTTCAGCATGGAATGACAGGGCGCTTAAAGCAAATATATATGAGACAATCGAATGCAGTAGCGGCAGTCAATATGCACTCGATAAGATTATCTACAAATAATATATGCTGATTTGAGGGGCATCTATTCAAACCATTGGATTGAGGAAGGTAGATTAAATTATTCAACTATGATGTAGCTATTCTACCAAGACTCAACAGGCATTAGACATGCATGAAGGATTTATCCTAGTATTTATGTGCTGCTATTATTTATATATTCGAATTTTAGCATCACGATGTGTATATATTAACTCTGGAGTTAATTTTGTATATATTTATTCATGCCTCGTGTCTTAATGGCAGTTACAGCGATACTTTGCACAAACTTGCATTTTTGCAAAAATATTTGTCATTTTGCACAGTGAATGATTTGCCAATATTTTGCAGCCTCCCCCCGGGCTGAATTGAATGGAATGAGTAATGTTTTGAACATCCCCGTACTGTTTATACCTTACAGCGATAGATCAGCATGTCTTCCATGTCTATGTCACATGATCAATGGTGTCCTATGCACAGTCACTTTAAAAATGGGTGTTGAATTCAATCACATTATCATATGATCAAGGCTCCTCGGAGCCGAAACGTTATGGCGGCAGAGAAGCACAAATAAAATAACTTGCATCTGATTCCTGTGGTCCGTGTTTGCTATCGAGTGGCGCTGATCCTGCTGCTAAGCACAAATCACGGAGTGCTGCATGATTTTACAAAGTGGTTAAGAAGTTATAAGGACCAACAACTTCGTGAACACACTTTGGTAAAAAACTTGTGGCTCCTCTTTTGTAAGTCTTTAAGAGCAAATATTTACAGACCCTTATCAATGGGCATGGCTTTTGGGGCTTTTCCAATACCCCTGCCCTTCAGACAGAAAAAAATAGGTGTTTGCAATGTATTCTAGGTGTACCCCCTAGTTTGCGCCACATACATAGTTGATCAGGAGTTGGGGGGGGGAGTATGATGAGGACTGTGTTTAAACTGCCCCCCCCTGGTGTTGTGGTGTAGTATCTTCCCCCTCTGTTTATCTCTAAGGCTGATACTACCTGGGGAAAGAAACATTTTTTTCCTAGGAGAATGCAGCTTAGAGAGGTTGAGGAATTAGCCAAAACCTCAGTTAGGGAGGATGGGCCTTTTCAGACTACTCCCAATATGGAGCCAAACCTGTCTTGGGTGAGATGTGTTTTTTAACAATGTATTTTATCTTTGTAATATGCTGTTATGGCTGTATTTCACTGCCAAAATAAAGTTTACGTAAGTCTAAGAATACATATTAATCTACATAAGTTTTCTTTGCATGCTTTCTGGCTTTCAAAATAAAACTGTGTCCAGGAAGCCAAACAAAAACCACTTTCCTTATGTACTAATGTTGAACAAAATGGAAAAGTGGCCTACACAAACTACAACTTTGACTCCACGCTACACCACTTCATTGTATACCACCCCACTCTACGTTTATCCACTATACCCTACTCCACTATAAAGTAAGCTATCCCACTCTACTCCACTTTACTACACTGTTTGCCACTCTCGGACACTGTACTCCTGTCTCTATTCCTTCACTCCACTGTAAAACACTGTACTGCACTGTATGCCAATGTACAGCAATCTACTCCTCTCTACGACGCTCTAGTCCACTATATAACACTGCACCCCACTTTACTCCACTCTACTCTACTCTGCTCCACTACTCCACTGTATGCTACTCCACTTTACACCACTCCAATGCCATTATACTCAAAACACTGTATGTCATTCAATTTCAATTTATTTGAGTATGCTTTGGAACTCGATTGAGATCCACATATGAATACAACAAAATTATCTGCAAACATTGAAGAAACATAAAAACCTCAAAATACATTCCTATTTATACAAGAATCGTATCTGTTAATATAATTCCAAAAAACATTTCAAAAAGTAAAAAATTCTGAAACAAAACATTTCATTGGGAGGATTGAAAATAGCATTGCATAAAGATTTAGCAGAAGAAATGCTTAACTGTAAACATATGGGTCTCACCCATCTTCGACGATGGACCATTAGGGCAGGGCATATAAAAAGGATATGGGTAATGTCCTGAATTGAATTATCATTGCCGCATAAATTACATTTGTCAGAGCAACCATGCCATCTAGCTAGTAATTTATTTAGAGACAGGAGATCATGTCTCAAAAGAAACCAAAAGTGGCGTAATCCGTGGGGGAGAGTCCAGGATGCATAAGGTTGTGTCTGTTTAAATATGTAAGAATTAACAACCTCTGTAACACCTTTCTTTAGGATGAGGACGTCTCTATCTCTCCTAAAGCTTAACTCCCAAGTTGCCCGTTTTAAAGACAACTTTAGTTGATGTGGAGTTAGTGAAAAAAGAGTTAATTCATCCAATTCTAATAAGGTAAAGAAGAGATTGTTCCTTCATAGGACACAATAATTCCTTTTTAATTAGAGATCTTAAAGTTGCTGATTTGCCCTTGGCTAAATGGAAGACCCAACGTATGACTCCTGCCAGAGCCTGAGCCCAACTGCCTCGTATACCGAATTCAAGCCTAAGGGATTCCACTCTACAAGCATTATTAACCGACAATAAATGTCGCAAGAGACTACCCTCGATGGTATCTAGGAAACCCCATTGACACAAATCTATTAACTCAATGCCGTAGAGCAGGGAAGCTGGAATTTTTGCTCGAAAGGCCTCTAGTAGATGGGCAAAGTGTCTTCTGCCGGTAGCCTTATAAAGAGCACACAGTCCATTTCCCTGGGACTTTGCTTTCCTTATATTATTATCTATATGAGGCTTGGCACTCAGGTTGCTGCATACTATTTTCCCCAAGAAAACATAAGATTTTACAATATCTAATTTCTCACTACCTAAAAACCAACTGAAATTTCCAGATTTCGTTTTTCTCTTCCCTGTAATACACATTACCTTGCTTTTAGACATATTAATCTTCAGGAAGTGGGACTCGGCGAATAGATGTAATGCATGCAATCGATTATTCAGACCCCTCGGGGTAAGATCTAAAAGAAGAATATCGTCTGCATACATTAGGCATACAACCGGTTTGTCCCCTAGAGTAGGAGCAATTCCTTCACTAAGAGATAAGAACTGTGGTAGGTCACAAATATAAAGAGAGAACAACAAAGGAGCCAATAAACAGCCATGTTTAAGACTATTAGCTGTGGGAATTGCTTGGGATAGGCCTCTCTCTCCACCTAACAGTACTCTACACCAGGTATCAGAATGGAGTTCCTGAATTAGGTTTAACATCCTAGCTGGCATACCCAGGGTGAGTAATTTCTTCCACAGCAAAGGACGGTCAACTTTATCAAAGGCCGTGGAGAAATCAATAAAGGCCGCATAGACACCCCCTCCACGGACCCTGATATATTTGTCAGTTATTACTTGGAGAGCAGTAAGGTTATCCAAGGTACTATGGTTTTTTCGGAATCCTGTCTGTTCTAGGGGAAGTACATTTGTGTGGTCCACCCAATCATTGATTTGTTTCAAGAGACATCTTGCAAACACTTTGCCAATTGCATCTAAAAGGGCAATTTGACGGTAGTTTTGGGGGGATAGACGATCTCCCTTTTTAAAAAGGGGTACTAAGATACTCCCTTTCCACGAGGGGAGAATCTTTCCACTAGAGAAACAAGTATTAAGCAAAGGGCATAACAATTTGCTCCATTTCATGCTGCTTTGCTTTAGAACAGAGATAGGAAGTTCATCCGGCCCCATTGCCCCATTGCCCCAGATGAGCGCATTTCCTTTATAGCTGTTTCAATGTCCCTTTCAGATAAAAGGGCTAAAAACTGATCACTCTCTTTAAAACCTGTAGGGGAGTCCATTACTCCATTATTTGCATAGAGGGTTGTGACATAATCCACCCATGATTGTTCTTCAATAGGGATAGGAAGCGGACTGGTTCTTGAGCCACACCCCTCACCTATGAGGGACCAGAACTTTCTCATTTCTCCTTTGAGGGCCGCCTCTCTTAATTTTATCCAAATGGTATCCTCCCGTTCCTTCCGTAATTTTACTTGTTGCCTTTTCCTCCTTCTTTTTAATAGAGTTATCTTGTGTGATCCTTCTGCCGATTTACACAAGTATTGTGCCCTTACTAACTTGTTTATTTCTATATTGAGTAAACGTAGGGGACAAGGGGACACCTTTTCTTTTTTGGATTTTTAGCTACCAGTTTCATGAGATCTTGGAAACACGCAATTTCAAAACCATGCCACATAGCAAGATCGTCAATTGCTGCATCAAGAACTTTCTCCAGATCTTGTTCTGCTTTTGTGTTCCAATAACATCTGCCAGATTTCACTCCAAAACTTACCAGGTCGCCATTTAGTGACCATACGTCAGCTTTTGGAGGATTTATATTCATAGTGAGAAAAAGTAATTTATGGTCGCTGAGGACCGTTTCAATAACCCTCAGATCCTTTAGTAGGGCAAAGGTGGAATTCTCAACTATTACTTAGTCTAATATAGAATCTCCCTGATAAGATTTGTGAGTAAAATTTGCAGGGGAATCAGATGCGAGCCTTCCATTCGCTATAATCCCATCCATAACGGACAGCTCTTTGAGAAGTATCTTCCCTCTCTTATTTGTTTTGATCTTCTCAGGAAAGAGGGCTTGAGGGATCTGAAGAGATTCTTCTTTATATTTATCGCGAAACAGACTCAAGCTTAAATTTGAAATTTTACAATTCAAATCCCCAACTAAAATTATATTGGGGGTAGGAGAATTCACCCTAAGACTCTGAATGTAAACGAAAACCTTTTTTAGAGTTTCATTAAAACTAGCTTCTGGGGGGATATAAGCATTGATCAACACTGTTGGTTTAGATACCTCGACATTATCCTGGTCAAATAGTGTTATAGCTTGAAAAAGGTTACAAGAGTCCAAATAGTGTGAAAAATGCCATTTTATCCGATTGGATAACAAACAGGCAATTCCCCCCCTAGCATGACCTCTCCTGGACGGGACAGCATAACCTTCTAGAACAAAATAATCCCTTCCTATTTGAAGTTTCTCCGAGCACCAAGTCTCCTGGAGACAGATCACACTGGCTTTTAAGGACATAAGGAATTGAATTTTTTCTGGGCAGTTCTTTAACCCAGCACAATTCTAAGATAGAAACGATAAATCATCGCTAAAGGGAAGGCTTGGGCGGGTACACAATAGTCAATTTCTTCGAGAGAACACCTGGTAACCAATTCCAACGAAGAGTTTCATCTACTGCCCTATCCTGATGAGGGAGTATAGGAGGGTTAGGGTAGGATACAAGACGATGATCTTTAGATAGGCAAATTTTCAAATCATCGAAACCTACAGGGTCTTCTCTCACAGCGTCCAGAATGAAACTCGGTTTAACCTCAAATTTATTGTATAACAAGACCTTCAGTATTTGGGTTACTGTTTCCAAAACACAATCGGAGCCCCCGACAAACTTCTCTAGTAATACCAATATAGATGAAAGCAGGTGTTCAAGAGAGGATAAACAGTCGGAGACTGGTTTATCCAATCTAGGGGGATCCTTGGCATCACAACCTGTTATATTAAAATTAAAGTTTGTTGAGGAATTTAACTGTGAGATATTCGAGGGGGAACTGCTATAAAGATGGAGGACTGGAGGGACTGAGGTTGTTGGAGTTTTATGTAGGTCCCTCATCTTAACAGTATCAACCTCGATATATCTTCTACAGAGATCCAAATCCAGGTCAGAAGAGGCTAGATCATTATTATACCCTTCTTTAGATGGTGAGGGGCTTACTTCATATGTTTCGGGAGGGGGCTCACTGGGTTTAAGGAGTGGGACATGATCAGACACCTCCTCTCTTTTGAAAATAGCTTCCGGGGGGGTTTGAAGCAAAAGAGAAGAATGATTATTTGGATTGTGGATGAAAGGAGACACTTGATTAATCAGTGAGGCCATGTCTTCTCTTAATATGACTAGAGGAGAAACCCCCTTTTCTATATTATTCTCGTGTACCAAAACCTCAGTACACAATCCCATCCGAAAGGTGGAGGTTTTTACCGAGTCATCATGGGATGGATCAACAGTTGGCACTCTATTTTTTCCCCGCTCCCAAAGATTAAATAACTGGCAAGTACCCTTAAGTTGTACAACATGATTGTCCTTGTTTCGAAGAGGATTCAATTTTATTTTAGAGCACGACCTCCCAACCAATAGTCTTCCAGATCTAAGTTTTTTGGCCGTCATTTCCAATGAAACTCAAAGGTTACCAAGGTGTCAACTACAATCAGCAAAACACAATAAAAAATGTCACGGGGAAAGTAATGGAATTTAGAGTAAAAACTTTTTAAGAGGGGTAGGCACAGCACAGCCGTCTTCAGCCTCTGAGGGCCTCAGAGGGCCCGCCCTTTGCCCGGGCTTAGCCCCGAGCTTGGACCCGCGCGCGTCCTGTGTGTGCGTTATCCCTAGGCAGATATATTGCGGGAGGGGGGCGGGAAGAGGACCAGCTGCGGCGAGTCTACAGGCGCAGCGCCTGCTGGTCCTCGCAGTCCCGCGGGAGAGGGAAAACTCCACTCAGCTCCTCCAGTAGTAGATAGGTCCTTAGAGCAATATGTCCTCGAGCGGCTCCCGCGAAGCGGGGGCCGCGAGTAGTGGGAAGAGAAACCAGCAATCAGGCAGCACTACCGCTTCGTCACTCCGTTAGGCAGCAGTATGGAGCAAGTCCCAGCCTTCCAGGTATTAAGTCCAGGCGGGGGGGGGCAGGAAGAGGACCAGCTGCGGCGAGTCTACAGGCGCAGCGCCCGCTGGTCCTCGCAGTCCCGCAGGGGAGGGAAAACTCCACTCAGCTCCTCCAGTAGTAGATAGGTCCTTAGAGCAATATGTCCTCGAGCGGCTCCCGCAAAGCGGGGGCCGCTAGTAGTGGGAAGAGAAACCAGCAATCAGGCAGCACTACCGCTTCGTCACTCCGTTAGGCAGCAGTATGGAGCAAGTCCCAGCCTTCCAGGTATTAAGTCCAGGCGGGAGGGGGGGCGGGAAGAGGACCAGCTGCGGCGAGTCTACAGGCGCAGCGCCCGCTGGTCCTCGCAGTCCCGCAGGGGAGGGAAAACTCCACTTAGCTCCTCCAGTAGTTGATAGGTCCTTAGAGCAAGATGTCCTCGAGCGGCGCCTGCGAAGCGGGGGCCGCGAGTAGTGGGAAGAGAAACCAGCAATCAGGCAGCACTACCGCTTCGTCACTCCGTTAGGCAGCAGTATGGAGCAAGTCCCAGACTTCCAGGTATTAAGTCCAGGCGGGAGGGGGGGCGGGGAAAGGACCAGCTGCGGCGAGTCTACAGGCGCAGCGCCCGCTGGTCCTCGCAGTCCCGCATTAGAGGGAAAACTCCACTCAGCTCCTCCAGTAGTTGATAGGTCCTTAGAGCAATATGTCCTCGAGCGGCTCCCGCAAAGCGGGGGCCGCGAGTAGTGGGAAGAGAAACCAGCAATCAGGCAGCACTACCGCTTCGTCACTCCGTTAGGCAGCAGTATGACGACTAGTCAAGGCACTATATAATATAAATTACAATTAATAAATGAAAACGCTCTGTTTCAAGAACCAAAACGTAAACGTCCCACGTTGTTCCTAAAGCATTTCAATGACCTGTTTCGGAAGCACAATAGTTACTACGGCTTCTTGTGCTTCAGGCAGACTGAAAACATAAATATTAAAAGTATGTATTGAAATAAAATGTGGAGAGTAAGTCTAGTCAGGATTGTCGAAGAGATTAAGCACCGGCAGCACCGTCCCCGTTCACAGGAGTCTTCTTGATATTGAGATGAATCAGGTTAGCCAAAGCAAGAAACAAGTAAAGTCAAGCCATTCAAGAAAGTCAGGGAACCCAGTAGTTCGTCATTGATCAAAATATCATTCCATTCTATTGCACTCTTCAACACTGTATCATAATGTACACCACTGTACTCGACTGTAAGTTAGGCCACTCCACTCTACTGCATGGCACTCCACTATAGTCTATGACACGCCGCTCCACTCTATGAGACTTTACTCCACCCTACAGTACCCCACTCCAGTGTGCTCCACTACACCATACTTCACTCTATTACACTTTATCCCACTCTATGCCACCGTACTATACTCCGCTCTATGCCACTCCAATATCTGATACTGTACTCCATTGTATGCAACTCTACTCTGCAACACTGCACTACACTCTACTCCATTCTATGCCCAACCACTTAATGCCACAGTATGACACTGTACGACACAACAACCCAACTTCTCTCTACGATATGCCACTCCACTAGATGACACACCACTCTACAACACTCTCTGCCATTGTACTCTATGTCACTCCACTTGATGGTACTCCACTCTATGGCATTCTACTTCACCAAACACCATTCTGAAACACTCTACTCTACTCTATGGTATTCTCTGACACTCTACTGTTCACATGCCATTCCACTGTACAACTTGCTGCTCCAGTCTATGATATTTTATTCCCTCATATAAGACACCATGCCATTACACTACATGTTACTAAACTGTCCAATACGCTACTCCACTCTACTCTACTCCAACTACTCCAATCTACAATACCCCACTCTCTGACTATAGGCTTTAAAACACTCTCCTCCACTGTACAGTACAGCACTCCTCATAACAACTCAAAAAGGTTAAAGCTTAGTTATAGTTAGCATAACTTATTTTTCCTATTCAAATCAAGTTTAAACTGCACAAACTTTAAAAGCTCTAAAGTTATAGCTAAAACTTTCATTTATAATTTCTCCACCACCTTCAAATTATTACAAGTTACGGGCCTCGTTACACACTCTCATCAGCTCACTAACCAGACAACACTAATTATAACGCTCCACTCTTCCATGCACTGTATTCTCACAAATAATGATACTCCATTGTACAACACTACACTGTACTAGACTGGCTGCCACTCTACTGCATGACACTACACTCGAAAACATTGAACTATACAACACTCAACTCCACTGAACTTCACTCTACGCCACTACATTCTACAATACTCCAATACATTCTATGCCACTCTATGACACTCTACTCAATAACTCACCACTCCCCACACTCCATGTCATAACACTCAAGTTGACACCACTCCACTGTACAACTCTTAGCTGTACTGTTTGACATACCACTACACTGTTCGACACTCCACTACACTGTACAACATGCCACTCCACTCTGCGATACTCCAGGATATGACACACCACAACACTGTATAATTATTTATGCTACATTTCTCCATTCTACTCGACTCCACATTATTCCACTCTACAGTATTCCACTCTACGACACTGGACTCTACAACACTTTCTTGTACTGTACTACACTCCACTTTACAACAGTCCAATCAGTGACACTCCACATTGCATTTTGAAACATATTTTTATTAAAAAATAAAAACTATTAACATACAATGAAAATAACAGTTATTAAGGATAGTTTATTGTAATAAATACTTATGTATTTTTTCTGTACTAACCCAACATAAAATATACAAATATTAAGAATTTTAAAGTTATAATTATGAATCCAATTTATAATTTATGCACCACCTTCAAATAAATATGTCGGCACCTCTGAACACAGTTTGCACCACCTTCAAATAAATATGTCGGCACCTCTGAACACAGTTTGGAACTTCACTTCAATGCACTGTTTATAACCTTGCATACTACATCATTTATAGCAAGTGAAATCATTGCATTCATAACAACATTTATAACTTCTTAAAAGATATTATTTGTCACGACACATGGCGAGTTATGGTCATTGTTGTCTGGTTAGCAAGCTGAAAAGAGTTTATACCGAGGTAATTTGAGGGTGGTAGATAATGAAAGTTATAACTATAACTTTATAATTTTAAATGTTTGTGTAGTTTAAACTTCGTTTGTATCGGGAAAATAGGTTTTCCTACTTCACTAACTAAACTTTAACCTTGATTATTTTTTTGGAATACATAGGAAAAAGGTTTTTTGGCTTACCTATATATATGGTGCAGTTTGACAAATCTTCACGACCTTTTCCCAAATATGTGTCAAGTTGAGTCTTGTTGTGCATGGAAAGTTTCAGCATCATCTGTTGAGTGAGGGCCAAGAAAAAGAGGGCGGTTGAAAAATATGTGCATTTCCCATGCTAACCTCCATAGTAGTTTTAGACACGACTACAGCCTGAACTGCTGGACAGAATTACACCAAACTTGGCAGAAAGCTAGCTCTTGGTCCAGAAAGAGTGCTTTTTGGTATTTGGCATAAATCAGTTCAGTAGTTTTTGATGCATTCAAAAATAGAAAATGGTATATATTGGCACGCGGATCCTCTGAGGATCCAACCGTCCCCCTGCTGATGTCTGATTGGCTGCCCCCAAAAAAAGAAAAGGGGGCAGGGTAGGAATATCCTTATCCCCACGCCTTGATCCTAGGGTCCCAGGGGAACCTCGCAAGGGCATAACATTTTTTTTTCACCACAAATCGTGGCAGATGAGTGACTACAGTAAAAATTAAAAAACAATAAACAACCATGTGCAACTGTTCTTAGTTTGAAAAGAGCCCCTGGGTGGGCATGGTCCCGGTGACATTTAAAAAAATAATAGGGGTAGCTTGTCCCCCGCCTAAGGCTAATGGAGCTCCAGGGACCACTACCTCCTCAGGGCTCCTCAAACTTTTAGCTTAATAATTGAGGTGGGCCATGCGGACCCCCTACTTGGCTCCCTAGAAACCCCAAGACAACCACCTCCGTGGGGCAATTTAATAAATAATTGGTAGGATCACTCAGACTCCTCGAGCTCCAGGTACCGCTACCTCCCCGGGCCTATTAAGGTATTACAAGTGGGAGGGGGCCATCATATACGGCCCTGGAGACCACTACTTTCCTGGAGCCAGGCTGTGAATGCAGGAGGAAGGCAGCAGCATGGCCCTCATACAGGAGCCATTAATTGCCCACCCTGGGACATAACTGTTTGCTCTAACTTGGTGTGAGCTTTGACAGCTCCCACCAAGTCAGAACAAACACAAACTCTGCTCCCAGGAAGCTGGAGCTGAAAAAAGTACTTCTGCTTGCTGAGATCGGGCTGTTCATCTGTTTCTCTGCCAGCTGTGAAGTGAGCAGGAAAATAGACAAAAGAATTGCTCTCACACATAGGGAGCTCATGTTTAGCACCTCCCTGTGGGTGAAAGCAATACTGGCTCCCACTGGAGGCAAGGAGCCAGTAGGACCCACTGGGCATTCAGGCTCCCCTGCAGTCCCGGTGCTATGGAGCTGCTCTGTCATTGGCTCCGAAGCTCACTACACCAGTGTGAAGCATCAGGGAGCTCTGCTGAGTAGACAAGCATGTCCAAAACCACACACCACCCCACCACTCACAATATGCCTCCCATCCAGGGCCTGAACCCATCCCCCTCCTGCCTCCAGATGCAGCTTCCACCGTTAGCATAGATGCCACTGGATGCCTCTAGTTAATTGCCTCAAACAAGGCATGTTTGGGGCCATTACCCAAGACAAAGGGATCCTTGCTTATGTAAGCAATGCCGATAAAGCCTTTAAGGGGTGAACAAAGGAGGCATTCATGACCCCTGTCTCTGCCTATTTTGTGGTCATTACATCAATAGAGCTTTTAATTTTCTCCCTGGCTGCATTGGAGCACGAATGTTGAGCAATTTTCATCATAAAATAGTAACTTGAGGCCAGACGAACTGGAGCAATGGCCCTGCCTGTGGCATTCAGCGTGAGGCCTGTTTTCATCTAATTAGTAGTCTGGGTAATTAGATTTAGAAGGCATATAACACAGCCATGGGGGCTTTGGAGGGTGTTGAATGTATGTGTTGAGTGCAGGTATTAAACAAACAAATCATTAACAATAAACAATGCTGCACAACTGACGTCTCTGCCCTCGCCAGGTCTGATGATGGTGACAACAAAAGTCTTGCACCTGAAATATTGTGGGAGGGTTTATATGAGGCCAGCAAGGGCTTTCTAAAGTCATGGGCACTGGGCAAGCACACCAGCTTCAGCCTCTTGTTCATGCAAAAGTACAAATTTAAATGTATAGTGTTCCCCAACTGACCTTGAGTGCCATAACCTAACTACACAGAACTTACTTAGCCACTCATACTGCTATACAACATCTCATATACCCACTCACACACCCACATAGCCACTCACATGCGCATTCAGAGATCCACATAACAACTCGCTCATCCATAGAGCCTCTAACACATCCACTCACTCATACAGGTACCCATATAATCACTTACTCACTGATACAGCTGCTCATACAAGCAGTCACTAACCTATACAGCCACTAACACACCCATGCACTCACCCATGCAGATACTAACACACACTTTTTCATCATTTATCACAGACTCACACACCCACTCAGTCACTCACCTAGTGAGAGGCTCATGCAGCATCTCACAGACCCACTCACACACTCAGACACCCACTCTCAGACCCACTCAGAGACTTACACACCTACTCGCACACCCACTCAGACACTCATGCACCCACACAGAGGCACACTTAAACACTCTCACACCCACTGACAAACCCACTACGGCACACATGCATCCACTCACAGAACCATTCACTAAAAAAACAAAGGTTACAGGGACGTTATATTTAGAAATTAACACAAACAACTGATAGAAATTATAGTTAGGAAATAGAATTTAAAAACCTTAGATATTCACTGGAAAAAAAACAAAGGTTAGAGAGACGTTATAGTTAGGAAATAAAAAACCTTAAAAATTCACTAAAAAACAAATGTTAGTGGGACGTTATAGTTAGGCTCAAATTTCACAATCAGAAATGTATACAACCACTCACAGACCCACAGAGACAATACGACAGCCACTCACAGACCCCACTATAACATTCACACACACACTAAAATACCCTACTCAGACACTCATGCTTCTACTCATAGACCCAATGAGACACTCATGCACCTAGTCAGACTGGCTCAGAGACTCATGCATACACTCACTAACCCACTCAGAGACTCTTTCAACCCCTCACAGACCCGCTCAGACAATCAAGCAATCAGTCACAGATCCACTCAGAGACTTGTGCACCCACTCACAGACCCACCCAGCCACTCACACACATACTAACTGACCTATCCAGACACTTATGCACGAACTCACAGATCCACAGAGCGTTTCAGACACCCACTTACAGACCCCACTATGACATTCACACAACCACTAATAGACCCTACTCAAATACTCATGAAACCACTCCCATACCCAATCAGATACTCATGCATACACTCACTGACCCACTCAGAGACTCTTTCAACCCCTCACAGACCCACTCAGACAATCAAGCAACCAGTCACAGATTCACTCAGAGACTTGTGCACTCACTCCCAGACCCACCCAGCCACTCACACACACATAATCACTGACCCATCCAGAAACTTATGCACTAACTCACAGATCCACAGAGCATTTCAGACACCCACTCACAGACCCCACTATGACATTCACACAACCACTAATAGACCCCACTCATATACTTTATGAAACCACTTCCAGACCCAATCAGATACTCATGCACCCACTCACAGACCCACTCAGAGACTCACACACACAAACACACTCACTATCTGATTCAGAGACTCATGCACCCACTCACAGACCCACCCAGGCACTCTTGCTGTCAGCCACAGACCCATGCAAAGGCTCCTGCACCCACTTACAGACCCACTCAGACACTCACACATCTACTTATGGACCCACTCAGGTAGTAAGACACCCAGCCACTGACACACTCAGGCACTCGTGCAATCACTTACAGACCCACTCAAACACTCAATTACCCCCTCACTGACCCAATAAGACACTCATGCACTCACTCAGAGATTAATGCACACACTTATTGACCCACTCAGACACTCATGCACCTACTCATTGGCCCACTCAATCACGTATGGCACCAGGCAAAGACCCAGCTACAGGCACACTCAGACAATCATGCATCCATTCAGAGGCCCAATCAGAGACTCATTCTCAAACTCACTGACCACTCATTCCTTCATGCACCCACTCACAGACCCACTCAGCCATTCACACACCTACTCACAGACTCACACAAACACTCATGTAACTGCTCACAGACCCAATCAGACACATACATATCCACTCATAGACCCACAGAGACATTCAGATATCTACTCACAGACCCCACTCAGACAGTCACATACCCACTCGCAGACCGGTTTATCCAACCAGTCACAGACCCAATCAGACACTCATTCACCCACTCAAAGAGTCATGCACCCACTCACTTACCAACTCAGACTTTCACACACCCACTCACAGACCCACTCAGAGAATTATGAAACACTCACAGACCCACTCAGAGACTCACGCACCCACTCACTCATACACTCAGAGACTTATGCATCCTCTCACAGACACATATTCACCCAGACACTTACCCAGTCAGAGACTCATCCATCCACTCACAGACCTCATGCAATTATTCACCCGCTCACAGACCCACTAAAACACTCATGCACTCACTCACAGACACACTCAGATACCCACAGCTACTCACAGACCCCCAGAAAGTGATATACCCACTCATAGACCCATCCAGGCACTCAGACACCCACTCAGAGACCTATTCATACACTTACAGACCCACATTGACAATCTTGCACCCACCACAGACTCATTCAGACACATATGCATCCCCTCACAGACCCACTCAGATACTCAAACATTCACTTACATACCCAATCAGGTGTTCAGACATCCAGTTACAGACACACCCAGACACTCATGCAACCACTCACAGACCCAAAAAGACACTTACAGAACCACAGAGACACTCAGATATCCACACAGAGACCCCACTCAGACACTCATGTACCCACTCACAGAACCAGACCCAGACACACACACTCACTGACCCACTTAGACACTCATGCATCCACTCACAGACCTTCACAGACAGTCACACAACTACTCGCAAACCCACTAAGACACTCATGTAAGCATTCACAGACCCACTCAGAGACTAACACACACACTCACCAACCCACTCAGAGACTCATGCGCCCACTCACCGACCCAATCAGACACTCATGCCATCAGTCACAGACCCACTTGGAGATTAATGCACCCACTCTCAGAACAACTCAATTTGCAGACCCACTAAGGCACTGAGTCACAGACATACTTATGCAACCACTTACAGACCTAATTAGATACCCACACCCTACTCACAGACCCACTTAGAGCGTGATACACCCACTCACAGACCCATTCAGGCACTCAGACACCCACCTAGTGACCCACTTAGAGACTCGCACAGACACTTACAGACCACAGAGACACTCACATTGTCACTCACAGACACACTCAGACACTCACACACCCACTCTCAGACCCACACAGACACTCATACACCCACTCACTGTTCTATATAGCCACTCACATTTCCACACTAAAAGGTTCCAAGTTAGAGTTAGGAAATACAATGTAAAAACCTATAAATTCAGTTAACAATCCAATGGTTACTGGGTTTGTTATAGCTAGGAAAAAACATTTAAACAACATATACATTCACTGAAAAAGTCAAAGGGTACAGGGACGTTTTAGTTTGGCTCAGATTTCAATCAGACCAAACCAGTTACATTCAACAGTTACGGCATTAATGATCATTTGGGTTATTGCAATACAACCATCTCCTACAGGTGGTGATGGGTTTGGGATTCACATAATATGTTAATTTGCACGTCTCCAGTCCACGCTTAATCATGTGACTTTTGTGAACTGTACTCCCCGCTTGGGCATAATGAGTATTCTTGGACCCACTAGAACACCCCCTTGTTACAGGATTGTAATATAACAATGTTGAAAAAAACTATGCTCTTAAACAACAATGCTTACAAATAGTGTTAACATGAAACTAATGCCTGATGTCATAGCACAATGTTATTGTTCTTGTAATCTAAAATGGACGCGTTTTTTGGGTGTATAAATATATATATATATTCACTGAAAAAACCATAGGTTTCACACATGTTATAGTTAGCTGGACATTTCACTCATACAAAACCATTGAAATTCCCCCATTATAATTAGTTCAGCTAACTATAACTCGCGCGCCCGCAATGCACTGCTGATGACGTCACATATTACATCACTCATAACATGGTCAGTGACATCACTCATGACATCACTGATGACATTTCAAATGACTCCCCGAATAGGAAGGAATCGCTAACAACACTTTTCCACTGACTTCTTCTACGACTAACGGTTCCTATGAAAAAAATATAAATCTCCAGCACAGTAACTATTTCAATTAGCAACATATTGTAGAGAAATTCTAACCTCTGTGCTCACGTAAGTGTTCCATGAACTGTTACTATGGTAACAGGCAGAAAGCCATTTGAGAGTAGCGTTGAAAGGTACTGGCTGTACAAAAACCGTTATATTTACCCTGGATCCTCTACAAGATAGAAAGGAAAGCAAAGTAAAACAAAACACTGTGTACCAGATTTACAACCCCACTGCGCCACTTTCGCATCCACGGCCCCCCTACAAAATTAAAAGTGTGTGGACCTCAAAGACGCCCCACAAACCCCAGGAACAACCACACTCAGGAGATTTCTGTATTGTGTGACAGGGGCTCGGTGGACCTCCGCCTGGTGCCCTCGAGATCCCTGGAGACCACCTCGCCCAGAGCCGGTTCCTGCAGTGTTCCAGGGTGCCTACCCCCGGGACACTGAAATTTGCTATGAGAGGGCGGATGTCTTGTGGGTCCCGCCCTCCCATAGCAAACTTAGTTTGAACTTTGAAAGACACAGCAGTGAAATCTGTTCTCACTTTCAAAATCCAAACAAGATTGCATTTCCACATGCAACTTAGCATCTCCCCATGTGTAAAAGCAATGCCGGCTCCAGAAGGACACAAGGAGTCGGCGGGACCGTGGGGGCATTGTACGCTCCGTCTTTTTTATTGGTAAGGTCACGTGTGTTGTGACGTATGCGCTGGATATGTGTGATGTGGGTGTATACCAGCCATCAGGGAGTGTGCGTGCCGTTCTGACAACTAGACCTGGAACTAAGAAATCACTACAATGGAAATCTGGGCTATGTAGTGTTGTTGTGTTTTCCTGGTAGCGTAAGCGGAGTGGGCTGTACCAACGTATTCAGTCTTGATTAATTTACCACCTCCCCCGGGGTTTTTAAATGTTGGGAGTGGGACCGCGCAGCTCTGTGACACTGCAGGAGATGGTCCTGGGGCGTATCAGTCTCCAGGGCGTTCGAGGTCTCTGGGCATAGGGTCACGCAGTCTGCCTCACACAATACACTAAAAAAGAAGAGAAAGTGATGAGAGATGATTAAGCTTCAGAGCCTAGATAATCATTAAATGGGGTTTTGCAGTGAAGTGCGTACTTATTCTGGAAGAAGCCTTTTAGGGTCTTCAAAGATATCTGTTTTGCTCCTATGTTAAAAACAGAAACTTTCAACACCTCTTTTTGGTTGGTTGTGAAGCATTGTAAAAAGACATATTAGCGACCAATCCCTTTCCTTGCGCAGATTTGAAAAAAAAAATGAATTGGCTGTTGTGTACTTACGTCTACCTTCCTCGACCAATCCCTTTGCTTGCGCAGATTTGAAAAAAAAAATGAATTGGCTGTTGTGTACTTACGTCTACCTTCCTGATGCTAATTTTGATTGGCTTTCTTTATTGTACGTGACGTTACGATACACTCACCATGTATGTCGCCCATTTTGTAACGAACTTTATTTTACTATGCGTTTCAAAAACTAGTTGTGGTAGAGTGTTTTTAACTTAAACTGTGTACTATACTTATGAGTTTGTTGACTATAAAAGTATTTAAAAATAATATTATATTTTCTATTCTATCATAATTGCGCTGACTTTTCTCCTTTAGCGTGGAGTACTATGTTCTTTTATAAAATGTATAATTCTTAAAACCATCCTTGAAAGAAAAATGCAAATATTTTTATTGAGTCTTTTATATTCATCATAAAGGTGAAATACAAAAATTATTTTACATTCATTGGTATCACACGTTGGACCACATTTATTTTATCATAACCACTCATTCCTTATGTTTACATTATATAAGTGTTACCTCATCATCTTTTTATAAATGTTAGGGCTTTTTCTATTTTCAGATAAAGTAGAATAGAAGTGCTACGACAAACACTCCCTCACTACTTCATCTTTCTTTTTTTATGTACATTTCATGTCATAATTACATTTAACAATCACAACATTTTAAACCACAATTATATTACTTTTTTTCAAAAAAGTACTTGCGAAGATAATCCTCCTATTCTTCACCAGTGAAAATTGGAATAAGCACTACTTAATATAAAAACTTTTAGTCCAATTTCACTCTAGAAGATAAAGAGTTTTGTTTTTTGTAAATTTTTCAATCATAAAGAAATACTTGCATACCAAAAAAATGTCTTTGTTGAAAGTCATCCAACTCAAGTTGAAGGATCATAAAGTTATATATAAATTAAAATATACATTAACAATATGATCCCTCTGTGGAAATGAAAGATAAATTAAAGATATGACATCACTCCTAATCAATACTTTGCACGTACTAATTCGTTAAATAACCTATATTTCCATTCAGATAATTTACCTCTCTTCGATATTCTTTCCTTCCTCCGTAGAAATTCATCCAACTCCTCTGGAAAGTACATACGGTTCATGTATTTTTAGTCATACATTAACAATATGTTCCGAATCATTCCTTTGCTCGTAGTTTCTTTGCCCGTATTGATTCTCTGAAACAAAACTATTCATCCCACGGGTGTGGTTTATATACTTTTTGGTTACATAACAGTCTATGGGATAATTTATTGCTCCTCCCGCTATTAAATCACGTTTTTCAGTTGACAGGTGTTCTCATTTCCACTGTTTTAGCGTGTCAAGTGTTTATGTAAATGTGCCTCTTTACATACTATTTAACTTTAGTGTAATTTCTAAAATGCTTTATTTAAACTCGTTTTATTATTAAAGCATTTCCAAAGGTTACTTTTTTTAAATAGGAGTATTAACATTAATTCCCCTTTTTTTTAACTTATTATTCTAGTAACTTCCCTTTTGTTAAAACTTTTTTTATTTCTCTTTATTACCACATATTAATGTAATCATTCACTCAATAAGCATGTACTCATGCAGTGAGGCAGGCTTTAGGAAATGCAGTGATTCAAAGTGCTATGTATTATGCATGTAGTCATGTAATAACCTTTACATTTATGCTTGAGGACTACAATTCCCCACTCACTATGTATACCAGGGGTCTCCAACTAGTAGCTCGGGAGCTACTGGTAGCTCACCAGCACCCTAAAAGTAGCTCTCAGAAGTGAAGCCAAACCAAACCAATCTCAGGGCCATATTATCAAGAAAGGGTGATACATTATCGCCGCTTTTATCTGCAGGAAACTGCCGCTAAAGCGGCGATAATGGGCTTGATAATATCCCTTGTGAATTCCCATAGAAGCCCAGGTTAACACTGGAACCTGAGCTTCTATGGAAATTCACAAGGACATATTATCAAGCCTATTATCGCCGCTTTAGCGGCAGTTTCCTGCAGATAAAAGCGGCAATAATGTATCGCCCTTTCTTGATAATATGGCCCTCGGAGATTCTATGTATATTAAAGAATTTAAGGCCATATTATCAAGAAAGGGCGAGACATTATCGCCGCTTTTATCGGCGGGAAACTGCAGCTAAAGCGGCGATAATAGGCTTGATAATATGTCCTTATGAATTTCCATAGAAGCTCAGGTTCCAGTGTTAACCTGGGCTTCTATGGGAATTCACAAGGGAATTCACAAGGGATATTATCAAGCATATATATATATATATATATATATAACCCTCTATTAACTACAATGCTTTTTAATGAGGTGCTATCATGTATATTGGTCCCAAGATGGCTGCCAACACTTCTTGGATGAAGCCAATCAGATCAGATGTGTGGTTAGGCTCCGCCCAGATATATATATTTTTTTGAACCTAAATTACTCAAAATCCACTGGAGCACATATCTTGAGACATAGCAAAGGCACATCGGGCTACCAGTCCCTACAATTTTGCCAAGTTTTGTAGAAATCCATTCAGCCGTTCGGGCTAAAAGTGAGTCCAACCGCCCTATGGAAATTAACATGGGAAAACACGTTTTGGGACCCCCCTTTTATCTCGGCCCCCGCTTGACGAATCCCCCCCAAACGTTCAGGGAAGGAGCAGAGCAGAGCGGGCCATCTTCTTTGAGAAATTTGCGAAGATTCGTACACCGGCGCCAAAGTTATTCCCAATAGAATGTTGCGGATTTCCTATGGAAATCAATCCTAACTATAACTACCTACTGGCGACCGCCAGTAGGTAATATATATATATATATATATATATATATATATATATATATATATATATATATGCACACTGAAAAAACACAAAGATTATTGGTCCATTCCTAGATTTCTAAGACTTGTAAGACTTGTAAATCAGGGAGTGTGTCAAAAAGGTATGCTTTATCAAAAGATGCATAACAAGGATACATATCATTATTTCTCCTCTTTCTATAGTTAGCCTTCGATTACACACACACACATATATATATGTATATATATTCATACATAAATACATGTGTGTGTGTGTATATATATATATGTATGCATATTATTTTTCAAGACAACTGTCCTCCCAAAGCGCAATGAAGAACCACCACAGACTCACTCAAGTTCTGCTGCAAAAGTGTTTATTGTTCACCCAGCTGCAGGCCTTATGACGTTAAGCACAAAGCCTCTCTAATGGGTCAAAGAGCAAACTACTGTATACACTTTATATGTGAACATCCTAATATGAATTTAAAAGACGCAAACAAAGGACTTGATAAAAAATGTGCAATCAAATTTCGAGGAGGAGGGGCTATTGTGTAAGTCATGTTATTCCTGAGAAAGATATACATCATAATTGTTCAAAAACATAAATTATGTTTGCTCTGTTGCAAACCAATTATTATTATTAGTATGAATCCATCCATTTTCCCAGATCTCCTAAAGCTTAAAGACCAATATATTATCTTAAGCAGCTCAACTTTCTTGGCCGCTGTTTTGGAGGGTACACTTTCCCTTTGTACATGCACAGTTTAAATCAACTTTATACTGCAACGTGCTGAGGTCTCAAATAAGATTTACCTATTTAAAGAGCCATCTGTATTAATGCACACATATTGCTTATCCACAAAACAACATGACGGAATGCAACATTTGCTATAATTAATAATATAAAAAATAAGTCCCATTCTTGCATCAGAGCTAAGCAACTTCTCGGCAAATATTAAATTGTGCTTTTGCTTTCTGTGGTGTGCAATCAAAACGTGAATCAGATAAAAACAGGCATGTAGCCTAAGTGAGTGTTTTGAGGATCGTAATTGACCCCCTAATTAATATCCTTCATGTTATAGGCCTTGACATCATCTATAATGCCAACCCTGACAAGTGTCCTGGATATGTAAAGGATAGGTTTCCTGAATCCACCCAGTAAGGGAGGTTTATTATTTTTTATTGACCATGACTACAACTAAATGGCCTGCCCTGACAAGTGTCTAGGATATGTAAACTACTGATCTCTGGACAAGCTGACTGTTGATTAATATATGCACAAACAGTACAACACAATATAAACTGAACATAAGAAGTCTTAGCTGTGAAGTTAAGTGGTGATCACCTAGGGGCACCTGTATGAAAATAGCAAAGCCTTTGTTAAACTTGCCATTAATAAAAAGAATAAATAAAAGACATGCTAGGCAGCTCTCGTGATGCTACACAACAGAGGAAAGAAGTTAAAGAGAACAAGAGAATATCACAATCTTACTCTATACAATGACATTTTTACCATACTCATGTTCACTAATATGCAGAGTTATAAGTATTTTAGCCTACATTTACTGCTATTTCTTCATCCGAATTAAATCCTTCTAGTGTCAGTGTCAAACTCTAATATATAGCTAGAGTCTAACCAACACCCTGCCAAAATTCTGTTGCTTCCTCTTTTTTTGCAGATATTCTATCCAAGACAAGGAACCTTTACAAGTCACGATTTTTCTCATGTACACTGTAAAAATGTCTGCCCACCAGGTATTGTGTAACATGGTTTCAGATGGCTCACAGATGTTTCTGAACTCTTTTTTTGGTGGGGTGGATTATACTGGGAATATATGACTTGTCACAAGGACGCAATCGTCAGTAAACACAGTAATAAGAATCAAACGAATATGTATTGTTTATCCTGAAATCTATTTTAGATGTGGGGATTAGAAAGGTGATTACATTATTTCTGGCTTTACAGACCTTGCATTTGGAATATTTAAGGAGCCCTGGGCCACCAAGCTCAAAATATTCCTTTGGTGGCTTAGATATATGATATGAACACAAATGGTATTGCAAATATTTTTTTTCCGGAATGTAATCTTGGAATGTTAATTCACAGCTTTTGATAGTACTTCATCAGTATGTAAAGATGTCCAGTGTTTGTGTAATATATTTCGGACTTTGTTGGCTTTATAGGTGAACTGTGTAACCAATCTTACATTTTCTGCATCCAATGTGTTATCCTGATTACTTTGTGCGGAGTAGAGGTTAGTTCTATCTAAGGTGCTCTCACTAGTCCACATACTGTAACCTCTTTCCTTCAATCTCCCACTCATATTGATTTTCTCTGATTCAAATGCCTGATCAGAATTACAGTTTCTCTTAGCCCTCAAAAGTTCCCCAAATGGAATATTATGAATCAAATTCCTTGGATAGGCACTGGAGGCATGTAGCAAGGTGTTACCAGCAGTTTTCTTGCAGAATTTGTTTTCCTGGAATCACTTTTTTGTTACAAATGTCTCTACAGCCAAGTATTCAAAATCTCAGTTGTGCTCAACATGCAAGTACGTTTCAAATGATCATTGCTGTTATTTCAGTTGTTCACAAAGTCTTCTACCAATGTTTCTGATAATTTCCACAGCACAAAGAGGTCATCAGTGTACCCTAGTTAGTCGGGTGTGCAGCATTTTTTGTCCTCCAGGAAACATAATAATATGTAAATATATAGCTACATACCCACTATTATAATATGTAGGTAAAATGTACCCATAGGTAAACAAAACAGATGTCACAGCATAGCTTTCAACCACATAAACGGGTTCAGATTTCCTCCTAAGAAATATAGATAGTTCCAAGTTTTAAACATATCCCAGATAACAAAGATTGTAAATGCTCCAGAATGAATCAAGATGGCAACTTGTTTGTAGCGTTCCATATTTGGCCAGAATTTTAGTTAAAGCTAAATGTGCATCAACGTTTTAAAAGCCCTTTTTAAGAGACTGATGAATGACAGCTCGACCTGGACCACACTCTACACCAATTTAACTTATTAATTTCTTGTACTAGATCGTGCAACAATAAGTGTAAAGCCAAGGAAGGAAAAACTGTATTGGGAATTTGTTCATGCTAGAGTAAAGAAAATCCAATGTGAGCTAAGGCTTTGCTGAGGCTAATTAACATTAAGGTCAATCTTCATTAGAGGTAATGGAAAGCAAGATGCTGCTTTGCAGAATAGAAAATAACAAAGGACATGCCCACATATAATGAGGCCATGTTGAAGTGAGAGTGATAAAAAATGAGAAAATTCCAGACCAAGAGCAAAAAGTGTGGTCGTCTAGATCGAAAGTAATGAAAAGTGAGGATATTTGGGGGGGTTGGGGGAATAGATTCTGCCGAACCAACATTATGATAGCCAGGTCACAATAGGCTGAGGGGAAGGAAGAGTAGCTCCAGGTAGAGTGAAATCAATACAAAGTGAGGAAGATATGGACTAAAAAAGAGGTTTAGCTTGAAAACATGTAATGGAAAGGGATATCTTATTCAGACTTGATTGATTTAGGTTAATACGAATTTCAGTCTAGCTACACTAAAGACGGTTCAAAGTAACAAGATGCTGCTAGATGCTGCCCTGAAATCAGTCATGCTGGCCAGGCTAACAAAATGTGAGGTCCTATTAGACAAATGGAAATATTAAGCAAGGTCTTGTTGGACTAAGCGAAACCATGCTTGGTGGTGATGGAAAGAACACAATATAAAATGTGTAACATACATAGGGTATAGATACTATAAGAAGGGTCATACAATGTGAAGACATATTGGTCGAAAAATACAGTTATGCAGTGCAGAAAATCTAGATTATAAATTGGTGAAATGCTAGATTGATAATGAGGACAAAATAGTCCACATATTGAGACTACATCCACCTGGTCTGATGTCAATCCCACCAGTTTCTTGCAGTATGGAAGGCACGTATATGTGCCTCATCAGCCTGCAAAAATGGCCATTTACCCATTATTTCCGTTTCGAGGGGTAAAACATCACAAAGGGGAAAGGAGAATGTGTTATGGTTAAAGAGCACATACTCATTCCACGGAGATGGCCGACATCAAGCAGGAGGGTATCTATTTAACCTTCCCCATTCAATGATGTGGGAAATAAGAATTTAGGGCTAGATTTACACAGCCATTTTGTTGTCTTTTCCCCAAGCAAGACGATGCAAGGGCTTTAAGTGAAATTTTGCTGAGGCTTAGTATATCCAGAGTAATGCAAGTTAGTGCAAATCTCTGCCATACGTTACTTTGCGTTGGGAAGTCATTCCATGGGTGGAGAAGATGCATTCTCATGCACCCATCCATGGATTTTGGCCCATTCCTAGATTGACAGACTTGTAAACCTGGGAATGCGTCAAAATGGTATGCCTCTCCAAAAGAGGCATAACTGGGAGAAATATCTTTATTTCTCCTCTTTATCTCCTCTTTCTACATGTGCTACATTCTGCAGCACAATTAGAAATTCCTCAAAGGATTGTTATTGTGCAGGAAGGTGTCCCTTTCTGTACAAAAACAGTCCTGCATGCAACACAACCACTCCTGCACCTTGACGCAAGAGTGCCTTTATTGGCTGCAGGCAGCACTCAGTGCGCCAGCGCAGGTAGAGAGTAGATATGGTGCATTCCTGTTCTCTCCCTGGCTTGCAATGCAGCAAGTTGTCTTGCTGCGTTGCATGACGTTATGATAAATCTGCCCGCAGTCTGCCACCATTCTGTCTTTCACTTCGCAAAGCAATTTGTTATTTAATTATTGCTAATTAGGAAATTGGATGATGGTAATACTAATATTGGGAATGATGAAATGGCTCGGATAAGGGCATGCAGAGGGTGAGACCATGAAATAAAGCGTTTGATTTATTGAGAGAAAATCACACACAACAAATCAGAAGGCAATAAATATGAAAGAATAAGAAATAGCCGAAAAGAGATCATGAGTATGAGACAAAGAGTTCAAGAGGGAAGGATCAAGCAAAAAAATGAAATAAAGTGAATTAAAGAATGAAAGCTAAGGATATATATAGAAAGCAAACTTGCAAAATAAACGAAAATAAACGAAGAGAAGAAACAAATGCAAAAGAATGAAAAGAAACATTCAATTAAAAAAACGGCTGAACAATTCAATAAAGTTGGATAAAGTCATTTAAAAGCAATGTCACTGCCTTGATGGTTTCTGAAAGTAGCCTGTGAATTCTCCGCAGATGTAGTTTTCAAAGCCACTAAATTCCTGGATTCTGAATACATTTTTCTGCAATATATAAGTGGAGTTCGTTTCTGCTCGTAATAGCTACCTCTGGGACAAAGGAGGCGCATTAAAAATTAAAGAACTGAATGGTAGATTGGATCACTATCTTGGGTTTATAGACAGCAAAATGGTTAATGACAGGTGGTCTCGGTAAAGAGGTGGCCTTTGAGACACATTCATCTTTATTTTATTTTTTAATTAACTTTTATTTTCAGTATTTTATTCCCTTTTTTCCACAGGAATGCTTTTAAAATGACGAAGTGCCCAGCGCTGGTTTTAAAGTTAAGGATTTGACTCTTCTGCTCTCCTCTAAAGTGGAATTTAAATACCTCCAGGCTTGGCTTCTGGTATTGGCAAATGGTACAAATACATTTTCCCAATACGTCTAAAAACTGTAACTCTTCCTTAAGACTGTGTTAGTATTGGCAATTGCCTAATGATCTGTTCCCAGCCTTAAGAGAAAGAATCCCTCCTGCCTGCACAATGCTCTGCACTACATAATGGTATACTGCAGCCAGTAGTCTAGCCAGTGTGTCATGGGCCTAGTGCAAGGAAGAAAACAGGGCCCCTGGCTGCTGTTTGAGATCATGGTTGAGTGGGTACCACTGCACCTGCTGCACCAAGGAAAACTACGCCTCTGAATGAATGAATATACACTTATAAAGCGCATGGCTACCAAAGGCCTCCCAGCGCTAGAGACAGAGCCTAAACCGAGAAATGTCTGAAGATTCAGGAAAATAACAGTCTTCAGACGTTTACGGAATAAAAGATGGTTGGCCTCAAGCCGAATATGATCTGGAAGCTGATTCCAACATTTCACCGCAATGACAGAAAATAGACAGCCACCGCTTTGGACTCGGTTAACACTGGGAACAGTAGCAAGATGTTTCTTCTCAGATCACAGTGATCTTTTAGGGAGGTACGGGGAGATGATGGATCGGAGAATCGGCAGAGCACTTGCCGAGTGACTTATGGGTGATGCACAAGGCCTTAAATTGGATTATTTCGGCCACTGGCAATCAGTGCGCAGGGATATTATGTGGCTTAGCAGATTCTCGATTATGAGCCTGCATGAGAAGCCGTGCGGCACAATTCTGGACTGTTTGCAGTTTTTTGATAGTAGAGCAGGGGAAACCTAGATAGAGCACATAGGCTTAGTCAAGCCGCGAGAGAATCAGGGCTTGCACCAGCAGTTTCCTGGAATTAGAGGTGTAGACGCTCATTCTCCTCCAAAGATGCGGAGAAAATAGAGTTAACATACTTTTTGCTTAATTTGGCAATCCTGGGTAGGAGCGAAATTGGGCGATAATTAGCAAAGGCTTCAGGGTCCTGGGTAGGTATCTTCAAAAGAGCTCTAACCATGGCCCATTTCCATGAGAAAGGAAGGATCCCAGAGGAGAAAGAGTTATTGACAAGATCCAGAATAACAGGGGCGACAGAATCAAAGACCTGATTGAGAATGATGGCGGGGTGCAATACCACAAGGGGAACCAGATTTCAAACAATCCATGTACATTCTCTTTTTGATAAACAATGGAAACAATTATAGGTGGATGACTGTGAGTTAGAGCCACGTTTTCACCGAGGCCAAAGTCCAAAGTTATCTGTGATGTTACTCAGAACTCCCAGATAAACACATTACCATAACTGACAGTTACTATAACTTTGTGTTAGGTATTGCCCCCCAAATCATCTGCCCTGCTTATAACAGTTAGGCTGTGGCAAAAGAGTAATGGGGAGGCATACATAACACAGCCTATACTCCCTGTCCTAAATATGAAAGAATCCTTAACTGCCATCCTTAAACAACTCCCACCCCTTTCCCTGCCTTCTTTCCCACTCATGCAGCTGTGATTTCTGCTTTTGGTCAAAGCAGAGACACAGCGCTGCACTGACATTCTCTCAGAAAGCCTTGTCAGCCTGGCCTGGAAGGTCTTTTTTTCTTTAATAAATGGTCATTGTGTTGTAAAATGTCCACAAGAAACAACACAGCAGTATTTAGTCAGTAGCACCACAGTACATATATCGTAGACGAGAGTTACAAATCCACACCATGATAATACCCTTGTTAACGCGGGATTTCTGGTCTATTGTTATAGATCTAGATCCCGAGCACAATGTCTCTTTTCAAACCACACCTGGAAGCTGATAATCTTCTCCGCAAGATCAGTCTTTGTGTTCTATAGCAACAGACAACCCTAGCCCTTCTCCGTCCACTAAATGGAAGTCCCTAGTTTCTTCTTTCTTCAACTTGGCGCTAGGTTATCTCTCAATTTGTTTATTTACAAAGTCTTTCACACAGTCTTTTAGCAATCCGAAATTATACGTGTTCCAGCGACTCTAATCACGGCTTCTAATATTTCCAAACGAAGAAGGACCTCCCCAAGTATTGACCTCCTTGGACAACAAGTCGGGAAATCTATTCTGTTCAAAACCAGGTCTCTTATTCCACTCAGATAAGGAGGATAGGGGATATTGAGTGTCAGCAACCCTTCGACCTCCACTCCCGGTATCAACAACACTATTTCCACTGTTATGACGGGGTCAGTACTGATCAGGGTCACTTCCCTCACCCTGCCAGTTCCCTGTACACTGGACATCTGCAGCGAGGTAGGTCCACTCAGGAGTAGCGTATCTTCTGCAAGGCACTCGCACCCTCCTCGATCTTCTCGGACCGTCCTGTTCCTGTCCTTGTGCACTTTCGTCCAAATCCGAGTCTTCAGATACAGGGGCAAGAGTTTTCTCTGGAGCTGGCTTCAAGCTTGGCCTCTTCCTTCTTTCAGGCCAACTATCTTCTCCACGCTTTGTTCTCCTGTATCTTGTCCTCCCATTCAGTTCTTGATCACTCTGGGCTTGATCTGGGTCTGAGCCGTATTCACAGCAACTTTCTCCTTCTGTGGCAACTTCAGTTTCACTACCGTCCTGTCCTTCTTCTTCTTGTTCTGTAGCGCTCCCAACTTCTTCCGACACCCCCACAGCTTGACTGATCCCCTCTAGTGGTTCACCATCCACAGCTGGATTTTTGTCTGTGAGAGGAGCTGTTTCTTCCAGGGGTGCTGGAACTCTTTGAGTATGGGAAGCGTGAATCCAGTTTGGCAGCCCTCCACACTTCACAGCGGTATTCGTTGTCAGGATAACTTGATAGGGGCCCTTCCAACGCACGTCTAAGCAGTTCTTCCGGACGTGCTTCTTCAGCAGGATCCAGTCACCTGGGCACAAGTCGTGATATAGATCTCTTGAAGATGGAACTTCAGCAGCCTGCACCTGAAGAGACACAGAATGAATGGCGTCAGACAGACCCTTGCAGTAATCCAGGATCAGGTCATCTGTAATATTCAACAAAGCTGTAGTTGGTACAGACGGAAGTCTCATTGCCCTCCCCAATAAAACTTCGTGCGGAGAGAGACCTGTCCTCCTGTCTGGTGTGCTACGCATACTCATGAGTACCAAGGGCAGAGCATCAGGCCAACTTAAGGAAGTCGATGAACATACTTTGGCTATTCGGGACTTCAAAGTGCCATTGATCTGCTCCACGATACCTGAAGCCTCTGGTCAATAGCTGCAGTGCAACTTCTGATCAATGTTCAATGCAGAGCAAAGCATTTTCACAACTTCACTGTTGAAATGAGTTCCTCGATCTGATTCCAGGGAGGTCGGCACCCCGAAGCGCGGGATCAACTCTCTAAGCAACAACTTTGCTACTGTGAGTGTGTCGCACCTGCGTGTAGGGTATGCTTCGACCCATCTGGAAAATATGCATACAACCACCAGAACATACCTGAGGCGGTTGCTTTTTGGCATCTCAATGAAATCTAATTGCATTCTGTTGAAAGGCCCCCCAGACCTCCCAAAGTGACTCATTGTAACTGGTGTTCTTTTCCCTACGTTCAGTTGTTGACAAGTAACGCATCTCCTACAGACTGCTTCTGCTGCAATCCTAAACTTAGGGCAATACCAAGTCTGCCTAAATACCCTCAGCATGGCATCTCTTCCTAAGTGTACTGGACCATGTATCTGTCGTGCCATTGGATTCACAAATTCCGCAGGTAATACTGCCCTACCATCTGCTGAAACCCAGAAGTCCATTTCACTTTTCACACAACCTGCTGTTTCCCATGCCTTTTTCTCAGAATCAGGTGCATTCTCTTGCATATCTTTTAAATCCTCCCAAGTATCAACTGTTTCTAGCATCATATTTAACTCTGCCTTTTCCTGAGCCCCACCTACTTCCACCTCCGTGAAAGAATATCCGTGCTCCGCACAATAGCGGGCAACTTCATCTGCATATCTATTACCCTGCGACACAAAATCTGTATTTTTGGTGTGGGCTACGCATTTTGACAATTGCAATTGCTGCTGGACCTTGTAATGCTTCTAACAACAGTCGCACAAATTCCCCATTTCGAATAGGCGAACCAGAGGAGGTCATGTAACCTCTCTGAGACCACAACTGCCCAAAATCATGAACTACACCGAAACCATATTGGCTATCCGTATAGATGGTGACTCTAATTTTGTTTCCTGCTATACAGGCACGTGTCAATGCAATGATTTCTGCCACCTGTGCGGAGTGTACTCCTTCCAGGCAAGCGGCTTCCACAACTCCAGTAATGGTGCAAACAGCATAAGCTGCTCTCAACCGACCAGTATCGTCTCTTAAACATGAGCCATCAACAAAGAAAATTTCATCAGGGTCGATCAACGGCTCATCCTCGATATCTGGTCTTGGTTTCGTGCATAGTTCAGTCACATCAAGGCAGTCGTGATCTTCACATTCCTCGCCTTCAATATCATTAGGAAGTGGCATCAACGTAGCAGGATTCAAAACAGAGCACCTCTTAAGGGTCACGTTCTCCGCAGCAAGTATAACTTGCTCGTAGCGCGTGAGCCTACTACTGGTCAAGTGCTGTGTCTTGGTCCTGGTCATTAACAGTTCAACAGAATGTGGTACATACACCACTAACTGGTGTCCCATGACAATATTTTCACACTGTTCAATACTGACACCTGTTGCAGCAACGGATTTGAAACCTCCGGGCAACGCTGCGGCCACTGGATCTAGGGTAGCTGAAAAGTATGCAACTGGTCTACGGGCATTTCCATGTATCTGTACCAAAACTGACAAAGCACAACCTTCCCTTTCGCAGCAGAAAAGTGAAAATGGTTTTTCATAGTCAGGCATCCCCAAAGCCGTAGCACGACACAAGTCCTCTCTCAGCTGTAGAAACGCCATCAAACAATCCTTGTCCCATGGTACCGGATCACTTACCTCATTGTGCGTCAGTTTTTGTAAAGGTTTTGCTTTCAGTGAAAAGTTAGCTATCCACTGTCGACAATAACCAACCATTCCTAGGAACATCCTAACTTCTCTCTGTGTCGTAGGCGCGTTCATCTTCATTATCGCCTCTATCCTATCTGGTGACACTTTGCGCTTTCCTTTTTCTATCCTGTGACCCAAGTACTGTACTGTCAGACAGTACTGCAACTTGTTCGGAGATACCTTATGCCCATTCTCAGCTAAATGGTTCAGCAAGGCAATGGTATCTGTCTTACAAGCCTCTTCTGTTTCTGACGCAACAAGTAGGTCGTCTATGTACTGGACCAGAACCGAGTTCTGCGGCAGTACCAGACTTTCAAGATTTTTCTTCAACAGCTGGTTGAAAATTGATGGGCTTTCTGTATACCCTTGTGGGATACGACACCATGTTAAAACGCGATTTTCCAGCTTAAAAGCAAAAAGGTACTGGCTCTCCTCATCCAATGGGATTGAGAAGAAAGCCTGACAAAGGTCTATACCTGTGAACCACTCAGCTTGGAATGGTATCTGAAACAATATCACTGATGGATTCGGTACCACTGGACAACATGAAACAACTATGTTGTTAATCTTTCGAAGATCTTGCACTATTCTAAATTTCCCACTAGGTTTCTGCAAACCCATAATCGGGGAGTTGCATGGACTTCCCACGATTTCCTTCAGTATTCCCTGTTTTATCATAGAGTCGATTACAGGTTTTATTCCTGCAATCGTCTCCGGGGTCAGTTTGTATTGGGGCGTTCTTCGATATTCAGCATTTGGTTTAACCATAATCTTCACTGGTTCTACTCCTTTGATCAGTCCTATCTCTTCTCCAGTAAAATCCCATACCTCTGATGACACTGCATCTCGTAAATCCCATGGGAGCTCCTCTACTGTCAGGGTAGGATACAGTTCTATGCATGTTCTCGAATTTACCACTTTGAAGGTAGCGTCATCACCTGTAGTCTGTACCTCTAGTCCCTGAGGTGTGCAGTATATTGTGCAGTTCAGTTTGCACAATAAGTCCCTTCCTAACAGACACACAGGACTAGAATCACATACTACAAACTGATGTTCATCCGTGTAGTTTCCTATTTTCACTGATACTGGTTCCGTCAAAGGGCTATTCATTCTCTTATTTGCAACTCCTACCACCTGAATCGTTTCCCCCGACATTGGTAGATCTGGAACCACTGCCGATCTCAAAGTTGATCGAGTAGCTCCAGTATCCACCAAGAATGTTGTAGGACACCCTGCCACTTCAGCCTCAACAAACGGTCCTCTTTGATCCACTTCTAGAACTGCCCCGAGGGTACAGTCCTCCTCTCTACTTACACGTCGTCCCGTTAATGGATCAACGTAGTAACTCTCTTCTTTACCTGTGAACAAAGGCATTTGTCTATAGACCTTTCCTCCTGTCATAATCTTTGGTGGCTGCGGGAACTGAGCTCGTGGAGCCGAAATCCCCCCTTTGGCCACCTTACCCTTTATCACTGTCACCCTTTGGACTGGAACTTCCTGAACTTCCTCCTCTAGTACTTCCAGTTCTCCATTTTCAGGGTTATAGGGACACTCGCGTCTCCAATGTCCCACCTGGTGACACTGATGACACTTTGTCGTTTTTTTCAATGTAGCAAAGTCTATTCTAGGTCTCGGATTTTCCTCGTTGTCCTTATTCTGATTGTTTGATTTCCGTCCCATTGTCCCTGTTCCCTGTTGCTGCTGTCCTCCCTTTCCAGCTGACTGCATCTGCACCATCATCAGTTTCTCCTTTAATTTCTTTGCTTTGGACTCTATCTCATCACTGCAGTATCTTGCGTATCTCAAAATCTCATCCAATGGTTTGTTTTGCCAACAAATTAAATGCTGCTGAATCATCAGACAAATATCAGGTCTCAACCCCAAAACAAACTTTGATACACACTGTCCTATATCCTTGGGGTCCATTACATCTAGTCCACTGTATTGTTTGAATGCTTTCAGCAATCGCTCATAATACTCATGGACTGTCTCCTTTGGTTCCTGTCTTGTTCGGTCTATTTTTACCCAATCTATGTCTTGTGGTGGCACCTTCTCCTTCAGCCATGTCATTACCCTATCGTATTTTAACATTACTGTTTCTGACGGTCCATTAGTACGAGTATCCCTTGCTGGTTCTGTAGTTGGCCACTCGACACTAACCTTGCATGCTATCCACAAGTCTCCTGGGACCACAATGTCAAACAAGGTGTTCAAATCAATCCACAATACTTTTGAGATCTTCACAAACCTCTCTACCTGCTTGTACCACTCTACAGGGTTCTCCCTTAACTTCGGAAATGAGTTGGTAAAGGCAGCCAAATCTCCCCTACTCCAGGGTACTTGTACATAATTCCCATTCGCTATTTCTCGCAAAGGGAATGCCTCCATCTGCATTAGTCTTCCCTCCGGAGACATCACATTCGCACTCCGCCTAACAGTTCCCTTTTTCAACCACCTCTCTTCCCATTTGTCCAGGTCCCTCCATGCTCTTATTCCTGTGATCAGTTCCCTTATATGTGTTTTTAATCCAGTTGTCCTCCTCTCTTCTAGGTCCTGATCTGAATAATGCAACCTGTGGTTACCCTGTAATGCCTTGGTTCTGCACAAATCTACCATATACTTGTCTGCCAGTTCAGACAGTTTCTCATGAGTTGCTCTGGCCTTTCGAGTGATGTCCTTTGCTATAAACAGTAGCTCATCTTGTTCGTACATGTCGATCCTTTCTAAAGACAATGTACCATCTATTATATCGTTCAGATCAGATCTTAGGCTGGTCACATCGAGTCTTTTGGCTTTTATCACAGCTTTCAGTATGCCATCTCTAGAGAGTCTATTTACATCTCTCCCATCACAGCTCTGAGTCCTACGTCTAGGCTCAGGCGAGTTATGGGGAGTCCTCCCATGCTCCCACCTCTCCAGGTCCCATGCAGTTCCATCCTCTCTGGGTGTATGATGAAACACTCCTCTATTTCCCATAATCCCACATTTCTCATTCTGCATGGCTTCTCTAGGTGCATGGTAAGACATTCCATTATCCCCCATGTCTTCACAATTCGCCTGTGACCTCTGATCACTCGACGCATGGCAAGATCCTTCACTGTTCCCCGTGTTCCCACGATTCCAGTGCTGTACGTTATCATTAGGTGCATGGTGAGTGCACCTAAACCTTTCTCTGTATTCTTGGGTCCTTTGGTCTCCCTCACTTTGAATGGAACGAGATGTCTCTCCACACTCCATACTTCTGCCTCTTTGTTCCTGCCCATTTCCTCTGTCTGTATGACGTGTAACTCCTCTACTCTCCTGACTTTTACCTTCCCACTCCTGACTGCTTTCGCTAGCCCCACAGTGAGATAATATTCCATTGCCTCGACTTCCCCATTCTGCTTCTGCTCTTGACCTGTTGCTCGGTGCTTCTGTGGACCCATCCCATTCCCTCAGTCAGCCCTCAACTCCTTGTAGGATTTCGGCCGTGGTCCCTTCAGGTCCATCGATCCTCTCTGTCCCTCCTGTTCTGTTACGGGATCCACTGCTGACTCCAATGGGGTGCTCCACGTTATCGGTCCCGGCAATTGCCTCCAGGCATTTGTCGTGTTATTCCTTCTTTCCATCTCAACTCTCTCTCTCTCTCTCCAGACGTACCTGTTCTTCCTCTCTCCCTTTCTCTGGGTGGTAAACCGACACTACAGGACCTATGGTAACGGGTACTTGAAGAGCATCTGGCAATCCATAAGACTCAACCCTCTCTGTTGCTGGCATCTTCTGCACCACAACCCTTCCGACTACTCTCTGTATAGGACTATGTTGAGGTATCTCCTCACCTTTCGTAGGTACCCAATCCGTTATAGGGAGTGGCCTGTTCTCTTCTGTGTCAACCCTACCTTTCCTTGAGAGCTCAGTACCCTCTATCTCCCTATTGTCCGGAGGTGGTTTATCTATCAACAACCTATTTATTAGGCCGTCCTCCGACTCGCTCTCATCATCCTCTTCTATGGGTTTCTTTCCACCTGTAACCTCTCTCATGGGGTACAACTTATCCACCTCAATCACCTGTACCCTCCACTTCTTGGCTTCCGCATCCCATTTGGCATCTTGCACTGCCCTCACTGATCGCCGTACCCTTTCCTGGCGTCTGTTCTGACTCCTGTCGTGCGCCGCCCTAATCCATGCATTAAGGGCCTCAAATTGTGTTGGTCTAGGCAAAGGTATCAATGAGGACATTACTGCTTTCAACTGATGTAACACTTCTAGTCTAAACGTTCTGTATTTTGGAAAAGTCAGTTCCTCATTCCCCTCTGTAATCTTACTCCAAGTCCCAAGCCACAGTATAGTATGCAACCCAACATTCGTTGCCATATAGTGAGCTGGTGTACCCTCCAGCGGTGCCTCTTCCCCGGAATAAGATTCTCTTCTTTTTCTCTTAAAAATCCCTCTCAAACATTTAAAACACTTCATGTTCAAAATCTACGAATTTCTACTTTCTCCGCGTTTGTTTACTTCCTGATGACAGTCCACCAATCTCAGCGCGGTTTCCGCTAACTGGCCTATCACTGCGCGGCTCTTTGCTGACGTCACACTAACCGCCCTATCACAGCGCGGCTTCACACCAACCGGCCTATCTCAGTGCGGCTCTCGCTGACGTCACTCGTCTCAGCGCGGCTTCACACCGACCGACCTATCTCAGCGCGGCTCTCGCTGACGTCACTAGTCCCCCTTTCGCAGCAGTTCCCCTCCTTTCTCCGCTCGTCTCCCGGTCATGCATGCGTCCCATTCATAATCTGAAAAATGATTACTTCCGACCAAGCGATCACTTTCCTTGACTGTACGTCCACAGTCTAACTGTAATTGTCACCTTAACTGACGAAATGTCTTTCCGTGTACGTCCAGACAATCGCCTTCTCTGATAGGTTACTTGCACACGGTAACTTTCGACCTGCGTCCGTTACCCACACACTCACTCTTGCATTCCCCCTATCTCGGTCCTGCGGGCGATCAATGGTACCTCATGACCCCCTTTTCTCTGGTCGACAACTACTCTGGATGTTCGATACACCCGAACCACTTAAGCTCTTCCCCGAACTTAAGATTTTCACCAGTTCACCGGTTCCCCCGTTTCCCAGATTACCAGTTTACCAGTCTGCCAGGTTGCGCGCACTCACAACCCTCTCTCATTCACACTACAGGCATTCAACTCCGCATGACATTACAATACAGATACAACACGAAACACCGCAATCTGTCCACGCATGACCCTTGTTATACTCACTCTCGTCCGATTCTGCTACTTTTCTCTCGCGCCGTCAGCACCCTCTTCGGCGGGCCACCTCTCGATCTCTAGGGACCTTGGGGTAAACTTAACCTAGTCTAGATCACCTTCCTCAAGAAGGTAACCATCCTCACTCTGCTACCAACTGTTAACGCGGGATTTCTGGTCTATTGTTATAGATCTAGATCCCGACTCCGGTCGACTGAACCGTTGGTACCTGTCATAGAGTAAAAGGCAATCCACTACTAGGTCAATCAGTTAATGACTTACTCCACTCTAAAGAACCACTGAAGCTTAAAAAGTTTAAAAGTTTATTACAAAGCCAAACTTAACTGGAGATACAAACATCTCAATATAAGGTTCAAAAGATATACGGGTATCAATACAAACATGAATTTTCTAAATGCTCTTAGTCGGCAGAAGAATATTACCAAAACCAATTAAAAAATCATCAAAGTTGCAAGAATAGACACAAGCTGTAGCTTATGAGTCATTTACAGAAAGGAAAGAAATCAGATTAGACTGTCCCTACACTAGACTAAGTGACATCCCTACTTAGCAAGATCTTAACCTAAAAAGGTGTCAGCAGTGATGACTTCCAAAGAAGATCAGACACTTCCCTTAGTCTTTGGTTCAAAAACGATGTCTCGCAGTTCCCTATCTGCCTACCCATCCGCTCTCTTAGGTTCCTCAGATCATCTGCCTTAACTCCACCCCGGGGTACTGTCCCTAATACAAAGTCACATTTACAATAGAAACGCCTTTTGGAGACACCCCTTAGAGACGCCCCTCACGTGGTGTTGGTTCTGGTATGTTCCATGCTGGTACTCCTCTGGGCCCATCGTTAGCGTTGACCTTGCTTTCCAGGCTCCTCTCCGGCAAGACGGTACCCCCAGGAAATCCCTGAAGACTCCTCCAGGCCTGTGCCTGGCTCTCTTGAACAAAAGTCTATTCATCACTCTCTTGATTAAAACCTCCTCGCACCTGCAAACTGACACTTTTACTGTGGGCCCCAAATTCCGGCCTCCACCATATCTTTAAGTCGTAAACCATTCGAACAAGCTCCACAAATTGTGCCTAGCACGACCTTTCTCTAACGAGCACATACAGATCAAACGAAATGACTTTGTCTATTCAGGCCTATCTAGAATTACATGAACGGGCCTGTGCACTCTGCAAAACATTTAATTTCTTAGTTTAAACAGTATTCTAACTTATTACACACAATGATTATATGAAACGTCTATAAAACATATTTCAGTTCTAGGATCAATACTACTTTGAATTACAATAACATTGAAATCCACCATCGTGTAAGAGTGTAACAGCATCTTGTACTCTACGTGAACTGCCATGTGGCCTACACATTTCTACGTTTAGCAGCATTACATTTTCCCCTACTACCGCCACATAACATGGGATTTCAACAGCATTCTAACATCACTACAAACATCTACATTAGTTCTTCACACTTGATATAAGTATTCTATTTTAATTAAACACTCTTATGTGTTTTCACTCTATAGATTCGACACTCTTATATAATGTTTACTAACTAATACAACCTGCTTGTAAATATGGTGCACTTCTATGTTTTCTTGATTTGCGCTCTCTCACCCTCACATCCCCCAAACCATCTCATGCTTTTGTGGACAGCCCTGTTCAGCGTACATAGGTTTCTCTTGCTGGGCACACCAGTCCAAACCCACCCTCCACTCTGCAAGGGAAGGGACACATGGGGGTTTCCATCTTTGGGCAATATCACATTTGGCAATCAAGATCGGCCATAATGCCTAGTAGGGCCACTCTAGAAGAGAGATCAAGAGGCTGTCCTAGCACCTCAGAGAGTTTTTGCTGTATTCTCTGCCAGTAGGGTATCATCACAGGACAGGCCCAAACAAAATGGGAAAAATCTGCTTCAGATGCAGAGCAATGAAAGCAAATAGGCTGGGAGATTCTACCAGCTCGATAGAGTCGGTAAACAGACATAATAGCGAATGAAAAATATAGAATGGACATAATATCGAGTAAAAATATAGAATGGACACAATATCGAATGGACAGAATATAGTGGTTAAAAATATCGAATTGAAGGTAAGTAATATCGATTTTTAAAATATAGAAAGTCAAAATATCGAAGTGAGCAATATCGATTTTTAAAATATAGAAAGTCAAAATATTGAAGTAAGTAAAATCGATTTTTAAAATATAGAAAGTCATAATATCGAAGTATATAATATAGGTATTTAAATATATTCAAGTCAAGTCAAGTCAAAAAGGCTTTATTTCGATAAAAAGATTATCATAAAAGCTTCACATAAAATTCATGAGAACAATAAAAGAAGCCAAGAATAAAACAGATTACAAAAAGAATCTACGCATAAACAGTTAAAAAGGAATTCAGTGTTTTTTTTTTTTTTTTTAGAAGTCACATCATGAATTAATTAAGAAAAAAATTAAACAGTTGATTTAAGCCTGTTGGCTCGGATTGACCAAGCCCATGATAAAAATTTGCCGAGAGCACAAACATAGGTGGTGCGGCTATCAGACATTAATATACGAATTGCGTCTGAGTGGCACCTAGTGCCCAATTGGCGACATAGATGTTTAAGCCATATTTTCCTAGGTAAATTGTACTCTCCACATTCAAACATAAAATGTGCCAATGTCTCTCGTCTGGATAGACATACTGGGCAAAGCTCTACAGTTTGTGCAGGCAATTTCCATCTTGAGGAGAAAGTGTACAGCGGCAATGTTCCTGCTCTAAATTTAAAATAAAGAGCCCTATCAAATGGTTTGCCAATAACGTCCAAATAAAGTTCACGCTTTGGCAAGTCCTTAAATTTTAGGAACTTTACAGTAAGTCTGCCCATAGAAGCATTAGTGTTTCGTTGGGACGTAATCCAGTTCCAGTAAAGTTTCTTAAGGATTGCCTTTGGAGGAGAAGATCTATTAGCCCATGAGTCATTTAGGCCCAAATTAAGTAGCAAGATTTTAATGTCACTCAGCCATTTGATTTTGTGCCACCCTGACAAGGACATAATTTCTGCGAGGCCTTGCGCATATTTACTAAGTTCAGGCACTCGCCACAATCGTGCCCATAGTAGGAGTGGGCGTAATCTTGCTAGATCTTCAATAGGGCGACAGCCTAAGTCAAGCATTAATGGGACCGTAGGGGTACCCTGGGGAAATGACATAATCGCCCTACAGAATTTCCTTTCGGACGTTGGCAAATCATTGGTAATGAGCCCCAAAGTTCCGCCCCATACAGAGCAGAACTGACCCCTTTAGCTACATAGATATCAAGAACAACAGCTATTGGTCTGGTTACACAGGAGCGTTGCTCTTTCAAAATAGCTCCTGTTATCCTTTTATGGGATAATAACATTTTATCCAAATGTGGGGACCATTGCATATTGTGCGATAAACGAATGCCCAGGTAGTCAAACACTTCTACTCTCTCCAGAGGTTCAGCATTCAAGATTGGAGGGCGTGCTACTTTTTTTGGGGGATTCAACACAAGATATTTAGTTTTGCCCGTGTTAATTACGAGGCCCCGTTTAGTACAAAAAGATTGAAAATTGTTCAAGAGCCTTTGAAGGCCCATCGGGGATTTCGATATTAAAAGCGTATCATCCGCAAAGAGGACGGTGGGTATACGTTCTCCAGCCAGGGATGGTTCATCTGAAGGATGTTCTCGAATGTGCTCAACCACCCCGTTGATGTAAAGAGAAAACAGGGTGGGAGCAAGGACACATCCGTGGCGGACCCCTCTCTCTACCGGGATACTGCTAGTTTTTTCCCCTCCTGGACCCCACCTAATCTGGGCAAAACTATTTTCATGCAGCCTAACCAGTAATAATAGTAAATAGTGAGGCAACCCCATGTCGGCCAAGACTCTCCACAGGGTCTCCCTCGGTACAAGGTCAAAGGCAGTCTTTAAATCGATGAACGCAAGATAAAGACTGCCTTTGCCTATAACCACGACCTTCCAATACACCATCATAAGCCTAAAAGCTTGTTCTATTGTCCCAGTACCCACTCTAAATCCTGCCTGGTAGTCGGAAAGGATTTTATTCTCTTCTATCCAGTCCAATATTCTGACCAGTAGAACCTTGCCGACTACTTTTTGAGAAATATCCAGCAGACTGATTGGTCTATAATTAGACGGATCTTCTCTGGCACCTTTTTTAAAAATGGGGACCACCTCCGCCCCTTTCCATGACGAGGGAATCGGAGCACCCTTACAGATGGCAACAAGTAAGGAGTAAATTAATTTACCCCACTTTGGGATATCTGACCTCAGAAGATCGCCAGGAATACCATCCAAGCCAGCGGCTTTTTGGGGCTTGATGATACTTATAGCATATTCCACCTCTTTAATTGTAAAACCAAATTCGTCGGGGTCAGTACTCCAATCTGATAGATTCGTAATTGGAACCACAAGCCTCCCTTCAGCGCCATTGGGAGCCTCAATAAGAGGCAGATCATCTTGTCGGGAGTATAACTTTCAGAAGTGGTTAACCCATGCTTGGCTTGAAATGTTACATGTGATAAGATCACTATCTGGCCTGTTTCTGGCTCTAATTGTATCCCAGAAACATTTTGGGTCTTTTTTAAGGCTAGCTTCTTTGAGAGTAAACCAGTACTCTTCTTCCCATTCTTTTTTAGCATGTGCCAGTGTGATCTTATGCTGTTTCCTGGCAGTCTGTATCAGAGGTTGGGATTTGCTTTTAATGGCCTCTATTAAGAGGGACTTTGCCCATCTGCATGTTGGGGTATACCAATCATGCTTTCCCCTGGATTTAGGATGGGACAAGTTCCTCCCTGCAGAACCCCTTACCCAAAAGACTTCCCCTATGGACTTAACAACTGCCTCAAAAATAGGTGTTGCCTTTTCAGTTAACACAACTGGATTGGTGTTATCCAGTTCTATTTGTGAGGCCATAAGTAATTCGTCTATGGTGGAGATCTTAGTAGCGTCCATAGCGATTTTATTCCACTTTAGACGTCTTCCACAGGAGGAAACAGTAGTTGTATGTGGGCAATTAGGTAAGACTGCAGGTTCATTACTAAGCCAGGGGTTCGTTAGAGATAGGGAAAGTGAGTTGTGATCACTCTCAACAGTAGATATCACTACCATATCATGAACCAATCTCCAAAGTTTTAGGTCCAACAGAATATAATCAATCCTTGAGGAATGATCTGCTCTGTTGAACGTATGGGCACCCAGGCGGTCTGAAGCTGTGCGACCATTCGTAGCTCTTAAGCCGAATTCTAATGTCATCGCATTAAGTTGTATTGCGCTACGAGACCATCTTTTTATCGGGGGGATAGTAAGTGCAGGGATACCCCATTTGCTGTCCTCCTCACCAAGATCTGAATTCTCCTCCATAGGAAGTGGCTCATAGGTGCAATTAAAGTATTTAAATATATCGAATTTTTAATAATATCTAATTTATTTAATTTTTGTATGTTATTTAATTTTTGCGTAATCTAATTCTGTAGCGGGATGTGGATTTATAGGGGAATAGGGTGGGAAGTAATTTAATTTTAATTAATTAAAAATGTGAATTTATTTATTGGTATTCATTTTGAATTAATTGTTAGTTAATTTTTAATTGGTAATTAATTAATTTTTAATTGATAATTAATTTTTAATTGGTAATTAATTTTTAATTGGAAATGTATTTTAATTAATTAATTAATTGATAATTGTGTTAATTTTATTAATTTGTTTTCCGTAGCGGGTTGGGGGGTTTATAGGGGACTAGGGTGGGAAGTAGTTTAATTGTAATTAATTAAGTATGTTAATTTTTTAATTGGTATTTATTTTGAATTAATTGTTAATTATTTTTTTATTGGTAATATATTAGATTTTAATTGCTGTTTAATGTTTATTAATTGATTAATTGATAATTATGTTAATTTTATTAATTTATTTTTTGTAGCGGGTTGTGGGTTTATAGGGGAATAGGGTGGGAAGTAATTTAATTGTAATTAATTAAATATGTTAATTTATTTATTGGTATTTTGTTTGAATTGTTAATTAACTATTCATTAATTAATTTTTAATTGGTAATTTATTTTTATTAATTGATTATTTGTTAATGAAGTTAACTTAATTAATTTATTTTCTGTAGTGGGTTGTGGGTTTATAGGGGAATAGGGGGGGAAGTAATTTAATTGTAATTAAGTAAATCATTTTTATTTATTAATTGGTATTTATTTTTAATGTATTAATTAATTGGTAATTAATTTGTATTATTAGGGAATAGTAATTTTTACCCTCCCGCTATCCAACGCTTTCCCTACTGTTGCACTCAATGGAGTGTGAATAGTAATTTTTACCCCTACGCTATCCAACGCTTTCACTTCTGTTGCACTCTCTGGAGTGGGAACAGTAATTATTACCCCTACACTATCCAACGCTTTCCCTACTGTTGCATTCTCTGGAGTGGGAATAGTAATTTTTACCCTCCCGCTATCCAATGCTTTCCCGCTACTGTTGCACTCTCTGGACTGGGAATAGTTTTTTTATACCCCCCCGCTATCCAACGGTTTCCCTACTGTTGCATTCACTGGAGGTGGGAATAGTAATTTTTAACCCCACCCCGCTATCCAACGCTTTCCCTACTGTTGCACTCTCTGGAGTGGGAGTAGTAATTTTTACTCCTACGCTATCCAACGCTTTCCCTACTGTTGCACTTTCTGGAGTGGGAATAGCAATTTTTACCCTTCCGCTATCCAACGCTTTCCCTACTGTTGCACTCTCTGGAGTGGGAATAGTAATTTTTACCCTCCCGCTATCCAACGCTTTCCCTACTGTTGCACTCACTGGAGTGGGAATAGTAATGTTTACCCCTACGCTATCCAACGCTTTCCCTACTGTTGCACTCACTGGAGTGGTAATAGTAAATTTTACCCTTTCCGCTATCCTACGGTAAAAATATTGTATTTTTTTTATTAATATTACGTTTATATATGTATGTATTAACAAATCAATTTGTATGTTTTTTTTATTACTTACATTAACTATTTATTAATTTTAAGGTTATTTAAGTATTTTAAGTATGTTTAAGTTAATTATATTTATTATTTCATGAATTTTTAATTACCTTAAAGCATTTAAAAAAAATCGATATTTTGACTAACTATATTTTTTACATCGATATTTTTGATTTGATATTTTTGTACTCACCTGTTTGGAGATAGGAGTTCGATATTTTTGTATTCTATATTTTTTCCTCGATATTTTTGTAGTTCTATATTTTTGACATCGATATTGTTTCAGTGATCCGATTGAGTCATGTCAGGGTCATGGATGTCATGTGTAGATAGTTCAGTTGGATCAATCGGAGGTGTGTGGAGATGGTCAGCACACGTGGGGCCAGTGTAGCATCTCTCCAGTCCGTCTCCTCCAGATCCACTACGCACTCCTCCTAGTGGTGTTTAAGCATGTCAAAGCGGCTCGGACTTTAATAATAAGGGAGCAGTAAATTTGTGATATTGTGTCCATGGGAATACACCCCATCCATAGTGTGGCCTCAAGAGGATTGAATTTTAGTGTGCAGGGGGGATTTTGCCAGCCAGGACATGATATAGTTGAAAATACTTAGGAAATTTTGTTTGGGTAAGATGCCATTGGTCTTGTAACTCCTGGAAGGTTAGTATGTGGAATCCTGTCAATATGTGTCCAAGAACCGTGATGTCTATAGTTTACCATGTATTAAATCCCTCCACACCTGTCATGTGATTTACCCATCTCCCTTTCTAAAGAGTGGCTATTCCCATTAGTCAACGGTCCCAGCCCAGAAATTGAAGAGGGGATCTCCAGCTCAGGAAGACCCTCTGGGTAATATCCGGGAGGGACTAAGGTATTGGCACGCCAAACAGAAAGTCCATAATATTGTCTAGGCCTAGAGGGGATAGTTCTTCTCTGTAAGTTGGGTCATCTCAGCAACCACTAAGCCAGTCATTGATAATGATCACTTGCGAGGCTCTGTAGCAACATTGGAGATCGCCCATCCCCAATCTTCCATCATATATGGATTGTCAGGCATTCACAAAAGCTATGTGCACAGGCATGGCCCCCAGACCAGAGTAGTGGGTGAAAGAGGAAGTTCAGGGCATAAAACCACTGGCTCAGGTTTGGAAGTGGAAAGTGCTGGAAGGCGTATAAAAAACAAGGTGCGGCCGATAATCATTTTGAAAAAGGCGATACGACCCAAAAAGTGGAATGAGAGTTGTGCTCATCTCTGGATGTCACATTTCCTATTACCCATGAGGGGAGTCAAATTAACATGTCTCTTAAGGTTTGGTAGCAGATAGATATGGACCTCCAGGTTCTTAAAGGAGAGATGGCGTACTGGAATATCATGTCTCGTGTCTCCTCGCATCAGGACCAATTACGATTAAGATCTATTCATTCGGAGACCAGAGGCATCATCATAAAGGTCGAGAAGGGTGAGACACTGGGCCCCCGAGGTTTGTGGGTCAGGCAGGAAAAGCAAGACATCATCAGCATAGAGCGCAGTTCTCTCTCCTGGCTCATCAGTCCAAGACCGACCACGAAATTAGGCATTGCTGCAAATTAGCCACTCTAGGGGCTTGTCAGGCTGAAGGGAGTGAGCATGCTTCGGGGGAAGACCCTGACTCATGGGAAGACCTACCTGACATCTATTGCTGGGCTGATATGAACACCATGCCTGCAACGGAAAGAAAAGAAAGACTTTTACTTTTGCAGTACCCCGCACCAAAAGACGTAGAGACAGAAGACGGACAGGCCCACGAGGTGGAGGTAAGAAGTATCCGCCACCAGGCTCATCCTAGGACTACCATGCCCGGAACACATGATGCTGCACCTACGAGAGCTCCACTGGCTCCCCATTGAGAAGAGGGTCACCTACAAACTACTCACACACGCGTACAAATCCCTGAACAACATCGGACCCAATTACCTCAACAATAGAATGAGTTTCCACAAACCCAAGAGGATCCTTCGCTCTTCCGACCTCGCCCTGGCAGAGGTCCCCCGCATCCACCGAAGCAGAGCCGAAGGGAGTGCTTTCTCCTACACCGCCGCCACAGCATGGAATGCTCTCCCAGTTGAAATAAGATGCTCGACTACCCTACTCACCTTCAGATGGGCACTCAAGACCTGGCTTTTCAACTGATCGGAGCAGCTAGACCTACCTCTCCCCCAGCGCCTTGAGACCCTAGCTGGTGAGTAGAGTGCTTCACCAACCCCTGATTGATTGATTGATTGATTGAAGTATGGCTGGACAAAGCAAAAGCAGACTAGAGCCCAATACAACGAAGAAGGGGGAGAGTGGGCAACCCAGAGCAGAAGACTTGGACACTGGAAAAAAGGAAACGATTTACGGAGGAGGACAAACGACACAACCCTAAACAGTGAAAGCCCGCCGACGGATCCTGGCAACTGGGAGACAAGGACCAGCCCACAAGATGCTTTGCACTGCCACGCTCCATCTGGAGCTTGGCTTTCACAGGTGCGTGAGCGTATGCAGTTTTGGTAGGGAAAGGGCGGGGAAGTATTGGTTGAGCCAAGGGCGAGAAAAGGGTACCAACGCTGCCAAAGAGCTTGAGGTGTTTAATCTTAAGGAGTGGAGTAGTAGCTAACCTTTTGTGAATAAGGATTAGGGCGAGCTAATAGATTTCCCCAGGGTTTTCGTTTGGAGTTCGGCAAGGACATAGCCGTGGCTGAGTGATTTACTTTGCTATGGACATTCATTCTTTAGTGAACCCCTTTAATTTCCTATAACATCGGTAAGACCAGTTTCTTTTATGACAAACATCATAAACTACAAACAAGAAGGAGTGAAAGGGATCTCAGAGACAGAAAGGCAGAAGATAGAGATTGGAAGAAAGAGTTCTACCAGACATAGAGAAAGAAGAGAACAATTTAAAAGTCGTGGACTTGCCTGTGGCTTGATTTGGTATTTCGAGGGTGCCGGCAGGAGAACCTCTAACTGACCTAAAAGGAAAATAAGCAGTGACCATGATGAAATACCAGAAATGTCTTCACCTCAAAACGCCCTCAACCTTACATTCTCTGGTCACATAAAATAAAAAGATATCACTGCTACTAAATGAACAAAGCATGACATGTTTGCCTGTCAAGTGACAGAGCTCAATGACTAAGGAGAATAGTAGTGGGGAGAGAAGGGAACCCTGATGGGTGCCTCTGCAGATAGGAAACTGGGCAGCAAGGGTTCTGTTAACTTGTACTTTTGCACAGGGTTGGCAATGGAGTACCACAATGAGTCTGCATAAATAAGCCCTCGTCAAGCATATTTCAGGACCTTATGCAGGAAAAACCAGTCCACTGTGTCAAAGACTTTCTCAAAATCTATTAGGAGCAACATGGCGGGATGAGAGAAGTGGGTTATGTGAAAGAGTGCCTGACCCGGCATAAATCCACACTGGTCGCAGTGGATCAGGTAGGGATGGGCAAACTGCAAATGGTTGGCTAGCATTTTGACAAATATTTAAACCTCAGAATGGATTAAGGATATGTGCCTTTAGGAGGAGGAGCGGTCGGTGGTCGGGGGGTGGCCCGCTTAGAGAAGACCAATATGGAGGCCAAGTCCAGTCCTGGGGAAAAACCCCTTTCGCTGGAACTTTGGTAAAAGGCGCAGGCAGGACCCTGCATTTTGCCCGTCGACAAGTCAGACAAGGCGGCCTCGATCTCATCTGCAATAATGTTTTGGTCCAGTTCCCGGGCCAAGGTGAGAGGACATGAATGCAGCTGAATGTCCTCTAGCAAAGGGTGTTTCAACTCACAGGAGGATCATGGTCTGCAGGCATACAGGTCTCAATAAAAGGTAGCAAATGCCTGTAGAATATTGGGAGTGCCCATTAGCCGCTGGCCCCAGCGTCCACAATCATGAACACAATTATAGAAGCAATGTCCCGGGTTGCCAGTCAGTAAAGGAGTTTCCCAGATTCAACTCTGTGCTAATATACTGCGTCCCTGCCCTCTAACATTGTGTAGCCTCCTCCAGCGAAGTTTGTTGCAGTAGGCCCCTGGCTGCCACAACATGCCGAGCGTGTTCAGGGGTAGGATGGTCTAGGGCGTGATGCTCCTGGTTATTAGTCTGAGCAAACTTGTGCGAATTTCTCTCTCTCCCTATCCTGGATAAACCCTTTTGCTGGTCCCCTAATTAGTGGCTTACTAGTCGCCCAGAGCATAACAGATGTGTCCACCATCCCTTGGTTAATCTCAAAGTAGGAAAAGAGTTCGGACACCAAGTAGGTTACTAAGTGTGGGTCAGTGAGGTACCAGGCATTAAGTCACCACATTGGATTCTTGGTCAGATCTGTGGTTCCTGGAGTCAGGGTAAGAGGAGCATGGTCAGACATCACTTGTGGGAAGATGTTTACACAGTTCACATGGCTGGCATCAGCAGCAGCCAGGAGGAAAAGATTTATTCAAGACCCTGTTCTGAGGGCCGCTGAGGTATGTGTAAATATTAATTTATTTATAATTATGTTATTTTCAACTTCTACGCTATCCAACCCTTTACCTACTGTTGCACTCTCTGGAGTAGGAATAGTAATTTTTACCCATACGCTACCCAACATTTTCCCTACTGTTGCACTCTCTGGAGTGGGAATAGTCATTTGTATCCCTACGCTATCCAACACTTTCCTTACTGTTGCACTCTCTGGAGTGGGAATAGTAATTGTTACCCCTACGCTATCCAAATCTTTCCCTACTGTTGCACTCTCTGGAGTTAGAATAGTAATTTTTACCCCTACGCTATCCAACACTTTCCCTACTGTTGTACTCTCTGGAGTTGGAATAGTAATTTTTACCCCTACGCTATCCAACACTTTCCCTACTGTTGAACTCTCTGGAGTAGGAATTGTAATTGTTACCCCTACGCTATCCAACACTTACCCTACTGTTGCACTCTCTGGAGTTGGTATAGTAATTTTTACCACTACGCTATCCAACACTTTCCCTACTGTTGCACTCTCTGGAGTTGGAATAGTAATTTTTACCCCTACGCTATCCAACACTTTCCCTACTGTTGCACTCTCTGGAGTTGGAATTTTGATTTTTACCCCTACGCTATCCAACACTTTCCCTACTGTTGAACTCTCTGGAGTGTGAATAGTAATTTTTACCCCTATGCTATCCAACACTTTCCCTACTGGTGCACTCTTTGGAGTGGGAATAGTAATTTTTACCCCTACGCTATCCAACACTTTCCCTACTGTTGCACTCTCTGGAGTGGGAATAGTAATTTTTACCCCTACGCTATGCAACATTTTCCTTACTGTTGTTTTTTTTGGAGTTGGAATAGTATTTTATTCCCTCTGTTACTCAATATTTTTTGTATTGTTTTAGTTATATAATTAATTTTAAAAATATTAAAAGTAAATTTTTTTAAAATTTGTTTTGCACAAACATTTAATTTTTTTATTTATGTTATTATTTTATGTGTATAGATGGATGTGTAAGTTATAATATTTTTTATTATTTATAAGTTATTACAATAAATATTATAAATGATTATTAAATATATTATATGTTATATGTTATATGTATATGTTTAATTAAATTGTTTATTATAATATGTATATTACTTATTAATTAAAAAAATATAAAATATGTTTTACTATATTTATTTTTAAAACAATATTTTTGATATCAATATTTGTTTTCGTTATTTTTGTACTTACCTTATTGTAGATAGGATGTCGATATTGTTGACATCGATATTATTGCTCCGATATTTTTGCATTTCGATATTTTGTGTTTCGATATTTTGTCGGACATTCCTCCAAGGATAGTACTGCCAACCGGCAGGTTAGAAAGCAGGGTGGTCAGTGTAGTCAGTGTGATCCGAGGGCAGAATGAGGTATGTATATTGAGAGAAAATTATGTTGTTTGCCTTCAAGTATGCCCTCCACCCCAATGATGATGCTCACATCGGGATCTGTGTGGGTATTGGGGACCACCAATTGCCACACCGTGGGACTCTGGTGAGCCACCATTGAGGAGGAGCAGGCCAAGCCCCCTCTGTCCACAGGCACATTGGTGAACTGGTCCATCTTCGTTTAGGCCTGTGCAGGCTTCGGGCATCTGTCCTTGCCCATCAATGGCTACAGTGGGATCAGACCTTGTGGTTTATGCACTGGGAGGGATATTAGACTGGCCTACTTACTCACAGGCAGCACGAGCAGCCAGGTCTTCTCCAGAGGAGCAAGTTTCACATCCTGGTCTCAGAACCGGTCTCCAGGTATGGGCACCCTTCTTAGGGAGGTCAACTGCATTGTAGGGTGGGCCCCCTCCCAGGAAGTCCCAAAGATGAGGGGAGGTGGTAGGATAAACAGATCAGGGGTAGAGAAGATGAGGCTTCTCTCCCTCACAGGGCCTCCCGTTTACAACCTCAGGCACCGGTATCCCAGTCCAGCCCCACCACCAGCTCTGCACCCGCCATGTCACAGCATTTCTTTGCCACTTGGGTAGGAAGAGCAGTCTAAGCATTTGGATCCCTGAAGAGGCCAGCTGAGTGTTGCCAAGGGACGATAGACGATGTGCACCAGCCAAGCCATCCAGCTCTAGGGCCTGGAGGGGGTGATGTTTTTCAGAGACTTTTTAAGGTGTGGGCAAAATGGGCTCTGGCGCAGGACCCTAGCCTTTCTGGGGACCCACTGATAGAACTGGCTCTATTCTGCAGATAGTCTTGTTCTGATAACCTTGAATGATTCTTAAACATAGATGGTTTTAAATGATGTTTTTCTTTATTTTTTTAATATGAGTAATGTGTGGGAGTCTGTTATATTTTACAGACAAATGTTGTGTACATGCTTTTCTACACAATACAACATTCATAAAAAAAATATTTTACATCGAAACAGGACCTCACATATTTGGAGAGAGGGTCACAGAGATTATTTTCAATAATATTAGTGCGCTGCTGCTGTATTAAATATTGAAAAAACACTTTGCCTTCCCCAAATATTAAATGGAACACATTTGGAATTTGGACCAGGTTGCCTATGCAGTGTCAGTGATCTGGATAAAGAGAGCACAAAAAAAGCTGACATTGGTTCATAACTTTAAAGCTGTTCCGACCATATGTCCCCAAAATACATTTGGCCCGGGGTCTCCAAAATCCTTAAGATGTTCCTGGTGGTATGGATTTCTCTCCTGTCGTCAGTCTCTGCCCCAAGGCCCCCAGATAGTCAGTGGCACTGCAGATGGTCTCCCGGGACCCGTACGGCTCAGGCTTGTCATCAGCACCCGTCAAGGAACAAGTCTAAGAAGGGGGGTGGCTAGCTTCCACCAGTCACCCACTCGACAGTCACAAGCCAGTCCTGTGGCCAAACGAGGCTGCAGGTTAAGTGAAGCTCATATTGGCAAGGCCTCAATCAGTTCTAAGAAGGAAACAATGGAAGGGCGGAAAAGGAGGCCCACTCCCTGTGGCTGGGACCAGTAGAGGTTCAGACGCTGGTGGCCCAGGCCACAGTGTCTCATGCCACATAGGAGCAAAGCATTATGCGTGGTCCGCCGGGTACTGTTGATGCCTGGGTACTTAACTGAATTGGGTGAGTCCAGACCCTGCATTTCTGCTGTACCACTGGTTTTCCACAGGGGCAGCGAGTCACGATAGCTCACTGTGGGGATTCACCACCTGTTTTTATGAATTTCAATTGTCCTCCAACGCATTTGTGCTCAATACACATGAGTAAAGAACAGAGATCAGAGTCCCCATGAAGGTCGTGTCTACAAATGTTGTGTACCACATATGCCTGAATGATATCTTTATATCTGTTTCTCCCACCACAGGTAGATCCAGGTTACAACAGATAAATTTGTCAGTAGACACTGTTTCTGCTATGAATAACTGTATTATCAGTAGATTTTAGGTGTAGATAGTTTTTCTTACTTTTTTCGGTCCTGAAGAATCGCTAGAACATTCATGTTACGCGAGAAACATGTTCACCCACATTTTCTAATAAAAGGACACTCCGACACAAGACATTATACTTGGATGAGTGCCTTGTTCACTGTTTTTAATTAGGGTAGGAGACCCCGAGAATAAACTATTTCTTGCTAGGTACTCCCAATCCTGTTTTAACTCACCACAGTACATCTACATAATTCTGGCCCCACACCCGCACTTCACCATACGCTGTTGGATAAAAGATCTCCAATAAAGTGCCCCTTTTTAGGGAGCCCGTTGGGTATTGCACCGCTGACCCAACGAGGAGCAGCCCATATGATGAAGCATGACACCTGAGAGGGTGTGTGAGGGCATTACAGTCCAACAAATGGATTCCCAACTGTAGACCCCACGTGGGCATGGGTGGACCCGGCAGGAGTCTACCTGCTTTGTCACCTTCTACATGCTTCTTGGTCAAATGCTCCCTGTAGTCTAGGGGTCTCAGCTTCTACTAAGTATTACTATGTGCTAATCTAGCCTGTGCCAAGGGGTCTGTGGGAGATAGTAATTCATAACAACATATGTCTGCTTCTAGGGTGTAAGTTCCCTGTGGAGGGTCAATTTGGTTCCGTACACTGCTTTATTCGCGTAGCGGCGAAGTACGGCCTTAAACGCGTCCCACTCGACTTTAGTTCCTGAGGCTAAGCCCTCATTTTCTGAGAGCGTAGCACATAATGAGGTTTCTTAGAGCACTTCCAAGAGAAGGAGAATTGTCAGTTTTTTTTGGCCTACCCCATCCTCAACGCAGCTGTAGTGGTGGTAGACAGAGGTCTGAAAGGTTGAGTTAGAGGTATTTGGCTCATGTCACTCTAGCAAGGCCATCATTAGAACAATATATAGGATTGATCCTAGTATGTATCTCATACAGGAAGCTTGTTTCTGGTCCAGGGAAGGCATGGCTTGGCAGTTCGGGCTGGACTGTTCCCATGAGGCACAGGGTCAGACTGATTTGCATATAGCCGTGTCTGAACTGGGGTGGCAGAGTGGGCTAAAGAATGGTGATGGATCAAACCCAGATCTTTTGACTGGGTGTGAGTGTTTGATTGGTTCAGATGCTCCATCCATCACCACCCCCTTTTGTACCGCTTTGGCCGCCATAAGTGTGGCAGGGTATGCTCAGACGTGAGTCCCTTGCTCACTTTGCCACTGGATTCAAGCAAGCCTGGCTGAAGACGGCTGTAATGCCAGAAACTGGTCCTCGGAAGCTTGTTTCCGGTCCAGGGAAGGCATAGCTTGGCAGTTCGGGCTGGACTGTTCCCATGAGGCACAGGGTCAGACTGATTTGCATATAGCCATGTCTGAACTGGGGTGGCAGAGTGGGATAAAGAACGGTGATGGATCAAACCCAGATCTTTTGACTGGGTGTAAGTGTTTGATTGGTTCAGATGCTCCGTTCATCACCACCCCCTTTTGTACCGCTTAGGCCGCCATAAGTGTGGCAGGGTATGCTCAGACGTGAGTCCCTTGCTCACTTTGCCACTGGATTCAAACAAGCCGGGCTGAAGATGGCTGTAATGCCAGAAACCGGTCCTCGGAAGCTTGTTTCCGGTCCAGGGAAGGCTAGGCTTGGCCGTTCGGGCTGGACTGTTCCCATGAGGCACAGGGTCAGACTGATTTGCATATAGCCATGTCTGAACTGGGTTGGCAGAGTGGGCTAAAGAACGGTGATGGATCAAACCCAGATCTTTTGACTGGGTGTGAGTGTTTGATTGGTTCAGATGCTCCATCCATCACCACCCCCTTTTGTACCGCTTTGACCGCCATAAGTGTGGCAGGGTATGCTCAGACATGAGTCCCTTGCTCACTTTGCCACTGGATTCAAGCAAGCCGGGCTGAAGATGGCTGTAATGCCAGAAACCGGTCCTCGGAAGCTTGTTTCCGGTCCAGGGAAGGCATGGCTTGGCAGTTCGGGCTGGACTGTTCCCATGAGGCACAGGGTCAGACTGATTTGCATATAGCCATGTCTGAACTGGGGTGGCAGAGTGGGCTAAAGAACGGTGATGGATCAAACCCAGATCTTTTGACTGGGTGTGAGTGTTTGATTGGTTCAGATGCTCCGTCCATCACCACCCCCTTTTGTACCGCTTTGGCTGTCATAAGTGTGGCAGGGTATGCTCAGACGTGAGTACCTTGCTCACTTTGCCACTGGATTCAAGCAAGCCGGGCTGAAGACGGCTGTAATGCCAGAAACCGGTCCTCGGAAGCTTGTTTCCGGTCCAGGTAAGGCATGGATTGGCAGTTCGGGCTGGACTGTTCCCATGAGGCACAGGGTCAGACTGATTTGCATATAGCCATGTCTGAACTGGGGTGGCAGAGTGGGCTAAAGAACGGTGATGGATCAAACCCAGATCTTTTGACTGGGTGTGAGTGTTTGATTGGTTCAGATGCTCCGTCCATCACCACCCCCTTTTGTACTGTATCTCATGTAAACCTGAGTAGTGCGAGGACTCCCTAGACTCTGGGTTCAAACTGAGACAGGCTTCCTTCACCTGAGTGTTGGTAGCTCCTCTTTGTAAACAGTTATGAGGGAGATAGGGAGACCATCCAATAAATCCTGCAGTATGACATACTGTTAAATCTGAGTCGGCTTTGGTGTGCAACTCCTCTAGGAGTACTCCCAGTGTCACCTAAATTAAGAGCCCCTGGCATATATGGTCCCGATGAGTGTGCCCCTGCAATGCTCGTGTATGGCTTCCAGGTCTGCAGCAATCAGATGTGTCTCTTGATGGAGTGATATCTGAAACTTTCACCTGCAGAAGTGCTGAGAGATATGACATCGCTTTGGGTAACCTGCTAGTCCCCTCACATTCCATGGCAGTAGCATTAGCGAGGACTCAGTAGTTGTAACATCAATAACTATTGATATTGGAATGCAGAGCCCACCCCAGCACTCCCTCTCCACCCCAAACCCCTCCCTTGCCCTTATCACACACTGCATGTCATATTGTCTACAAATAGAAAAGCGAGATCGATGCTGGAAACAATAGATAGTAAATGTAGGAAACCCGCAACTCCCATTCCACTGCCAGTTTACCAATGGGCGACCGGCAATAGGCACTTTCATGAAATACAAATGATAAAATATTAACAATCTATATCCGCAGTATTTGACAAGTTCTGGTGGTCATTCGACAACAGCGATGGGCCTGTATTTATGTGATTGCATCAACAGTAATGTTATTCATTCAGTCATTGGCCACCACAGGTGTAATACATAGATAACTACAGTTCTACCAACCTGGGAACTGAAGTCTACAGCAATTCCTCAGCTGTCTGCGGTGTAACGAGTGGACGCCACCTAAAAATGCAGCAACTTGCAAATTGTCACTGCTGGAGAGTCATCAAGTCAGGTCTCTGCTTACGTTCCCTTGGATGAGGGGGCCAGTATGTGCCACCCCACGTATGCTACAGCTTGAGCTCTTTCTTTGGCCGCTTGCTCTTTAGTTGGGCCATGTGGGCGATGCCTGGAACAAGGCTTATGCTGCTGTTACATTTTCCATTCAGGAGGAAAATCCTTCCTAACCCCAGAAGGGGTTACAATGCCTTTATGCTCCAGCCAAGACCAAGCATCTTCTGAAAAAGGAAGTGTTGCCCTCATGTGCAATCCGAAGTGTGGCAGGGAACTGCAAAGCATATTTGATGCCATGGTCATGGAGGCATTGTTTGACTGTCAGGAAGGATGACCGAAGGTGTTGAACTTCCAGAGTGTAATATGGGTAGATATGCACTTATGTGGTCTCAACAGACCAGGGGCCACTGGCCCTCCATACTTGCGGAATGTAATCTCTGTCTGTATAATTGAATAGGTGGGCAACCACTGGCCCCGGAGGGTCACCCATGGGGGGAGACCTCTCAGGTACACAGCTGGTCCATTCAACAGAGAAAAAAAAGATTGCTTACCCTGCAGCATTGTTTCACAAACAAGTCCTATAGGTACATTTCCATATTCGGGCCCACTGCCTGTTCCAGAAGACCCACAATCCTCTCATTATTCCATCTCGATCTGCCATCTCGGTCATCCACTCTCCCCGACAGATAGACATTTTCCTCCTGCATGGCCCGAGGCACTTGTCAGAGTCCGCTACCATAGGCCTCAGAGCAGCTAATGACGATTCTGCATTTTAACGCTCTCTTTCAGTTTCTTGTGGTCTTCTCGTAGGACGGCCATATCTATACATAAACTATCTAGTTTAGGCTCAAGGGTGGAATTAATGTCTAGCACTGGTGCCATCAGTTCATCAAATCGGCTGGAATGTTCAGATAGTGTTGTCTCTAGATACAAACCCACTGTATCAGTGGAATTTGTATTCTCCTCACCCCTGTGGTCCCTAACCACTGCTGCCAGGGTCTAATCAGCCTTTGGGTGCACCATTGTGTCTGTGAAGTGTAGTCAGAGCTAGGCACACTTCAGGGTATCAAATCACATAGATTGTAACAGAATTCCAGGTTGTGTCTGGGTCTACAGGGCAAAGGCATCAGGATCAGCTATGTTCAGTAACCATCCAGTGAACAAGACGGGTCCACACCGGAGATGGTGTGTCCCTGACGCTGATGGAAGTATATATGGAAGTGTTGAAGAGAATGTAGGCCACCTCGGTAAGTCCCTGCATCATGAGACCCCAAGCTGAGTCTTGGAGGGCGCCAGAGACACCAATAATGAATTACTCATTTCTAAGGAGAAGAAACGCAAGCCACTGGGATACACAAAGAGCTACACAAAGTTTGTAATGGTGGGGGGTCTAATGGGCCTCCTGCAACCAGGGCCCAGGCTGTTGAATGCTATGAAGTCCACAAGTGAGGGATATATGCTGCTGGGGGCCCCAATCCAGGCTCAAGCACGTGCACGGCCACAGCAGTAAGGCCCATCCAACCTGGACCACAGGTAGCTCTGTTGCTGCCATCTCAAGTGATCAAAAATACTGCGCCCAGTGAGGTAAGGGATCCATGCTGTCTATTTAGGCAAAGTATTCCAGTGCAGAGGACAATCCCCAATAAGGGGGGGTAAAGGGGATTTGTTAGAACTGGGGGTCTCTAGTTGGCAGACGTAGGTACCACTGTCCAAATAGGGACCCTTGCTTCTAGTCCGGGTAAGGAAGAAACACTCTTAGATAACATCTGCTCACCCTCTGGGTAGCTTGGCATGAGCAGTCAAGGCTTATCACAGGCAATGCGAAAAGTATTTGCACCAACACTCACAGTAACACAGTGAAAACACCACAAACTGACTCCACAACAGTTTAGAAAAATAATGATATTTAATCTAAACTACACAAGACAAAAACAACAAAAATCCAACATAGACAGTTCAAGATTATGGTTGCGAAAGAGTTCTTAACGTTGCGATAAAATAATCCACAGTTGCGTGAAAAGTTCACAGTTGCGTTACGTTTAGCCAACAGTACCTTCAAATGCGACAAAGTTCCAAAACAGAAGCTGGTGCGGTGGAAAACAAGCGATGCATCACTCCTGAGACCTTGGGGAGGCGATGCGACAACCCCGCTCGATGTAGCGGGCGTGTTGCGGTGACTCCGGTCTGTACGGGGAGGGATGCAATACCTTGTATGGATTCCGGTGCGGAGGTTCCGTAGTGAAGAAGCTTGCAAAGGCACGATGCGATGATCTTTGGGGCTGCGACGATCTCCGGGGTGATGATGCGCGGTCCACCGACGATCTTCCTCTCGCAGCTCCTTGATGCAATGGCTCTGCGACGATGCTCATAGCGAAGTGATGCGGTCCGCAAGCAAGCGGTGCGACGACCTCACCCAGTGATCTCAGGCTCTGCGACGACATTCGCAGCGATAGTAATCCTCCCGCACAGGACTGGTGCGTCCCGCAAACGAAGGATGCAATGACTCTGGCAGCGGCAACAGGCGCTGCGATGATCTCGGCCTTCGTAGCGGCGAGAATTTCCTCGCACAGACAGGGATGCTCTCCGGAAGCAAGCGATGCGACAAAACTTGCAGAAAGTCTTTAAAATCTTGGTTTCCAGCTTCCCAACACAGGTACAACTTACAGAGGCACCACAACTGGCCCAAGACTTCTTAACATGGAGCCAGGTCTTCTCAGGCCCTTGGAGATTCCTTCAAGAAAGGGGCCACAACACAAAGCAAAGTCCTTCCCCTCTCCTTGGCAGCAAAGCAACAGCAGGTCAGTCCAGCAGAGCAACAGCAGGACAGTCTTCCTTCTTCAGTTTCAGCTTTCTCCTTGGCAGAGGTTCCTTCTTGATTCCAGGATGATCACATTTTCTGTAGTCAGGGGTCCTGTACTTATACCCCTAAAAGTCTTTGATCCCTTTGTGCACGAGGGCTCTGAGCCCGGTCTGAACCAGTTCTGGGTGTTCCTTAAGCGCTTTGTTTTCCTGGCCTCTCCTTTCCTTTCAGGGAGAGGGGCAGGGTCGTCAGCCACCCAGCAGGAGGTGGAGCCAGCATTGTGGAAGGCAGGCACAGCCCTATTCAGGCCCAGGTACTATCCCCTCCCACCACTCAAGATGCAGATGCAGTCATTCAGCCTACGGCTGACTCAGCCAGCCTCCTGGAGTCTCTCAGCCTCTGTCACTCTCAAACCAGATAGTCAATTCACAAACAGACCAAGGCACACAGAATGGTCAGACAAAAGAACAGCAACTTTATAAAAGTGCTGTTCTCAAACACAGGATTTAAAAACAACCTTTCCTAAATTAATTGATTAAATTCTGAGTTCAGGGATACCAGACTTTTATGTACTATCTTGCTCCTATGGGAAGATATGCTGGTAGCCACTGTAACCAGCATTCCCCATGATAGCCTATGGGGCAAGATAGCCTTACAATAGTGAAAAACGAAAATTCACCACTAGAGCATGTCACCTGTACAAGTACATGCTCTACCTTTCACATACACTGCACCCTGCCCAAGGGGTTACCTTGGGCCTTCCATAGGGGTGACCAATGTGTACAGAAAGGGAAGGGTTAGGCCTGGTCAGTGGGGACACTGACCAGGAGGACATCGCAGTTCACAGACTGCACACAGGCACTGAGGTGGCAGGCCTGAGATACCACTTTAGGGCTACTCATGTGGGTGGCACAATCAGTGCTGCAGGCCCACTAGTAGCATTTGTTATCACCAGCCCTGGCACACTCAGAGCACTTTACTAGGGACTTCTTGGTGACACAAATATGCCAATCATGGATAACCAATCACAGTAACAATTTACACAGGGAGCACTTGCCCTTTGACACTGTTCAGCAGTGACAAAGTGCCCAAAGCATCTGAACCAGCAAAAACGAAATCCAGCACAGCATTAAAAATACAGGAGGTAGAGGCAAAAAGATAGGGGGAAACCACGCCAAGGATGCCAGGTCTAACAGGGTTGATACTGATGGATATGCATGGGGAAGCCTCAGCCCAAAGGCCCCACAACCCCGATCATCAACAGTGACCTCACTGTAGGAGGCCGTGTGAACTCTATCAGCTGTGATGACGCACAAATCTCAGCACCTGAGACTTGCAGCAGGAGCCGTCACTGCAAGTTACACCTCTTTGTCTGAAGAGGGCTGGGATATCACCTCCCATCTGTAAAGCTATGCAGCGGGTGATACCCCCGAGCTGTGCGATGCACCCAGATGGCTTTGTTTATGCAAGCGCAGCAGGATTAGTAGGGTAACTCCAGGATTATTAACAGGCCAGGTGCAGGACTGTGTTCTACAAGTCTGTCACCACCGCCTTCTTGGACACACCTCCATGCGCACACCTTTATTAAGGAGCATCTGTGAAGAACTGTAAGGAAAATTATTTGCACTCCCTATTCAGTGGTGATGTGCACACCCTGTGTAAAAGCACATTACTGTTATTTTCTCTTCCTGTCTAGCTGGGCTTGTTTGTACTAACAATCTTAACAGTGAAGTACACACATCACTTTGTGGTGACTTGCACACCTTGCATTAAGCTTGTGTGCACTTCATTTACGCAGTCTTCTGGGCATACATTCCACACTTTAACATTCATATGGGAAGCAAAACGATTCCACATGAACAAGTTCTTACCTTCATAAGATATGCAAATGTCAGCCATTATCGCATCGGCCACACTACAAGAAAGGACATCATTCTGGTACTTCATTATTGTATTGGCTCCCCTTTATTGTTATGTTTCAATGCATAGCACATTATACTACTAGCCAAGGCCTATCTTGAGTCTTCTATATGCACACTATTGTATTGCTCTTGTATACTCCTTATATGACTCTCGTACTGTTATGTTACCTCATTCCCTCAAGTGTAAAGCACTCTGATATCCTTCGGGATCAAGTTCGAGATATATAAAACTTTATAAATAAATAAATAGATTATGGTGATGTGCACACCTCAGTTGAAAGACGTTTTATGGTCTTCGCACATTCTGCTATTACAGTAATGCATGCACCACTTCTGCATCAGGAAGGTTTATAAATCTGTGCCTCAGGAAGGTTTATAAATCTGTGCGCTAAACCAGCTAGTGTACGCTACGTGCACATTAATTTTCTTTTCCTTGATTTCTCAATTTGTGAACATTTCAATGAAATTTTAGTCACATCACATACATTCTTTAAATGGCAGTTTTAGTAGCAGTGTATTAGGGCCTGCTACTAGGGGATACTGCATTAAACATTTTTCGTGTCGCACATGTAAGTCAAATGGACCCCTTATGCAGCGAATAATTAGCAGTGGTGAGCAAAAGTTATTTTAAGGCTGAACTGAACTTGCATTATATAGTCCTTGTTTAAGTTATTGTTGTATAGTATAACTAACTATGCATGCTCACATTTTTTGCCCACTTCACCTGTGCCATTTTTACCACTGCCAGGTGAAGCCCAAATGTAATAGCAAGAGTAGGAAGAGTATTTTATGAACTATATGTCAGCAATAGAAAAGGAGGGTTCAGAAGAAATTACTGTTTCCAGAAGGAAGAAAATACTTGTTCCTAGTACATGGTCACATGGAAGAGAAAGTAAGATATACAGCTGGAGTGGATGTTTTTAAACATGCACTTGAAGATTTAGATTATTACTATCTGCCAGCAGTATGCAATGCTATTGAACGGTTCATTTTTTCCAAGTATGCAGAGAAAGCATGAACTTATTGAAGACAATGTTTCTGCACTAAAAAGGTTTGGCACACTTAATGTATAAATAATTATGCACACCAATGATAACTTCCTATAAGAATGTGAGTTAGTAGAGACTCTACATTAAAAGAGGTGGTGGCCATTGTAAAGAAACGATAGCTATCAAAAAGAGAGGCTATGGCTGTGACTTCTACCAGTAGTAAGGATAAGGATGTAATTTGTAAAGTCACGTAAGGAAAAGAGTAGAAAATGATTAAGGATATGAACAAAGCACAGGGTGCTGCAAAATTTGAAGACAAGGATAAGGTACTTGCTTGCTTCCACTGTTGGAGTAAGGAACATTTAGCAAGGGATAACAACTGTCCTGCAATTAAATTCAAATGTTTTTTTTGTGGGGTAATTGGCCACTTTGTCAATGTTTACAGGAGGAACAACAAGAAACCCAATCAAGCTGGAAAAGTCTGTAGCTGAAATAACAGAATCAGATCATTCAGATGACCATGATGTGAGTGGCAAGTAAGGAGTGTTATGTGTCGACTGTACTGTTCTAAATTTTGACAATGCATCAGAGAACATACCCAAGTGTGAAATGTTGATCGGTGGAGTCGAAATATCTACAATGACATACTGCGGTTCGCCATTTACTATATCCAAGAAAGATGTGTGGAGTGATAAATTCATGAGAATGTGGGGTAATGATTTGGTTGAGTCAGACATTCAATCAGTGACATCTACAGGTCAAAGAATTTCTATGTTGAGATACAAGGTTCTTGACTTTGAGTTCAGGAAACCATATATTGGAAGTTATATGTGTCTGAAGCAGGACCCTCAGTGTTGGGTTGAAAGAACCAAAAGGCATTGGAAAGGATTTCCAATCCCAATAGCAGGGATTAAGTTGTATTACTTGGTACACAGGAACAGGGTGAAAGGGAGACTCGGAGAAATGAATTTCCAGAAGTATTTTCAGGTTATATTGATACACTAAGGAGGTTCGGACATATTATTGCACTCAAAGAAGGTGCCACTCAAGCGTCCACAAAGTGAGGAACATTCCTTTAAGAGTAAAGGATGAAGAGGCTAGTGAACTTAACAAATTGGAACAAAAAGGTATTATTGAGCAAATTGAGTGTGCAGGTGGTCTCCATTGGTTGTTGCAGGGGAAGCCAATTGATCCATAAGATTATGTGTGGACTTATGTGACCTAAACAAAAACATTGTTTTAGAGAAGTTCCCTCTAATGAAGATTAATGAATTAGTGGCTGAGACCAAAGGTGTAATACAGTTTTCCACCGTTGATCTGTCCTCAAGTTACCACCAAGTTGCTCTTCATCATGTTAGAACGAAGATTACAACGTTTATTACACCCTTTGGTTGCTACAGGTTTCTGCGTATGCCGTTCAGGTTGGCTTCAGCGGCTGCACTCTTTCAGAAGTTGATTAATTAGCGATTTAGGAACCAAAGAGGTGTTACGTATTTTCAGGATGACATCTTACTAATGGGAAAAAGTAAAGAGAAGCATGATGGTAAGCTGAGGGATGTCTGGGGCATTTCACGGGCGAACAGATTAACTGCGGGATGGAACAAATGTAAATTCTGCCTGAAGTCTGTGACTTACCTAGGTCATGTTGTCAGTAAAGATGGAATTTTTCTGATGAAAGAAATTAAATAAGCTATTAGTAATGCACTTGCACCAACTTGCAGAGATGAAGTGAGATCCATTTTAGGCCTTTCAGAATTTTGTTCTAAGTTTGTAATTAATTTTGCAAAAAATACGTTTGGATTGAGGCAACTGCTTAAACATCGTAAGGCCTGTGAATGGAATGAGAAAGTGAATCATTAATTTATTAGCATAATGAAGGACATCTATACAGCACTTCCATTGCAATGATGTGAACTTTAGGCATGTACCATCCTCACCATGGATGCTAGTGGTAAGGGTTTAGGGGGCAGTATCGAGCCAGGTGTCATCTAAAGATGGTAAGAAGGTGGAGGATACAGTAGCATTTGCTTCACATTCTTTATCTGCGACAGAGGAAAAATACTCCGTCATTGAAAGAAGATGTTGGCATGTGTCTGGGAACTGGGGAAGTTTCGACAGTATTTGTCGGGTTCCAAGTTCATTGTGCTTATGGACCACAAACCCTTGGTTAAGGTGTTGATAACTGAAGGGTCTGTAAGTTCTACTCCACACTTGGCAATGATGACACTCAAGTTATTGGCCTACATTTATAAAGTGGAGTACATTCCAGGTCAGGAAAATAAAGTGACAGATTTTTTAGCAGGTCGTCTGTGTGTAGCCAGGTGTCATTGCAGGATGAATTGGACAAACATAGTGTGGCTGTGATTGGTGAAGAAGTTAAAGCCATTCTGGAGAATGAGTGCATGGAAAAGTACAAAGAGGATGAGGTAATGGTGGACAAAAAGAGATTTGTGTTGAAAGGGTGCCTGCCAAAAGCAGACTAAATGAGGAAACTAAGACATTTGGGAGCTTAGAGAGGAGTCATCTGTTTCTGATAAGGGATACATTGATTTCTCCCCATCAATTGAGGGAAGCGATTCTGGATTTAATGCCTGAAGGGCATTTGGGGATTGTCAAATCTAAAAAAGAGTCAAGCATTCCTAATGGTGGTCAGAGTTAGATTCTGAAATAGAAATATTTGTGTGACAATGTAGTAGTTGTGCTAATGCTGACAAGTCTCAGAAGAATTTGAGACCTCTCTTGGGGAAGATAACATTAATGGAAAGTCCACTGCAGGCATTAGCTGTGGATATTTTGGGTCCCATTCTGAACTAAGAACGGAAGCTGAAGTATGTCATTGTACTCGTGGATTTGCATTCCAAATGCCCTGAAGTTAGATTCTATTCCAAAGTGGATGCTGATGTGGTGGTATCATTTTTGGTTGGGGCCTTTCTTAGGGAAGGCATTCCAAAGCAATTGTTAAGTGACAATGGTCCACAGTTGAATGAAGGCTGACAAATTGAAAAATGTCCTTTCTGGAAATGGAGTTCATGCAGTGCAAACAGCGTATACCACCCAGCAGGGAATTGCTCTGTGGAGAGGTTTAACCATGTGATTATGGGAAGTGTACAAGCTGCTATAAGAGTTTGGAAAAAGGAAGTTAACAAATTAATCTTGGCTTAAGGAATTACTGTGCAAACACAAGGAAATGAGGGACAGAGCACTGAAATATTTCAGACACTCACCCCCAGTCACTATTTGATCTGGGTCTAATCCATCATCGTTCTTTTGCTCACTTCGCCTCCAGACCAAGCCATATGCAAATCAGTCTTGACCCTGTTCCTCATGGGAACAGTCCAGCCTGAACTGCCAAGCCAGGTTTTCCATGGACCGGAAACAATCATCCTGCAACCGGTTTCAGGCTAACACCTCTCAACAGTCTGGCTAACTTGAACCCAGTTGTAAATTGAGCAAGGGGCACACTTCTGGGCATACCCTGACAACTTAGGACAAACAAAGAAAACACAAGGAGATGATGGACAAAGCACTGAAACCTGTTAGACACTCACCCCCAGTCACTTTCAGATCTGGGTTGAAGTGTTGAGAGGATGTGAGCCATTCACAATGGATTATAAAGCTTGGGTGTCCTAGGAAATGGAAAGAAAATGGTCTCCCACAGTGGTTATGGAGAATTGGAATTTGGCACAAAAGATAAACAAGGAATACCATGATCAAAAAAAGGTGCTAAAGAGGTCATGTTTCGGAAGGGTGAATGGGTGCATATTAAGATTGATCACCAGGTCAAGAGCGGCTGTAGCAATTGTTCTCAGTCTCTTCAAGGGTTAAAGGTATTTGCTTGCTCTGCCAAATTGTCAGATGGTAAAATATGGAATTTTAGTAAAATACAAAGATGTAACAAAGCATCATCAGTGGATGAAATAGAGGAGAAGGGTACCAATGAAAATTGGAATGGATTCTGGCTGTATCTGAATATAAGTGAAACAAACTATCCAGTGCCTGTGGAGAATAGTGCTGGAAATGGTGAGAGTGGCGAAAGCAGGGATTGTGTAACAGATAATGAGTGGATCTGTTGATGGGGAGGAGATTGTGAGAGCTAGTAGAATGTGTGATGTGATAAAAAACAGTAACACTGATCAGAAGGAGGTTTCCAAGACAACTTACAGGGGGAGGATCGCCTCTTTTCCTAAGAAGTTTAAAGATTTCATTGTGGCTCAATTATTTTATAATGTGAGGCTACTGAGTGTATAATGTGTTTAAACCATGTTGCCATCAATCACACAATTTGGTGTTATCTAGTTATTTAATATCTTGTAGATTTATTCGCTAAATCTAAGTCTTTTAGTTGTGTTTTTTATCTGAGTGCTACTTGCTTTTGTATTTTATTAGGAATTATTATATTGGTTATATCTTTTGTTATATTTGTTTAAGGAAAATGATGTGTGGTATCTGGATTAGCCTGATACAGTCCAAGTGCTATGGTAACAGACACCAAGGAAATAGGGATGCTGGAATGTGAGGGACTAGTAGTTAAACATGATGCAGAGTAGACGTTGCTGCCTGCTAGCCAACAATAAATATTGACAACTTACCTGAGTCTCCGGTCCTTGTTGGAGGAAACACTACAGGAACAAGTTTTGTTATCAACTGTTGCTATGCCATAGCAGTGAGTTACCAGATTCAGAATCTGGTGTAAATGATAGTGGCTTCCTAGGGAAGACATGCTTAACATATTGAATTATAGATGGGTTCCAGTGAATTATGGGCATCTTTTTTACCAAGGCTTTTGAATAACATACAATAGACAACGAGAGCAACGCTAGAGTTGTCTATGATGTTAATCAGAGCCCATGGTGAAAACATCTACTTTTTACCTATCTATAATTTTAAATGATGTTTCCCCTTCCCTGCTTGACTTCCCCCTCTTAAAGCTCAGATTTCTGCTTTCAGTCAAAGCAGAAAAGCAGCGCTGCACTGACAGGGTTTCAGAGAACCCTGTCAGCCTGTCCTGGAGGGCCTTTATGACATAGCCACAGTGATAGCTAGTTTTGTTATCACTGCTGCTATCATAGCAGTGAGCTATCAGATTCAGAAACTAATGTAAACAATAGAGGCTCTCTATGAAAGCCACACAGAACAAGGGCATACTAGAGTCCTGCTGTTAGGTTGTTATATTCTCATGTACCTTTAAGGCTCGTGCTATGTATTATAGAATGCATGAGGTCAGGGTTGGAATGTGTATTAGCTTCATTCTTGTACTCACCTGTATAGCTTGTGCTTTATATCTTAATAAAGCTATTCCTTATTCCTGCCTACGTTCCTTCATTACAATTGGCGACGATGGAAAACGGATTTGAACCCTTATAAAGAAGAAATTCGCACCTTTTGTATATTTTGTGGTCTTTGAAGAAATCGACTATAAAGCGTTTGGAAACCTTTAAGAACTTTATTCTCTGGTGGAAAAGATTGCTGTTAAAATGCCGGTGCATCGTGTTTAAGGTAAACATTGGACTTACTTCCCTTTTAATATTGGCCCGGTCGCTTTGTGTCCGTTGGAGATTCCTCCTAGCGGCATTTTTCAAGAAGAGAGCGAGATTCTGCACGGGCTGCGCTCAAGCGATAGCGCGAGAAGCGGAAGTCACATTGGAACACCGGATGATCCTGCAATTAGAGGAAAGAACCTAGTTACGCGAGATCACGCAACGTGACCTTACGTGGAAGACATTTTGAATGAACCTTTTCCTATCTTTCATTTCCACCGGAGCAACGCGCTTGAGGAGAAGCTTTGTGATGATTTAATTCGACCGGAGCAACGCGTCAAGAGGAAACTTTGCAGTGATTTAAAAACATTATTTTTTCTCCCTACACTATTGTCAATGAGGATGTGTGGAAGAAGTGTTTTGTGGGAAAAATTGGAGGTCAATTGTGTGAGCCTGATATTAATCTGGTTGGGTATACAGGCAAGAGGATTGAAATGCTAGATTACAGATGGCTTACCTTCCTATTTAAGGGGAGAAACACAAGAGGGAAATTATACGTGTCTAAGGTTGGACCGTCAGTATTAGGATGGTTTGACCAGAAAAATTTGAACATCATCCTAGACCCCAATAGTGAGGAAAAAGTGTTGGTAGTGGATGATCAAAGTAAATTGAGCGATGTTTTATGCAAAGAATTTCCAAGAGTGTTTGGTGAAGTGTTGGGAAAACTGCAGGGTTTTGAGCATAAAATCCAACTTAAGGCTGGCGCGGTGCCTAAGATTCACAAGGTGAGCCCCATTCAAATGTTGATCAGAGATGAAGTAAAAAAAGAGTTACAGGGCCTGTTAGCGAAAGGGATCATAGAAGAAGTGGAGGCGTCTGAATGGATTAGTCCTATTGTCGTAGCACGTAAACCTAATGGCAAGATCCGGCTATGCATTGATTTACGCCATCTTAATAATAACATAGTTGTGGAGAAATTTCCGTTACCGAAAATTTATGAAATGGTTTCCTTGTTAAAGGGTGCTTCATGGTTCTCAACCATAGATCTTTCAGCTGCATACCACCAGGTGGAGTTAGAACCAGAGTCAAGATGCCTTACGGCTTTCATCACGCCGTTCGGTTGCTATCAGTTTAAACGTATGCCGTTCGGGCTGGCGTCATCTGCTGCTGTCTTCCAGCGACTGATGTATAGGTTATTAGGGGACATGGAAATGATCTTATTTTTCCAGGATGATATTTTAATTGCTGCTAAAAAACAGATGGAACATGATGTTAAGTTGAGACAAGTTTTAAAAGTGTTGGAAGATGCAGGACTAACGGTTGAGTTGTCCAAGTGTAAATTCAGTCAAAGGAATGTGTCTTACTTAGGTCACATCATAAGCGAGGAAGGGGTTAGGCCTAAGCCTGAATTGATTGTGAATATTGTGAATTCAGGAGCACCTTGTACCAAAGAAGAGGTGAGGGCATTCCTTGGGATGGCGGAATATTGTGCGAAATTTGTAAGCAATTTTGCATCTAAAACATGTAACATAAGAAACTTACTCAAAAAGAATGTGAAGTTTGACTGGACAAAGAATTGTCAGGATGAATTTGACAGGATCAAAGATGATTTACAACATGTCAATGCCCTAGCCAGTTTTGACCCTAATGCAGAGTGTTTGTTGATGCTAGTGATAAGGGTCTGGGGGCTGTGTTATCGCAAGTGGATAAGCATGGGAAAGAAAAGATAATTTTATTCGCTTCCAGAGCACTTTCACCTGCGGAAGTAAGTTGCCCTATCATTGAGAGGGAGGCGTTGGCGTGTGCATGGGCGTTGGAAAAGTTCAGAGCTTTTGTTTGGGGCAAGCCTGTGGTCATTCGCACGGATCATCGACCATTGGTGAAGATTTTGTTATCTGATGGAATTTCGGGAGCTTCAGCGAGGATGGCTAGATTATCCATGCGCATGAAAGAGTATATATATAAGATGGTTTATTTACCTGGCAGAGACAATCTTGTTGCGGACTGTTTGTCCAGGTTGCCTTCCCTACTTGAAGAGTGTGTAGACGACCCTTGGGGTGCTTTTAGTGTAGCTCTGGTGCATGATTCTGGAGCTCCTGCCATTAGTAATCAAGAGTGGTTAGTGGAGCAGGAGAAAGACGTGGAACTTAAGAAAGTTCTGGAGTTTATCTGTAGTGGGTGGCCTAAGAAGTGTTTCATGGAAGATGGTTTAAAAGCATTTTGGGAGGTCAGGATGGAGTTATCTCTTGAGAAAGATATACTTTTCAGAGGCGATAGAGTCATTCCCCCTGTCTCGTTGAGACAAAAGATTTTGGAGTTATGTCATGAAGGGCATTTTGGTATTCAAAGGAACAAAGGAACAAAGTTGTGGTTAAGAACATGTTTTGGTGGCCAGGGGTTAATAGAGATACGGAGAAATTTGTTAGAAATTGTAATGTTTGTTGTTCTGCAGATAAGACTCTCAGAACTTTGAAACCAAGCATGAGTGAAGGATTGATTCCTGATCTTCCATGGGATACCATTGCTGCTGATATTATTGGACCTTTGGGTGCCATGAGTGAATTTGGTTTAGTTGCTATAGACTTATTTACTAAGTGGCCTATTGTGAGGTTTGTGGATAAAGCAGACACTCTTTCAGTTTTGAAATTTTTAGATAAGATTTTTATTATGGAGGGTCTGCCAAATTGTATTCTCACAGACAATGGTGTTCAGTTTCTGTCACATATGGCTAAGGATTATTTTCAGAAATGTGGAGTAAAGCATAAAACTTCTGCCTTGTACAATCCTAGCGGGAATGGCACTGTTGAGAGGTTTAATAGAGTAATCAAGGGGGTGATTCAGGCTGCTGTTAACAAAGTAATGGATTGGAAAGTTCAGGTGCAGAAAGCAGTGTGGTCTTACAGAACTACGTCACAGACTGGCGTTGGTCTCACCCCATTTGTTATGATGAGAGGAAGATTGCCAAGAAGTAAGGTTAACCCTGGTTGGTTGGTGGAAGGGAAAGTGACTCAATGGTCTCCTACTAAAGTTAAAAAGGACCTGGATATGCTCCATGCTAAGAGTAAAAGTTTTTATGATGTTTATCACGGCACTAAAGATATACAAATTGGTGTGGGAGATTGGGTGCGTGTAAGGAAGCCTTGGAAAGTACCGAAGGGTGTGAGTTGTTTTGATCCACCGAAACAGGTTAAGGAAGTTTTGAGGAATGCGGTGAGGCTGAGTGAAGGAAAAGTATGGAACATGAAAAGTATTGCTATTAATCCTGAACAGGACAATATGGTATGTACTGAGGAGAGTTGTGAAAGGAATGGTTATGATTGGATTGAGGATCATTTTGAAAATAGTTGTTTGCAATCCCAGTTAGCTGATGTGGAAAACAACGGTAATAGTACTATGGAGGACCCTTTGTAGTGTAGTTCCTATTATCCCAATAGGCTCTGCGCATTGGAATAATACCTCCAATAGTATAGACCTAGACCAGACGTTAACTAGGTCTTCTACTGTCGATATTAGACTTAAAGTTTTGGGTTTGCCAGCTAGCTCAGAGTTCACTAGAAACTTTCTCGAATAGGCAAGGAGGAGTTGAACCTCCCTGGATAGACAAGAAGGGATTTAGTTTCTGACAACCATAGAACATGACAACTTTGCTCTCCCCTAATCAAGAGTGTATCTCTAGAGTCGTGTGAAAACAAAAGACAACTTATTTTACTCAGTCAGTACGTGCATTCTTAGTTTCACCAGATTGTAGAGAAAAGGAAGAGACGGGCGTGTTCAATAAAAGATATTATTTATTGATCAGTCTCTTTTCTCGTACAAGAGAAATGAATCAATATTATTGCAATACTTATGGTTAAGTAAAGTGCATACAATAAAAGCAGAAGTATAAAATAATACTGTAAAAACATTTATATGGTTTCTAAGCCATATGGTGGTTTAAAATGGATAAAATAGATACATACATATAAACATTTGACTAATCGTACTCAACTGGTGCTTCTAACTACGCCTACCCCAGTGTACCTGACCTAAGCCTAATACGTGGGCGGGGATAGAAAGTAGTAGTTTAAGTTAAGTTTGTTTTTGCCAAGTGACTGATTCAAGAATTCTCTGCAAGGGGTTATTCAGTTCCGTACCTTGAATCTAGGATGATTGAGGGATGGTATCTCTCATCTTTGGTCTCAATATTCCAGGCTGCCTGCAAGGGCTGCTCGGAAGCGCCGGAGCTGGATTTCTCGGCAGGAGAAAGGCAGCGTCTCGTTCTCAGCGCGTCAGGAAGGCGGGGCAGCGTCAGTGGGCTTCGCTCTCTGCTGGGCTTCGGCAAGTCTCGCTGCTCCGATCTCGTCACCACCGCGTGTGTTTGCTTAAGGCAATATCGGTAATATTTATACCTGTAAAGTGCCGAGATTGACGTAAGGATGGACATAGATACGTCAATAAGGATGTCATACGAGCTGGTCGTTAGCACATTCTTTTACTGAAGTTCTCGGTGAAATCAAAACAATGGCCGCAGGGTTTTTCCCAGGTTGTCATAGGTTTGATTTGTTTTGAGAACTCCGTATGCCTTATCAGGGGCTGGAGGAATATTGCTTGCCTAATTAGATGGCAAGCGTTATGACCTAATCAGATAACGCGCTCCTGTGCCGTGGTCTGGCGTAATCAGATAACGGTTTCTGCATCATGGGATGGCTGCTAGTTAATTTGTTAACCAGAATAGGGGGATCGATACAGAACCTATAGGAATACATCACACCCACTCCACGCTAACTATGGCCATATTTACGAATCTAGTCATAGTAAAACATACTGTAGAGTATCGTGTATACCTTACCACCCCAAAATACACATAATGCATTTTGAAATTATGTAACATACGGGAAAAAAATAGTCATATGTACTATATGCACTCGAGCAGTAGAATAATGCTAAAATAATCACGCATATGTATACATTATTAGTAATTGAATATTAGAATTACACATGAAATGGCTCTTAATACAGAAGAAAAGTTCGAGACCACTTCATCACAGTTCAAAAAATATTTATAAACATACCAGCGGGCAGCTAATGTCTATGAAGTTTCTAAAAATAGAAATTAATTCTCTAAGAATAGTTCTTACTTTAAGCAGAAGAAAAGTGTCCCGTAAAATTTAACAAAAATATTTTGGGGCTGCTAAAAAATTGCTGTCCGTGAACTGGAGGGACAGTCGATCTTGCTACATTATTATTAAAGTTGAAGGCCAAATTCAAGGTGTCGGGAACGCCGTGTGCTAGCTTGTTCAAGAGTCATTATTTCTGCTCTGGTGAGAACATCATATCGTTGAGACTGCTGAAAAAGCTGTCAACAGCTTCCTGTGAGAGTTCCACTAACTCGGAAAAGGATGTAACAATGCATTCATGTGCATGATTGTCTCCATTGTCGTTTTGAGTAGTATTGCTGACAGAAGGTTGTACCTGATCGATGCTGCTTTCATCTTGATCTTCACTACCCCTTAATCGTAGTGGTGAAGTTTCCACGAATGCCGTCATCAGGATTGGCAGCCGTTGAGGGCAGCACAATGCATGAGCCTTTACCGGACCCAACAATGTTTCTGCATCCATTGGCGCATCCGATTGTAGCGTCAGACAGGTGTCCAACACGCATTCTTCTCCGCACAGCATGCACCTTAATACAGGTAAAACACATCTTTGCCATATCGGCCGAAATGAAAGAAACCAAGTCATGTTCAGGTCTCTAAGCAGGGTTAGTCCCAGGATTTTTGATATCCGGTCCCGGTATCCAATGGCTCGGATTGTTTCTTCCCTTGTCGCAGGTGTTTTGTCTGTGACATGGTTTGCCATAACGAAATATAAGGACTAAGAATAGGATTCCTGCAATTAGTCCCAGAATGAGGGGAACTCCTCCAAAAATCGAATGGACGAAGTCTGGAAAAATACCCAGTATGGCTTTGAATGGTGTTAATGCCATCGAAAATACTGTCTTAAATACATTTGAGACTCCACTGGTATCAGAAATATTTAAGATTTCATTCAGGATTTCTGCGAAATGTATGGGGGAATTAGTTGATAACAATGAGTGAATCTCTGCAGTCGTCCTTGCGACTAGGAGATCATACGTTTCTTTTGATGACGTGAGCCTGGTCGGCGTCTGAAGAAGCACTGTTTTCATTCTGCTTAAAGTATCAACTCGAATAGAAGTAATTTTCAAGTTAGGCCATGCCCTTGCCTCCCTGTATGGAAAGGAGCTGGGGAACAATAAGCGTCCACAGCACATGACCTTTGCAGTTGTACTAACGAGATAAGGAACGCCGGGCAGTAGACTACAACATCTGCGATCCACAATTAGAATGTAACTCCCGTTATAGAGTCTATTAAAGAATGGTTCTATATCTGTTGCAGGTGTGCCTAGCTGGTGACATGAAAGGTTATTTGAGTTCCCTTCACAGGCTCCATGCAAACTAATTCCATTACACAGAAGTGTACCGCTTAGTGACATCGCACAATTATTGCCACTAAGAAACACTTTCTGTCCTTTATTACTGACACATGCACGTGAATAGGGCAAGTTCCATGTTGTCTTAATGTACCCTTTTCCCAATTTTTCGTACATGCCAGCCTGTATATATTTTTGGCAGTATTGAAACCTGAAAGTAGATATCGGAATATTAATTATCCCATGTATTATCCATTCAATGACAGGTCGTTCTGACATTGTCAATGGTAATCTCTCGAGTTTCTCAATGCTCAGGATTGTATAATCAGCACCCTTCTGTGCCATACTGATCTGTTTATCAGTAAGGTTAAAGATATTGAATAGTGACGTTGTGTTGATTAAACGCCAAGGCACATAGCCTGAACGCAGATTTTGTAACGTCCAGCCAAGCTGTACAATAGAACGCAATTGAGACTGACCGTGTTGTAACAACAGTAAGTCTTGCGATATTATGTCGATTGCTGATGACACAATGCTGTCCAATGAAAAGATTCTGGAGGACAGAGTCATTAACCCATTGTCCACTACAGAAAGCGATTTTTCCAAATTAATACGGTCAATTTCCCGTATACTTTCTGCTGTCTCAATTTGAGTTATCTTCCAGGCCTCGTTGTAAGCTGCATATATAGAGGCTGCTATGAAGCGTTTTTGACGCTGTTTGCGTGGTCCCATAATGAAATCACGCAAGTCAGCACCATCAGTAAGTAAAGTTAGGTGTTGCTTAATTTCTGTCAGTGTGGAAGTTTTTAGCCATTGAAGGCAGAGTTTGCCCACACTGTAGGTGGTGATTATCCCTGGGTGTTGTCTTTGGGAATATCTAGGGTCTGGCCTGGTCAATGTGAACCCCTGTGTTTTGTTCAGGAATCTGTCTTGACAGTTATTAGTATCTGTGGGCCAGATTAACCATTGTTTCCAATCAAGATTTGTTCTGTTTTGGTTTAATACATAGTTTACGTCTATCTCTTCATCTGCAGAGTTATTGCTGTTCATTGTTGGTTTTGGAATAGACGGTTTATTTAAGTCTTTGATTTTGGCTAATCCAAGACAGGTAGTTTGTTGAATAGTTTCATTCAAGAATATAATTTGTTCTGGGATCATGCAGGCTCTAAACAATGATTCTATACCTTGTACTTGCCATTCTTTTGTACCCCAAACACTTTTTACTTCAACATTTTTGTCCCAATAATCAAAACCAAATGTATTCATTTGTTCAAAAAATGAGTCCGAATATATCAATTTTGTGTTTGTAAGCATGGTTTTTGTTCCTGCCTTATTTGACAATTTGAAATAAAATGTTTCAGCATTACTTGTGTTGAACCCTGAAAAATATGAATATTTGTCATAAACGGTTCTTGAGCTTCCTTTTGGAGGGGTTGCACAATGTTCCCATTGATTATAATTTAAAACATTTCTAGGTTGTGCTGATTTATGTAAAAAATGGTTACCATAGTGGTTGTAGCAGTACATACTATCATAATTAGATGAACCCTGCAAATAATCATGTTTGGTAAATTTAGCAGACATCACTAGGTCAGACATCATGTCATTGATACTTTCAAAGTCCCAATCATCAGCAAATGAGTTTGGTTTTACAAAGTCACTCAACGAGATCTTGATTTGGTGTGGATATGTGAGGATTTCGACCGGACCATAAATTTCATAGTCAGTATTGTCCCATGCTACCCCACCCGGTATAGGATTGGCTGTGAAATTGACTGAAGAAAGTTCTCTTTTCTTGACGTGTGAAGACGTGTGTGGCTTGAGGATCAAGTTGATTTTCTGGCTTGCTGTGTCCATTTTAGCATATTTTCCCTCAATGAAGCGTCCCAAACATAGTATCATGATGAGCCAAAGTATCAGCATAAATACACCAAATGACACCCAAAATTCAATCCATGGAGAAATCAGATAGGTTTCTTTCAGCTGTTTCCATATTTCCTTAGCTTTATCTTTAAAAGTTTTTGTTGATGGCTGTGTCTTTGATTCACTTAGATCTTCAGAAGAATCTTCAAAGTTGATGAAGTAGCCGGATGCCGTTCTGTCTATTGTTCCAATTGCTTCAGGATTACTGTTTCTTGCAGCTTCAGCATATTCATTTGTTACTTCATTGTAGGTTGGTGTGTCTCTACTAAATGTTTTTATTTGGGTTTTCAGAGGTGTGAGTTCCATTGCATTGTTGCATAGTCCTTGTTGTTGTTCTGTAGGCGTTTCGAATGTGATTAGCCTTTTAGTTAGCACCTCTGTACTTGTAGCAAACCTCGGTGTTCTACTACTTATCGGGAGTCCACTTGGCCTACTGTTTGTTATCGGCCACATGATTGTGGTTTTACCAGGTCGATGGATACAACTCGGTTCTCCTTTTTACCAGCAAGCGGCGGTAGTACAACTGATCTTGTCCCGTTGATGGACAAGACAGGAACTGCTTTTCTGTAAGAAGGCCCAAATTCCTTCTTTACCGCGATCTTTTCTCTGACTAGATCCCCGACTTTTGGAATCCAGACAGGTCTTGCTGGGACAGGTGGTGGTTCTTCAGTGGTTGTTGGCTGCTGTTTCAACTTTATGTTGCTCAGGTCTTTTCTTGTTTTGTTTAAGTCCTGTAAAATAGCCAAACGATGTTTGATATCAAAGCTTTTTTCTTTCACCACTGAAGTCTGACTGTCAAGATCTAAGACTAGCATCCTAGTCCCAAACAGTAATTCGTACGGACTGAATCCCCTCAGAGAATTTCTTGGCAAGTTGTTTAGACTACGTTGGACACTTATTAGATGTTTGACCCACCCAGCTCTTGAACCTAATACCTTTGCTGTTATAGATTGCTTTATGTCACGGTTTTTTCTTTCAACAATTCCGTTTCCCTCAGGATAAAATGGACAAGAATACCGCAATGCGACGCCCATGCTGGCCATGGCCCCCTTATAAGCTCTAGAGCTAAAAGCAGGACCCTGGTCCGAATGCAGCATGCCAATTGCGTATGTGCCGATAAAGACTCGCAAATCTTTTATAACAGTTCTGGCGTCAGCCGTTCGCTGGGGCCACATCCATATGAATCTCGTGCATGAATCCACTGCGACCAAGATATATTTATAGTTACCATCCCTTTGTAAGGGACCACAGTGGTCCAGGTAAACACAGGCTAATGGTTTATCCGAGATTAGAAGGGGCGTCTGTGCTGGTCGTCTCACTGTTGATACTTTCATTTTTTGACATATTTCACATTCTAGGACATAGTTCCTGGTTTGTCTTCTCATTTGTGGCCACCAGTATCTCTGTTTTAATAACGATACTGTGGCTGAGACGCCAGCATGTACAGAAGCAAGTCCTTCGTGTGCTGCTATGATGAGTCCTAACCTATGTTCCATGTTTGGAATTACTCTATCCCCCACTCCAGGGATTCGAGCAAATGGAACATTATTTGCATCAGTTATGTATGAGTACTTTACTGGAAAGCCTTTCGGGAGTGTTTCTATCGCATCTTTTACTGTAGCGCTGACAGCTTGTAATATATCGCTGTCTATTTTTGTTTTTGACCGAGTGATGGCAGCTACGGAAGCCGTTTGCACAGCTGCCTTCGCGGCCTCATCAGCCAATGAATTCCCTGCAACGTGAACGCCATCACGTTGATGACTCAGTGAGTATATCACGTGAGTCTTTGGTAGTTCTTTTTTTAACAGAACTATTTGGTCCCAAAGCAGTTTTTGTTTTATTGTTGCACCTGTGTCATCTTTGTAACCGTTTTGAATCCATTTCTGTAAATCGCTGTTATATGATTTGACGCAGTAATACGAATCGGACACTATGAGTGTCGGGAATTCGCGATCTGCATTATCTAGCGCCATTTTCAATGCTATTATTTCAGTCTGTTGTTCTGAATTAGTTTCTACTGAGTGTGTTTTTGTTAATAGAGGTCTTAGTATGCCTCCGCGCCACACTTCTTTTGTAATCTCACATGTGGGGTTGTATGCTTGTTCCCCCCAAACGGATGGTTGAGCATGTCCGTCTGTATAGATTACACAAGCGTACTGTCGTAATGGCAGAATGTCGATTGGCAGAGGGAATATTCTTTCATATTCTAGATATTTTAGTTCCTCTAGTTCTGGATCAAAGTAGTATTTTACTTTGTCCATTGTAATGGAATTCACCCATTGTATCCATTCCGGATTCAATGCTGTTGTTGGTAAATTACACAGGGTTGTTAATGCTTCAAAGGCTGATTCTGCTGTTCTGACTATGATGTGTCTACCGTCAGCTTTATCTTTTTCTCTAGCTATTGCGGTTTGAACTGCATGAACAATGTTTTCTTTAATGCTGAATTTCTTTTCAGCTTCTGTGTACAAGTGTGATTTGAATGCAATTGGTACCTTTTCTCCCTCGTTAGAGGTCAGGTATGTGAATCCGCATCTTCCTGGGATGACTCGAATCACAAGGTTGCGTGTGTTATCACGTGTTTCTAATTTTGTTTTAATTAACATATCTGTTTGTAAGGATCTCAGAATTTCTGTGTGTTTTTGAGTCCAATTGGTTTTTTTAAAATCTGGTTTTATTAGATCATAAAGGGGTTTGACCCTTTCTGCGTAATTTGCAATGTATGTTCTTCCGAAATTTAGGAAGCCTAGAATTGACTGTAGGTTTTTTAGTGTTCTAGGTGCTTGGAGTACGGCACATTTCTCTATGAAATTGTTAGCCAGGCTTTTGCCTTCACTTGATAATTCATATCCTAAGAACAGGACTGTTAGATGGGCAATTCTAGATTTTTTAAAGTTGAATTTGTAACCCTCTGCTGCGAATCCAAGTATTATGGTGTTCACTCTCTTCAAGTGAGTATCCAAGTCATCATCTGTTAGGTATATGTCATCGACATAAGATAATGCTTCGTCATCATATGTTTGTAGTAACTCTGTTACTCTCGCTGAGAATACTCCTGGGCTGTTCTTGTACCCCTGGGGTAACCGACAGAATTCTTTTTGAGCGCCATTTATTGAGAACGCTGATAAGTATCTGCTCTCTGGTGCTATATTTTGACAAAAGAATCCATTAGAGATGTCTAATGTTGTTTTATATTTTTTGCGCACTATGTTATTCATTAGTGCAGCACTATGCGAGTTTTGTACTGCAAAAGTTTTGCAACATGAGTTAAGGTGTCTGTAATCCAAAACTAGACGATATGAATTGTCTGGTTTGGAGACAGGAAACAAAGGGTTGTTCATTTGTGAGGTGCAAGTTTCAATCACCCCCTGGTATTCTAGTTGATCTAGAATTTCTTTTACCTGTTTTTTAGCTTCTTGCTTGATTGGATACTGCCTTTGTGCAGTAGGTTGTGATTTTAACTGGATTTTGTGAGGAGGAGAGTCCTCATCCCATCCTACATGATTTTTATGTAAAGCAGGAGCTTGAGCTACTGCCCACTTTCTTGCAAGTGTATATTTTTTATGAATTGGAATATGATTTGAGAAGGCAGGCATAATTATTTCTTCGCCATGTGGGCACTCCCTGACGAACTCTGGTGGCCAATCTTTTTCAGCTAGAAGGATGTCATAGCCCTTGGAGAGATTATCCCAAAAAAGGCCCCTTATTTTTCTAGTCTTATCCCCTTCTATATGTAAAGTTATTTCATATATTTTGTGAGGTTTGCTAACTCTGGTGTCTGCAGTTTCCACCTGAATGTATTCATTCGTGTCCACTGTCTCCAGATGATTCATAAGGACTTTGCGTGCTATGCTCACTTCTGCTGCGCTGTCTAGCATTGTCTGAGCCCACTCTCCGTTTTTCAGCTGTGTCCTCAGTATTCTCGGCATTGTTGAATACTTTAATACTGGCTACCTTCTTTTTTGGAAACTGTAATTTTTTATTTGGATGAGCAGGTTCCTTGTCTTTGGACTTGACGTGCCCTTCCCTGGGTTCCGATCGTCCTCTTCTTTCCGATTTCTGCAAGGAAGTCTGAAAAGATTGAGAGGGACGTGTATCAAAGTCTTGATATCTATCAGGTTTCTTTATGTTATCTCTATTTCTAAGATTGTATTTTTTCACAGAGGGCTCCCTTTGGGGAGACTTGGGTCCTTGGTCCGGAGATCTTTCTCTCCGCCGAGGAGACCTTCCTCTGGACTGGAATCTCTTTTCTTTTGGATTGGATTGTTTGTTTCCATCCCAGTTCTTCTTTTGACTGTTTAGATTATTTTTCATAAATATTTTTTCAGGACTTTCAATTAGTTGGGGCTTTACTGGTATTCCACCCAAACTATCTCTACCTAGTTCTTCATAGGATTTTTCTATAATTCTGGCAATTTCAGCTGGTTGGTCTGCTATATCTGTCTCTTTTAACCTCTGGCGGATCGCCACATTCGCTGCTTCTCCTTTTATGTTGGCTAGTAATATTGCCGAGACCTGCTTGAAGTCTTTTAGTAATTTCATACCAAGAGTTAAAGCGGGTTCTGGACTGTATTCATCTTGAATTTGTTTTAGCACATCTGGTATTACTGACATGGATGGAACTCCATGTGTTTTTGTGTAAATGGAAGCAAAGACTGTACCCCAAGTGTCACAGTCCTCCACGTGTGGTGCGATTCCCATTGGAAGACAGATAGTCAGAATCCTGTGTTTATCCACAGGGGTGGTGTCTGGAAACACCGCCTCTATTTGGGTGATTTTTTGTGCTAACCAGAATGGTATTTGTTCCCGTTTAGCTGGTACTTTACCTAGGCAGGACTGTATGTTCTGTGGTGTAATTTTATTTGTGTTCCCCTGATGAGGGGTCAGCTGTGGGATTTTAACTACAGGTTGGATGGTTGAAGTCCGCATTACATATTGGACTAGTTGTCTATATATTTTAATTAATTGTTTTAGTTGTACTAAAACATCTGCTGCAGACATTCTTTCGATGTCTGGATGTGGTGTGTATCCGGCTAGGACCGGTCACGTTGCTCCTGGTCTACCTAGTGGACCGAGCCTGGTGATGTGATTATTATGTTTTAGGGCGCCATTAAACAAGAGCAGGTGCTCTTGGAATTTAAGTGGTACTTCCACTTCCTCGAAAGGAGTGTAGGTATCCGGAGGTTCCTCTATTTTATAACAGTGGAACTCCTTTGTTACAGCATTTGCTGCTGGAAAGTTTATCCATGAATAGAATACCTCTGTCTGCCGATATTCGTGTGCCTCAATTACGAATATGACTGTACCACCTCTTGGTGTCAGTCCATTGTCTATAAGTTTTAACGTTATAGATCTTCTTATGTTGACCGGGATGAGTATTATATCCGGGTCTGCTTCTTGCATAGTATTATCAGCTTCTATTACTTCAGCTGCTACTCTAGCTATCTCTCTTTCATCATCACTTTCTGGCATTTTACTGTCAGGATGGTTATTCTGTTTGTTTGCAGATCAGGTTTCTTGTGGAAACAAAGATGAGATGCACAATATTTTGGAACAGTGTATCCTTCAACGTTGATTGAACCAAGAACCATACATAGGAGTTCCCTCCTGCGAGGTTTGGCGGATTTTACCTCTCACCCACTCCAGACGTCTTTGGAGTATTATGGGAAAAAAGGGGTCTGAGTGAAAAAGCACGACTGAGTTACTCTAAAGTCTTGCGTTAGTTTTATCGCCTATCCAAACACGTTGGGCGCCATGTAGTGTAGTTCCTATTATCCCAATAGGCTCTGCGCATTGGAATAATACCTCCAATAGTATAGACCTAGACCAGACGTTAACTAGGTCTTCTACTGTCGATATTAGACTTAAAGTTTTGGGTTTGCCAGCTAGCTCAGAGTTCACTAGAAACTTTCTCGAATAGGCAAGGAGGAGTTGAACCTCCCTGGATAGACAAGAAGGGATTTAGTTTCTGACAACCATAGAACATGACAACTTTGCTCTCCCCTAATCAAGAGTGTATCTCTAGAGTCGTGTGAAAACAAAAGACAACTTATTTTACTCAGTCAGTACGTGCATTCTTAGTTTCACCAGATTGTAGAGAAAAGGAAGAGACGGGCGTGTTCAATAAAAGATGTTATTTATTGATCAGTCTCTTTTCTCGTACAAGAGAAATGAATCGATATTATTGCAATACTTATGGTTAAGTAAAGTGCATACAATAAAAGCAGAAGTATAAAATAATACTGTAAAAACATTTATATGGTTTCTAAGCCATATGGTGGTTTAAAATGGATAAAATAGATACATACATATAAACATTTGACTAATCGTACTCAACTGGTGCTTCTAACTACGCCTACCCCAGTGTACCTGACCTAAGCCTAATACGTGGGCGGGGATAGAAAGTAGTAGTTTAAGTTAAGTTTGTTTTTGCCAAGTGACTGATTCAAGAATTCTCTGCAAGGGGTTATTCAGTTCCGTACCTTGAATCTAGGATGATTGAGGGATGGTATCTCTCATCTTTGGTCTCGATATTCCAGGCTGCCTGCAAGGGCTGCTCGGAAGTGCCAGAGCTGGATTTCTCGGCAGGAGAAAGGCAGCGTCTCGTTCTCAGCGCGTCAGGAAGGCGGGGCAGCGTCAGTGGGCTTCGCTCTCTGCTGGGCTTCGGCAAGTCTCGCTGCTCCGATCTCGTCACCACCACGTGTGTTTGCTTAAGGCAATATCGGTAATATTTATACCTGTAAGGTGCCGAGATTGACGTAAGGATGGACATAGATACGTCAATAAGGATGTCATACGAGCTGGTCGTTAGCACATTCTTTTACTGAAGTTCTCGGTGAAATCAAAACAATGGCCGCAGGGTTTTTCCCAGGTTGTCATAGGTTTGATTTGTTTTGAGAACTCCGTATGCCTTATCAGGGGCTGGAGGAATATTGCTTGCCTAATTAGATGGCAAGCGTTATGACCTAATCAGATAACGCGCTCCTGTGCCGTGGTCTGGCGTAATCAGATAACGGTTTCTGCATCATGGGATGGCTGCTAGTTAATTTGTTAACCAGAATAGGGTCAGGAATAGGGGGATCGATACAGAACCTATAGGAATACATCACACCTTCTGTTGTCAACTCCTCTGTTTGTGAGAAGGGGGAAGGGTTGCTGGTAGTGATGGTATTTCTAATTCAGATTCTAACAGTGGCGTTGGTGGTTCCATTGCTGTGGGGAGGGAGCATGGGAAACGAACTTGTGTTTTACCGTCATAGCTTAAGGACTATGTTACTTAATGTATCTTTAGGGGTTGGTTCATATTGGTTTTTTTATTGTTTGTTTTTCTTTTTTTTGTGTTCTTTGATTAAGGGGAGGGGATGTGTTATGTTGTTATATTCTCATGTACCTTTAAGGTTCGTGCTATGTATTATAGAATGCATGAGGTCAAGGTTGGAATGTGTATTAGCTTCATTCTTGTACTCACCTGTATAGCTTGTGCTTTATATCTTAATAAAGCTATTCCTTATTCCTGCCTACGTTCCTTCATTACACCTGCTCGTTTTCTTTTTGATAAACAATGGAACTGATGGCAATATATAATGAAGACATACTTTTTAAGCATAAGGGACCAATGAAACATAATTGGTGAGGCATAACAAAGATGCCTAAAGCTGTGAAGCTGATCACGCAGTCTCAGATGGAAAAGTGTGCCTTGTGTGAAGTATATCAGATACACTTGAACACGTGTTCCCAGCTACGGTAACACACATCCAGTCACATCTCGGTCACACACAATTGGTATTTATTATCTGTGACGTTCGCGATACTGTTTGTAACTTGTGTAGTATACAATGTGCCGCATCCTGGATTTTAATTTTCCAAAATTCAAATTGTCACTGATTTCTAGAACTAAGTAGGAGACGCGTACAATCATCTGTTCTCTCCACTCATTCTTTTTATTATTTTTGATGCAATGGTGACTTCAGCAAAAGAGTGCTAACAATCACTTCTTCAGTCTCAGCAATGGAATGTTTATCTATATTGATTTTATAATTAAGAATGCAGTTTGGGTGGCCTGGCAATGTCTATGCTGAAAGAAACATGGATCATAATGGGAACAGCATGCGGTCATGTGCTGGATCTGCAGGTAACTTAACACATTGTCACTGATGTGTTGCTAGTCATTTCTTCGTTGTTGAAAGAATATCTGTCATTGTTTTTCCTCTCCTTTTGGAGGAGCTTGTCTCCCTGTCCCCATCTCTCATCTAACCTGGGATGCCATGCTCCACCTCACACTTCCTGTCCAGTTTCCTAGGCAGGAAGACATATCACATGGGATAAGTTTCCTCTGCTGTTTATAGAGAGAGAATGCTTCATAACAAAAATAAAAAAATGGAGCGTGAACTGTTCTACTTCTGAGCATGCGTTTTTAAGCAATAAACCAGCAGGAAAGTAAAATGATGCCTATGTTCCCTGAAATGATTAATATTTATTCTAAATTTGTACAGATTGAGGTTTTAAACCTATAATTAGACCTTAAAACACCTGAAACATAGATGTGCCATTGTATCTCCGATGAAGTTAGATGCCAAACCCATGTTGTTTCAAAGTAATTGGGTAACAATTTTTCTGATCTTTAATCCTAAAGCATGCTCGGGAAACTGATTACTTACTTGGTTACTAACCTGTTGAAGCCTGACTTGCCATTCTGACTCCGTTTATTGCCTGGGGAGATTTGTGTCATCCGTGGACCCTCTACCGCTTGTCTCCCGCCGCCCTTCGCTCTCTTGCCATCAGAGCGGGGCCGCCGAGTGGAGACGAGCGAGGACTGAACCACAGCCCCCAGAAGCCCCAGCGCTCTGCTGCGTCACCTGCTAGCGCCAGGAGGCGCTCAAAAGCAGCAACACCACGGTCGAGCGGGGGAAACCTTTTCTGCTTACTAACCTGTTGAAGCCTGACTTGCCATTCTGACTCCGTTTATTGCCTGGGGAGATTTGTGTCATCCGTGGACCCTCTACCGCTTGTCTCCCGCCGCCCTTCGCTCTCTTGCCATCAGAGCGGGGCCACCGAGTGGAGACGAGCGAGGACTGAACCACAGCCCCCAGAAGCCCCAGCGCTCTGCTGCGTCACCTGCTAGCACCAGGAGGCGCTCAAAAGCAGCAACACCACCGTCTCGCGGGACGCCGGGCGAAGCCCGGGCCAAGGGCGGGCCCGTTTAAGCCCGTTCAAGACCGGGATAGACTGGACTGGGCCACGGTATTTTAATTGTTTATTTTCCAATCCTATTTCTACGAGACACTGTGTTGACTCACGTGGGTGCTGTATACTGTTGCCAGTTATTATCTGTCATTTATTATTTATCCTGTTTCTCGTTGTGCAGTAATGAATAAGGGCACTAGAAGCAAAAAGGCGCTCAAAGTCGCCCAGATAACAGGCCCTATAGACCTATTCATTACTAAAACTAATGAAGTGATCGAGCAGAGTATACACATGTTGGAGCGTAGAGTATCACACGAACTGGAAGTCGCGAGAAGATCCTCTATGGGTCCTCTAGCTTCTGCCCAAACTCCTATCCATCAGGGACCGATCACCCCTCTGCTCAATGTAGCAGAAAATACTAACGCTTTGATACACACTGTCCCAAACACTGTGGATTTATCCGCTACTCGACTATCACTAGGTTCCCACTATAGTGACGATCTTGAAAAAACACCTGATCTACAATTTGCTCATAATCATGCTGAAATAACAGAGGCGAACTCCACGGGTATGCGGGAGGGTGCAATAGCCAAAAGGACGATCAGGGGCACGAACTCACATGAGTATACTCTTGATCTACACGAAACCAAATCACCTCCCAATTTAAACAGTCACATAATTGTGTTAGATCAGCCTACTCCTATCCCCATAAACGTTGATAACAACTCTGCATCTCAGAATACTGACCCGCGGGAGATATTAAAAACTCGGGGAGCAGTGGGTGGTACACATGATCCATGCACCTCATGCGCAACACTACATGACCTTTTGATAAATAGTATGGGGGAGCTGCTAAAACGCTATTTTCAACCTATGGAAAAGACCCTGATGATTATTGAGAAACAACTAGCGAAAATAAACACTCCAGTTTTCACACAGAAATCATTAGGCACACTTACCATTAGGGAGGGGAAACCTAAAGAGGCCAGTAAACTGGCTCAACCTTCTCTACCAGTTACTCGACCACAGCCTGCTCCGCTCGAAAGAGCTATAAATATACAACCCGTTCAGAGGGCCATAAAAAACACCCCAAAACCTACTCTAATAGATGGGAAGGGAAAACCAAATGGCACTATAGATAACTCTCAAATTACCCCGGCGCCCTTAGAAGCAAAAACTCAGCAAGCTAAATCGAAGGACATCCTACACACAACACACAAAGCTCAGTCTTCACAACCTCAGGCCCTGGAGAGGAAAGGTGTAAGGTATAGGCGTCCGATACATCTGCCACCTGAGGCGACCCCATATACTGTCATCCTTACTGGGGTCCCCGAACTGGCAGACAATGTCGAAGAACCCCCATGGTCTCTGTGAAATAAAGTACTACAGTGGTTGAGTCAAAATAGACCCCTCCAATTCGCAAACTCCAGTAGAATTACCTCACTAAGAAGAGTGTTCTGGATTGGGGATACTAAAAAAACTATACAGGGTGACTGTGTTATAGTCAATTGTGACGACCCTTCCACAGTTGACTATATTTCTTCCTGGCCAGCTCTAGAGAAAAGGGGGGGGATTGATGTACAGCGTCTTTCCTTCTTCTATCCACCTGTAAACACTTTTAATTACGGCGAATCTTCCAGTTGGGAGGAAGGCCAGGATTGGCCTGGGACACAGGTGGGGCATTTCAATAGAAATAGAAACAGGAATAGAAATAATCACTGGTCTAGAGAATGGGATGCTCGCCCATGGTTACCAAGAAGAGAAGAGCTAAATCCTGAACACTGGAGGGGCTTCCCCACAAGGAACAGATATGACTTCTTTAGATATGGTCGATTGACCAACAACGCGAATAGTAGGGGAACAATTGGTACATCAGTCAGCAATGCTATGTCCCACTTTTTTGGTTCCAGATCACCCAGTTCAAATGTACAATGACCTCCAGATCCACTGCAGTACTATTTCGCCCCTGGAGAAAACAGCTGACGTCCTTGATCGTGAGATAGTGCTCCCGGATCAGCAGTCCTCACATCAATTAGTCATGGGTCTAATATCGGAAGGATCCCCAGTCTCTGAAAAATCTGATAATCTGAGTATACACCTAAATTCGTTAGAGACTATACAAACCCAAAAAGATACAGTACACAGTGTAGCAGGCACTGAGACTTTAATCTCTCAGGCTGAAGGCTGTGTACAGAATGGGGGCAAAACCAATTTAAAAATAACATCTTGGAATATTGCAGGTCTAGCTAAAAAATCAAGGGATCAGCTATTTCTAACCTTTATGAAAAACCTGGACATAATTTGTCTTCAGGAGTGTTGGGATCGGGAGGAGACTCACATAGAGGGCTTTAGCACCTTCTTCATCCCATCCACACAGGGAAATCGAGGCAGAGGCTCTGGTGGTTTGTGTATCTTTATTTCTAATCTGTGCAATCTAAAAGTGATCACAAACGAGGGGGGAGGTCTTAGAACAGGAGTATGTAAATCGCTACAGGGACTTGCAATTAAAGCTAAAGGGCGGAGCCTTTTTCTGATTAATATATACAATAACGTGCCAAAAGAAGATCTGAAAGCATTACTAGTTAATTTAACTGCAATGTTAAAGAGAGGTGTGGGGGACGCAGACTGTATCCTCATAGCTGGAGATTTTAACTGCCATTTATGCCCGTACAGTGAGACAAAAAATTGCGGCATATTTAATTTAAGAGGGGATCCCACCACACATTTTGAACATTCTATTTTTGGCAATATGTTAAATCAACTCATGCACGATTGGGATTTGGGTTTCGCCAATGAACTCTGCGAACCTTCCGTAGTATTTCAAACAACTTTTCACGGACGAGGGGCAGGTACTGTAATAGATTTTATTTTAGTGTCCAATAATAACCAAGGTTCTTTGTTGGGGTTTGACACTGAAGATCTGGCAATGAGTGACCACTTTCCAATCAGTATAAGCATCTCTGTAGGAAATTTTGGGACCTAAACAACGAGCATATCCGATATACTTCACTGTCACTCTGTCTCCTTAGCCAGGAAAAACGGATACGCCATCAAATGGGCTAAGATTGACTCCAAAAAATTCTTGGAGGACTTAATCCATAAAGAAGTGCAACATTTTACTACTTGTCTGGAACACTGCCCTAATCCCCAGCAGATCATAGCGGCTTATGGCAAGATAGTTGCCTCTATAAACGAGAAGCTAACTAAAAAACAAAAGGATGGCGAGGAAAGAAGATTATTTGGCTGGTTCAATTCTGCCTGTACTAGAGCCCATAAAGTTCTCTTACAGGCATTAAAGAGCGTGCCAAAAGATATTGGCTCAGTTAAGGCCGCCAGGCGAGCCTATAAGCAGACACTACGAGGTAGGCAGGAAGAATTGAAAAATAACGCCTGGGAAGCATTGATAAAGGCAAGTGCTTTACGGGATAATATTTCTTTTTGGAAAGAAATTAATGCCCCCTTCTTTTCTGATAGTAAGGCAGACTACATGGAGGTAGCCATAACGGAAGACGTATGGGTTAGCTATTTTACGTCCCTGTACAAGAGCGACTCATCAGTAACGCTAAATTCTTCCGTGACACCACAAGGTGGTCCTACTAATGGGCAAGCTGAACTTTTGCCAATTCAAGATAGTTTCCCCTAAACGTACTTATTACCCCATTAGAGGTTGAGCAAGCAATCTCCCAGAGTGCTAATCTAAAGGCCCCTGGCCCAGATGGAGTCCCTATTGATTTATTCAAAGAGAACGTCGATCTATGGGCCCCCTTGCTTGCTAATGTAATAAATGCCTATAGTAAAACAGGTTTTCCCGACACGTGGCATGAAGCCATAGTAATCCCAATATTTAAGAAAGGGGACAGGCAGGACCCAAAATGCTATCGTCCCATTTCCCTGCTAGACACTCTGATGAAAGTAGCGGGCAGAGTGCTGCTAACCAAACTACAAGCCTGGACCAAAAGTAATGGGATTCTTTCGAAATTCCAATACGGTTTTAAGACCGGCCTAGGTACAGTAGAGCAGGGATTAAACTTGACCCTAATAATGAGTAAATATATTGGAGTAAAAAAAGGGAACCTGTTCCTAACATTCCTTGATCTAACCTCAGCCTTTGATTGCCTGGATCATAGAGTGTTATGGAAGACCTTGATTAAAATGGGAATAGACTTGCACATTCTATCTTTTATACAGGAATTATACAGAGATGCAGGTGCCACGGGTAGATATGGCAAAAACGGAGAGCAAACTAGAAAATTTCCCATAGAAAAGGGTGTTCGACAGGGCTGCATCCTTGCGCCATTCCTTTTTAATTTATATATTAATGAGGTAGCAGTCTTTTTATCTGACTTAGAAGTGGACTATCCCAAAATAAATGGCCTCTCAGTCCCACTATTATTATACGCTGACGATGCCGTGATCATGGCTCGCACACAGCTGGGCCTCCAGAGAGCTTTAACGGGATTTTCAACCTTTATGAGCACTAGAGGATTAAAAATCAATGTTGGAAAAACTTTTACAATGTGTTGTACCTCTAGAAATAACTCCAAATTAGACTGCAAAACCTTTGTAAACCATACAAAGATAGCCACGACTAAAACATTCTCTTACCTAGGCATCACTTTTAATAATAAGGGCACATGGACAACAGCAATCACTTCTCGTAATTTGGCTTTCTCTCGCACGATAGGTGCAGTTAAACAATTTGCCAAAAGATTGGGCGGGAAACCTGTAGATATACTGCTTAAGATCTATGCAGCTAAATGTGTCTCCACAGCTACATACGGGGCCGGTATTTGGGGGTTGGCAGATTGCTCCCAAATACAAACAGTGGAAAACGCATTTCTCAGGTACCTGCTATCAGTCCCACGATCCACTTTTACGACTATATGCCATAACGAACTAGATAGAGTTCATATCGCCGTTCTGATAAAGATAGCTCCAGTTATGCTGTGGCATAAGATTTGGACATGTGAGGATACAATCTTTAGCATGGAAGTAATCCAAGACTGCTTAAATCAAACCGCTTCTAGAAAGCTTCCATGGTTAGCCTATGTTAAAAAAAAATTTAACTCTGTTGGTCAACCAGATCTCTACCTAAATCCCACCTCATGCACACAAATAACTAAAAAGGCTCTAAAAGTGGCATGCCTCGACTTATTGGAAGAGAGGAGGTGGTATTTAGATGGGAACAAGAGTACAATTGTAGCCCACCGTCTTATTCTTCACGGTTTGGGTCTCCATCCTTATCTGGCACCAGCTTTTTCGTGCTACCACAGAATGCTTCTTACACGAGTGAGGACTGATTGTTTTTATAGGTTAATATCGTTCCCTGCCCCTAATGATTGGTCGGTTAAATTGATAAAATGTCCGTGCGATGATATATCTACCCAGTCAAATGTACACTGTATCTTTTTTTGCAAGTATTACCAGTGGGGTAGAAAAAGATATCTGATTCCAATTTTAAAGTCCTGGGGTTTGAGAAAATGTAAACCTGCACTGCTCAGACTGTACATGCTGCAAGATGAATTCTCCATTATCGCGGCGATCACATTTTTGACATTTGCTGTAAAATGTAGAGGGACTTTGGTCTAATGACTATGACTTGTGACTGTGATCGCAAAATGTATTATCTTGTGCATAACTACATCAAATAATACATACTCGCTGCAATGACCATATGATCCCTCGAAACCCTATGAATTGTATGACTTTTTATGAACTTCCCCACGAATTTCCCTATTTATATGTATTTTAATAATTGTTTTTATATGCTCTGATTTTATCATTATGCAATTTGTAATAGGCTATGTAAATGTAAAGCTAATGTCTGTGTTTCATGTATGCATTTTTGCTTTGTGTGTGCTTTTATGGTTTTTTGTCAAAACACCGAATAAAGCTATCTTTGAATTGAATTGAATTGATTACATATGCATGACTTAATTCCTAAAGTACAAAATCTGTTTGTGTTCTCAGAAAACCAATATTTAAGGAAAATTAAAGATTGTGCTACGGTGTAAAGACATCCCTTCCTTGGGAAATCACTCTGTATTTGTTTTCTGAGGCAGATCTGATCTTCACAGTATTTCCAGCCACGATATGCCCATATGGCGCTTCTGCTCAGCTCCCATAGCTACCTTTACAGTAGCAGTTCAGCTAGGACCATCAACTATTTAACACAAGAGGTTTCACATCAAGTAGGAAGGTTTCACTTTGAAAAGACCTTTGACTACCCTTCACTGGTCCTATTTGTTTGATATGCTATGGAGAGTTGGCTTTGGCAATCGATTCTTGCAATCGAATGGGCTACTGTAAGCAATCAGCTGGGCACCCCATTTCGGAGCCTCTTCCTCATTCATCCTGGTACCAGCAGAGTTGCCCCCTCTTATGTTTGCTCTGGTGATGAAATTGATTACCATCACGTTGTGCCGCCGAGGGGAGACTTGAAGCAGTCCTCTGGCTGATTGATGGCTTCCAGGCCCTCTCGTTCTCCGTGGATGATACGCTGCTCTACCTCAAGGATGTACGAGTGAATCATGGAGACACATTACAGATCCTGAATGCTTTGCATCGCGTATCCAGCTGCTAATTAACTGGCATAAGTCTTGTGTATTTCCAGTCTTGGCAACTATGCCTGATACCTTTGTTGATTGTCGGTAGAGGGGCCTTAAATGGCAGTGCGTCAATTCAGCTATTTGGGGATCCACGTTTCACATACGGAGCAGGATTTATTAAATAGGGAAATCATTAGATTAGGTGGAGGTGGCCTTTTGGAAAACGGTCCCCTTGACCAGTATCAGCAGGGTCGCTATGTCGAAACTTGTCAAACTACCCAGACTGTTGTACTATTTTGCTAATCTGTTCCTATTTCTTCGTTGGTCATTTTTTTGCACCCTAGACTCTTTTCTGGATGAGTTAATCTGGGGCAATGGCCATCGTGGGTGGCACTGGCCAAGATGTCATTACCAACCACAGGGGCAGTCTAACAAACCTGAACCAGGGACAGTCAGTATATACACCTAACAAATGGTTCAAGAGGAAAATCGCTTAAAACATACAGTTCAACATATCAATATACAAACATTACTGAATCAGAAAATAAGGAAGAAAAGAGAAAGTAAAGAAGAAGAAGTCCCTTAGTCAAAAAAATCATGTATCAAAAATTAATATTTATTACATATAGTAAAAATAACTGGAACAGTTTCGCTCAAGACAAAGTGCTGGTAAACAAACAAATCATATCACAAACCAGACAGGTGGCAAACAAAGAAATGCACATTACAATAAAGGAACAACATAAACAAAAATAATGTGTCCTTCTATAGTTTTGGCCACATAAGCGTCAACGGCGTTTTGACTACTGTATAATTACACAGCCATCATCAGGACTCTCATTTCACTTGAGCGTTACAAACAAATCTGTATAAAAACTATCACACCAACTTTCATTGAAGGTGATCCATGAGAATTTTAAGGTTAAAACAGCGGACAGTGTTGCTTGAACAGGTCTCACTGTTGGATAAACAAATAGTTGTATCTATCCATTGTATCAGGGGATAGAATTCAAAACTGCGGAGACCAAATCACCAAAGTATTTCTGCCCAGTCAATTGGCGACTCAGTGCGTGGTCCCGCTCGCACAGTTAACCCCTTCGCCGCTGGCGGGATTCCCCCGCTGTGCTGGGGGGCGGGGGGCACGTACAGCGCCCCCATGCTCATGACGAGGTCAGCTCGTCATGAGCCATGGTGCTCCGGTGCTCATGACGAGCTGAGCTCGTCATGACCGCGCCTGTTCCAATGGAATGTTCAGCACAGCAGGGGAATCAGCCCAGCGTGCGAGCGTTCCAAGTAATGGGCGCGGTCATGACGAGCTCAGCTTGTCATGAGCACCGGAGCGCCGTGGCTCATGACGAGCTGAGCTCGTCATGAGCGCTCAAGAGGTTAAGGAAGTCGATTGACTGGCCAAGATGTGGCACCTGATGGACCAGGGAGGCTTAGGGTGCCTGAACTTTGAACATTACTACTTGGCCTCCTGAGTGCTGAGCATTTGTTTCTGGGTCTCTAAGCTCCACTTGGCGGGCATGACCACTCTGGAGGCCTCACTGCAGATGGAGATGCTCTTGCTACTTTTTTCCCCTCTCACTGCGCCAGACTACTTCTCTCTTGTTTAGTAAGCGGAACTCATGTGTGTTTTAAGATAGAGCTGCTTCTTACATCCCGGGCCCTTCCCTATGCACCTGATATCTCTCTTCTTATCCGGTCAAGGGACAGGAGTACGCTAGTGGCTCTCATCCTTCCTCGCTGGGTGGACGCAGGTCTTGCAAGCCCTGGTGACTTTTTTCAGGATGGTGTGATCCTCCCTCTCTAAGAGATCCCCAAACAATATGATATCCCGGCTGATCACATTTTAACCTATAACGCTCTGACACAAGTACGCTGTTTGGAATGGGGCATAGCTTCGGATGAATCACCTCAAAATGAGGTCCTTCAGTATCTGAGTGCCCTGTGTCGTGGCAGGCACCTTATCAGATGGCTGACTAAGGGCCTCAGAAAACACTTTTGGGGACCTCTAACTGATCTGAAGATTAAGTGAGAGGCAAACCTAGATAGCGTGCTCACAGATAAGGAGTGGAACATGGTCTTGGAGTATCCTGCCAAGTGACCAGAAATGCCAGATTTAAGCTTATTATTTTTTTTCCTTTTTCATGGAGCTTTTCTAATTCCTGCAAAGATAAATGAGCTCTTTCCTGGTGCATATTCCTGCTGCCCATGCTGCCATTTGCTCTGGGCTGACATGCTTCAAATGCTTTGGTCCTGCCCCTCCCATTCCGCTCTCTCGCAGGGGGTTACCTCACATTTTTATCGCATTACTGTGGCACTGACCTTCACCGCTGGAAGATTTATGTACATGGCTTGTATTCTAAGTGTGGTGGATCCATTTAAGAAGACACCAGACGTTTTCACCTAAGGCTCTGACACTTCAGCAAATCCTGCAGAACCAGGATGTAACCATGACAAGCTTGATGGCAAAAAACTGCACACATTTGATGTTTTGAATCAACTTTCCAACATGAGCTGCAAGAACACCCTATATAGAGAAAATCTAGAAATTTGGAGGTAAGAATTTTATCTCAAGAAGGAGGACATGCACACTTCGGATGCCTCTCCACAAGAATTTTCTAGTGAAGGAGTCAATGACCTCATAGAGGTTGTAAGAAATTGGTAAATTGGTTGAGGGTGATGGTGGCCCCACTCAGGCAACAACCACAATCCATATCAGGCTGAACAAGAAAAGTCACTAAATTAACTATGCTTAACCTTCTTGGAACTTGGCACAAAAATAGACAGGCTTAACGTAGAGGCAATACACAAATAGTAATCAAGTGAAAACATAACACAAGAAAAATCACACACTAATTTAGAAAACAGAGTAATGTTTCATAAATACAAAAAAAACACAACTACATACAAACATTTGAGTAAAAGTAGAGCCAAAAAGCAGAAAGCACCAACAATAGACATCTAATCATGCTGGACTGGGGCAAAGTCACAAATTCAGGTGGGCCATGATGGAGCACAGACCAGGCACAGGACGGAGTTCCGCTCACTCAGAGTTGTACCTTATGTCCTTGATGTGAGGTCAGCACAGCATTGCATTGTGAGGTTTTGCTTTGCGAGACGTTGTTTCCGATCAAGTTTTCAGATGTGCTGCGAGGCTTTGCTGTGCTTTGCATCACTCTGTGTTTGTTGTAATGAAGCTTTCAGCTGTGTGGCAAGGCTTTGCAGAGATCAGCATCACTCTGCATTGGAGACGATGAAGCAGTCAGCTGAGCTATGAGAGTTTGCGGGGCTTCACGTCACTCAGCATCTGTTCCATTGAAGTGGTTAGTTGGGCAGCAAGGCTTTATGTTGCACTCCATTGGAACTGGTAAAGCTTTCAGATGGGATCTCCATGGTGTGGCATGGCCCTGCAAGACTTTTTGTCACTCAGTGTCAGTTCAGGTGAAGCCTTTGGTTCAAATCTGCGCAGCTTATGGGGGGTGGTCTGCATTGCTTCATGCCGAATCTGATATAATCGACAGTTAGGCAGGAAGGAGATTTCTCTGATGCCAGTAAAGGGTAAAGGACCAGGGGTGGGTCCACACCTTGGGGATCAGAGTGCACTCCAACAGAGGGCAGCAGCAAGGCTGAGGCATGTTTAGTTGGTACTGGTCAGTTGGGCAAACACAGGTCTCCACACGCTTGTGTCCCTGTAACTTAAACAGGAGGTCTGCCAACTGACTCTTGGAGTTACTCTGGGTAGCCTGGGTCAAGGCAGCAGGCCTAAACAGCCTTCTTCAGACAGAAAGACAGTACTTCAAGCAGCAGACATTCCTTCTGACAGCAGGGCAGGCCTCCTTCTGAATATTCCACAGCTCCAGGTGTGTACTGAGGAGGGACTCTGGAGGTCCAATAATTATACCTGGGGCCAACCTTTAAATAGGAGGACACCCCGGTTCTAACATGTTCTTACCCTTCCCATGGTCAAGGTTCCAAACTGTCTGGGGGGTGAAAAGAAAGGATAGGCATGGTATCAGGTTTGTATGTGCGTGCAGTAGGCAAAGCCCTTTGAAGTGCAAATGTGACTGGGTACATCCCCTTCCTAGTCATCCTGTCAGAATGGCCCATCATGCCCACACCAAATCCACCTTTGTTTCATTGCCTGAAAGCAATACGCATGCCCCAACAGCAGAACCAGCCACAATCATGTGATCCAGGACATAGGAAGACAGGTACAGTTGGTTGGGAGAAGAAAATGCCAACTTTCTAAAAGTCACATTTTCAGAATCCAACTTTACCATTGAAGGTGTTTTTGAATTGCAATTCATTTGAATGTAAAGAGCATGTCTCTATCTGCTCCCAATCCAAAGTTTTCCTTTATTAAATGTATTAAGGGAGCCTAGCATCAGTTAATGGGAGAGATGGGCCTTACAACAGTAAAGAATTGCTTTAGGAGGTTTTTGCTGCCAGGACATGTAAAAGATAAGCACACATCCTACTATTTTAATACAATGCACCCTGCCCTATAAGCCTTTAGGAGTTAGTTACAGGTATTAAAAAGGTTTATTTTGCCAGGTCGAAATGGCAGTTTAAAACCACACAAAAAGTCACTGTAATGGCAGGTCTGAGATATGGTTCAAAGGCTACTTAAGTGGGAGGCACAATCAATGCTTCAGGCCCACTAGTATTTTTTAATGTACAGCCCCTGAGTACATGTAGTACCAGTTTACTAGGACCATATAGGTGAATTATGTATGCTAATTGGTGGTAAGCCTATATTGACTTGTTTAGAGGAGATAGTGCAAGCACTTCAGCATTGGGTAGCAGGGGTAGAGTACACAGAGTCCTAAGGCTAGCGAAAACAAGGTCAGTAAAAATGATGCGTTGGTGCAGACTGAGTTCTGAGATGTGAGGCACTGTGCTCCTTCTTTTTGTTAGAAATGGTAGTTTAAAACTGCACTACAGGCTGCAGCAGTAGGTCAGGGAAATGCTATAAAATGTTACTTTAGTGGGGGGGCACAATGAATGCTGCAGGCCCACTATTAACATTTAACTAACAGACCCGGGGTACATGTAGTAGCATTTAATAAAGATGTACAAGTAAATTAAATGTGAGAATTAGGTATAGACCAATTTTCCCATGCTTGACGTGGAGAGCGCAAACACTTTAGCACCGGTTAGCACTGGTAAAGTCCACAGAGTCCTAAAACCAGCAAAAACGATTTCAGCACATGGGAGGGGGAAGTGTGAAGGGGGCGCGGGTGAAGGCAAACAGTTTGGGGGAATACTAAGCATGGGCTGAAAATTTGTTCCGCTCGCGGAATTTGCTGATTTTTGGCAATTTCGCAACCCGCAAATCGCGCGGAATTGGCAAACAATTCGCAATTCGTGAGTTGGCGAATTTTTTTTGCTTGTTCCCCCTTCAAAAATACAATCTCACGCGCACGGCATTGACTTACCGTGATTCTGAGTTCGCCGAGTTGTTTTCCTCCCGGTTTGCGTGTGCTGCGCCATTTTTAATCTGGCTGCGTGATCGCGCGAGTATGTCATGGAGTCCGGACATCTTGCACTGCGAGACTTTGAGGACTCGAATACGTCATAAGGGCCCGCGATCACATATGGCGAGAGTAAACAATAGCGAATACGTAGATGCGACGCGTAGCTGACATCCGGCGGGACATATGAACAGCTTGCTTTCCCAAAGTCACAAAAATTGCAATTCTGCACAAGAAATCTATCGCTGGCAGCATAAACCTTCTGAAAATGATGATTTTGATCAGTATAACTCCTCACATTGACATTTGGCTGCACTTTTTGTGCAAGGATTCCATTTTGGGGGGGGTGGGAGGAAGGAAGTGCCCCAGAGTCTCCAACGTCCTGTTCCTGTCCAACAGACTCCTCCCAGTGCTTTGTCCATGTCCTGGTCACTTTTTCATTTGGATCTGGAGCTGGAAGGATTACTCTTTGTGGCTGCTGCTGGATATTTGTATTTGAGGACTTTTTGTTTGGATCACTTTTGGATTTGAGATTTTACAAGTAAGTTGGTGTTGTTTGTTTGGGGCATTGCAGTTGCTGCAACTACAATTTATAAACTTTTCCAGAACTTTAAACAAAAGATATTGTGGGTAGCCACAGTATCCAGTAAGCTCAGGATTATTCATGGGTGCATGATACAACTGTTTCTGTGAGTTTTGTTGAACTTAAATATCATTTACAGCATGGAATTGAATAGTTCACTGTTATATGTGGAAGTTTTTTTTAATTTTGGGGTGTGTGTTAAAGCCACACTAGCCCGTAGGCCCAGGGGTTGTCAGTGGTGCATGGACCAAGTCCTTCTGTGGGGTCTCTTCAATTTAAACATCATTTAGGGCATGGATGGCATTGGATTGAGGTAATTTCTGAGTGTATTTCTATTTTTTGGGTGTGTTGGGGCCTGGTCCAGGGTCTGGCCATGTGGGTGGGGGCCATTTTGAGGCCTGGTCCAGAGCCTGGCCATGTGGGTGATGGTCTAGGGGCCATTTTGAAGCCAGGCAGTGTGCTTTGTGCCACAGGGCTGCACCCAGTCTGCCTTGCTGTCATCCATTATGCCCAGGGGTAGTCAGTGGTGCATGGACCAAGTCTTTCTGTGGGGTTAAACATCATTTAGGGCATGGATGGCACTGGATTGAGGTGATTTTTGTGTGTATTTAGATTTTTGGGGTGGTGTTGGGGCCTGATCCAGGGCATGGCCATGTGGTTGGGAGGGGGGTCAGCATATTGAGGCCAGGCAGTTTTTGCCATAGGCCTGCAAGCTTGCGGGCCAGTAGGCCTAAGGTTATGAATGGGTGCATGAAACAACTCTCTCTGTGTGGTCTCTCTTCTATTAATTTAAACATCCATTTTTTATTAGAATTGCAATTCTAGGTCTCGCGACCTATCGATGCGCGCATGCGCATCGAGCGGAGCGAGAATTCAAGTGGCGAAAACATCATGAAACCACCAGCTTTTTGCTGGCGTTTTCATGCAGTTCATGTGAACCACGTGTTCAAACATGAACGCGCATCAGCCTCCCTCCATTTGCCGCACAGCACATCAAAGGGCTTCGCCCAGCGTGCGCTCTGCGGCTTCTCGGCTTCTCCTCCCCTAATTACGCCGCACACAGCCTTCCTTGCATTTCTCCTCCCCCTCCCCAGCCAGCTTCCCCCAGGCCGTGTTCCCTCATCCCTCGCACCCCCTCGGCTCCCTTTCTCCGATTCCTCTCCATTTGTTCTTCCTTCCTCTACCTTTTCACATCCTCTCTCTTTGCCTGTCCTACTTCCTCTTCGTACTGCTACACCTTCAGAATTTGCACAGACTGTGACTCCTCAAACGACCCACCACACCTGGCTGTACATCTCCGAGTGCTGTTGAAAGAATTGAGTGAAACCAACCCTTCAGGGAAAAAAAGGTAAACTGTCTGCCGCTTTCAAATGTTGAGTGCTTTGGCCTCCTGACGTTGGCGTACGGCTCAGTTAGCTAAATGCTCTCTGCTGAAATCTGTGTAGCTTGGAAGTCACACGTTTGAACTGTGGCAGCAGTGCTTTCTTCTTTCAAAGGCTGATGTATATATGTACGCTTACACGCAGCACTATTAAACATTTAAACATGTTGGTTCGTGAGCACTATATAAAACACTTCACTGCAGTCCTGATGAGAAGTAAAATTAATAAATCAGCAAGTGACTTAAAACGTACTGTAAACATCAACGACCACATTCCACAGCAACTGCCGTGTTAACTACATCAATCGGATGCCAAACACTGACAGCAAAGCTACAAAACAATTTCTTAAAATGGGAAGCGTTCAGAAACCTTGATTTAACACACAAATAAAAATAAACAAGCATTGGCATAGCCAATAGGTCTCGCTTGTGGGACCTTATAAGTATTTAGTTACAAGGATATTGTGCTGCAAAACTAAATACTTATAAGGTCCCACAAGCGAGACCTATTGGCAATGCCAATGCTTGTTTATTTTGGGTCTTTCCGTTTTTGGGTATGTTGTGTTAATAATAATAAACGTCTAGTTGCAATAGTATTAATTGAAGCACGACATATGCAACATTTATTTAACTGATGTTCCTCTGGCTTCTTTGCTTTTAGGTGCACAAACACTGAGAACCAGGAATCATCCTCATCATCATCACTTGTTGTAGTGCCAGGAAGAAGTCCTGCTGCGGTGTGTGCACAACATCACGTGACGTCACGTGTGGCCACAGACAACTCTGCAAGTCGTGCAACTGTGTCCTGCTGTTCTGACATCTGAAGAAGATGGGCCCAAAGAAAGGTAGCCGTAGCTCCTCTACCAAGAACGTTGCCAGTGCCACTGCCAGTAAGAAGGAGCAGAAGAAGCAAGTGGTGCCACTTACCAAGGAGACTGGTGTGCCGACCGCCACTTTTTTTGGGAAAAAAACCCCACGCCTGCAGCAGCTGTCTGCCGGGGACCAAGCTGGGAGCAGCACCTCCGCTTCTTTGGTCTCAGCGCCACCACACCAAGTTAGGCCCAAGCCCATGAGTGCCGCAGAGGCTGCCACTTTAATTGCTCTTTCACCATCGACCAGTGATGTTGGCGTTGACTCATCGTAAACTAGCATCCAATCAACGCAGGGTGTAACTCATCTGACGAGTATTCAACCACAGCCGCAACAACAACCACAGGTGCGCAAGGAGAGGTGCAAGGAGAGGTGCAAGGAGAGGCGTAAGGAGAGACACAACTGCCCACAATACTTGTTCCGCCAGAAGTAGCGGCACATTAGGAAATCAAAATTCATGCAGTGGTATCAGCCGAGCAAGCCACTCCTAATGATCCATTGTCTTCCAGATCCCTAGCAAGGAAAATGAGGGCTAGTACAACTTCTTCGTCAAGCCCCCTTCCTTCTGATGATCTAGATCTTGATTGGCACCCACCAATTCATTCTGAGAGGGAGGCACGCCATGAGCCGACAAAGCTAGGAAAAGGAAGGTTCCTGCAAGGCTTTCAGTTATGGGTGATGACAAAGAAGAAATAGAAGTGGTGTATTCTGCTGCTGATGAAGAGTCTGACAATGATGACCCAGTCATCACAGTCGTCACTCCAGCCCCAGTGGGTATGCAGCATACAGACATTTTTACCCCATCCCAAAATGCTGCGCGGGATGTGGGCGGCGTGGCACTAGTACAACCACCAACACTGGTAACTACTACACCAATACGACCTACAGCTTCCATATTTTCTCCTCATAAGGCCCGCAGGGACCTCCATCCAGCTCGACCTCCATTACCTCAAGTAGTGGTAAGTAGTGCTGCTGTAAGTGCACAACAGAGTCAAATTCCACCACGCCCATCCTCCACTTCATTTGGCATTGAAAGTGGCACCTCCACCACCACCAGAAATCTCAACTCCCCAGTTTGGGACTTCTTTAGTATTAGCAAAAAGGCGGAAAACCAAGTTATTTGTTCGATTTGTAAACAATTAGTTAGTCGGGGTAAGCTTGGTACCAACTATGGTACCGGAGGCCAGAGAGGTCATCTCCAAAAATACCACATTATCCAGTGGGAGGCGCACCTAAGTAACATCCGGAAAGCCAAAAGTACTAATCCAAATGCAGCCATTGATATTGCATCTGATGACGAGGAGCTGATCGTGAAGGGGGGAGGTGAAGAAGCGAGAGACATTTTTTCTGGTACACACAGTACCCCTGGCAGCAGCACTGCAGTGGTAGCGCCCACACCCTCTACCCCGGCAACATCTAAGAGGCACAGTCAGAGTCTAGTAGAGACACCAATGCGAAAAGTACATCAATGAGCCTAACTGGGTTGAAGAAGTCTGGATCATCATCACATATAAAAACGGTCCAGACCACCATTAAAAGCATGTTTTAGTCAGAGACGCCATTGGAACGAAACCACCCAACTGTATAATGCAATGCTGGCTAAAATGTTAGCGCTGGACCTTCTCCCTTTTTCTTTCGCGGAGGGGGTGGGTTTTCTAGAATTTGTAGCAACAGACTGCCCTAAATGGAAGGTTCCTAGCCGGTCCTATTTTGCCAGAGTTGCCGTTCCAGCACTACACCAAGATGTGCTGGATGTGATTGGGGAAGCTTTGCAGAAGAGTGCTGTTCACACTATCCACCTGACAACAGACATGTAGACCAGTTGCCAAGTTGTTGATTGCATGTGCATCACTGCACACTGAGTCTCTTTTGCGGGGGTTAGAGAGAAGATAGCTGCAGGTGTTGACAGTGTCACAATTTTTCAAGCAACTCGGAAACATGCAACAGTAGCCATGTTTGCCATGGAGAAATCTCATACTGCAGTAAACATTTTAGAGGAGTTTAACAGTAAGGTCTTTCAATGGCTGCAGCCAAGAAGGTGCATGATTGGTTATGTTTCCACGGATAATGGCAGTAATATAGTTAAGGTCATGGCTGATGGTGGCTTTTTCAGAGTGCTGTGTTTGGTGCACAGCATTAACATTATTGTTCAAGATTTCTTGAAAAAAGAAAACACAGTCAGCAAGTTACTGACCACCTGCCGAACAATCTGCACACATTTCAGCCATTCTTTTAAGGCCTGGAAGCAGCTGAGGATCATTCAACGTGAACATAGAGTGCCAGTCAGAGGACTCATCCAGGAGGTGGCAACACGTTGGAACTCAACCTTCTACATGCTTGAGCGTCTGTTTGAGCAGTACTTGATAATCAATGAGTATGTCTTTCACGCACGGGGTGCTTCTATGAAAGACATGAGGCTAGAGGTGGAGGAATGGGACCTAGTTAAAAGCCTGACAGACATGCTTCGTCCTTTTGCAGTCTTCAACGTTCCGAGTTGATGCTGAAAAACAAAACGCATATCAGTTGGCGGTGAGCTTATTAAGCCGCTTAGTTGACAATGCAATGCTTAAAGCAATACATTCAGAACAACATTACATTTGTGCCACTATTCTGTATCCATTGTACAAAAAGGCACTGGCCAGCAATACATTAATTTCTTTTTCTGTAGCAGATGTTTCCAAGTACAAACATTGGCTAGCTCTGTCAGCCACTCGGTTCGAAAAAGAGCAGCAGGAAATTGAAGGAACCACCACAAGTACTACTGAAGCAGCAGGCCATCCGGCGTCAAGGTCCACTTCTATGGCCGAAGCCAGTCACTTTCCCTCAGAGCCGTTACCGACACCAGCAACCGTATCATCACCTGCACCAGGCCCAGCCATAATATTGTCGGAAGCGGATTGGATAACTCATCAAGGGTTTGCTCGTTCCATTGTTGATGCAAAGGCAATAGATGGTATGCAAAGTGGAGCATCCCTGGAGGTCCTTGAGTGGATGGTGCAGGCCTATCTGGATGACCCAACAGAGGTCTTATTTGATCAGAACCCATTGGTGTATTGGTATGGGAATAGGCCTCAATGGCCACTGATCACCAAGCTGGCTATAAATTATTTGGCTTGCCCACTCGTAAGTGTGTCTTCTGAACGTGTTTTCAGTGCTGCTGGTGCCATTGCTACTTCAAAAAGGACCCGCCTTTTGTCCAAAAATGTGGAGACGTTAACAATGATCAAGATGAAGCAGCACTTCATACCACCAGATTACAAAATATGTGAATCCACGCAGGAAGAAGAGGACACTGACTTAGGTGACGGAAGTCCTTCTCTGTTGACTGACCTACTCCCGGTTCAATTCACAAAGTTTGAGGACGAGCTTTACTTCCCTGTCACCTAGGCTTGAAATACTTACTTTTTTTTCCCGTCCTTATTCACTTTTATTTCTGTGTGTCTTTCTTTGTTTTGCAACTTTTAGCACAACAAAACTTTAATCACAACAAATCCATCAGCAGCACTGTCTTCGTCTTATTTCCATATTGAAGTTGCCGCTATCTGCATTCCTGAAGTTCACAAGTTCACAACTCAGTCATGCTCCTCTATCCTCCTCCTCCAGACTCCCCCTATCCATTTCCCTCAAGGCAGATGGCCGGATTATGCAGAATCAAGAAACTGTTGCCTCGTAGACGAGTCCCCTCAAAAGTAGTGGGACTGGAATGACTGACTATGCTGACTGTTACTTCTGAAATTGACACGAGAGGCTGCCCTGTGGCCCTTCACTTAAGAATAAGATACTGACAAAAAGTGGAACAGGTAATGAATGATGAGATGGCATGCAATGGACAACACTGGTTGTCTGGCTCTGATGAAAGCAATTACTGTTTGTTTGTTGTGCATGAAATGAATCCTATGTGTTCTGATATTATTTATTCTTTTACACACTAAATGTAACTCAAGTCTACTCTGTTTACCTTGTTTATTACAAATTGTACTTCTACTGCAGGGGCCACTACATTGCATTTTTTAATACGGAAAATGTCCTTGGACTCACTGTGTGTAGACTGTGACTACATGAAAAACATTGAGTTTGCCAACACCATGATGATGATGAGTCATGATGACCCACGTTAAATAATATCTTCACAGTCACTCACTGGGATGAATGGATCATCATCGTCGATTTACGGAAGAACTATGGCCATTTCATGAGTGTCAAACAGGTAAACAAGTCAACAACAACCACAGCAGAAATACATGACTGTCTACTCGTGGTATGGAGTGGTCGAGCCAGTGTAGTGTTATGCCAGAGTCCAGACAGCGGTTCATGTAAAATTGCGGCTATGTGGCTTGCTGTATAAAATTAGATCTGCTTTGTCTGTCTGTGTCAAAGAGGTATGCTACATGGAGGTTGGTTCTCTCAGTGGTGCCTGCCTTGACCGTCTGCCTGGCCCTGGCCTGCTGTGTGCTAATTATTATCCTGGAAACAGAGACTCAGAGTAGGCATTTTAGAAATGATGCATGTATGTAATACTGTTGCCTCTGAAAGTGAAAGTGTTATTTTTGCACTAAACACCGTACCTTATATTTTTCCTTCAGGGTGTTTTAATATCCTTTTCTGTTTTTCCATCGACAATTACAGGCCGGCACTTACCCTGTGCGATGGGAAAAACATTAACTCAGACTTACCATAGCAATCCGCAATTCCGCATCCGCCAGGCAGGCAGTGGACAGTGTGGTCACAAAGATAGATCGACGGAGCACCCGATGGAATGGAGAAGTACCGCGAATAAGAGGAATGGCTGGATGCATGCAACTTCCCAATTTGACCAGGACAACTACAACATACAGTTGCAGTATCCACTTCACTTGTCCTTATCTTTTAAATAATGTTATTGTTGTGAACTTCTATGAGTGTGACCCTGTGCATTTACTCTCTGCTTCAAATTCATCCCTATAGCTATTTGATAAGTTTCTTTGCTATTTTTAAAACTAACGTAATGTACTATTACGTGTTTATTCTCCCTGAGGGCAGATAGGCAAGTGAAATTGCGTAATTACTGCAGCCCTGTACTGTCTAATTGTTTAGTACTAGTTAGTAAGTTGTAGTAAGTACTAATTTTCAGTAACCTAACCATCCATTTAGCAAACAACTTCATGCATGCACTTCCTTTATGTCCCTTAAAAGATTTATGGATATCTTCGTATCCAAAGATTTGTTTTTCTTCATTTGTTGTTTGTACATGCGTACTGTGTTTTTTTTTCTCTCTCCAAAAAACTTTCCCAAAAGCCCCATTTCCATCCATTTTTCAAACCCTAACCCTCTTCCCCCGGCCTGTGTGGTTTTCATTGAGGTGTGACTAAATGACACCAATAATTCCACACGCTTGCTGGGAGGGTAAAGTCAAAAGCAACAGAAAATTAATTTCAAGGCAGGTCAAGGAATCCGAGGATATATTCTTATTCTGCTTGACACACACCCATGAGTATTTGCAAATCAATTCAGAATTTCATGTCTGCCATCGAGTGGATTCATCATCAACAACATCCTCCTACACGTGACTAAAGCTTACGCTGCTGTGTCCTTCAGTACTAGTTCTTGTAGTAGCCATAATCCACGCAACTAGTAGTTAACTTTTGATTGAATACTTTAGCATTACTTAGGCTACAATTTATGGCACTGTTCTTGTGTACTGTACTATCGTACTGTTCTAATGCTCCTCTCAGGCCACTCATTGTCTCATTTCCTTTTTTTTCATATGCTGCTACTGCCAGTGTGTACCACTAATACTACCACCACAACGATGCCATTTCATCCGTCCAGGATTCAGTAGCCAACCTTAATCGCCATTTGCCATGCAGCCAGCCCTGTGCCTAGCCCTATTCTCAAACACGAATCATAGGTAAGATAAGCATTTTGGGGGAGGAAGAATAATGGAGTAGGAGAGGAGAGACTTTTGTAAAAAGTTGGGCGATTACTTAGACAATTTGAATCAACGAGTCAGTTAAGTTTCAGGAAAACAAACGTACAGTTAACCCCCCTGCCTCCCCCACAAAACAGTAAAAATGCGTATGCTATGTTTAAGTGGAAAATAAAAAATTATTTCAACCCTAACAAAAATAAACTATCCCACAAGACCCGACCCACCCCCCTCCCTAACCCTAACCAGTGTCCATGAAATAAATGTCCCCAAAAGTTAAAAAACCCCAATGCCCAATTCCCCCCCCCAAAAAGTCTTTAAAAAAGGGGCAAGGGACAGTCTCTACTTTGGCCGGCGGTGTCCTGTGGCCAGGTGGTCCCGCAGCTCTCTTCGGAGGGCCTTGAGCAGGACTTTCTACCTCTCCACCTCCTGCTCAAGGTAGGCCACTCGCAGGGTTAGGTGGTGCACACGTGCTTTGCAGGTACTGTGTGGGGCAGCTGTTGGTTGCGCTGCGCGGGGTGGCGGGCAGCTGCCAGACCACGGCGCCGTACCGCTGGAGGATTGCGCTGGCTGGATGACCCAGGGGCAGTGGAGGAGGATGCAGCTGTTGTTGTTGACTGAGGCTCCTCCTCCTCCTCCTGAGCCTCCAGCCGCCGATATTCGATGACAATTGCCTCCAGCTTCCGAGGCTTGGCCCGGATAGCCAACTCCTTCCTCGATGGTTTAGAAGAAGTATCTATATGAAGAAAGAAAAAAATACTGTAACCAATACTCTTTAAGATTAACACAAAATAATTCAACAGAAAGTTATGTCACAGTAGCACTAGCAACTTGCAAGCACAGTACATACCATTTGTGGCATGTATCTATCTAACCTCCCACTTCGTCGGCCTCTGTCCTAACATTAGTGGGAGTTTCAGGAATTCTACTAGCACCATGGACTCACTACATTAGACACAGTCTTCTTCTTCTCTCTTGTTCAGAGAAATTAGTACATAAACTTGTGGAAGCCGGCATAATGCCTGAGCATTCAGCTTGCACCCCAGAAAAACAGACGCAAGCCATGATGACGCAATCTCGCGTTACTGTTACCAGTAAATGCAGGTGGGGAAGCTCTTACTTTTCTATTACGGGTGGCACTGGCCATACTCTGTTACAACAAGGGCTACTGCTCAATTAATTTAACTTTCACCCTGCCCTGCCCCTGACTACTACAAAAGGAAAATGAAGAAGATAATATGATCATCTATCCCTTCACATGATATTTGCTTATATAAGGGATGACTTTAGGTGCTTTGTTTTTATTGATTGAGTGAACACCGATAGGCCACACATGAATGACAGAGTTGAAATTATTTTTAACAGAGGTAGTGAGTGGTCCCCGTAATCGCCGGAGGAAGGCACTTGTGACTTGACTTGATAATGTGAACTATACAATATAGATACACAGTATATGCTGTGCTTGCAAACTACTGTTAGTCAAGGGAGTATTCTGAAAAATTACAACTTCTACTATCCTCAGCTTTGCTACTCTGGCACGGACATGCGGTGTTACATGCTCTTCAAACCAACACTCTTCATCCAGTGACCGTCTACTCTGTCTACTCTACATACACCTATGCTATCTATGAGGAAGATACCATCCAGGCATCCATCCATTCAAAGTAAATGTCAATCATTCTTCTTAATGTCTCAACTGGACAAACCTTACTTTTTCTCACCGACAAACACCTTTTTTTTTATTTTGTAAACCACCACCCATGCATCCGTGCTTGACTTGCATTTGAATTTGACCCAAAGGATATATTGCGCACACATACAGTTTCTGTTTCACCCCACGCAGTCCTCTTTTCTTTCTCCTTCCACCCATCCTTGCTTCAACCGGCCATGCATCAGATTCCTACCAGCCACCTCTGCCTGCATTCAAAAACACCTATCATTCTTTGCCAGACATTAATTTAACTCGCTCGTCCTTCCTCCTTCCTTACACCCTTCTTTCCCTTTTCGTTCATCCCATCCATCAAGTTCATCTCTGATCTTCTTGATAAAACTTTCACAGCTGAGTTGAAGTCAAATTTAGAGGAGGCATTGGTTACTCGTCAATTCCCGCCGCTAATGCTATTGCTAATGTGAAGTCAAGGGTGACTGTCTTCTACCTGGTTGACAAATACTTAGTTCTAAATTTGTAAGTCTTCTTAACAATAAAGTGTACTTGTACTGTACAACATACACCCCTGCAGCGAGCCTACTCTGCAATCTCAATAAGTAAGGAATATAATAGCTTGCCACTGCCCGCCACTGCCGAGGCATCCCCTACAGCAGTTCCTGCTGGCACTGGTGGCACCGCATCCGCCCCTGGAGTGACCACCTCCACGCTGGCCCCGGCACTGGTGGTTGTCTGTGCCGATGGTGTTCCGCGGAAAAAAAAATTTCATATTTTTAGATGCCATATACACCACTCCCTATTTTGTCTAGGAATGAAAAAAAATGTTACTACATAAACAGATTTAATTATTTGTGACTCTCTAGTCTAAACTAAAAATTCCCCTTTCGGAAGGGGAGGGTGTTTTTATTTATGCTTAGCCATAACATGCTACACTTTTTGGCACAACTGATGAATGCTTGCTTTTTAACGCACACCATTTTTCTCATAACAGACAGAAGATTCCCTTCTACGAACAAGCGTAATATGTTACTCATCATCATCACCACCAGTACTTTATGTTCCAACCAGGTGAGGGGTCTCCCACAATTAATGTGCAAATCAGCCACTGTTCAGTTTTCATGAGTTCACCGTTTCTCTTCTATGAAGTTGATTTTAATAAATGTTTTTATATAATCCACAGTTGAAAATTAACATACAGAGTACACACAGAGCTAGTTGTTTTACTTTTAATAAAGCTTTAAAACTTACATAGACTGTGGTTTTTGGTCATGAGTGAGTGAGCGTAAGGGTTTGCAATTTGCAAGCATGATTCCGTGACTCTGAGAGGTCGGGACTCTGACTCCGTAGTCTTATTTTCTGGGATGTATAATCATTGGGGATCATCACTGCATTCGGGAGCTAAATAATGACTCTGACACACTAGTGAGTCAGTAAGGAGATTGGGGGTTCAACTTCTGTTATGACTGAGGTATGTGGAAAGTCTAACTGCGCCTATTTCACCAAATGCCCTATTTCTTGTCCATAGTTATGTATGTGCAGAATAGTCCCTGCAACAGTAGTAGTATGTCCTCCTATCCAATCAAAAAGTAAACTAGTGTCTTATTCTTGGTGGCCATTGACATTTTATTGTTGGGAATTGTCAAAGCATAAACATTAAGAAGACTTCAATAGACATTATGGACAACCCAGATGATTGCACTCAGTGCCTAGAGCTATTGCTGAATAGGAGCTTTGTTTAACACCTTTTGCCAACTGTGCAAGCTTAGCTAGCTACACAGACAGACTAATAATAATAAATAGTAGTAGCACAGAGAGTCATAGTAGAGGCAGGAATAGAATTTAGAAACAGTCTACAAGAAGATCAAAGACGATTTAGGAAAAAATAGAATTATGATGAACGTTTGGAATAAATAGGTGCTGTAAAAGTTAAGGAAGTATAATTATTAATATTAACAGGAAAACTTACTGGGGCCAGCAGAAGAGCCCTCGGTGGACCGATCCTGGCCTTCCTGCTCCGCTGGCGCCGCTACCTGTGTCCTCTTGCCCCTGGGAGGTGCTGATGTACATGAAAGAAAGACACAAACATGGATGATTGTTGTCAACAAAATCAAACATTTAAAAAAAACAATAGCAAATTATTTCGTGGAAATAAACAACGCTTGCACTAAATTTATGGACCTATCTGATGTGGTCTACTAGGATATTAGTATTGCTGGATTCCCGGACCGTCTACTTGGAAAGTTATGTAACTCACTAAACCAACTACAAAAAGGTTCTACTAGGACTGGCAGCACTCAGCAGCACGCGAAGTGACAGACACAGTGCGTCATGATTGCAGACCAATAAAAAATGTCCTACTAAATAACAAGTCATAATATATTCAACCATTCAATCCACCACAAATATCTCTTCTTAGTGGCAGGAGTACAAAGGAAGGACTTGAGTCTCTAGTCTCTAGCATTACGCAGTTCTGTAAAGTACACTCATACATATTAATAAGCTCAGGCCAAATGAGCACAAAATGCAAAGCCAACAATTGATGGACAGAATGCAGAACAATGTCATACATTCACCCCAGTACAGAGATCTGGGCCTAAATCCATCGTTATTTTGCACTCCACACCACCCCAGTTCAGACATGGCCATATGCAAATCAGCCTTGACCCTGTGCCTCATGGGAACAGTCCAGCCCGAACTGCCAAGCCATGTCTTCCCTGGACCGGAATCAAGCATCCTAGGACCGGTTTCTGGCTATCAGCCGTTTTCAGCCAGGATAGCTTGACTCCAGTGGTGTGGGGAGCACGGGACTCACGTCTGAGCATACCCGTCCCACTCGGGGTGACATATGCAAAACCAACAATTGATGGACAGAATGCAGAACAATGTCATACATTCACCCCAGTACAGAGATCTGGGCCTAAATCCATCGTTATTTTGCACTCCACACCACCCCAGTTCAGACATGGCCATATGCAAATCAGCCTTGACCCTGTGCCTCATGGGAACAGTCCAGCCCGAACTGCCAAGCCATGTCTTCCCTGGACCGGAATCAAGCATTCTAGGACCGGTTTCTGGCTATCAGCCGTCTTCAGCCAGGATAGCTTGACTCCAGTGGTGTGATAGAGGATTGATCGCTGCAGTAGCATTGATCGAAAGAGTCAGAGTGAAGGACGGTTCAGTCATCATCAGAAATGGCTTTCTGCAACAAGGACCAAGGTAAACACCTCAAGATGGAGGTAAAAGATGCTCCACAACTCTCCTAAAACTATATAGGAACACATGATTATAATATAAAAACTTACAATAATATAACGAAAATGAGTAGGTGTTCACCACCTGCAGCCAACTGAAACCACTTGTCCAATGTTATCGCTGACATCGGTTTCTTATCCTCCTAATTCCCACTGTAAACATTCATGTCGGCAAAATAGTTAATTTTATGTTGCAAAAGTTGTTACATGGAGTTAAATTCTCAGGAGAACTCTCTTTCCTAAGCTGTTAGCTGCTTTCAATGACCCATTGTGAACACAAAGGGCTAGTCAAAATGCAATGACAAAAATATATTGACAATGTCCTGGCTAGGCATACGCAAAATATATCCAATTTGTTCTTTATTCTAACAGTCTAGTCATTATGAATCGACAGCAAATTCATTATTTAATCAGTGTGAGCTAATGTGATGTAGCAAATCCCAGTTTTGAAGTCAGCACATTCTTTCATAGTATGCTGGTACTAGGCAAATTATTCTAAATAAATGTTTGTTTAGCTGTGAGCAAGAGTCAAAAGAAAAATGTGTTGGGCCTAGCTACAGGACCACATTAAAAATTATAGCCTACTACATTTTTTGATTTTATATTATTTTCACACACATTTAAAGCAGCACATTTTGATGTATTTATACCGATATTAGCAGTGTTTTAATGGCTTTATAAGGTGATTCCTACACATTTAAAGCAAGCACATGTTCCTTATATGTGAATTTGTCCATGTAAAATCTTTAGCAGAGTTGTGAATGCATTCTAAAATGTAATTCTAATATGGTATGCAAGTCAAAATGTGATTTTAAAATGTATTTCTAACAATCCCTCCCTCATGAAGATTTTTAAATCTTCACACAATTGTTTTCCACATTTGAATTCAATTTTAGAAAGAACTTTTGTCCTCAGATGTGTCTCTTCTTTTTCTTTTGATCCCCTAAATTTAAATACTTCATATATTCATCATTCATAATGCAGCAAAATCCCATTTCTCTTTCATACATTTTCTTCTGGAATTTTCTTGGTGTTTGCGCAAGAAATATTTACAGCTCAGTAATAGTGCATAAAGAGATATTAGTCAGAGCCCTGCTATTACTATTGGCATTAATATTGCTTACAGTATACCTTTCCCTGCTGTTGAAAACCAGTTTATAATGATGTTCAATCCTTTACAAACATTTTCATATAAACTTGGTGGGTCCAATTCATGTAGTTTGGGTTCTAAACCTGAAATGCTGTTTGCATAACTTTCTATTTCCTTGCTTTCATCCGATATGTATGCAGAGCAGTGGGTAAATTTTATTATGTGGCAGACTCCTCTGTTCTCTGTGAGTAATATGTTTAAAGCAAGATGGTCCTGCAAAACCATGGCAATTAGTTCGGCATTTATTAAGAGTAAAGTTCCAGAAGTACTGGTTGCCTTTTAGTCAACCACAGTTGCTAACCTTCTAATCTTTTCATCATTCCATATGACTCCCACACATGGTATCACTGCTCCAAATATATCTCCCACCAAACTGGTTTCCTTCCCTGTACTATTTTTCTGTCTGTGTGCTGGTGTTAGAGTTAACACATTTAAGCCTGTAACAGGTTACAACTTTTAAATTAGTAAGCCTAAATAGCAGGTTCCCTCCCAATCTGCTGGCAATAGCAAAGAAACATTTTGTCCACAAATGCAATAAACCCCTGGAATCGTATTTTTGTCTCCCTGTAATTTCTCCAAGCTCCTCCTGTCAATTCGAATGTGTGTTCACAACTACTGATCCCTACTTGTCTTGTTCATTTTGGTGTTCTCCTTTTGTAAAAGCAAATCTTTCCTTTGTGTCGCCTGTCTAGTCTGAGTGTAGGTTAAACCATCTTCCTTCTAAATGTATTTTCTTCCTTCTTCCATACATTCTCTAAAACGGTTCCCTTTCTGTCTGTAGAATTTGTCATGTTCATGTATCTTTCTTCTAAAGCCATTATCTAAGTTTTCGCTACAAGTCGCATGAAGCAAGTTAAATAGTTTTTGTAAGCTTTTACACTATGTATAGGTGTGTGTAGAAAGAAGTAATACCAAGCTGTTTCTGACATTTTTGCTTGTGGGTATAAATTCATACTTTCTGTTAATGGCACTCTAGAAAGTACTAAATCATAATTAGAATAAAAGTATTTGAAATGTCCTTGTCCATAAACTAATGATAGTAAAATACTACAGGAAACTGAAATAAACAAAGGTTTGAGACAGTAACTAACTTTCTCGGAAACAGAAGTAGGCAAGTGTGCACATAGATGGCAATCATTAGCATCCATAGCATTAGTGTATTCTTGGAGTAGCCTAGAATGTACATTAGTAGAGTAATTAACTTTCTTGTAAATATCAAATGTTTTTGTGAATAGGCTACCCCTAATATTGTGTGCATGTGTATTAGTGACTTGCACACATGCTTTGGGGCTCTGAATCAGGCATTACATAAAACCCTATTAGTACAATTGTAATCATTATAACTGGTATAACGAAAACTACACCCATAATACATTTACACCTATTTCTAATGCAACACATCGTTCTGAATCAGCATTCAGATGACCTTCTTTAAAGCTGTTAAGCTTTTCTTTTCTATAGGTCAGTTCCCTAATAGACAATCCTTAACTCTACTCTGTGTTCTTCTAAAATGTTATCTCTATTCTTTTGAAACTTTCTTCTTGGACCTAGGTTAGTCTTGGGTAAAACAAATAACTAAAACAAAAACATCTAATAGGTACAGTTCAGTTTTTATTTGTTTAGTATTGAGTTCATTTTATTTATCCAAATGAGTTCTTTAGTTCTTAGTGTATCTGTAATTTAGGGTATTTCTAATAGTTCTGGATTCACATTTCGCAGATCTTCCAAAGTAACATTTAGTGCTGCATTTACATAGTAAGATCATGCAGGTGCTGAATATCTTCTGAAAGTTGCTTGGGTCCTCTTGGATCTCCATAGGAGTTGATGATTTGTATCAAGATCACCTTTGCCTTCTGTTTCACTTTCCTCATTCCCTGTCTCCGGAATCCGTGTTATTGATGAGCTTCTTCTTAGTATCTCGGGTTCAAGCTGTCTTGGTTACTCTGCTGGGCATCTGACTTTTTTTTATCCCAGTGCTCATTCCTTCACTGGGGATTGTCTGTTTTCTTGCGCTGTTTCACAGATGCTTTCATCATGTGATTCAGTCTCTGTTTTGTCTTAGTCTGAGATTTCAAGGTCACTTTGCATCACCTCAAGCACTTGTACTTGTCTCTCAGTTTGCAAAGCTTTGCCCCTTTCTTCTCCTTATGCTTCTCTCTGTATCTGGACAGGAACTGGTGCTGTAGGTCTAGGTGGTCTTTTGATTGTTGGTGCGATCACTAAAGCTCTTCTTTCAGGATCAAAAGATCTTCTTTCAGGATCATAGCCCAAAGGCACTCATTCTGAATTGCTCATTCTCTTAGTGTGTGAGGCATGAATGCAGTTCCGGATTCCAGCACATTTAACAGCAGAACTTGTAGTCAGAATGACTTGGAAGGGGCTTTCCATCTCGGTTCAATACAAGTCTTTCAAACTTGCTTCTTGATTACGACCCAATCTCCAGGATTGAGGTTGTGGCACTGTTCTTGGTGACGGTCTTGTGTGGCAACTGAAAACTTATAAGACAGACAATGAAGTACGTCAGCCACTGCCTTGCAGCAGTCCAACATCATATCATCTGTGATATTCACAAGTGAATTTGCAGGCAGTTTCATAGCCCTTCTCATCAATATCAAATGTGGAAATAATTCTGTTTTCCTGTTATGGTTACTACGAAAGAACATCAGCAATAACATTAAATCATCTGGCCACTTCAGGGAAGTTGAAGCACAAACCTTTGCCAATCTAGATTTGATTGTATCATTCATTTGTTTGACTATGCCGGATGCTTCTGGTCTGTAACTGCAATGTAGTTTTTGATTGATTTGTTCAGCAGCACACAAGATGTTCATCACTTCATTGTTGAAGTGTGTTCCTCTACCTGACTCAAGAAGGACCGGCATTCCGAATCTTGGGATAAGCTCATGTAGTACCAGGTTAGTTACAGTCAGACTGTTGTTCCTTCTCGTTCGGTAGGCTTCCACCCATCTCTGGAAAATACAGACAATCACTAGGATATATCCCAAACCATTGTGCACAAGCATTTTCATCAAATCCATCTGCATTCTGTTAAAGGGACCACTTGATCTCCCTATTTGTGTGTTTCTGACTTTTGTTTTTCTCTCTACATGTAGCTGTTGACATGTACACCTTCAGCAAATCTCATCCGTAATCATTCGGAACCTGGCATTGTACCACATTTTAAAAAATATTTTCACCATGGCATCCCTTCCTAAATGTGTATATCTCTGATAATACTGTGTCATTGGAAACAAAAAGATATCAGGCAGCACTGGCCTACCATCTGCTGACATCCAATCATCATTTATGTTCTTTACACATCCTGAATTCATCCACCCATTCTGTCATTTTTCAGACACTTTCCTTTACCATTTTCAGATCCTCCCAAGTGTCAGTGATTTCCATTACCATTGCAAAAGACCGGTCTTTCTCAGTTTCCCATGTGAATGCTCCACCAAATGTACAAGCTAACAGTGTTGAATACCTGCCTACTGAGTCAGTGTATCTGTTGCCCATAGCAACGTACCCACTGCTGGTTTGATGACTTGGACATCTTACTTTAGCAATTTCACAAGGCAATTAAGTATTTCAAGCAAATTCTTAACATGGTGTCCGTTTTGGATAAGAGTACCTGTGGAAGTAAGGAAACCTCTCTGCGACCATAATTGCAAAAAGTGGGGGACTACACTAAACCTGTACTGACTATTAGTAAATATGGTGACTCTCATTTGTGCAGTTAAACTTCAAGCTCAGGTGAGGACAATTAACTCTGCAACTTGTACAGAGAAATTGTCAGAAGCCAGGAGGCTTCTATCACATAATTGGAGCACACAGCATATGCTACACTTAGTGTGCTTTACTTTCATTTTAGGCATAAACCATCTACAAATAGGAAATGGTTGGGCTCAATTAGTGCTTCATCATTCATATTAAGTCTACTTTAGTGCATAGTTCCTTGACACTTAGGCAATTGTACTAAATTTCTTCACATATTTCATTTTGCTAAGTTCAGGCATTATTGTTGATAGATTTAACACATTACATTGCTTTATAACAACCTGCTTAGATTCCAATAAGTTTTCTTCATATCGAGTCAGTCTATTGTGGGTTAGATGTTGTGCTTTTGTTTCCATCCACAATAGCTCCAAATAGTGCTAGACAATTAAAGGGTGCCTCTTCATTGTGTTCTTACTCTTTTCCAGACTAACACTCACCGCAGCCACCATTTTAGGGCAGCCGGGGAGACCTGCCTCTAGAGGTTCAAGAGTGGTTGAATAATAAGGCACCGGTCTTAGGCTCTGCCATGATTCTGTGTCAAAACTGTGAGAGCACACCCATCTCTCTCACTGCAAAACACTGTGAATTTTTTTATAGTAATCAGACATTGCCAGAGCTGGGGCACAACACAATTTGTCTTTCAGATCTAGTAGTGCTTCTATACATTCATTGCCCCATGGAAGCAGATCAGACACATCTCGATGTGCAAACCTCAGTAGAGGATTTGCCATCAAGGAAAAGTATGGTATCCACTGTTCACAGTAGCCAACCATTCCCAAAAATTCCCTGACTTCCTTTTGTGTTCGTGGAGACACATCCTAACTCCTGTCAGGATAATGTGTCCCAGATATTTAACCTCTTTTTGACAGCACTGCAGTTTCCCTGGAGATATTTTGTGTCAGTTCTCTGTCAGGTGAATCAAGAGTAAAATAGAGTTGCATTTTCAAGCATCACGTGTCTCTGATGCTATGAATAGTCATCCACATATTGAACCAGGGTAGATTCACATGGTGTTTGCAGAGATTCTAGATTTCTTTTTACGATCTGATTAAAGACTGATAGACTCTCTGTATAACCTTGAGGGTCACTGCACCACATTATTGTTTTCTGCTGGAATGTAAATGAGAATAAATACTAGCTATCTTCATTCAAAGGCACTGAAAAGAAAGCCTGGCATAAATCAATGATAGTGAACCATTCTGCAGTAGAGGGAATTTGTAAAAGTACAGTGGCAGGAGCACTACAATTTCATTAATCCACCTCAAGAAGTGGCCAATTTTATATTTCCTATTGGGCTTTTGTAAACCTATTATGGGAGAATTACATGGGCTTCCAAAATGACTCCCTAAATATACCTTTCTGTAGCTTCCCTTCAATCACTGGTTTTATTCCTGGTGTCGAATGATAGGATGGTGTTCTGGGATAAACAGTATTGGACTTTACTCTGGACTGGTTCTACACCTTTTATAACTCTCCAATATAATTCCCTGTGAAGTCTCAGACTTCTGAATTGACCGTATCTCTTAGGTCCTCTAAGGTCCATTTCTACTTTGGTGTTTTCTCTTATCATTTTAAAATCTACATTTTCATCGAGAGTTTGAAAAGCAACAACGTCCGGTGTGTAATTTTTGGTACAATTTAACTTGCACAACATATCTCTCCCTAATAGATGTACTGAGCTTGTGTTGCAAACAAAAAACTGGTGCCTCCCCTTAAATGTTCCCATTTTTATAGGGACTTCTTTTGAAATTGTATTTGACATTTGTCTGTTTGTAACCCCAACTACTTGGATAGTCTTTCCTAAGAGAGGTAAGTCTGGTACTTTGTGTTGTGACCATAAACATTTGCATCTATATATGAGCCACTCTGATCTACCTCTAAAACAGATCCAAGTAAGCAATATTCCTTCTCTCTCAGGCACCTTCATAGGGAATTATCAGGAGCAGACCCATCATTTCCAAATGAAGGGAAATGTAGAAGGCATCCTGATTCTGACTCTGAAAGTGTGGCACAGCATTCTGGAACTGATTTGCATTGAACTACAGCATTTGATGTAATTTAAACCTGAGATTTCTCATTTATGCAGGGGGAGGGGGAATCATTTGGGCTTGATTTTATAGGCAAGTTTGCATCTGTGGCATAGACATTTTTGAAACAGGTATACCTTGTGGGTTCTGCATAATTTCTCCATACTTTTCAGGATTATATCAACATTCTCATTTACAGTGCCCCACCCTATGACAGACGTGACAAGCAGTAACCTTTTTCATTGCAAAAATATCCATTCCAGATCCCATACCAATGGGAACAACTCTACCTCTGTAGTGGGACATATTAATTCCTCCTTGGTTTCCTGAAAATTCAGCTTGTGGAATAACAACCTCTTGCATCTTTCCCTGATTTCCTGTAAAAGACAGGTTCTGAAATAGTTTCTGATCTAACTTAGTCTGAGCCAGCATGAATTTCTCTTATTTGTATCTGCTTCAGGTCCAATTTATCACTAGAGTATTTTGCATAATGCAGGATTTTGTATAAAGATTTATTCTGCCAAGAGATCACACTTTGTATGATGTGGGTGCTGATTTTGGGCTTCAATCCTATTACAAACTGGGGCACACAAATCCCCATATCCTTTTTCTCAGGATGCTCACATCTACTATGCTGTTGAAACACCTGTAATAACCTTTCATAGTATTCATGGATTGTCTCCTTCGGCTCTTGTGTGGTAAGTTTAATCTTTTTTTAAATTCAAGTTGTTTTTATTGATTTTTCAAGAAAGGAACAATAAAAAATGAAATCACAGTAATAATAACATAAATAACAATAATACTGACAGATGATAAAAGCAAGGTGAACATTTACAAAAGGAGAAAAAGGACAGCAAGTTATCCGAGTGCGTTGTAGTAGGAAATGCAGTTATATTAGAGAGGTATAGGTGGACTATGAATGTCATAGTCTACATTCGATCTATGATAAAATTATCTTACAGGTGTACAATAAAGGACATAGCAAGTTATCTATGATACATTATAGGAAATCATGAAACAATCCCATAAGAAACTATCTCTGGTGATGGGTTGCAAGTGGGAGGGCTTCTTATAGAGTTTGGGGACTCTAGGTACGGTGTTTATGTGATGGAATGCAGTGAGATCAGTATCACAGTGGGTCAAATGTGAAAGAAAAGGCATCACAGGACCTCCATAGTTTCCTATATGAAGTCGAGAGGAGAGGGAAAGCAATGTAGGGGGTACTTTTAATCGATAACCAGACAGTATCTTTTGGAGGTATTCTCCCTTTCAAAATGGTAATAACTGCTTCATATTTCTCCATTACCATTGGTAATGGCACATTTGTCCCTTTCTCTCTAGTTGGATCCCCCCTTTGAAACGTTGTACTGCAGTCTTACATGCTCCCATAAATCAGCTGGCATCACAATGTCAAAGAATGTATTCAAACTAATCTGCGAAACCTTAAGAAATCTTTATGAACCTTTCTACTTGTGCATACTACTGCTATCAAATCACGTCTCTACCATGGCACATAGGTTCCTCCAGCTATTCCAGTAAGTGGATAGGCTGCTGCCTCATCCACACTAGGCTCATCGTGTTTTCTCCTTTAGCTGGTTTTCTCTTTTTATTTTCATTTTTCTCTGCTCACCTGAGTTCTAATTTCGCCACATCCTTCCACCTGGGAATGCATTTTTTCAATTCTATAAGATGAAAACAGATATCTGTAATTGTCATATTTTCTATAGCCTGATCACCCAATTCAACCCTTTAGCACCGAGGCAGGTGTACATTGCAGATAAAATCCAAATCATACCTCTATGCTATCCCTGCCAATCAGTTGTGCACCATAACAGCCCTACACATGAACTCATTTCTCTGGCACTGATCTACATGATCAAACTCCAGACATCCCTTGATTATTTCTTCTAATTCTACTTTCAATTTTGGAATGTCCAATGGTCTGTCCTTTCTGGTATCTAATTCTTTCGGGGCTCTGTGACTTCCACCTTCTTTTCTCTTGTGACTTCCTCAATCTATGTTAGTAAATATTCATCCTCATTGACACTCAAATCACTAGAAGCTAATGGAATTGTAAAGACTAGGCTAACAGTCAATTTGGGGAGTTTGGTACACTTCCAAACGCTGATGTTGATGAGTCATCTGGCCTTCTCTCAATTTGGAGTGAAGCGCTTGCAGCCATTCGAGGTGCAATCAGAACATTCTCATTAGGAACTAAAGCTAGTGGTTGTCTCAAAACTGTGCAGCAATTTGCATAATTTGCAATGGTCTTTCAATTGAAATTGAACCTGGGTCAACAGGAGCTGTAGCTATGGTCTGATTCGCACTTGCACTCAACTCTCCTGGGTCAGAGAAAACACTAGATGGTGGGGGTCGGGAAGAAAACATCTTTTCTAATATCTCCTCTCTCGAATCTGGCTCATCTCCCTCTTGTTTACCAGTATCCCTACTCTTTTACACAGCTTCTGATGTAAGATCTGGATATAATCAGTCTCCTTCAATAAAGCCCTTCCTCCATCTACGCTGTTCTTCCTCCCATTAAGCGTTTGCATAATTCTGCATTGCTCGTCCAGTCTTTCTCTGATATTCACTCTCTCCTTCTCTCTCACAACTTTTTTCCAAGCATTAAAAGCCTCATATTGCATGGGTCGAGGTGATAGCTCCGTCTTGTACAATTTCCCTTCAAATGACCTAGGACTATTGTAATATATGTCCCACATCTAAGATAGCTCAAAGCACCTTCACTTTCCATAATCTTACTCCATTGTCGATGCCAAAGACATGAACTTAAACCTTGTTTGGCAGTCATATTATATGCCGGAGTACGCTAAGGAGGTGTCTCCTCGCCTTTGCGTGCAGGAATAGGAATATGCCCTCTTATCAGTTTCTTAAAATCCTTAAAACATTTCATGATGAAGATTTCATTTTCAAAAATGTACTTTAAGTCAAATGTTTTGATTCAGTTCCGCACACGTCACATTTTTGTTCCCCAATTAAATGTCAGCTTTTATTTTTATATGATTTGCTACCAATTCTATTCACATTAGAGATGTACATTTACAGCACAACACTGCAAATCCTCTAACCAATGGCATTGTGAAAGCAACCATCCAATTTCAGCACAAAACACTTTGACATATAATCTCACTGCTCACAGCAGTCACTCACCTTCACAATTTTCTTTATATTCACACAGCTTTTGCAAATAACTTCTTTAAGCAGTTTATTGTTTGCTATACTAGAGAAATAAAGCATTACAACCACTCAAGAGTTTTCTAGAATCACAAGTTAATTCTTGTCCAGCGAGAAATCACACAAATCAATGTAATTTCCTCCATTTGTGCAGTAAGGTTCCACTAGCATTAACCAAGATTAATCAGTCACAACAGCTTGTCCCTATGTTACTGATGTAAGTAATGGTACCTCACATGCCACACCTAAGACCTCTGCAAACATGTTGAAATGTATATTATCCCAGGATGTTTTGACTTCAGCGAGCCTGGAACTCACCTTCTTCTCTGAAACAACTTCTTAATGTCTCTATCACTCACTCACTCAATCACTCACTCACACAACTCAACATAAAGACACTCACAACTGTGTTCCAAACAGAAACCACCAAACCGCAACTGCCTTTGAATTCCATTCTGCCACACCGTCAGGATCTGGATACTAGAAAACAAAAATGAGGATTATTTTAATTTTGCTTGGATATTATTTTTTTCGCTCCTTTTGGGGTGTAAACCATTGTCTGCTACCAGAAACCATTAGCGCCCAGGGATTGGTAAAACTCAGGTTCTAAATCAAACATCCCAAATTACAACTTGGACCCTGGAAATACTATGGAACTTGACAGGTCAGATAGTCCTTTGCCACCATGTTTTTAATGGAGCTAAAACAGAAGTACAGGTCATATATATCATCAGCTCTCAGATTCTGTATTTTCAGTCAATGATGAGAAGTTGAAAAAGTTCCCAATTTTTTTATCTTTAAGGAGTTAGTATGGTTTTGTCATCTTCATTCGAATTAGTCCAAATTACATGAATTATCACGAAAAGATTGATTAATGACGGCATAATTCAAACATAGTGCTCCATAAGACCTGAGCGCCGCCTTTGACACCGTGTCCCACCCTATCCTTCTGCTTCGTCTGGAGGAAGCTGGTGTCACTGGCCTTGCTCTCCAGTGGTTCCGTTCTTTTCTAGCCAACCGCTCCTTTTGCGTAGCCGTCCCGCCTTATCAGTCCAAACTCCATCATCTGGATCTGGGGGTTCCCCAGGGCTCCTCGCTGAGTCCCACGTTATTCAATCTATACGTGAGACCGCTGGCTGAGGTGGTCAGGCATTGGGGTATGACCATGGTGTCATATGCCAATGACACCCAGTTAGCGGTCACGATCAGCGGGGATGCGGATGTGGATGCCCCCAGATTCCAGAAAGGACTCCGGGCGGTCGCCAGCTGGATGACCTCCAACTGTCTCCAGCTGAACGCAAGCAAGACGGAGGTCATGATCTTCGGCAAACAAACGGAACTCTGGGGAGACAGGTGGTGGACGTCGGATCTGGGTCCTACGCCAACCCCGGTCGCTGAGTTAAAAAACCTTGGGGTATGGCTCGATCCAACTCTCACCTTTGTCTGCCATACCAAGCGCACGGCGGCCTGCTGCTTTGGCATTTTGCGTGGACTACGGCCTGTACTAACATTTTTTGATGCCACCACCAGGCAACTTGTGATTCAAGCAACCGTGATCTCTAGGCTTGATTACGCCAGTTCCCTTCTAGCGGGATTAAATCAATCGGAAATCACCCGCCTGCAGCGCATCCAGAATGCCGCAGCGAGAGCTGTTGTGGGACTACCCAGATCTTGCCCAATTGTTAACACCTTGCGTACGCTTCATTGGCTTCCGATTGCACAAAGGATCCAGTTCAAGACCCTCTGTGTAGCCTACAAAATTCTCAAGGGATCCCCTGCTATGATCCTTTCCAATCTTCTGTCCCGCTATGTTCCGGTCCGGGCTTTAAGATCTTCCGACCTAGAACTTGCGGTCGTCCCCCGTTTTAAGCGTTGCAGGGCAGGCGGCCGCTCTTTTCAAGTTCGCGCCGCAGTGTTGTGGAACTCCCTTCCCCCGGCGATTCGCGCCCTTAGGGATCTGCTTTCTTTCCGTCGAGCAGTAAAAACTTTTTTGTTTCCTTAAATTTTCCCTGCTCTGTTTTGTCCAGTTGTGTTGTGTTGCTACCTTGTCGGGCGCCAGGACGCTCCTTCGCTGGAGCATCTGTGCGCTTAATAAATGAGCCTAACATAACATAAGTGTAATTTTCACTAAACCATCTAAACCGCCTAACCTATCCTATAAAGAACCCATGATGAGTCCCTTCTAGAAAAGAGCAATATTTTCAGAGCATGAATAAAGTCTTGAACTTCCCACTGTTGTTCTGGAAAATCAGCAGAGATCGCCACAGCTGAGGTACGAACCATCAAAATAAATCAGTGAGAGAGGAATGATCGCTGCAGCAGCATTGATCCAAAGAGTCAGAGTGGCGGAGTGTAAAGTCACCATCAGCAATAGCTTTCAGCAAAGAAGGTGCAAGGTGAAAACATTAAGCTGAAGGTGAGAGATTCTCTGCAACTCTCCTAATAGCAGCTAGGAACACTTGATTATAATATGAAAACTCACAATAATGTAATCACATGTCCGATGGTGTCTTCGACAGCCATTGCCTCTCTATCAAATTCTGTGGTAAACATTCACAGCAGTACATAGTTAATTTAATGTTGCAAAAGTTGTTACATGGAAGAAAGTTCTCATGAGAACTCTCTCACCCAAGCCGTTAGCTTCTTTCAATGTCTCATAGTCAAAGAACTAGTCAAAATGCAATGAAACAAAGCTATCAACAATGTCCAGGTTAAGCATAGACAAAATATATCTAAATTATTCTTTATTCTAACGGTCTATTCATTATTAATCCGCAGCAAATTCCTTGTTAAACTAGTGTGAGCTAATTTGATAAAGGAAAAGAACATTGGGCCTGATTCACAAAGGCACTCTGAGACAAAAGTCTAACTTTATGACTTTTAGTATTCACAGAGGTCATTTACGAGACATATCTTTACATCCAGAGTCAGGCTGGAATCTCAGCACTCTGACCGTACTCTCCGGTTCTCTCCACACCTGGGCCGTACTCTCCGGCTCTGGACGTACTCTCTGGCTTCAGCCGTACTCTCCGACTCAAGCCAGATGAAGTGTAATAAATGGGCCAGAATACCATTTTCTTTACAAAAGGGAACATTAGGATCGTGTGATAAATGGTAGAGGAGGTCATGAAAATCAGTTTGGGCAGGGAAATGGGTGTGGTCGGACACAACATCATATTCCAGAAAAGTTTGCTCCTTTGCATCATGGTACATTCAGTCCATGATTTGCGCTGCCCTCAGTGTTCAGCAGTCCTCTCAGTGTTGACTGTAGTGTGATACATGCACATTTCCCCTTCATGTGATTTTGTTCGTGTAAATTCTACAGCAGGGTCTTAAATGCATTCTAAAGTGCAATTCTAATATAGCATGCTAGTCTACATTTGATTTTAAAATGTATTTCTAATACTATTTTGAAAATTTCACTTTTAGAAAGCTGTCCTTTTACTGCCTAAGGGAAAATGGGCCTTTCTGCCAGTGTCAAATTTCACATGACTGCTGATGGCTGCCCTGCGGTGAGTTGTAGGTTGATCCCAGACACTGGACAAAGAACTTGAATGTGAAGAGGCGGTTTTCTTCCTTGAGCAGAGGGTGTCCAGACCCATACTGGGCCCCAAAAGATGCCTACCCTGTCATTGGCAGATGTAGCCTACATCTAGCCCTGCCTCAAATTTGTCCTGCTAGTCAGGTTGTCTCCATATCTTGTGGGAGGGGGGAGATCCTCTAGAACTAGTTTGGAGTGATCCCAAGTGGAATGACCACAAGGGAGGGTTTGCCCATTATCATAGCCATACATTTTGGTGGGCACACAACACTCTGACAAAGGAAAATAAAGGTTCTGCCATGTTGGCTTTGGGTAGACGGGGCACTGTGGGATAGTTTAGAGTAAAACACAGAGGAAGTTCTGCAAAAGTGGGTAGGATCAACCTTGGAAACATGTATTCCTTTGGCTAGGAAGTGTCCAGGAGTTCTCCCCTCCATGGTCTGGTACTAGGCAGAAATGTGACATCCCAGTACTCTCCTCAGAACAGCACCTAGACCTGTGAAGAATCGGATCTGAGTCCTGCTGTCTGATGAATGTGAAGGAAGACTGAGCCTGCTTGCCTAGAATCCACGACCCCAGAAGTCATTCCAAGACTCAATTAGTTAAACTGCTATATGGACTTCAGAAACACAGCACACTTCCAGAGGCCCATTTCCTGCAACTCCCAGCTGATAAGTACCACTGGACCAGCCATGGACCCCTATACTGGTCTCTATTAGAGTGAGTCCTAATCCCTAGGCCCCGCACCCTTGATGGTATTAGATTGTACTCTTCCTGTCCCCAAACTGCAACAAGTGAGACAGAATCTTTTTGTGAACTTTCTGTCTGTAGAATCAATGAAGGCTGGGATCTGCCTCAGAGCCAGAACCGTTGACGTCCAGTTGCCGGTCAACCTCAGCCTCTTAGTTTGGCCCTCTGAAATAGAACTGATTTTCAGAAATGTTTTTAAGTCATAACGTAGAGAGGCTTCATCAGGACCGATGCACAGCAGCAACCCATCGAAGTTGATGCTTTCCTACACACAGACTTTGCCCACTCTGAGTTCTCCGCCCTTCTGTGATGATCGCACATGGACACTGCTCTTCAGCCAGCCTCTGTCTTTGAGCCCCACTTTAGATCTAACTTGCAACTTTTCCTGCCAAAGACTCATTGAACACCACTTTTCCTCTATAAAATATTCTAAATCCAAAACTTTCCACTGGGATTAACCTGGTCTCTGAATCTGACTAGCGATCCATCATGGTCTAGGATGGCCAGATAGCCTTGGTTGGAACCACGGTGGCCTTTTTCTTTTGGTGCTATTTTTAATTCAAAGTTTAAAATTCATATCACCAGTTCTATCTATTGGATTTTTGTTGATTTGGTGTCATTTTATTTATTAAAATGTACTCTATTTTTCTAATTCTTTTTTGGGGTGGAGGTTCTTGTTTTACAGTTTTACTGCTGCATAAATACTTTACACATGGCTTCTAAGCTAAGCCTAACTGCTTTTTGCCAAGCTATCAAAGGCTCAAACACAGGTTTAATTTGTGACTTTAGTTTTTCTCCCGGACAAGGACTGTGATTATTTTAGATGGGTTCTCACCCCCTTTAACAAATGCTCCAATTTCTTACAGTTATTATGGCCATAATGTCTGCCTGGTTACATTAGGGGTGGGCAAAATGTGCGTAGTCGTGCTCCTACGCAAAGCTCTGCAAAACGGTACAAAAATCTCCACGAGCATGCGCAGAGTTCCACGAACACGTGGAATTGCTTGTTCCACCCATTCGCAATGCTGTTTTTCCTGTTCGTGAATGCTGTTTGCAGGCTTGGGGAGAAATACCTTGCAAACACGCATTTTGAAAGTGCGAACAAGCAAATAATTTGGCGAAGCCACGGATTGCGGAATTTTTGGCAATTCCGCTTTCTCTGTGGAACGCAAAATTACCCAAATTCCGCGAGCGGAGCAGAATTTACCGTCCAGGCCTAGTTACTATCTGTTATGTCTGCACCATTTTTAGAGAAGGCACTCCTGTCCCCCTGTAGAGGAACAAACCATAGGACTATAAACAATAGGCTACTCATCAGTAAAATCATGGAAGCAATTGTCTGTGAATTAGTCCAATAACACCTGGAATTTCATCAAATTTTGCATACACATCAATCAGGATTACACTCTTCCCATGGTGCAGATTCTGCTCTAATTAAAATCAAAGATGAATTCTAATAGTCCAGGGATGTTAGTTGACTGATGGACCTCACCTTAAGTCTGTTGGCCAGGGTAGAAATGGAATCTCCTTAAGTGCTTTTTCGTCAAGTTAGAAATAGTAGCAAGAATTGGCATCAAGTTACATAAGTAGATTCTCAAATTCATCAACAGAAGACAGCAGTCAATCTATTTGCTGGACAGATTACTGATGCCAGCTTCAAAAGTCTCAAAAAGAGAGGGCAATCCCTATGTTTGGATGGACTACAAAGCAAATACATAATAAAAGTGAGTACATTTTGTTATCACCAGTGCCAGTTTACACAGACATTGTACTGCATCATGAACTGCCAAAATGTTCTTTATTTCTCAGGGTAACCAGCCTGAGCGTGAAGCTTAAATCAGTTTTAAGGTATAAGCAATGGTTCAGAAGGTCGATGCTCAAGCACCTAAATATGTCAGAAACATGTTTTGACATGATAAACAAGCTCTTTGGTAGGGATTCCACTATTTACCCTCTCTGGCTTAAGCAAGTTCAATATGTGGTATACCCTTGGTGTTTCTAGAGGAGAAATTTTGGATCAAGCTTTCTAGAAGTTGTAGGGAGATGAACATCCATCTTGACTTTAAAAAGGCACTGAAGACATCCCTCTAAAATAAATATTATTTACCAGACTAGTATTCACCCACTAGTTGTTTAACCTTTATAAGTATTTGACTTACGGGAATAATATCTGATGCCGAGCCATGCAGATCATAACTCCGAACCTCCACAATGAAGTAGCATTTGGATACATTGAGCATCATTTCCATATAAGATCAATAATAACAATAATAAGCATTGAAATGTATTGATTATAGGATCAGTGTGTCTTACCTAATGGATGTCCAGTTTAGCATGATGCACAGCTAGGGAAGTGTACTACTGCAGCGGAATGATTTGTGACGTGGTTTTCCACTCTCTCCCTTAGCCACTACTTCTCTTCTAATTTATGTGCTATAGATTGTAAAACTGCAAACAACAAAAAATAAATACAGAGTGGCTAGCGCATAAGATCATCCTTGAAAGAAGAGCGGGAGGGAAGACAAATGATAAATTGTCACTAGAGGGTGGGGCACCATTTGCGACCTTGGGATTACCACTACAAGCCCTGTATCGGAATGCAGTGTACTGTATATAGAAGTCATGCTCAGACAACCTAGTTCCCCCTCTCTGCATTAAGGAAATAAACTCAATCTGCCATTCTGAGTTGTAGACCTGTCGGCCTTAGGGTCATCTTCCCCCAAACATTTTTTGCCGATCTAATTTTTGCTGGCCTTAGGACTATTTGCATTTTACCACTGCTAGTCTACAATTGACATATTTAATTTACCTATAAGCCCATAGTAAAGTAGTACCATGTGTACCTACAGCCTGTAAATTAAATGCTACTAGTGGGCGTGCAGCACTGATTGTGCTGTCCACTTGAGGAGTTATCAAACTTGTCACAGGCCTGCCATTGCAGCCTGTGTGTGCTGTTTTAAACTGCCATTTTGACCAGGCCAAATAAACCTTTTGCCAGGCTCAAAACCTGCCTTTTAAATACATACAGGTCACAGTAGAGTAGGTCCAAAAGAGCCCACAGGTCAGTGTGCATAGTATTTAAAAAGTAGGTCATGTAATTTTAAGTTTTACATGTCCTAGTACTGAAAAACTCTTCAATTTATTTTTCACCACTGCTAGGCCTGCTTTTCCCCATTAGGATAACATTGGAGGTATCTTAGTACATTTAATAAGCTGTAACTTCCAAATGGGAATAGGTAAACAGGCAATGTTTGGTGTCTTTGGCATTGTAATGTAAAATCCTCTTTTATGGGGGAATAAGAGTGTCGGTTACAACTTTATAATGCTAGTTTTAGAAAGTTGGCATTTTGCTGCCTTCACCATTTAGTGCATGTAGCCTGGCTCTAGGTCACATGACTAGTTCCAGTTGATCTTTGTGTATTCCTCCTCCACTGTTACACACAGTAGAGAGCTTAGGTTGGGCTGAATGGGTTGTCACTGACAGGCTAGAAGGGTGGAGTTAGGCCCGGCCCCCCTGAATAGAATGTGTCCTGCATTTACACAAATTACTCCACATCCACAATAGTTAGCTTGGAGTCAGGGCTCGAGACTGTGCACTTTAAGGCACAAGCTATAAATATTGGACCTAAGAAACCAACTTTTCAGTACACGTCTGGATCTGTGGAGACTCTGCAAAGAAGAAGGACTGCTGTGCTGCTGAAAGGAATGTCAATCAACTATACTGCTGCCCTGCTGGACTACTGCTTGGCTGGACTGCTTCCAGGCTACCCTGCTGCCCTCCTGCCTGAGCCAGAGGGATTGGATCTGAACCCAGGACATCCAGAGGGACTCCAAGGGCTAGTCTGCTGGCCTCCAGTTCAGAGACACAGAGACTTAACAGTCTAAAAACCACCGGAACGAGCAACCAGATTTAGCTAAAGCCAGCCCTTAAACCCCAAGTAGTGACCTCAGGTCCTGGAAACATAGCGTGGCCCCAATGGAGCTGAATTTTTGGGCTCTTATTGACCACAAATGAGCCCGCTGGAGCCCAAACCTTGTCGCTCGCACTGCCCGCCAATGCGAAATTCCATCAAGCCGACTCTTCATACTACAGCATCAGCCATTTGTGGGAAGCGTCAGTGCAAAACTCTTGCCTGACCACCGACAACAACAAACAGGATCTTTGACCTATAATGATGACTGCCTGCGACACCAGGCCTGGACTACACTGACGACCATCCATGACACTTCATTGCTTCTTGCTGGCCCCTCCACTCAGAACAGGACTCTTGCTGCTGGACTGAGAAGCAAACTTTTCACTGGGACTATCCTGGTCCCTGTATCCAATCTGCACTCTATCAGAGTAGGCCTGAACTTGTATCATTCTTCCTGTCTTGGACAAACAGATAGCCAAGAGTGGCACACTGGGCTTGTAGGTGCTATTTTCACTGCAATCTTTAAAAATGCATATCTCCAGTTCTACTGATTGGATTTTTGTTGTTGTGGTCTTGTTTTGTTTATTACAATCTACTCAATTTCTTTAACCCGTTGGGTGCTCATGACGGCTCCACGCCGTCATGAGTCATGGTAGGTGTGTGCTCATGATGGCGTGGAGCCGTCATGCCGCTGCCGCTCTGCCCATGCGGCACAAACTCCCCGCCTGTGCGGTGAATTAAGGAATGGACGGGGTCATGAGAGCACCACGCCGTCATGAGCACACGCCACCCATGACTCATGACGGCATGGAGCAGTCACGAGTACCGAAGCACCACGCCCACCCCCTACACCCCCCACCCCCGCACCGCGACGGAATTCACGGCGCAGGGAAGGGGTTAAATTGGTATGAGATTTTTCTTGTATTGCATTTTCATTTAATTACTGTTTGAAGTGCAGCATAAATATTAATCACTTTGCCTGTAAGTTGAGCCTGACTGCTCTGTGCCAAGCTACTAGAGGGTTGAGCACAGGTTAATTTGGGATTTGCTTGTGCCTCACCCTAACAAGAATTGTGGTTGCTGCTTGAGTAGGGTTTTATCCAGTAACCCCCAGTGATGAGGATTTGAACTTGTATTTGTGCAGTGCCATACAGTAATCTTGTGTTACGGTACCATCTCATATAAATAATTTGAGACCACTTCAAGTTTTTTTAATTCTCTTTGATTGTCTCTTTTTCCAGATGTAATCTCATTACTACTACCTGACTGTCTGTGATCATATCTGAAGCAATGACATTTGAGTGTGCCAACTTGGAAAATTGCACTGTGGTTGAACTTGAACTTAAACAGTTAGTTCTGCAAGGAGAGGGAACTCCCTGACAAGAAGGGTACCAAGATGTTGGAGCTGCAGAAAGCTCTGAGGGCCCGAGGGAGGTTCACCAGTCACTACAACTACAGAGGAGTACGATGAGGAGGATGGTATGGATCAGCATGACCGGGATAACAGCCCTGAAACACGTTCTTCAGTGGAGAATGATTACCCCACTCCTGAGTTGAAACTCCCTGCCAGAGGAGGTTTGCATACCTAAAGATCTGGTGGCCAGTTATTTGGTGGGGGATGATACTACTCACACTTCACACTACTCAGACTAGAAGTAGAGTTCAAAACCCGGTAGGCCCCCTTGAAAACCATCCTTATCATTACTTTTGGGCTAACCCCCTGAAAAGTACAGCAAAGGTTTCAGGGACAGCCACAAGCTTCCAAACCAGTCTGGGTGGATTTCTTGGAACACTCTAGAATGTCACTGAATGGCTGAATGTGGGGGGCAGTAAGGTTAATGATTACAATAAGCAGGGCCGGACTGACTACCGGGCGTTTTAGAATACTGCCCTGCTGGGGACTGATTTCACTGCGGTGGGGGCTGATTTTGTTGATGGAGACCTGCGTGTGCTTAGAAATAAACAAAGCAAAATGAATTTCGTTCAGCACACGCAGGTCCCCATCAACAAAATCAGCCCCCAGTTCAGCAGCATTCCAAAACGCCCGGTAGCTAGTCTGGCCCTGACAATAGGCTTTGCAACTTGATTTTCAGGGAGCACATCTTCAATATTTGGAAGGAAGTAGTAGAGAAAATAGTAAACCAGATATGGAAGGAATGAAGAGGTGAGGAAAAAAGTTAAAAATTGTGATGAGAAGTAACTAGAAGAATCAAAGCATGACAGAGAACCGGCAAGCTGGATACATGGTTCAAGACATATTAGGGCATGATAGAGAAAGCTCATGGCTTACAGAACATTACCACCTCCACTCTCTCAACAGTGTCTGTTGTTAGACTAGTCATGCTGCATGTCTCTAAGAAATACATCGACCTCTATTCCATGGAAGTTAATGAGGGAACTGAAGAAAAAGAGGCAGTGCTAGGGACTCTTCATTTGGCTAGGTATTGGGAATAATTGGAAGATAACAGCCACCAGAGTTAAATATGTCATGATGTTTCTCATGATATATGGACAGGGTTAGCTTAGCAGGTGAGCAATAGCCTGAAATAGAAAATATTTAGCGCATGTACCTTCTTCCAATACAGAAAAGCGAGTACTCTATCTCTAGCTCATTTCCCAGATTGCTGCAACAAAATAGACTAGCCTTTCTTCACACTCAGTGTGATTTCTCCCATCTGTCCCAAAATCTTTTTAATGTTTGTTTTCATTTAGTCTTTTGAAGACTTATCAGGTAGTTAGATTGACTCAATGGGTTAAATGTTCGCTGCTGAGATATATCGTGTTTCGTAGGTGACAAGTTTAAATCCTAGCAAGGGCAAACTTCTAATATTATTATTATTATTATTAATAATAATAATAATAATAATTATAATGGTTTTGTAGGTCCTGCTATTGATTATAGTTTAAGCAAGTGATAAAGAGAGTTACCCAGTATTAGATCAGTTATCGTAGTTTATCTTCTTAATCTTGATTTTTTTTAAAACTACAGCCAAGTAAGAGAAGAACCAAGGTTACTAAAGAAAGAGGCAATCACCATTGTTAGACTGACCTTTGGAAAAATCATTCCAGACTGAAACTTCAAATTGGAGAGATGTAGCTAAGTACTTTACATAAACACACTACAAATGAGTAGTGAATTAACTCTAATTGTTTTATTATACTTTTGTGTTCTTCTACAAATTCCATTGTCCATTGCTCGATTGGCATTCACTAAACCAATGCAATTATTTTCTGAGTAAAGATACTTATAATAAGTCTCATTACTTTCTCCTTTACTTAATTACATGCGGTCTTTAATTGGTGCACACTACGGGGCATATTACCAAGGGTGGGGTTAGGCAATTATTGCCGGTTTAGCGGCCGTTTTCAGCCGCTAAGCGGCGATAATCCTATCGCTCTATTAGCAAGCTGTCGCTAACTAATGTTAGCAACAGCTTTTAGGCGATAGCGAGTCTTTTCAGTTTCAAAACTTTATTTCGATTTCATATAGAAACCATAAAAGTATACATAGACAATTTTAAAATACAGTAAAATTAATCAACCATAAAATCACAATATATGTTTACATAATTTTTCTTATAACCAGATTCCATCAATATCTATTTCTAATCACCAAAGCTGATCTAGAAATTACTCCATATTATCCGACATTATGATGGAACATAAACTGTTCTGGGGTAAAAGTCACTTAAAGACCAAACAGATATGGGACCATCCCCTATTTGTGGCTGCCGGGATTGGAGGTATGGTACGACATATTTATGTTTAAACTTCACAAGTACCAAATCGCCCGCAATGTTTTTTGTGAGAGGACCCAACCAGCCCACCCTTCGGACACTTAATATGGTCCCGTCTAAATAGAAGGGCAGGGGTATATTTTTGGTGAGCCAATACACAACCTTATTCCTTAGGTCCTGCTGTCTCTCAAGTTTTCCCTTCGGAAGTTCAGGTATTCCTGAGAGAACACTCACAATGGGTACTGCCTCAGGTGGCAAGTCTAAGTGATTAGTTTTGTGGGGAAAAGTGTCTTGGTTAGACTTGTCTTTACTCCGCCCTGCCCTAAGGTGCAAAGATTGAGATGGCCTAACGGCTTTAGCAGCTTTTGGGGTATTTATATCTTTAGAAATTGGCGTATCTCTAGGGACTGGATGCTGAGATCGTACAGGTCCTGCCATAGATTTAGTAACTGGAGAGTTGGTAACAAATTAATTGACTTTTGTAGCTTTTATAGCTTCCTCCACACCCCTAAGCCTGTCCTCTAGACTAGTTATTTTATCAGTCAACGGAGTTATGATTGATTTCATCATTGTTTCAAGCTCCAACAATGTGAAGGCCTGTGTAGGTATTCTCACATTAGAAGTTGAGGAAGTTGGAGCTTTTTCTGGAACCAGAGGAATATAAGAGGTTTTGCATAATAGATTAAGTTCATCAAGTTCATCCATTGGTGATATTACCGGGGCTATATTAGTTGACTGAGGCGGAGAACCCAAAGCAAAAGAGCTATCTAGAAGCGAGGATTGTTCTATTCTGTCTATGTCTTTTGCAATGGGCGGTATAACGCGCTTAAAGTACGTGTCCAGTGTTCCCTTAAGCAGATCACCCTGGGGGGTGAGATTTATAAGGTCCGCTTTGCCAGGCATATCGTTGGGGCTATCACCAATGAGGAAGTATTGTACAATATCAAAAACCCAGGGAGAATCTTCTTAATGTGTCCAGAAAAAGTCAATGGGTAACAGTACCTTAGAATCAGAAACTGAAGGGGGGGTGACCCGACCCGGCCTCCTCTGGCCTCTGACGGCCGCAGACGGCCCCGCCCTTGTCCCGGGCTTCTCCCGGCGCCGACCCACGCGCGATCCCGCGACGCGGGGGGTAGCCGTGGATTTATGCCCCTCCTGGCGCGGGTCAGAGCGGCTTCCTGCCGCTAAGGATTGTGGGGATTGTGGTTCCCTCGGGCCGATCACGGCCGCAGTAAACGCCGGTTTCTGGGTCCAGCCCCTGACTTCCCCACCAACACGCAGGGCTCAAAGTGCTGCAACGAGTCCCCCGCTCCACCGGGGGTAGCCGTGGATTTATGCCCCTCCTGGCGCGGGTCAGAGCGGCTTCCTGCTGCTAAGGATTGTGGGGATTGTGGTTCCCTCGGGCCGATCACGGCCGCAGTAAACGCCGGTTTCTGGGTCCAGCCCCTGACTTCCCCACCAACACGCAGGGCTCAAAGTGCTGCAACGAGTCCCCCGCTCCACCGGGGGTAGCCGTGGATTTATGCCCCTCCTGGCGCGGGTCAGAGCGGCTTCCTGCCGCTAAGGATTGTGGGGATTGTGGTTCCCTTGGGCCGATCACGGCCGCAGTAAACGCCGGTTTCTGGGTCCAGCCCCTGACTTCCCCACCAACACGCAGGGCTCAAAGTGCTGCAACGAGTCCCCCGCTCCACCGGGGGTAGCCGTGGATTTATGCCCCTCCTGGCGCGGGTCAGAGCGGCTTCCTGCCGCTAAGGATTGTGGGGATTGTGGTTCCCTCGGGCCGATCACGGCCGCAGTAAACGCCGGTTTCTGGGTCCAGCCCCTGACTTCCCCACCAACACGCAGGGCTCAAAGTGCTGCAACGAGTCCCCCCCGATAGCGAGTGGTTTGGGTCCCGCTTTGCATGTCAGCGATATTTATCGCTAATGACATGCAAAATGGGCGTACCCAACCTGTTAGCGACTGAAAGTAGTCGCTAACGTCGCTATCGCCTATTAGCAAGGCAGGCGTAGCGACGGAAATATTCCCACTATCGCCAAAAACTAATGCCTACTCAGACCAGTTCTTAGCCATGTTATCCAATGGCAGGTGGATAACATGGCTAAGAGCATTTCATTGCTAATGCGTGAATATCGTTGTATTCTCAGCGATATTCACGCATTTCGCCGCTATCGCTGGATATTTTAGCACAATGGAGAAAAACGTTGCTAATAGCATGTTTTCTCCGCTAACATATCCAGCGATAGGCAGCGATAAAAAAGTCGTCGCTAAGCCTATTTAGCGATAATTATCGCTACTTGTTGGTAATATGCCCCTACCTTTGTACCATACTTTACAATCACAAGTCCTAGTGTAATGAAACTGAACTCAAGATGGCAGGGATAGGATCTTCTCCACTGAGCTCCACTAATCAAAGACACCACGGATTCCTAGCCTCCTATTCATCACCCGACTGTTGCTGGCTTATTGGGAGGGTGCGGAAGCCCCTGGCATCCGAGCCATGATGACTAGGATCCATCATGGCATGGCCCTGGCAAGACTGTTTGCCATGGTTGGCAACCAGTGAGGCAAATGTGTCTATCTGGACTCATGTGTGCCCCCTACTGGATTGCACTGCTGTTGGGGAGCTTGCATGAAGAACACAGTGCCTCACCCAGTGCCTGTGATATTTATTATTGGGGCTCAGAAGCATAGGGGCGAGATAGGGCCTCTAAGAAGTGGGATATGTAGATGCCCTGGGCACCAGGAAAGGTGGCAGGTCTTCTGAAGTATGGGAAGCCTCGGATCTTGGGGTTCGCTGGAGTAGGGAATGGCGAGCTATGTGTGATCTGTTCAATGGACTTTCCTTTTGGCTCTTCGGGAAAGGACTCCCCTTGGTTTATCAGCGAGCATTTGTTTACACAAAGAAATATGATGATTGCCTACATCACACCTCCCTGGCTCCACTCTATGTTAATTATATGGAGATACCATATCATTCAGACTACATGTGGTCTGCCACCCTCTGCAACGACATACCCAATTGTGATATATTCTGTTGTTAATTTTCATTTTGTTTATTATGTAACAAAACCTTTATAAGTGTGCTTTTGGAAACTGCTTGTATGCGGTACTAACTCATGGAAAGAGCTCAGACACCCCTTAGGATCATGCTTGCTCTAAGTCACTAGTAGATTGGTATACCATATACCCAGAACTGGTAAATTAAAAGCTACTACTGGGCCTTCATCACTTATTGTGCCATTCAGGAGGTGTTCCACTTCTAACGCCATCCTTTGCCTCCATTGGCTGCCTGTGGCCAAGCGTATAGAATTTAAGGCCTTCTGCATTACGTTTAAAATCTTGAATTCCTCCTCTCCTGGTTTCCTGGCCATTCTGCACACCTTTTATATGGCCTCTCACCTACTCTGGTCTATGGGACAGAATTTTGTGGCTGTCCCTAGGGCGAGGAGGCTCCGTGCTGGAGGGCGCTCCTTCCGGGTGTTGGCCTTGTGTTGGCCTTGTAACTTTGGAATGCGCTCCCTTCTTCCATTCAAAGTATTAAGTCCTATTTCCCTTTTCGTAAAGCTGTCAAAACATTCCTCTTCCCTCCGCTGTAAGTTGCTTTTGCCACTTGCACTGCAGTTTTCTGCTTCAGCGCCAGGACGCCCCTTTGCTGGGGCAGCCGTGAGCTATATAAGCCATTATAAAATAACATAACATAAAAATTAATAAATACATAAATAAACAAAAAAAATGTTTGCTAATAAAGTACCTCCAACAAAGGAACCTTATTCTGTTCGACCTAGTGTACAAAAACTTCTAAACAGCACCTGGCTCCCTACTGGGTCACACAGAAACAGTTCCTACCACTGAAAGTGCTTTTCACTCCAGGAAAACCATTGTGGGAGGAAGAAGCCATGTGACTGCACGGCAGCAAAGGCTTTGGCACCATACTGGGACACAGGGACATAGCTTAGAAAAAATAGAAACAGCTCCTGATTCCTCTTTTCTCTCACAATCAAAGAAAACGGTAGATCTATGCACCTGTGCCTCTGCAAGGAGCCAGATGTTAATTTCCCTAAGAAAACTGACATCTCCTCTTCCGGGTGCTCTAAATCTACTTCAAATTTGTGTGGATGGAGAATATGTGAGAAACATATGGGCAATCTCGAAATATATCGATTTTTAGAAAGTAATTAAAGTTGTCAATTTAAGGGGACATTTGTGTAGATTGCTCAATAATTTCCCATAACAATTATTCATTGAGATACTGTGACTATACAAGGCGGAAGAGAAGAGAAATTGTTAACTATGCGGCTTCAGCTTTAATATGGGAAAAAGTGACATACTGGCAGCTCTAGGGCCTGCAAAAAATAAGCCCCTATTTTGTTACCACTAGCAATTTGCACAGAAGGAAAATCCACAAAAATGTACCATTACATACATTTGACTCTACCGATTGCAGTTTTTTCAAACATTTAGGATACCTAGAGCCATCAACAAATTCATATTTTGTCACTGTGTACTGACTATGCATCAATTGATAATACAAATATAGGGGAATTCAATAGAGAAGAGCATTCTCGGTTTCCACACTTCTGCTGGTAAAACGATGCCCACACAAGTGTGGGTGGGCCTATTGCCTGAGAATTACCTGGGAGTCAGTCGACCTCGGGCACAAACATAGCAGTCATTCACCATGGAAGCTCCCACATGAAAAATATTTCCTGGTGTTTAATAGGTGGATCCCCAATCAGATCTGCTAACAACCACTCATGCCAGATACCCCCACACTCAAGAAATTGTAGAGATACGTTCTTGCTTGAGGAGGACTGGAAACAAATATTGCAGGAAATCTGATGAGTGTAATCTATATTCTTTCCTGGCCAGCCATTCTTTTTGAGGAAGATCTGGCTCCCAGTGATTGATACCTTAGGCTAGGTGGGCGGTGGAAGTATATGGTTGTGGTATGTTTCATACACCCCAAAGGTAATAACTGTGGCCAAACACAGGCACCGTAAATGGGCAAATTTCTTTCGGTTGCTTCCCAAATTTCCAGAAGGATTCACACACAGTCTATAGCTGTCGGAAACCTGAACCCATAAAACGTCCTGGCTGAATGGGTCGTCAATGACAGGATAGAAGGGTGGAGTTGCCTAAATGTCTGATACCTCCTTGCTCAGGAGACTTTATACAATACAAGCCTTGGCATGGATATGTTGCTGCCCAACTGGAGAGAATTATCCTATTTTTGGTAAAATTGATAAAAATCTGACAAATACCTTTTTTAGAGCACTTTTCCAGCTCGCCGGTATGGGCAATGGAGGTCTTGCACCTAGTGAATAAAATATGAGAAAGAGTTGATGTTGAAAATGTAAGGTTACTGTTAGACACGATTTCCTTGGAGTCGTTTTCCACCAAAATTTTGCGTTCACTCCTCGGGTTTTGTTGAATTTGTTTTTGTTGACTCTAGGACACTGCACTCTTTAGCATTGCTAACCAGTGCTAACATGCTTGTGCTCACTCCTGTAAACATGGAAACATTAGCTCCGACCCCATTAGCAAATTTAATTTACTTGTAAGTCGCTAGTAGATTGGTATACCATATACCCAGGACTGGTAAATTAAAAGCTACAACTGGGCCTTCATCACTTATTGTGCCATTCACTCAACAGCCCTGTAAAACATGTCTCAGGCCGAACAATGCAGATTACGTGTGCAGTTTTAAACTGCACACACAGCTGGTCTGCTGCACTGAACCTTCCTAGACCTGCAACTGGACCTACCTGAACCCTATTGGCCTCAGTTTAGTTCCTCCTGAAGACAATAAAAAATCCTGAAGTTTTGGGCTCTTTGTATATGCAAACGCCTCCCTTCACGCCAAGATATTACCATCCGTACCTACCGCCAACGCAAAGCTGCAGTGAACAAAGCACTTTGCGCCACAACGTCCAGCAGCATGAGAAGTGCACTTTGCGCTACAGCATTGACAGCTCGTGGTGATTGCCAACGTGAATCTCCAGCAAATACCATCTGGGATGACTGACAGAATCTTTGCCCTACAGCAATGACCACTCACTAAGCACGCCCGTACTTCCCACTACAGCGACGACCATCCCCGACACTCTTCCTGCTCCTCATAGCCTCTTCCACCATGAACAGAAATTTTTGCGCAGAACTTGATAAGGTAATTTTCTCGATTGGGTTAACCTGGTCCACCTATGAACAGAATCAGTCTTGCACTATGTAAGAATTTGGGTCACTGGTTGACTTGAGCGTGAGTCCTGCTCAAGCAGCAACCACAATCCTGGCACAAGCAAATCCCAAATTAGCCTGTGCTCAATCTCCTGGTAGCTTGGCACAGAACAGCCAGACTTAACTTAGAGGCAGTGACCCGAAGCACTGGTGTTTCCCATGTGGCCTTAGTCTGGTCACTGGCTCGCTGTGGCAGAGAAGCTTGTGGAATCCATGGTCGCATATTGCCTAGCAGAGGTGGGGGAGTGAAGCGAGGGGAGGCACCTCGAGCGGTCATCAGGAGTGTACTGAACTACCAAGATCCGCTGAAAAGCGGCAGTCCGCAAAAAAGTAAATAAATATATTGAAAAGAAATGCGGGTGGCCGCCATGGAATACCCCACAAATAAAGGCAGAAAGCTACCATGTTTATGAAAGCTAAAGCCGGAAATGATATAAAGGCGGCCATCCACTTTTCATTTCTATTCATTTACTTTTGTAACATTCGTAGCATGCCACACTTTAGCTTAACATTTTAAAGTTAAAGCATGGCATGCCGTGATTGCTACTGATCCAGCGATCCGGGACTAACAAAATTTCATTTCCAGGGCCCAATTCATTACCCAACAATCCCCTTCACGCTGGGTGAGTGAAAATTTCTACATTTACCATCATCCAATTACCATGTCATCTTTACATGAAATGTGTGGCGATGCGATCTTTACTTATGTAATAAGGATTTGGCAAACTAATACTTGGATCTAAAAATACTCTCAATCATCTAAGATTAACACCTCTAATAAAGACAAACACAGTTGTATATTTTTAATGCTTCATCTAGATAATGTGTGAAATGCTGATCAATACCAATACAGTATGAATAATAGATCTTCATGAGAGACAAATGACAATCAGACATCTCAACAACAATATATGAGAGAATGGATAGGCGTAGAGACAAAAGATTCAGACAAAATACATTTGCAAATGATTATGCAAATTCAGTTTTCTGTCTATATTAACCCAATAAGAAATAGAAAAACTACTCTCTGGCCATGAGAGTAGTAACGCCCCTCAAGAAGATTTGAAAAGGCAAAGATTAAATCAGGAAGCAGCAGACAGGAACAGCCAAACTGAAGAACCGGGTTATTTAAGACCCGGCGGCGCCAGGGGCACGCCCAAAGTCTTCAGGTATCACCTGTCTTAGAACACAGAGACACGGAAACTTCTTGGTGGCGTCAAAGATCGAATTTATTGGCTGCAGCCAGTAACAGAAGTCCTAGAAGTCAACACGGTATGAGTTCTCAGGAGACTGCTCCATTTTACAAAGCAAGTCATCCCTTTTTAAGCCAAAAATCACATTCCAGACAAATACCTTACATTTACAAACTGTCCAATCACATGTATCCACACCAGAGGTATCGCATGACGTAAAACCCACTTTTCAGTTGCCCAGCCCATGATCAATCATTGGTCAAACCCAACATTCTTTTTCAGACAGGTCGAACGAACCCATAATAAAAAAGGGCACATCCCCATCGTAAATAGACCATAAAGAAAGGAGCAGAAACAGGTGAGAGTAGGGTAAGGCATATTTGTGTGCAATAAAGTTTTACGATGTCCTGTACTTTGATCCTCAATCTTGATCAGCTACTGGGAAAGGAACGGGCCTAACAAGTTTGGCTTCAGGCAAGAGAGCCAGTTCGCTCAGGTCATTCAGAAGTCCGCTAAAGTGTACGTGTGCTAAAGATTTGTTCGCCCGTAGTCATCGGCCTATGTGAGGGCAACCACAAAATGGCTGCCATACACAAAATGGAACCCAAGGGTTCAGAACGAAATCCCTAAATACATAGTGAATCCATCAGTCTAACATGACGAAAACACTAATACTTGCCGTACTAACTAGTTACGGTTCGCTAATACCAAATTCGTAACAAAACCATGACCTTTATGGAACGGGTTCAGAATTCACGGAACCTCAGACCCTCCTTTAGCCCTTACATAGGCAATAACCTAAACTCACGTCAATCTGAATCCAGGTCTATATTCATCAGATCATCAAGATGTTGCTGGAGCATAATCCTATTACTTAGTACCTCTCTTGGGACAGGTCTCCTTGCACACGTAGTAGCACAGAGGCCACATATAGCAGGAGCGCACTGCACACAAAGACAGAACAGGAAAAGAATCGCTAAAGCCATCCCAATGATCATCAGAATCTTCCATCCCCAGGTCAATAACAGTTCCCAGAACCATCCAATCAACGACCAATCTCCTTTATCCACATGTACAGACTCAGAGATCTTATGTAACTTGGAAATGGCCTGGTATACCGTAGGAGCATTGTCTGGAATGAAAACGCAGCAGCTCGATTGAATCAGTTTACATACCCCTCCTCTATCTGCAAGTATGACATCTAACGCAACTCTGTTCTGGAGAGTCATAAGACGATCCGACTGGAGCTCAGCAGCAGTCAAGTTACTAAGGGCACCGGCAGTTTCAACTACGGTGGACTCAACCACTCTCGTCAATTGCCGTATGTTCCTGCTGTTAACCATAGGTCCCCAAAACGGCAGAAAACCCTTCAAGAAATCTCCTAATTCTTGTCCTGCAGTATCTTCCTTACTGAAGACACCTCTAACAACTCTCGTCTTGTGGTAATTAAGCATGGGCGGAAAATCCGTTCCGCTCGCGGATTTTGCGGATTTTCGGTAAATTCGCGATCCGCGAACTCCCCCGAATTTACCAAAAATCCGCAAATCCGCGAGCGGCGGATCCAGGGGGCAAAAGTTCAAGCCTTCAAGCTTGAAGTTGTTGTAACTATTTTAGGATGGCGCTGGCAAACTGCCAGCGCCATCCTAAAATAGTTACTAAGTTAGCTTCAATAGGAAGCACAAATAGATAAAATAAAGCTGGTGCTCGAGCACCTGCTTTATTTTATCTATTAGTGCTTCCTGTTGAAGCTAACTTAGTAACTATTTCAGGATGATGGACAGCTCACTCAAGGGATATGAAGGGCAGGGTTCATTCTGGCACGATGGTCCTGTCACAAAAATTAAACCTCAACAGGAAGCACTTACAGAGATCAATAAAGCATGTGCCCTAGTTGAAGCTCAAATTCAGTGACGCATTCATCAGCCCAAAAACAATCGTGAGCATTGTCGAGGCTGGGCAGGTGTGCTTTCTTCTCAAATCTACCGTCGAAAATCAGCTGTGTTGCTGGATAGAGGCCTTTGCATCCTTGACTTTCACGAGCGCAATCCCCTGGCTGTTCCTGTGACCAGGAGCTTCTTTCTCTTCATCTGCTGCTCTGATTGGTCTCTGACCTTTTATACACACCAGAGGTATGTGTGCTCGCATGTAAGGCCCGTCTGTTTGGCCCAGCCCACACACTTGCGGTGTGAACCGTCTTCCCGCCATTTACCCACTATGATGGACAGTTGAAGCTCAAATTCAGTGATGCATAAATCAGCCCAAAAACAATCGTGAGCATTGTCGAGGCTGGGCAGGTGTGCTTTCTTCCCAAATCTACTGTCGAAAATCAGCTGTGAGGCTGGATAGAGGCCTTTGCATCCTTGATTTTCACGAGCGCAATCCGCAAAAAAATAAATAAAAAAAATTCGCAAATCCGCAGATCCGCGGATTTTGCGGATCAACAATACGCAAATCTGCAAAATCCGCGGATCGTGGATCCGTGAAATCCGCCCATGCTTAGTGGTAATCTGCCGCAGCTGTATAGGTAGGAGGCAACAGGAATGAGACAAAACATGTGCCAGAGAAATCAGGGGGCAACCATGTGTACGCTCTATCGTAACAGACAAAATAGGTACCCTTAGCTGCTAGAAACGATGGGGATGTCTGGGACGCAAAAACATACGTCTCAGTGCAGATACTCTTCCCTAACTGAGCTCTCGGATTCTTGCCATTACCTTGTAGACAAAGATGACCCTGATGGGGTACGATCCAAATCGGAGAGGATCTTTTCGCTCGCTGGTTCTCACTCAGACTAACTCCATATCCAGTCACGTTGCATCCATTATATGCTAGTGTCTCATCTCTCGGGATCGTCTCATAGGAACTAACTCCTCTAATCATATCGACTATACCCTTAACTAGAGCACTATTCTTTGGATTGTCCTTCACAGAACGTAGGGGGTAGACTTCACGAGCATAGATGAACATCGTTCTGTATGCCCACACAGAACCATTATAGCTGAGAGGCAGGACCAGGTAAGGAATACCTTTATCAGTAGTATGAGGCATAAGACCACACCCCACAACAATTAGTCGTGTTCACTACTAGCACGTGTTGGTGCAGGAGCTGAACAAAGGAGTTATTAACAAATTCCAACCTTCTAATGGATTCATGTTCAGGCAGAAGATGAAAAGAATGCGAAGAAACAGTAGAAGAAGGTATGGGTTGTGTAGTGGGTGCAAACGTCACTTGAAAAGAGAATATAATATATCCCATCAAAAACATCATCAAACTAAGTAACATAAAAAGACATAATATTAGGAAACACTTTCTACTCATAATTCGACACATTTTGCTCTTAAAACTCATTTCTTCAACAGGTCTCTCCATCTCGAAAAACTCCATCCTCTAACCGTGCTGTTCGCGGCGGTTGGTTCTTCCGTGCTAAGGAATGCGTCTGTCAGTCCAGGGAACGCCCTAGGACCAACCAGAACCTCGACCTTGAGTCTTCGGCTTGTACTCCCAAGTCTTTACAACGCGACCTTACAGCTGAACCCGGATGGCGGTTCGAAAAACAAAAATCGGTCAAAATAGTTTCTCAGAAGGGAGAGCTGTATTTAAAAAAATAGCAAAGAAAATAATTTTTACTTTATTAGTCCCACGATTCTTGGTCGCAAATTATAACGGCCTTTATAAGGCAATGTCTGATCACGAAACAAAAGTTCAGGCTCAGTAGTGTCCAGTCGAACTGACGGTGGCACAGCTTCTTGCAGAAGATCATCGCTTTCACGCTGAGAACTCGTCCCAATTAAACGTGCATCGCTAAAAGGCAGAAAACGAGGCACAGTGTCAGTTTCTGAATCAGGAATACCCTTCTGGACCCACCGGTCATACGGCAGAGGCAAAGGAGCCTTCTTACAATGTACGCCGTGGATCCAGTTTTTCTTTCCTTGCACTCGCACTGCAGATCGCGTAGACAATAGCACCAAGTAGGGACCAGTCCAGCGGGGCTGATCGTTCTTTGTCCGCTGGAAATTTTTCACTAGGACCCAGGTGCCAGGATTGATGGCGTGTCCTGAATCTTCAGAAGCCTGAGGCAATGTATCATGAACCTGTTGGTGTAAGACACGCAATTTAGCCGTCAAATCATACAGATAGTCAAGCAATACAGGGTGTTCAATCTCGCTGAATTTCGTCGGCCTCGGCACTCCCCATATGTTTGCCGGGCGACCAAAAACGATCTCGTATGGACTAAGTCCCACTCGAGAATGTACAGTCATCCTAGTTGACAAAAGTGCTAATGGCAAAGCATCAGGCCATTTAAGACCAGAGCTCGCCTGTATCTTGGCACGTTTTAACTTAAGAGTGCCATTATAGCACTCCACTAGACCCGCTGATTGGTGGTGATTTGCAGCGTGAAACTTTTGTTGAATTCCTAAACCATCACACACTCTCTTCATCACTTGACCCACAAATTCACTCCCATTGTCACTCCAGACCATTCTCGGCAAACCATACCTAGGGAAAAACTCCTTAACAAGGGCTTTAGCTGTGGAGAAGGCAGTATTATCTTTTAGGGGATATGCTTCTACCCATCTTGAAAAGGCACAAACAACCACGAGTACGTATTTCAGGTTGTTGCATCTCTCCATATGGATAAAATCTAATTGCAGAACCTCAAACGGATACGTCGGAGGCGCAAAGTGACCAGCTGGAGTTGGAGTTCCCTTACCAGGATTGTACATCAGACAAACCATACAATTCTTGACCATATTCTCTGCACACTTAGGAATTCCAGCATTTTGCCATACTGGAGCCAACAACTTACAAATCCCTTTCGCACTGATATGAGCCATTCCATGCGCCATCGTAACCACTGCAAGCACATACGCATTGGGTAACAACCATCGCTGATGCTCTGACAACTCAACCCAACAACCATTCGCATCCAATTTACCCGTACTCTCTCTCCATACGCTTAACTCTTTCTCTGTAGCTTCAGCTTGAATAGACTTCACACTTTCGATCATATCCTCATACATACTTCCATCTGGAACCCATCTCGCCGGACCTGCAACATACATTCGACTCATCACATCCCTCGCCACTTCATCCGCAAACGCATTACCGCGACCAACGTCATCGGTATCCTTCTTATGTGCACTGCATTTCACAATCGCAACTTGCAACGGCAAGGTAAGTGACTCGAGAAGCTCATTCACCAACTGACCATTCTGAATCTTCGTTTCATGAGACGTGAGGAACCCACGTTCCTTCCACAAGCGTCCAAAACTATGAGCCACACCAAACGCATACTGGCTGACGGTATATACAGTCACTCTCTTCCCTTTCGACAACACACACGCTCTCGTAAGTGCAATCAACTCTGCTGCTTGGGCTGAATTATGTGGGATACGTGCAGCTTCAACAATCGTATGCAAAGTCGTAACAGCATATGCCGAAGTCGTATCACCATTCGGAAGCTTGAAGCACGAACCATCCACCCATAAGGTACCATCACACTTCACAAGAGGAGTGTCCCAAAGGTCTATTCTTCCTTTTGTTTCCTCTTCTGTCCTAAGAAAACAATCATGCTGTTCAGAAACATCTGTCTCTACTGAAATCGGCAACAACATAGCTGGATTCAACGTAATGCATCTCTTTATGTGCACATGCTAAAAGTGTCAACTCATAACCTGACAATCGAGCACTAGTTAAGTGCTGATGTCTTCGTCCTGTTTAATAAGGTATCCACTGCATGTGGAACCATCAGAATCAGCGTATTATCCATCACCAAGCCAGCAGACTGTCGAATGGAAACAGCTGCTGCCGCTGTGGCTCTCAAACAACTCGGCAAAGCTCTAGCTACCGGATCCAAAGTCGACGAGAAATTCGCACATGGACGTTGCTTATCGCCGAACTGCTGTGTCAAAACTGACAATGCACATCCCTCTCTCTCGTGCACATACAACGTAAAAGGCTTGCTATAGTCTGGAGTACCCAACACAGGAGCCGAACACAATGCATCACGTAATTCCGAAAAACTTTTCTGACAATCGTCAGACCACGGGAGAGGATTCCGTGTATCTTTACAAGTCAATGCCAACAGAGGTTTGGCCAGCAGAGAAAAATTCGGTATCCACTGTCTACAATATGACGTGATACCCAAGAACGCACATACCTCTCTCTGCGTATTTAGCACAGTCATTTGCGCAATCGCTTGAATTCGTTCTGGGGTCAACCTTCTCCCTCCTTTGACAAGAGATGACCTAACTAGGTCACTTCTTGTCGACAATACTGCAACTTAGAAGGTGACACTTTATGATGCAAGTCCGACAGATGTCGCAACAAAGAAAGAGTAGCTTCTTTACAAGTTTTCTCATCATCAGCGGCCACTAACAGATCATCCACATACTGAATAAGAGCAGCACCAGCAGGCAACACAAGAGTATCAAGTTGGGTTTTCAAAGCCTGGCTATAAATAGAAGGACTTTCGCAATAGCCTTGAGGAGCTCTCTTAAACCGGAAGCTTCGGCCTCCTAAAGAGAAGCCAAAAATATCTCTACTCTCCTTGGCAATTGGAATGCTGAAGAAAGCATTCTTCAGATCTATAACCGAAACCGAAAACCAGGCAGCTGAAGCAGGAATCAAAGTCAACAAAGCAGTAATATCCGGAACAACTGGAAACTGTGGCACGACAATCTTGTTAACCTCTCTAAGATCGATCACAAACCTGTAAACAGGTGGCTGAGAAGAGTCAGTGCGTTTCAAGACAGGCAAAACAGGACTGTTGCACACATTACCTCTTGTCTCTTCAATCACATCTTTCTCAATTAGATCATAGATGATTGCTAAAAGCGCTCTTTCACCATTGCTAGAAATCCGATATTGGGGAATACGCGGCAATTTAACATTTGCTTTAAGTGTTACAACGTAAGGTGGAATCTCCAAAAGACCCACATCATTAGGACCAGTAGCCCAAAGAGTATCAGGGAGAGAACGCAATTCCGGTGGAAGCCGATCTTTAGACAAATACATCGGAGAGATCACTTTCTTACCTAATGTAAGCTGTACTCCCGCAGGAGAAAAACGTAATGTTGCATGCAACCTTTTCAACAAATCCAAGCCTAACAAATTCTCACCACAACCTGTCGTTAAAATGAGAGGTGCTTCCAATTCACAAGGCCCTATAGAAAGAGACAAAGAACTAGAAACTGGATTACGAACTGGGGCGCCAGAGAATCCTACCGAAACATTCGTTAAGCCAGACAAAGGTGTGCCAGGGAGTTTAGAGTGCATGAAAGAACTCTTCGCTGCACCAGTATCCAAAAGAAAAGGCTCTACTACACCTGATGTGGCTACTGTAACATAAGACCCACTCTGATCTACTGGAACCGACACTACTCCCTCTCTTTGTCTATGGCTGTCCTAGCAATCATTATAGTCAGCATTCTCACTTTCGACATAATAGTCATCAGCATAGTACTGAGTCGATCGACCAGATGTAATCTTCTGTTGATCAAAGCAATTCATAGAATTTTGTGGAGGAAAGGAACGTTCGTTCTGAGGAAATGTACCATGTCCTCTACCCCTAGACATTTGCTGAAAACCACCACCACTCTCGCACGCTGTCGTAAAACAGGGCACTCATTTTTATAATGACCTTCCTCCTTACAATACGCACACTGATTCAAACCCAAGGGGGGTCTTGGAGGAAAATACCCAGCGTTCTGTTGCGGTCTCATCTGTCAACATCTGCCATCCCGGCCTCTCAGGAACTTTGTGACTCATTAGCCTCAGCTTTTGAGGAAAAAATTAATACCATCTTGAATGGACTTTCTGCCCCCAATCTAATTAGTCTCCCCGCTTCCGGCTTCTTGGATCGGGTCAGCGGAGCAACTCGGCAGGGGCTTGTGGAGGAAGCAGTACAACCTCGGATGACCTGCTTTCCCACTCCTTCCCTGGAGGAATTCAGCTTGTTGGCTAATGGCGTGTCATCTGGCTCCCCGCTTGACCCTTTACCACATAAGTTCTGGAAGTTGTTTCAGGGGGAGCTTTTTCCACCGCTCCACTCCATCTGCTGCCAGTCCTTGGGCACGGCCATGGTCCCGGATAGCTGGAAACTGGCAGTGGTAACCCCACTGCTAAAAAAGGCCACCTTGGACCCTTTATGTTCGACCAATTACAGGCCCATTTCACTTCTGCCTTTCTCGGTAAAAATCTTAGAGAAATTGGTCACTAGGGCCCTGTCCAGCTTCCTTGAATCTAATGACCTTTTGGACGTGGCCCAATTCGGCTTCAGGCCGGCCCACGGTACGGAGTCTGCCTTGGTGACCGTTTTGGACGACCTGCGTTCGCGTGTCGACAGGGGAGGAGCAGCGTTTCTGTTGCTGCTCGACATGTCGGCCGCGTTCGACACGGTTGACCATGTGGTTCTACTTGGCAGGCTCCGGGAGTCCGGGGTGACCAGCTTGGCCCTGGACTGGCTGGCCTCGTACCTCTGTAACAGGCAGCAATCTGTGGCCTTGCCGCCTTTTCGATCATCTGTAAGAGATGTAAAACAGGGTGTACCGCAGGGCTCCGCAATCAGCCCGATCCTCTTTAATTTATATCTTCGCCCCCTAATAAGCTTGATTAAGTCATTCGGCATGTCTGTCATCAATTATGCCGATGACACTCAACTTATTTTTTCCATCGAGGGCAGGGATGCGGTCTCCATGGAATCTTTTCATCGTTGCATGACTGCAGCAGCGGATTGGCTGCGTCAGAACTCGCTACAGTTCAATGAAGCAAAGACTGAAGTCCTCCATTGTAACGCACTGCTTCTGGGGGCCCCTAACATCTTGGTCATGAAGTTACAGCGGGTGTAGAACATGGCAGCTAAATTAGCTCTCTCGCGGCCATGGTCTGCTTCGTCTTCCCTCGCGCTTTCGGACTTACACTGGCTTCCGGTTCCAAAACGGATTTGTTTCAAATCTGCTTGCCTGGATTTCAGAGCCTTGCATGGGCTGGGCCCAGTGATGCTGCGAGATCTATTCTCTTGGTACTCTGCTGCCAGACGTTTGAGATCCTCTTCGGCCTTTTTGTTTCCTCTTCTGTCCTAAGAAAACAATCATGCTGTTCAGAAACATCTGTCTCTACTGAAATCGGCAACAACATAGCTGGATTCAACGTAATGCATCTCTTTATGTGCGCATGCTAAAAGTGTCAACTCATAACCTGACAATCGAGCACTAGTTAAGTGCTGATGTCTTCGTCCTGTTTAATAAGGTATCCACTGCATGTGGAACCATCACAATCAGCGTATTATCCATCACCAAGCCAGCAGACTGTCGAATGGAAACAGCTGCTGCCGCTGTGGCTCTCAAACAACTCGGCAAAGCTCTAGCTACCGGATCCAAAGTCGACGAGAAATTCGCACATGGACGTTGCTTATCGCCGAACTGCTGTGTCAAAACTGACAATGCACATCCCTCTCTCTCGTGCACATACAACGTAAAAGGCTTGCTATAGTCTGGAGTACCCAACACAGGAGCCGAACACAATGCATCACGTAATTCCGAAAAACTTTTCTGACAATCGTCAGACCACGGGAGAGGATTCCGTGTATCTTTACAAGTCAATGCCAACAGAGGTTTGGCCAGCAGAGAAAAATTCGGTATCCACTGTCTACAATATGACGTGATACCCAAGAACGCACATACCTCTCTCTGCGTATTTAGCACAGTCATTTGCGCAATCGCTTGAATTCGTTCTGGGGTCAACCTTCTCCCTCCTTTGACAAGAGATGACCTAACTAGGTCACTTCTTGTCAACAATACTGCAACTTAGAAGGTAACACTTTATGATGCAAGTCCGACAGATGTCGCAACAAAGAAAGAGTAGCTTCTTTACAAGTTTTCTCATCATCAGCGGCCACTAACAGATCATCCACATACTGAATAAGAGCAGCACCAGCAGGCAACACAAGAGTATCAAGTTGGGTTTTCAAAGCCTGGCTATAAATAGAAGGACTTTCGCAATAGCCTTGAGGAGCTCTCTTAAACCGGAAGCTTCGGCCTCCTAAAGAGATGCCAAAAATATCTCTACTCTCCTTGGCAATTGGAATGCTGAAGAAAGCATTCTTCAGATCTATAACCGAAACCGAAAACCAGGCAGCTGAAGCAGGAATCAAAGTCAACAAAGCAGTAATATCCGGAACAACTGGAAACTGTGGCACGACAATCTTGTTAACCTCTCTAAGATCGATCACAAACCTGTAAACAGGTGGCTGAGAAGTCAGTGCGTTTCAAGACAGGCAAAACAGGACTGTTGCACACATTACCTCTCGTCTCTTCAATCACATCTTTCTCAATTAGATCATAGATGATTGCTAAAAGCGCTCTTTCACCATTGCTAGAAATCCGATATTGGGGAATACGCGGCAATTTAACATTTGCTTTAAGTGTTACAACGTAAGGTGGAATCTCCAAAAGACCCACATCATTAGGACCAGTAGCCCAAAGAGTATCAGGGAGAGAACGCAATTCCGGTGGAAGCCGATCTTTAGACAAATACATCGGAGAGATCACTTTCTTACCTAATGTAAGCTGTACTCCCGCAGGAGAAAAACGTAATGTTGCATGCAACCTTTTCAACAAATCCAAGCCTAACAAATTCTCACCACAACCTGTCGTTAAAATGAGAGGTGCTTCAAATTCACAAGGCCCTATAGAAAGAGACAAAGAACTAGAAACTGGATTACGAACTGGGGCGCCAGAGAATCCTACCGAAACATTCGTTAAGCCAGACAAAGGTGTGCCAGGGAGTTTAGAGTGCATGAAAGAACTCTTCGCTGCACCAGTATCCAAAAGAAAAGGCTCTACTACACCTGATGTGGCTACTGTAACATAAGACCCACTCTGATCTACTGGAACCGACACTACTCCCTCTCTTTGTCTATGGCTGTCCTAGCAATCATTATAGTCAGCATTCTCACTTTCGACATAATAGTCATCAGCATAGTACTGAGTCGATCGACCAGATGTAATCTTCTGTTGATCAAAGCAATTCATAGAATTTTGTGGAGGAAAGGAACGTTCGGTCTGAGGAAATGTACCATGTCCTCTACCCCTAGACATTTGCTGAAAACCACCACCACTCTCGCACGCTGTCGTAAAACAGGGCACTCATTTTTATAATGACCTTCCTCCTTACAATACGCACACTGATTCAAACCCAAGGGGGGTCTTGGAGGAAAATACCCAGCGTTCTGTTGCGGTCTCATCTGTCAACATCTGCCATCCCGGCCTCTCAGGAACTTTGCGACTCATTAGCCTCAGCTTTTGAGGAAAAAATTAATACCATCTTGAATGGACTTTCTGCCCCCAATCTAATTAGTCTCCCCGCTTCCGGCTTCTTGGATCGGGTCAGCGGAGCAACTCGGCAGGGGCTTGTGGAGGAAGCAGTACAACCTCGGATGACGTGCTTTCCCACTCCTTCCCTGGAGGAATTCAGCTTGTTGGCTAATGGCGTGTCATCTGGCTCCCCGCTAGACCCTTTACCACATAAGTTCTGGAAGTTGTTTCAGGGGGAGCTTTTTCCACCGCTCCACTCCATCTGCTGCCAGTCCTTGGGCACGGCCATGGTCCCGGATAGCTGGAAACTGGCAGTGGTAACCCCACTGCTAAAAAAGGCCACCTTGGACCCTTTATGTTCGACCAATTACAGGCCCATTTCACTTCTGCCTTTCTCGGTAAAAATCTTAGAGAAATTGGTCACTAGGGCCCTGTCCAGCTTCCTTGAATCTAATGACCTTTTGGACGTGGCCCAATTTGGCTTCAGGCCGGCCCACGGTACGGAGTCTGCCTTGGTGACCGTTTTGGACGACCTGCGTTCGCGTGTCGACAGGGGAGGAGCAGCGTTTCTGTTGCTGCTCGACATGTCGGCCGCGTTCGACACGGTTGACCATGTGGTTCTACTTGGCAGGCTCCGGGAGTCCGGGGTGACCAGCTTGGCCCTGGACTGGCTGGCCTCGTACCTCTGTAACAGGCAGCAATCTGTGGCCTTGCCGCCTTTTCGATCAGCTGTAAGAGATGTAAAACAGGGTGTACCGCAGGGCTCCGCAATCAGCCCGATCCTCTTTAATTTATATCTTCGCCCCCTAATAAGCTTGATTAAGTCATTCGGCATGTCTGTCATCAATTATGCCGATGACACTCAACTTATTATTTCCATCGAGGGCAGGGATGCGGTCTCCATGGAATCTTTTCATCGTTGCATGACTGCAGCAGCGGATTGGCTGCGTCAGAACTCGCTACAGTTCAATGAAGCAAAGACTGAAGTCCTCCATTGTAACGCACTGCTTCTGGGGGCCCCTAACATCTTGGTCATGAAGTTACAGCGGGTGTAGAACATGGCAGCTAAATTAGCTCTCTCGCGGCCATGGTCTGCTTCGTCTTCCCTCGCGCTTTCGGACTTACACTGGCTTCCGGTTCAAAAACGGATTTGTTTCAAATCTGCTTGCCTGGATTTCAGAGCCTTGCATGGGCTGGGCCCAGTGATGCTGCGAGATCTATTCTCTTGGTACTCTGCTGCCAGACGTTTGAGATCCTCTTCGGCCTTTTTGGTGACAGTTCCCAAGATAAAAAGGGTGAGGATGGGCGGCCGCTCATTCAGCTTTACGGCCGCCAAGCTTTGGAACTCCCTACCTCTGTCCCTAAGGAGTAAGCAGGATCTCTCGTCTTTTAAAAAGGATCTTAAAACGTACCTTTTCCCGAGAGCAGTGTAGTGGACTTCTGTAGGAATGTTTGTGGTCGAAGCGCCAGAATACCCTTTGGGTGACAGCTGCGCTCTATAAGTATGCCTACAATTACAATTACAATTACAATTACAAGTCTCTGAAACTGTGGAGGTTGCTGAAACTGTGGGCGTTGCTGTGATTCTTGCTGATTCGAGCGAGGCGGATACGCCTGCTGCAAAAGAACCTTCGTCTTTAGTCTTTTTCTCTACTCTATCTTTCTAGTCCTTATCCCTATTCTCATAGTACTGTGCAGTCACTAATATCTGGGCCGGCGAAGAACCAGCCCAAGAACTTTCAGAATCTTTCAACTTATTACATAGTTCAGGGAGCAAATTAAAAACAAATTTGTCCACAAATAATCTTTGCCCACCCTCCGTACTCATGTCCTGACCACTATGATCTATAAATGTTTCTTCAAACCTAGTGAAGAAATCAGATACACTTTCATCCTTCTTTTGCTTACAAGCTGCTAACTTGTCCCAATTTACTCGTAACGTTGGCATCATCGTTTTCATAAGATCTATAATTCTGCCAAGTAGATCTGCCACTAGAGCCTCAGGTTTATCACCACCACCCTGTCTAGCGTCCGCAGCAGCAATATTGAGCCATGTGTCACCTAATTCAACTGCATGATCCTCATGACGAATCTTTGCCCAAAGAGGTTGAGGTACTACGTTACCCAACAGCATATCTATATCTGCCAAATTCATGATGCATGCGTCAACTGTCTGGAACAATTCTTTGTAATAGCCAGCTGGATTTTTACGGGGATCAGGTAAAGACTGTTTAAGGGCCAAAACTTCTACTCTCTTCCATGGCACATGTACCCATACTCTTTGAAAATGTTCTGGTATAGCTGGGGGAACATTATTCGGACAAGCAGCTACCGCATCACGCCACACTGGAGGAACTTCTCTCATCGGATACTGTCTCACTTTCCTCCTAACTGCGGAATCAGGCTCAAACAGTCGCTGAGAAGGGAAATCGCTCCTTAACGCAAGTAACATCGCAACTGCATTCTCAATTCCGGAACCCACTATCGTCCCTTTCGCAAACTCAGACTGGACATTTAGCAATTCTACAGGGACTGAACCCAAATCATTATCTTCCCATTCCTCACGAAAGAAAGTACACATAACTTCAAAAACATACCTTTGTTTGGGTGCTTCCCACTGCTGGAAAACATCCATAACTGACTCTAAGTTATACCTCGAAACATTCGAAACCCATCTGCGAGCCAAGAGATCTAACACTGCCCGTTCTTCGGGACCAGGTAGCTGACTACGCATTTGTTTACGTGCAGAAACAGGGGTCATACTCAATGACCCAAAGAAAGGAGACAAAAGACCAGTAACAGTATCAGTCATTCGTTGTCAAGCAGAAGGAGAAGCTGTCATAAGGACAGGAGACAAAGTATTCTGAGGTGATAGAAGCGTAGGGTTAGTAGCAAGAGAAGTTGAAGGTACAGGAGAATAAGGCAAAGTAGTTCCAGACAAAACCGATAGCAAAGTCGGCGGCCCCAGAGGGGGCTGCGCCGTAGGAGGAAGAACCAGCTGAGGAGGAGTCGGTGGTTGAGCAGCAACAAGAGGTTGTACAACTGGAGGTTGCGGAGGTGCCGTAGCACTCTGTGCATAAGGGGGTGGCAATCTCAACAAATGTGACATCAAAGGATCCTTCTCAGGGTCCTTCGTTGCACCTTGTAGAAAAGGTGGCAAAGCTGGATAACATTTATCAATAGCCATATTATGTTGCCTATCAGACACCTCAATTGCTTTATCTTCTTCGTCTTCTTTAAACTGCCTAGCAGCTTGCATTATCGACAACCCCTTTTCTCTCTTATCTCTTTTAGCTTGTTTAATTTCTCTCTGTTTGGCCTCTTTACGCCACAGGCGAAAGGAGTCAAACATTGCCGGCCGGGCTTTCTTTTTAAATAATTTAGTTTCTAGATTATCTAAAATCTCAGTATCAAAACTACCATGTTGGGGCCATCGTAAGACACCATCTTTCCTAGTGTAGCGAACCCATACTTCATTAAACGTAATGGGGCCCACGCCGTGTTTAGAATAGAGCTCATAAGTCGGAGTTCCAACCGGGGGTATCAAACACGAATCCTCCAATCGGGAATCCCTGTTGCAACCAAAACCAAACCAAGTACCAAATTTGCTACGATTAGGCATCTTCGCTCACTAATCGAGTTTCAAACTTCAAGGGATTATCTCTACCGATACACTCGTAAATATACAAGACCCTCGGCTTTGGAAATTGCAATTTTCAAATCAAAACTAAGGACCAAACAAACTAAGAACCAAAGGACCAAAAACTAAGTACTGGGAGCGACCCACTTATACTTAACTGAGGTATCAGTCACGCCACCAGAAGATCCGTCTATCGTCTCGCCGTACAAAGCATCACAAATGGGTCCAAACAGGGCAACAGTCAGGGCAGCAGTCCTTCGTAGCCGTCAGGAAAGCGGGAAGCCTCGCAGAAAAGACCTTCAGTCCACATTCGACATGCCGGGGTCGATGAAGTGGTGGCCGTCCTCCAGAATTTCCTCACGAAGCTCCTCACGATCTTCAGGCTTGGACCGGTACCGCTGAAGTCGCCTCACGTTGGGCGCCAACTGAAGAACCGGGTTATTTAAGACCCGGCGGCGCCAGGGGCACGCCCAAAGTCTTCGGGTATCACCTGTCTTAGAACACAGAGACGCGGAAACTTCTTGGTGGCGTCAAAGATCAAATTTATTGGCTGCAGCCAGTAACAGAAGTCCTAGAAGTCAACACGGTATGAGTTCTCAGGAGTCTGCTCCATTTTACAAAGCAAGTCATCCCTTTTTATGCCAAAAATCACATTCCAGACAAATACCTTACATTTACAAACTGTCCAATCACATGTATCCACACCAGAGGTATCGCATGACGGTAAAACCCACTTTTCAGTTGCCCAGCCCATGATCAATCATTGGTCAAACCCAACATTCTTTTTCAGACAGGTCGAACGAACCCATAATAAAAAAGGGCACATCCCCATCGTAAATAGACCATAAAGAAAGGAGCAGAAACAGGTGAGAGTAGGATAAGGCATATTTGTGTGCAATAAAGTTTTACGATGTCCTGTGCTTTGATCCTCAATCTTGATCAGCTACTGGGAAAGGAACTGGCCTAACAAGTTTGGCTTCAGGTAAGAGAGCCAGTTCGCTCAGGTCATTCAGAAATCAGCTAAAGTGTACGTGTGCTAAAGACTCGTTCGGCCGTAGTCATCGGCCTATGTGAGGGCAACCACAAAATGGCTGCCATACACAAAATGGAACCCAAGGGTTCAGAACGAAATCCCTAAATATGTAGTGAATCCATCGGTCTAACATGACGAAAACACTCATACTTGCCGTACTAACTAGTTACGGTTCGCTAATACAAAATTCGTAACGAAACCATGACCTTTATGGAACGGGTTCAGAATTCACGGAACCTCAAAATCAAGAGTAGAAATCATGCAACAGCCCACCCCTCCCACTTGGAACCTCAATTATTCCCTAAACCCAAAAAGACCAACCCACATTTGTGTCAGAACAGGAAGGGGGTGTACTGTCACACCACTCTTGTCGTGTCACTTTATTCAGGGACCTCATTTTTCGTTTATTCATCTTATCAACTTCCAGCCCAGGAAATACAAATTCAAGCTGCTGTCATAGTACACATTTCATCCATCCCGGTCATGTAACAACTTTTGTGCCTTGATTGTTCATTTATTCCGCTCTCTAAGGAAGTGCTCTTCCACAGATTATTTTGTTTCTCCATGCAAACTTTGGCAGGCTCATAGGACCCATGAAGGATGAACTTCTTCCACCTACCCCTTCTCGTTCAGAATTAACCCGCATTTATTTCTAAAGTGTCTTTCAGGCCTTTTCTGCAGACCAGAAAACCATACTTCTATGGAAACAAACACAGTCATTATTAATCACGTATAATGCTATACCATAACACACCTACCTTTTGTGTTGAATTTACCCATGGGCATCCCAGATTAAATGTTATTTTCCTGCATATATTAGTAAAGTGCAATAAAGTAGCATTAGTTCCTTTTTTTCCATTAGCCTTAAGCATTTGCAGCCTACTCCAGCATTTTAATTTGTACTTGCGCAGTAGCATTTTCCCTAATGTTAGCCCTTTTTCCAGCATACGTTTTGCACGCCACACAATTAGTATTAATCAGTAGGGGCCAGATGTACGACCCTTTTTTTGTGGCTGCAAACTGGAGATCCTCCCGTTTGCGGCTGCAAAAAAGGGTTACAGCATGTACAAATGCTATTTTGCGACTCACTGACTCGCAAAATAGTATTTGTGACTCTCGCTTATAGGAGGGGGCGTCCCTTCCTAATACCGAGTCAAATGCTATATACTAATGATTAGCAATTTCGCGAGGCGCTATTATGCACATCGTACATCTTGCCCTCGGAGTTCAATTCAACCATGTTTCATTTTGCAAAAAACCCTGCTCCATCACTACTAAAAGTAAATAAATAAATAGAAACAAAGGGCCGGAGGCCACCATGTTTAAAGCTTAAATGAACTTCAGATCAAACAAAAAATGTACAAGCTGCAACCAACAAAAGAGTGCACAAACCCATAGGAAAAAGCCTTTAGAGAAAAGATACCCGTAATAGGCATATACTCCAGGAGGGCAAGTACTGAGAGCGAATTAAATCAACTTTGAATTGGAATAGTGCAGTTCCTTGATTTTCAGTGAGTTAGATCTCGAGTGATGACAAAACAGCCAGGTTTGAATATCCTAAAGGATATAGGCCATATGTTCCACGTCTTCTGGGCAGGTGCATTTCAGAAAGGGTTGGGTGTCACCAGTTTGAAAATTATATGGAATCTAGGGAAGCTAGTGGCTCCATGTAAAGGATGGAGAGAGTTTGAGAAAGAATAAATCCCTGGGCAACACCTTGATGGATAAACATCTGACTGGGAAAAAAAATTAAGATATTTTGATACATTGGTTTAGATTTTCCAGCTATGAGAGAACTAGCTAAGGGTTACACAATTGAGGCATATTCTTTCATTGAGGAATATAAGCAGGCTGACATTGTTCACAATGTCAAATACAGCTGATAACTCCATAAGGATGTATGAGTCAGATTGATCTAGGCTATGGAGAGAATTGTCAACTATTTTTAAAGTTACTGTATCAGTGCCGTGCCCAGGCCAGAAGCCTGACCGCCTATCATTGAATATGTCATTTTCTTCAATGATGAGCTTTAATTGAGACTCAGTGAAGGTTAGTGAGACTTCTGCGAGGAATTGTAGGGTAGAGGTCAGTCAGAAGCCATTCAGATCTGCGAGGCATGATCCATGTTTCTGATCAGAAGCAAAGTGGCCTATTTTTAAGAGATCAGGGACTTTTCTTTGTGATAGGTGTTGATCATGTTTAACCAATAGGGATTCATATAGGTAATAGTTTCCCGAGCCACTGACATATTTGCAGGGAAGTAAATGAAAATGAGTATATGGTAATTATTTTAAGCAATTCGAATGAAACAACTTGTGTGAAGTTAGTCCGTGCCGTCGAGGTCCTGTAATTCCATGAAATGCACAATGCACAGTTCAAGCTTACTGATTTGGGAAAGGGCTATTTGTTTCACAATTTCAGAGTTTTGGAAGACATATTTTACTTGCTCGATCATGCTTCATATGTGGATAAATTTCTCTTTGAGGATCACTTTTATAAGCGCATTCCTTTCAGCTGAGAGCTGGCAGAGGTTCTCAAATGAGGGATGTTGATTTCATTCATAGGCTTTACCCGTTTTCCTGCGTGTCTTTATTTTAAAAATGAGCATGCTGATCTTCTACCGTTCTGCCTATGAAGTGTTTGAGAACAAAACTATGCTGTCATTGTTCTGGACTCCTAGTAGATTAACTTCTTTTAAAGGGGATTACACTGTAACATCCGTGTTACTTTGTAAGCAAGCATGGGTGTTTTGATTTCACTTCTATTACTCCGGTCTTGCGCTCAATTCCATCATGATAGCTGTTGAGGAGTGGAGTGAGAATGAGAGGACGAAGTGGCATGATCATTGGACCTAATTTGGTATATCTCTCACAGGGGCATATTACCAAAGGTGGCGATATGCAATTATCGCCTCTAAGCGGCGATAATTCTATCGCTCTATTAGCAAGCTGCCGCTAACTGATGTTAGTGACAACTTTTAGGCGATAGCGAGCGGTTTGGGGCCCGCTTTGCATGTCAGCGATATTTATCGCTAATGACATGCAAAGTGGGCGTACCCAACCTGTTAGCGACTGAAAGCAGTCACTAACGTCGCTATCGCCTATTAGCAAGGCAGGCGTGGCGATGGAAATATTCCCGCTATCGCCAAAAACTAACGCCTGCTCAGACCAGTTCTTAGCCATGTTAACCAATGTAAGGTGGATAACATGACTAAGAGCATTTTGTCGCTAATGCGTGAATATCGCTGTATTCTCAGTGATATTAACGCATTTCGCCGTTATCGCTGGATATTTTAGCACCATGGAGAAAAACTTTGCTAATATCATGTTTTCTCCGCTAACATATCCAGCGATAGGCAGCGATAAAAAAATTGTCGCTAAGCCTATTTAGCGATAATTATCGCTACTTGTTGGTAATATGTCCCACAGTTCTTTACTGGTGATGTGTTGGTCTTGCAAATATTGCCTATTCTTAAGGTTGATATGTGTGTTTGCTGCTGGGCACAATGGCAGCAGCAAAGAAACATATCAAATAAATTGGTGAGGATAATCAGCTCCCAGAAATTGTTGTTAGTGGTAGTATGAAGGTGCTAATTTTGTTTTGGGCCTAGAACCCCCTGCCCAGCTTGCATTTGGCCTGTGTTCTTTAGGTCAGTTGCCACAGCAAGTTGTCTGACAGTCACCATTTGTTGACAAGTGGTCTGCCAAAGTGGCCTTCTCCACCATAGCATTTGCTGGGGATCTTGTTGGCTTAGAGCCATTTTCCCAGGTTGTTGATCACCTCTATGCTCTCTGCCTGGTGTCTGCCGAATCTACCTGCTTTCATTTTGTAGTTTTTTGCTCAGCCTTCTGACCCCCTCATGACTGTGCCACTTTTATTTATTGTAGTTTCTACTGTGATGTGCATATACACTTAAAACAAATACTAGAGGTAAATGAATGTTTATCCACAATGAATAGTTTCGGAAATTATTGATATCCGTTGCATCTTAAAGCACACTGGATTAGTAGCATTATTCAGTGTTTGATAGGACTTGGGTACAAAATAACCATTTTCAGTAGATATGGCACAGTTGGTGCCAGTGGACTGAAAGTTTAAAACTGAATTGTAATCAATGGCAAGCAGCAGATATTTTAGACAAGATGCTATGAAAAAGAGCTGTGTTGTTTATAGCTGCACCTTGGGAGGGCATCTTATAGACTCTGCAGGCCACATATTCCAGTACTGCAGGACTATCTGTAGCAAGAAGCATTAATATACTTGACAGAAAAGGAATATCTGTTGCTACAGCTAAGTAAAGTGGTTGTGCTGATAAATGCAGTATACACAGAACAAAGGCAGTGTGATTAAAAGGCATCGAATGCCACAGTATTCCCCAAACTTCCTTGAGGGTAATATCAAACCGCTTTGTAAAAGTTGCATTTTTCCAATCTTACTACATTGTCCTATATAAAAACCAGTCAAATGTGCGTTAGAAAAACGATATCAGGAAGTAAAGCAAAACACATGAACATGAAATTGCACAGCTAATATTCTAATTTGCTTTAAAACGCAATATGTGAAATACATTGTACATCGCAAGGAATCCTCTTGTTAAGTCACATGCTTTTTGCGCAACGCGAGCTCAGCACTTCCTTGCCTTCTTGGCGCTTAATAGAACAGAGAAGGAAGACCGGCAAGAAATGTTAACACGTGCTTTAAAGGTGGCCCCATTCCCTCAGTGCTGTCAACCCTCCCAAAATATTGGTCAACTGCCCTACGTAAAGAAATATATGAAAGGGTGATACAAAGGCCAATATGACTTAAGTCCAAAGAACGAACAAAATGAGAAACATATTTAGGCATCCTTGTAAAATAGCGTGACACAATCCTCTAATTACTGTCATTACAAATTATAAACATTTAGATCAAATTTAGAAACATATGCCCTGCTAGAGCAATTGCGACCAGATAAACGTGAGAGCGTAACAAGCATTGACTAATTTTAGAATATAAATTACTTTTAATTCTCTCCTGCTGCCAACTGGTGTAGAAGTGAAGGTGCCGTCGCCTCCCAGAGCTTTAAAAAGATGCGGCGTCTTTGTCTCATGTGTGACAGATTCAGCGCTTTGGCATGCTGACAGAAACCTGGCAGCTTTCCATCCCTTGGAACTAGGTTACTGCTGGACTGCACAACCCAGACAGCAGTTTAACCCGAGGGTCAAAGGGCAGTCAGGCGTTATCTACCAACTGGGTGCATTTCCTACGCATCTGTGACTTCCATTTTCAATAAAGAGACTGACAGTGGAACAAGAGCTGCTGGGATCTCCTAAGGTATTTCAAAAACTAAAGGGCAATTTCATATTTGCTTTTCTTTAATATGCAGTGATAGAAGCGTCTCGATCACGAGAAGTACCGAAATGCACATAAACTAATGCCCGCTTTTTACCATAGCTTTTTTATCCAGTTTTATGCAATGACTTTGGTGTCCGAAAACTGTCCAAAGCAGAAAATTCTATAAACCTAAATTATCGGAAATATTAGCGTCAGGTATCCCTAATCACACCTGCAGTGTTCCCTTGCCTTTATGAATAACATGTAAATCCCATGAGTGAGAGGGGGTATTCAACCTGGTATATCGCCTCTTTCCAGGCAGGGAGTTAGAGCACTTATGCAAGAGCAGAAATACACCCTCAGCATCAGTGACCTGCACAAAACAGTTTCCTCTACAAAGAAAGAGCATAAATCTTCTACTTTTGTTGTCCTTTTATTCTAATGCGTGTTTGTATTGTGTGGGCATCTGCATAGCGTGAAAATTCCTAAGATGCAAAAAAAAAGTACTGTGCCGGAGAAAGGAGTGATTAACTATCATGTACAGATGGAGGGGATAAGGTAAGTGGGCCTTTGGAGGTCAGCCTGTTGGGATCCCGCGTTAGGGTCATTGGAAAGTTGTCCCAGGAGTAAATATGGCGTTCAATCAAGCATGTGTTCGTCTAGCCATCTCTACCGATGACTTCCTGTAGCACTTCTCTCTTGCTTTGTGTTTAAATTTTGAAAGCAGGGAATCCTGGTATCTTCCTTCAGTCACAGTGTACCTCAATCTTAGATGGTGCCTGTGCAAGGATAATATCACTCCCTCTAATATCCACTAGGGTAGCCTATACATTTATGGTCCAGCTCTTCTGAATGACCTCTTTTTGAAGTCAGTGTATTTCGATTTTTCACCAGACTGACTCCTTGCACATATCTATGTATTATGGGAAATAAAAAACAATCCTATTGAAAGCCTGCCATTATTTATAACCAAGATATAGTAGTCCAAATCGCCTAACACCTCTAACCCTCAGCAGGTAATCCACCATTTAACCCCACCATCAGTAAAATCAAGTAACTGGCAGTGCTTTGCCAGCATCCTAAAAAATGCTGCTGGGTGGGTCCTTCAACAGCACACAAGGAAGCAGGAAACACATTCTCTCTTTCAATTTTACCACCTCAGATTTCATACAGTTAGATAAGTATATTATCTTCTTCTCTGATATATCATGGCTATTATTCCCCATTCTGTATCTGTATGTTTCTCAAATTCCTCACCCATAAGATGTTTCTAATGTGCTACTACCTTCCAGCCAGTAGTGCTCTTCGTGCAATTCTCTGCATTCATAAACCACATCACAACTGTAGTGTATTGTAAATATATATAGCGGACCCTTCTGGCCCCTGATGGACTCTGTATATTGAAGAATGACTTCGTTTGGGTGTGTCTGAGTGTGGTTAATAAAGTTCACAACGCAACGCATTAGTTAGTTAAGGTTGCACTATGAAGAATAAATAAGTGCACTACAGAGCAACTTGTGTGACACGGTCATTTGCATGCTACCAGGCTGGGGAGGAAGCTTCAACCACTTCCATGAACAAGGCCTTGTCTTTCCCTGCCCTTCTGTTGGCAGACTCCCACAGGCAGTGTGTCCACTCTGTACTGAGAAGTTCTCCTCTACCATATGTCAAGTAGCACTGTATCTGCAGAGTACCTTAACACTTGTGATTCTCAAGGCAGTCCTATGCGAGCAAGTGCCCTCGTTTGACTAGGACAGCCAGAGCACTGGAGTGCAGAAGAGAAGGGTTAGTGTTCCTGAAACTTTTATGGGCAGCTGAGATTAGCTGGTGTTTGTTTCCTTCTAATTGAGCCTGACCTCGGGAAAGTTGGGGCTTGCCATCTATGTAGACCTTCCTTTAGCCTCTCAGTAGACCTTCCTTTAGCCTAGGCTAACTACTGAAAGGCTAACGGAAGGTCTACTGAAATAAATAAAACAGCTAGAATAGAAGACAAGACAAGAATTCTCTCCAGTTTACTGTATTACTTTCCAAAATGTGCTGTTTGACTTATATTTGCATGTGCTTCAGGAAGTCAGGCGTTGTTATTCAATCTCAGGATTAAACTAAAGGGAGTAGGGTGTCTATTCCCATCTTTGAATGCACCGTGGGTTAAACCCTGTTCTTGTATTCTCAGGGGATAACTATATGAGCGCCTGATACCTCACAAACACCCAATCAGGCAATCATTGTTATCTATGTAGCCTGGCTGTACACCGTGTTAGTCTTTGTGGCAAATATGTTCAATCTTTTATAGGATGGTCACTTCTATAGAAAACATGTTCTCTAGTATTTATAACTCCTGTGACGACAGTCTTTCATCCAGCAGACATCTGCTCTTCCTATGTCTTTCATTTTTCTCAGTTTTAGCAACTGCATGGTCCGCAGAGGATTTTACATATGCTTTTGGGGCAGATATTCTTGCCCATCGTTTCCGTCTGGTTGACATCAATTAAACGCTCTGGATGTATGACCAGGAACCTGCTTATATAGCAGGAAACTCCTTCCTGTACATGGAACTGTGTTGTTAGTGGTACCCTCTGATGGCACAGCCTCGGATACAAAAATAATTTTCTTCAAGTGAGATTTTTTTTTTTTAAAGATTACTCTTAAGGTGTAAACACAAAGAGGCATCATTTCAGGTTTGGAGGAGATAAGAGGGCTAAATGGAACAGAAGTAATAACAGAGCATCTGGTGGACAGAAGTTTGGCGTGGACGCTTGCTTTAAGACACCTCAATCGCCGTTTCAGATCATTCACACGGTACAATGGCCCTCTCTAAAAGAAATTAATAGATTTCATCACAACACCAGTCAGTGTAGATGGGGAGTCCGCGCGCTTTCTTTGTTGTGCAAGTGCCGGGTGGATGAATCAACTTCAGAATTCTGCTTTATTACAATTTCTCAGAATACCGGCATTTAAATGAAACCTTTTGTGCATCCCATCCCCGACCCTGAACCACGCGCACATTAACACCATCCAGCTGCCTCAAGGACACCGCCTTGGACACAGTCCTCAAATTAGTTAGATGCAATGCATTGTTGAAAAATAAAGACCACTATATTTGAATGTTCTGCATTGCATCAAGGTTCACCCTGGGGTCATCAAATAACTAAGGGTGGAATATAGCACAGGTTTTCTTCAAAAAGATATTTTCAGTTTTGGCTAATGGGAAATCCTTCTTAAGCAAATGCAGAAGCACATTCCATGCTTAAGGTCAAGATTTTAAAATCAAATACACTAACAGTGTCAATAATGTGAACACGAAAAGCACTGGGAGGTTTGTTTAGCTTACTTTTGTTGAGGAAACAATATACTGCTCTGTCAGGGCGCCCCGTACTGGCAAAGTCTACACAGAGACGTTTTAAAGGCCTGGGCAAAGTGGGCTCTGGTCCAGGGCCACAGCTTATTAGAGGGACACCTGATAAAGCCAGCTCAGTTTTGCAGAGAGTCTTGCCCTGATGACCTTGAAAACCTTCTCAAACTGATTGTTTTAAATGCTATTTTCCTTTAATTAATTTGTATTGTGGGTGATGTTTATGAGTCTATTACAAATTACGGACGTTTTGTAAAGAAATATGTTTCATGCAACATCCATAAAAAAAGTTCTTTTAGATCAAAACAGGATCTCACATACGAGAAACGGGAGGTTGTCACAGAGATTATTTGCAGTAATATTAGTGAGCTGCTGCTGTGTTACAATATTGAAATTACACACTACTATCCCTGAATATTAGATGGAAACGCATTTAGAATCTGGACGAGTGTGTCTGTGCGCTGTCAGTGAGCGGGCCAAAGAGGGCATGAAAGAGATGAAATTGGATCATAAATTCACAGCTGTTCCTAACAGAGGCCCCCAAGATATGTTTGGCCCAGGGCCCCCAAAATCCTTAATTTGTTTCTGTATCTATAGGTCTAGAGTTGGGGAGCATACTAGGTCATTGTCAGAATAAAAAAGCATTTGTTAAAAGTAAAATAGTTTTTGGGTCTGACATGTCATGACAGCCTGATCTCCCTTAAGTGTAAAATTAGCCACAGAGTGATCCTTTATCAGAAATAGAGGGGAGGGACTTTGAGGATTTTATGGAGCCTCTGCTACTTTTAACAGCAACTTCCAGCCAGGACGTGACTGATAAAAAATGCAATGGCGGTTTATTACAAAGTGGCTTACTTCCACTCTGGATTTTTTCACTATCAATCAATCAGAAAAACTTTATTCGGTTTTTGTTTGAAAAACCATAAAAGTTACACAAATATCAAATATGTAAAAACAGTTGAGTAATAATACATAATTTAAAAAGATATCCTGTACAGCAAAATGAATCAGCTAAATAAATAAATATGCCTAAGTAAACAAATTTTACACATCCATGCAGATCCTTGATTTCACAGAAGCTTTTAAAAACCCTACTATAAAAAAGATACAGTCCTCTTTCAGCAGTTGAAGATACACAACAGCTGGACGAACCTGTCTAAAATTCATTCTTTTTAAAATAGGGACCAGAAAGTGCTACGGGGAATTTCGTATAGGCTGCATAAAAACAGAAGTGCAGCAGATCCTGCGGAGACTGTCCGTCGCAGCCGCAGGGACTTAGCTCTTGACCTCTGTTAAAACCCTTAGGTCTCCGTACAATTCTATGGGGAAGTCACAGTTGCAATTTGTAAAGTTTAAGGATCCTTCTAGGGGGACTTTGATCAATCCCTATGGAACTTAAGAGGTTGGAGGGCCGTTCCACCTGTGGATACCGTAGTGCCCAAGTTACCTATCCAAAAAGAGCCGGGTGCATAGGTCTGGAGTGGTGTCGGAAACCGCTGTCGTTCTCAATGGAGGGCTGTGAAGAAGTACTGCTGCCGTTAAGGTGAAAAGGGTCTGGTGGAATCCAAGCCTGGACTCTGGAAGGAACGAACTTGAAAGCAGAATGGACAGAGTTTGGGTCACTGCAGAGTGACCAGGGGCTCGGTAGACAAATGCCCACCAATGCCGGGTGCTTCAGGTGTGAAGAAGGGATGTATGTCGAGTGCTGAGGGGTCGGTGTTGGATCACCAACAGACCTTGGCAAAAACAACCCATACAGGGAGGTCAAGCAGGTTACGGAGTGCACCAGCAAGGTCCAGGGGACTCACCAAGCAATGGGTATTCAGGGAATATCTGGCGCAACCAGGAAAGCCCAACAGAAATCAAGATGACCCTTAAGAGGACCAACAGGCCGAATGACCAGGAGTCGCAAGGGGACCTCAAGCCAGATTGCATAGTACCAGCCCACGGAGCACTCAGTGCAAGGAGGCCGGAGTTCTTTGGTCCAATACTTCTCAGGGTCAGAACTATACGGAGTCCAATGCACAAGCTCGGGAATTACCAACAAGCATATGCAACTGCAAATGGGCGTGGTGCATAGGAGTTCGGGTTATGCAGTCTCCACAAGGGATAATGGCCTCAAACTTGCTGAGAGGGCAGATCAGCCTCAGGGAACTTCAAAAACCCACCTCTTGTGTTGCTGAAATCTTCGGAGTCCACAGGAGCTCAGGAGCAGCAGACCAGGTAGTTGCATTAAGGTAACCTCCAATGACTTGAGGGAGCGACTTCCACTTTCAATGTTTCTAGTAGATCCACAAACGCATCCATTAATCAAAACAATAAACAGCCAGGCTGTTTATTGTTTTGATTAATGGATGCGTTTGTGGATTTACTACAAACATTGAAATTGATTTAAGGAGCTGTCGTCAATGTGTGTCTGATATTTGAATAATAGCAAAACTTTGGGAATCAAAGAAATTTGACCCTGTGATATTTATACGAAGTGGAGGTCGCTCCCTCAAGTCATTGGAGGTTACATTGGACAGTTTGTGGATCTTCAGACGGTGGATCCATTTGAGGTGTTGAGCGGACTGTGGATCAAGAAAGGACAATTTATTGTGAATTTATTTACTAATTTGGTTATTTTCTGTGCTTTAGCACCTTTACCCTCACCGTCGTTCTTGGTAGTAAGTTGCATTAAGGTGCCTGCAAATGCAGGGGAGTGACTCCTTCACTCCAAGGGAGATTCTTCAGTTGTTTTTAGTGCCCCACAGGTCCTCTACGGAGCCTGTATGGAGCAAGGGCACAGACAAAGCTTTGGACTGAGCGGGAGAGGAAGTTGGGCCCAGTCAAAGTCCAGTGTGTCCAGACGGTCGAAGGTCAGAGGTTTCTTCTTGTAGAATCTTGTCCACGTAAATTTTAAAGTCTTACAGCCAGGTAAGCACTTATGTACCCACTGGAAGAGGTTGGACAGATTTGGGGACCCTCCTAGGGGAGGGTCAGGTCCGACGGGTGATTACACCCATGTCCTTTGTCCAGTTTCGCGCCAGAGCAGAAGCCAATGGCTCCCAGAACTGGTTTGAGCTGGACTATGCACAGGGACACCAAATGTGCCCACAGTGCAAACTTTCAGGCACGCTCAGGGTGCACCCACCCAGCCCCAATATGCTAAAGCCTGTCTGGGAGGTGGTCACACCTCCCTGTGACAGGTTGCCTATTGTGCTGCCGTCCTCTGCTTGCGCTTGGCTCAGCAGCAGGAGGGCAGAAATGTATCTCTAGTCAGCAGCATCCATTTTGTGCTCTCAGGCTGTTCTCGACCCTGGGGACCATCACTTCTCTGGGGAAGGACCTTAAAAATGAAAGGAGAGGGGCCGTGCAGCTACCCTCCTGGACATACAAATGGCCCTGAAAACTGCCACCACCCCCCCAGGGCCGGCTCCTGCGATCTCCTAAGGCACCCTCCCTTGGAAGATAACAGTTTGCTTTTGCTTGGCAGTGCTGTCACAGCTTCCACCAAGCGAGAGGAAACATAACTTCACACTCAGCAAGCATGAGCTGTCACACTGCTCCCACTTGCTGGAAGTAGAGTTTTCATCTGTTTCTCTGCTCACTCCCATGCTGGCACGGAAACAGATAAAATAATTTCTCCCTCAGGCAGGGAGCTGCATGTTTAGCATCTCCTTGCATGCAGAAATAATGGGGGCTCCTGCTGTAGGCTGGAAGCTGACTTGCTGGAATCAGAGTTTTCATCTGTTTCTCTGCTCGCTGCCATGCTGACGGGGAAACAGAAGAAAGAATTGCTCCCTCAGAAAGGGAGCTGCATATTTAGCAGCTCCCTGCATTCTGGGAACAATGCTGGCTCCCACTGGAGGCCAGTAGCTGGCAGGAACAGCGTTGGCATTAAGGCTCCCCCTCAGCCCTCATCAAACCACACTGAATATCAGTCAGGCTCAGGGTATAGTGGGACAGGGCCAAAATTGACCCAGGGAGGGGGATCTGCTCCCCTTGGAAAATTATAAAACTGTGAACTCTTCTTGGTAAAAATAAGGTTCTATTTTTGGCCCGGCGCTCTTTTTACGGATATTAAACCTCAGACAGCACTTACACATATAAACATAGCAGGTTCCCCAGTTGAAGCTCCACGTCAGTAAAGCACAAATAATCTTGCCTTCTTGGTCATTGGTCAAGGCAATGCAAGTGCGTTTCCTCTCGTATTGCTCATTTAAAAAATATCTGAAAGCCAAAAATGCTGCACCTTGCATGTGGGATCAATTCTTTCATCTGTTTTCCTGTCCGTATGACAGCGGGCAGGAAAACAGATGTAAAGTCCGCTCACAGTGAGCGGGAGCAGTTTTCCTGCTCCTTCCTGATGGGAGCGGACTTACTGCTAGCTTTTGCTTGTCAGGAGCTGTCAAAGCCTCCCCTCCCTTTATTTAAGATAAAAAATAAGTCTCCAGGACCTGGCCTACCTAGGGGACCATGTTTAAACAAGCGCAAGAGACCGCTCCTTTTTTTTGGGGGTTTTTATACAGGGATTTGTGAATCTTCATGATTTTGCCCCTACATTTTTGTTTTCAAATGCTTTTTGGCCATGGTGAAATTCTGGGGGCCCCACAGCCAGGCCTAGGCTTAGGGAGTCAGGGTATTCCTACCCTGCCCCCTTATTTTTTTTAAAAGTTTGTTGTTTGAGACTCTGCTGAGTTTGAGTCCCAAGATGGCTGCCAACACTTCCTGGTTGAAGTGTAGGCAGCCAATCAGATTGCAGCACGAGAATGGGAGGATTTGCACCTCTATATATACAAATTTGCTTTTCCTTTACCATCCCCAAAAATAATGAACAAATAAAAAATGAACCAAGAGCTAGCTTTCTGACGAATTTGGCTTAATTCTGTCCAGTGGTTGGGGCTGTAGTAGTGTCAAAAACCTCTATGGGAATTAACATTGGAAAGAACGTTTTGGGAAGCCCCTATTTTTTTGGTCCCTGCTTGGTGAATCACCTCAAACCTTTCAACACAGCAACTGAAGTGTGCTTTGTACTAATTTTGAAATGCTCGTGAGGATTTGTCAAACTGTTCCTAAATTATTGACAAAACAAAAAATGCTTTCCCTATGGAAACTAGGTCCTAACTATAAATACCTACTGGCGAGCCTATAGGGATTTTTCATTTTTTTAACACGACTACAGCCTAAACCACTGAATGGTATTATACCAAATTTGGCAAAAAGCTAGATGTTGGTTTAAAAAAGCGTGCTTTTTGTGAAAATCCATTTAGTAGTTTCAGAGATATTTAGGTTTAAAAAATATAGATATCTGGGAGCCCAAAGTCCTACTGAAACCCTACTGAAATTCGATTGGCTACCTACACTTCAACCAGGAAGTGATGACAGTCATCTTGGGACCAATATTTGTGATAGCACCCTATTGAAATGCATTGTAGTGAATAGAAAGGTTTAGAGAGTCACAAAAAGGAGAACGTTAAAGGGTGATAACAGATTTTAGTTACAATATAAATCATTTTTTGATGGTACTATACTAATTTTAGGAATTGTGGTGTGTCTAAGTTGATTTTCTCCTGTGGAAAAGCCATCTGCTGGGATTTCAAGAATCATGTTTGTGAGAAAACTGTTATCCTATAATTTCCCCATTGAGGTTATGAAAGGTGCTCCAGAAGCTAAAATGAGAGCATATATTATGTAAATTCACACTATCTTTGTCAGCCATGAGAAAATTAGGTCTGACAGTTGATTGGCAAAACACAGAAGATGATGGATGGAATGTTGCACAATGGCAAAACATTCACCCCAGTCACAGATCTGGGTTTAATCCATCGTTATTTTGCTCACCAAGCCACCCCAGTGCAGAATTGGCTATATGCAAATCAGTCTTGACCCTGTGCCTCATGGGAACAGTCCAGCCCGAGCTGCCAAGCCATGTCTTCCCTGGACCGGAATCAAGCATCCTAGGACCGGTTTCTGGCTATCAGCCATCTTCAGTCAGGATAGCTTGACTCCAGTGTCTTAGTGAGCTGGTACCCACGCCTGGGCATACCCTTCCCACATAGGGTGAACAGCAAAACACACAAGATGATGGACGGAATGTTGCACAATGGCAAAACATTCACCCCCAGTCACAGATCTGGGTTTAATCCATCGTTATTTTGCTCACCAAGCCACCCCAGTTCAGACATGGCCATATGCAAATCAGTCTTGACCCTGTGCCTCATGGGAACAGTCCAGCCCGAACTGCAAAGTCATGTCTTCCCTGGACCGGAATCAAGCATCCTAGGACCGGTTTCTGGCTATCAGCCGTCTTCAGCCAGTTGATTCCCTTGTGTTCTACTGGAGCGAGCCTCACAGAGTGTTGTTCTAAAGAAGCACTAGAGCACCAACGGTGTTACTTATGATAAAAGTATGACACGTTGACTGAATCATACTGATAAAACTTAAAACATTTAATTTAGAACTGAACATAATGAGGGGGTTCAGTTTGTCATGGAAATTATAGTTGGTGTCGTAGAAAGAAAAATTAGGACACATTTTAAGTGAGTTCTCAAATATCTTCCTTTTCTGGTTTTTTAAAAACATTCTGACATGCAGACTGAAACATGCAGACTGAAATATGCACTTTCAACACTTCCAGTCCGAAACATGCACTTTCAACACCAGCAGCAGACTGCCAGTTAACCCCCTGGTGATCAGCAGTTTTAACTACAGTGTTCTAATGAGCAACTAGCGTATTAACATTCAACATTTTTGCCAAAGATGTGGCACATATGAACGCCATCTTGATGGAATCAAAGTAGAAAACTGAAAGTATTTTCTACTGAGGATACTGCAATAAATGATGAAATTAGGGAGCTTCATAAAATATAAGTCTCCAAAGATAGAAACCGGGGGCAAAGAGAGCAAATATAGCAGAAATGTCACCCAAATGTAGCCCAAGTGTAGCCCAGTAACTGAAGTCTGCAAAACACTTTATCATTTTGTTTTTTTTGTAGTTTTATAGAGCAGACTTGACACAAAGGTATAGGAGTGCTTTACATGAGCATCAGTTACATCACACAAGGACACATTCATTTTGGTTTTAGGCATGGGGAGATTAAGTGATTTGCACAGAATCTCAGGATTTCGAGCTAATGCCGAAACGCCAATGTGGTTCCCCAGTTGCAAAGTCTGCAGCTCTGCCTGTAATGCCACATCCTCTACCTTAAGTGTAACATATGGCCAAGTGATCAACTGGATACAAAAACATAAAGAAAGCAAATTATTTAAAAGTGCTTTGTTGTTATTTGAGAACTTGGAAAATATGTCCTCATTTTACTTGTTTAGAGCACCAACCATAATTTCTACCGGAATAAGACCCTCTCATGGAGGATGGTGCAGAGGCAAAAAGTTGACCACGCTATGTAGGTGGGAGGGGCAGTGGCAGCACAATAGACCTTGGAGAGCAGAGAAAAAGGGGGCAAGGGCACCAAACCAACCATGCACTACAGGCAAGAGAAGAGGTCGTCTGCAGAAGGTGGGGATAGGAGGCTTAGCTCTGTCCTGGTTTGAGAGCTTTCTATCAGGCCGCTCACAAAGTGTCAGATTGGGCTCCCATCATTCCATCTTTAGGGAGCTCATCAAGGGGGTTCCACAAGGCTCATGTTTAAGCCCCACACTATTTAATGTGTACGTGGCACCCTTAGCTGACATTGTGAGAGCTTATGGGTTCACTCCAGTGTCGTATGCTGATGACACTCAGCTATTGTTTCCATTCCAGACCCTCACTCCTGCAACTAAACATTCCTTTGCCGAAGGTATGAGAGCGGTGTCTGACTGGATGGCCTCCAATTGCCTACAATGTAATGTGGGCAAAACCGAGGTCATGCTTTTTGGGGAAGCCTCCCTCCTATGGTCACCGGAATGGTGGCCACTGGAGTTAGGACCAGTTCCATGTCCCAGGCAGACAGTGAAGAATCTAGGCGTGCGGCTGGACCAGGCACTAGTGTTAAAAGAACACGCGAATCAGATGACTGGGTCCTATTTTCGGGTCATCGGACTCCTGAGACGCGTGTTTCCATTTCTGCCTGACAGTTACAGAAAGACTCTTGTCCAGGCTCTTGTAATCAGCCGGTTGGATTATTGTAATGGCCTTCTTATATCTGCCAATGAAGATCAGCTTGGCAGACTGCAAGTGGCACAAAATACTGCGGCAAGACTGGTCCTCAATGCCCCGCCTAGATCACCCTGACATCCCCTACTGAAGAACCTTCACTGGCTGCCCATTCACCAGCGGGTTAAATTTAACATCTGTTGTGTTATACACAAATGCCTTTTTGGCTCGGGCCCAAAATATTTGGCTGGAAAATTTTATATCTATAAGCCTGGACGCCTCCTGCGGTCTAGTAATCAACTGTTGCTTCAGATTCCCCTAATTAGGAAAGTCAGACAAGGTGGCAGAGCACTCTCATACAAGGGCCCCACCCTCTGGAACACACTCCCGCTTACTATGAGGCAAAATACCAACTACCTTACCTTTAGAAAATTATTGAAAACTCATCTATTTATGACGGTTTAATTCTTGTGCTCTCTCTTGACTCCGTTTTCAGGCATCCTTGGTGAACTAAGCGCGGAGATACCCCTTCGGGGGTCGAGTCCGGCGCTATATAAGCATACAAATAAAATAAAATAAATAATATAAAAGACCATTGATGCCAGACGGAAGAGGCAGTGGCAGTTCAACCATATAAACCAACTGACCCCATTCAGGCAGGAGACTCCCAATGTTTTTTAAGCCCAACAGGTATTTGTCTCCTGTCTAAAATATCCTTGTTTTCAATGAGGAAAATCAATTCCCCAGTTTTGTTTTTCAAAAACTCTCTCTTACCAAGTTCAAAATGTTTGGCAAGCGTGATACATTGGATCACAGGGGGCAGGAAAAATGGGGTAGGGACACAGATTAGAATACTAGAGGGCAGGAGTGAGACAGGCAGAGGCACCAAACTGACTTTACAGGGTAGGCATCAGGGCTAGCAGCAGCAGAATACATCACACAGGGCAAGCAGGATGGCAGTGCAGCAAATTGACCATGGCAGCAACAGGGAGAGAAGAGGGCCATGCAGATGGACAACAGAAAGCAGAAAGGAAAGAGGCAAGCTGGTTATAGCGGACAGAAAAGATGGACAGTTGCAACATAACGGAACATGAAGGGAAGGAGGGCGGGGGCAGGGGAACGACAGCGGACCAAACAAGGCAGGAGGGAGGAGATAGGGGTCTGCACATCAAAAATGGAGGGCAGGGGGCAAGGGAGCAGGGCAGGAGCAGCAAGCTGACCGTGGAGGGCAGGTGGGATGAACACTAGAAGCCAATGAGAGCCACAGTGTGACTATAATGGCATGCACAGAGACAACAGAGAGAAGGTGGGAGGGGGTCAGGGGCAGCTCGCAGATCACACAGGGCAGGTGGGTGGGGTTGTGGCAGCACAGAAGATGGCGCATGGCAAGCGGGAGAGTTAGTGGCAGCACAATGGCCATGGTGGGCAAGAGGCAGGGGCATGCACAAAAGATCATTGAGGACAGAACAGCGGGGTAGAGGCTGGACACAAACAAAAATAAAGGGGAAAGGACTTCAAATCAGAACAGGCAGGGCAGACAGGCAGAGCAGTTGCAGCACAAAGCATAGAGGGTAGAAGGGAGTTGCAGCTAAATGGACCATAGAGGGCAGGCTGGAGGGGATAGAGGCAGTGGCAAGTATATAGAACACTCAGAGTAGAAAAGAAGGTGGCAGGTCCATGGAATGTGGTAGGCAGATAGTAGGGAGAAGGGGCATGCACTCAGACATCGGAAGGCAGGAGGACAGAGAGTAGGGACCGCTAAGCACAGAGGCTAAGCAGGAGGACAATGATGCTGCATAGAATTGGGAACCAGTGAGCAGGAACATTGAGCTAAATGGAAGGCAGTTGCAGCATTTCGTACCATGCTGGGCAGTGCAGGAAATTATGAGACCCAAGAGACCCAAGGGACAGACCTCATGCAGCACTCTCTTCAGCATGTTGGGTTGTCTGAGGTTCAAAGGGCCCTGGATGAAAGCAGCAAAGGAAAGGCCCTAGGCCAAGACGGGATCGCTTTGGATATGTTACGGTAGCAGCAAGATAAGTGGGACCCCTTTGTCAACGAATGGTTACAATGCCAGTACAGAGATAGGCCCCATTACATCTTGGAAATCTTCAATGAAAATCCGGATTTATAAAAAAAGGTGATAAATCCCTTCCACAAAATTATCGGCCCATATCACTGTTAGATGCCACTGCAAAAGTTATGGGATGTATAACTACTCATGGATTGGAAGATTGGGTTTTTGCTAATAACATACTAGGTGATACCCAATTTGGAATAACAAAGGGCTCAATGCAGACCACCAATATTTAAATGTAAGTATACGGTAGCTAATAGGAGATCGCTGTACCAATCCTTCATGGACTTGTCGGCAGCCTTTGACGGCATTTCGACCCAAAACTGTGGAAAATTATGGAGAATTTAGGGGTTGACGTAGGAATTATCTCTTTCATTAGGCAACTGTACTCGGACTCTAATGCCAGTGTGTGTTTTGGAAGGGATGGTGAATGTGTGGGCAGTTTTAACATCAAAAGAGGGGTTAGGCGGGGGGTTCCTAGCCAGTGTACATTATGGAAGGGATGGTGAATATTTGGGCAGTTTTAACATCAAAAGAGGGGTTAGGTATGGGTGCGTCCTAGCCCCCTTCCTCTTCTTCCTATACGCGAACAGGGTTGAAGCAGCCTTAACTATAGCTGCTAGACACATAGCAATGATATGTTTGCGCTCCCTCCCAATTTTACTTCATCCCAATGATGCCGTACTAATTGCTAGAACTGGGAGGGAGTTGGAGGGCCTAATTGATGACGATATTGCCTTCATGTTGAGTCTGGACCTGAAAGTAAATGTCACCAAGACGTACATTATGTCCTATGAGCCCAAATCCAGGGTAAAACCTTCCTTTTATGCGGAAGGGCACAAATTGGGCAAATCACCTACATTCTTTTACTCAGGGATACTCTTCGATAGCAAAAACTCTTGGTCCCCCATGATAGCGAATAGGTGTGTGCAAATGGAGAATGCTATTAACAGGATATTTTCTTTTATAAAGAGGCTGGATTTTAAAGCACTTAGGGAACTCCTCACCACATATGAGCTCATGACTGTGGCAATGCATCTTACGGTGCGAGGATCTGGGGAATGGCCAACACTCAAAATATTCAGGTTGAAGGCATATTTTGTAAACATGTTTAGCTCTACCACCAAGTTGCTTGAATTACATAGAACATTCTGAACTAGGAATCTCATACTTATATGATAGGATAAAGGTGGCTCCAATCATGGTTTGGCATTCAATTTGCCCCAAGAGGAAATGGGACTGAATAAGTGAATCCTCAGGGACTCCATGAATCTAGATCCTGTGATGGAGATTCTGTGGCTGAGACATTTAAAATCTCTATGTGAGGAGATTGGCTTGGTGGATCTGTTTAATAAACCAGACTCCTGCAGAATGGTAGCCAAGCATAACTTGAATCATTGCTTTCAGAATAAGGCCAACGGGGCGAGATGAATGAGGGAAAGAGCTAAACAATCTGTTTTTACTTCCAGTATGACACCCCACCAGGAGGGCTCGACATTTTAACTGACCCTGGTCCAAAAGGATCAGCAAAGATTTATTCTGATCCGTTTCAGGTCAAATATGTTGCCTCTGATGGTGGGATTTCCGAGTGGATGCCATTCCCTGGCAGAACTAGCACTATGACCATAGAACCGTGTGTAGCTCATAGTAAGATTGCATATTGTACTTTTCTGTCCATATTATGAAATCTCTAGGAAAAGATTGTTATTGCCTTTATTTAAAAGTTACACTTAAGATTTACACAGTGCAGACCAGCTCTAATGTTTTTACAGCAATGAAATATTCCATTTGTGTGTTGTGTAAAGGCATCATATTTATGGAAGGTATTGAAAATAAGGAAAAACCTACGGGTGGAAGTTCCCTATGAGAAGGATAAGCTTGCACAACTATCAGATGATTTTATTGCGATATTGAATTTCATAAAGATTAATTTGAGAAAATTGTTTATTAAGATGTCTGTAACAACTGAAATATTTGGTGAATTGATGAACTTGTGCGTTGTGAAAGGACCTCATATTTATGGCATGTACTGAAAATAAGGAAAAACCTGTGGATGGAAGTTTCCAAAGTAAAGCATCTTCCTGTGCGACCACTATATGATGAAATTGTTATAAGGATTTTTATAAAGATTAATTTTAGAGAATAGTAATAACGTAAAAGTCTCATGATTTAATGAACTCCCCTTGTCTATATGTAAATATTGTGTGCAAACTTTGTTTTATCTTTTTAGAAGTGAATTTTTTTTAACCATTTTTGTCTTTTACATACCTGTATACTTTTATGTTACTGAAAAGTGTTGAATACAATTATTACTGACTGACTGAGTGAGCAGGGTCATGGACATGGACAATGGATGGCAAAGAGGAGGGGGGCAGGAGCAGCTAGTTTGGGTGTGGGCAAAACAATGCGAGGCGCTGGGTTCAACCCCACCCCCACTGTGAATTGCGATGAACATCTTACTTCACGCTAAAAAGAACCGTAGAAAGTACCCGAAAAAAACAAAGGTTACATGTATTGTATAGTTAGGAAACAGAATTTTAAAAAACTTAGAAATTCACTGGAAAAACAAAAGTTACAGGGTCATTTACCACTCATAAACATTTTAAGAACATTCACAGTCACTGATGTCATCAGTGATGTCCTCAGTGATGTTATTTGAGATGTCATCAGTGATGTCACTAGCCATGTTATGAATGATGTAATATGTGAGGCCATAAGCAGTGCATTGTGGGGCACAAGTTTTAGTTAACTCAGCTAACTATAACTACTGAATTTCTCTGGTTTTGTACGAGTGACATGCCAGCCTAACTATAACGTCCCTGTAACCTTTGTTTTTTTCCAGTGAATTTCTAAGGTTTTTTTAAATGCTAATGCCTAACTATAACATCCATGTAACCTCTACTTTTTTAAGTGAATTTCTATCAGTTTTAAAGTAGTAGTCATGTTTGCAGAGTGGTGGAGAAAGGGGACGGAGCCTCTGACCATTCTCAGGGATTCCGCTGTGTAGGACTTACAGGATGTAACAGAAGCGCTTCTTGGACCCCAAGGTCCCTCAGGAGTAAAGTGGACTTTGTCCCCCAACCAGTAGTGCTCCAGGAGCAACGCTTGCAGAGTGGTGCCGGAGGGGGGCAAATTTGAATAATAAAAGGGGGCCATGTAGCCCCCTCCCATATTCAAATTTGCCCCAGGGATGTGGTGGTCCCCTGGGCTGAGGGGTCCGCAAGGGACCTCCTTCATTAGTGTATTAGAGTCCTGGTTAGGTGGTGGTCCCCAAGGCAGTGGGCGAGGCTGTAGACCCCCTGCATTACTTATAAAAAGAGTGTGCCCCAGGGAGGTGGCAGCACCTGGGGTAGGAGGGGGTCCACGAGACCCCGCCCATATTGTTTAAATTAGTCCCAGGGAGGTGGCGGTCCCCAGGTCAGAGGGGCCCATGAGCCCCCCACCAACATAAGAAGAAATAGCCCCACGAAGGTGGTGGTCCCCAGGGCCTTGATGAGCCCTAGGAGGGGGGGCTGGTGTGCCCTCCTCCAATATTTAGTACATGCCCCTGGACCTGGCTCACCAAGGGGTTATTTAAAAGGAAGTGCGGGAGCCTCTATATGATGCCTGTTGTCTAAAATATTATAGAGATGCATTGAATCCCTAGCATCATTAGCACAGAACAAAGGGGCATATTACCAACGATGAGCGATATTTATCGCTAACGATGCTTAGCAACGAATTTTTTAACGCTAAGCAACGCCGGAAATTATCGCAGAGATAACTTGCTATTAGCAAGGTTTATCTCAGAAGTGATAAAAATCCTCGCGCTAACTGCTAAATGTGAGATCATCGCTGGAAAACCAACGATAATCTCTCGAAGTTTGGCGTTAGCTTGATGATAGGGGCTCACAAACTTAGCCATGATATATCCACCTTCCATAGGATATCATGGCTAAGTCAGGAAAATACCAGGTGTAAAAAAAGCAGTGCTAACCGCGGTTAGCGCTGCTTTTTTTTATCACTAACAGGGTTAGCGAAATCCTTGATAATAGGAGAAATGTCGCTTAACAAAATTTCTCCTATTATTTGTCTCTGAAACGCCCCCTTTACATCTCATTAGAGATGCAAGGGGAAGCGTAGAGAAAAAGGGTGCTAACATGCGAATTTGCGTGTTAGCACCCTGTTGCTGATAGGGAGAAAATGTTATCTCCGCTTTCTTGGCTTTTATAGCCAAAAAAGCGGAGATAAATCCCTTGATAATATGCTCCAAAATTCCTAATACGAATGGCATATAGATATATTGATTTCCTTTGCAATGGTAATAGAGCAACTCAGAATCACATGGCATTCCACCTCCTTGAAGAAGGTATAGATGTCTACAATAACATGTAGTTAAAATCTGTTTTCACTACAGATTAAATTAACTAGATAGGATAGCACTGCTATAGATAACATTAGTTTAAGGTCAAACTTTGTTAGGGTTATTTTACTTGCTGGCTTTTCTGCATTTGTTACACCATGAGCTTTCACACAATGGTGCAGCCAATAATGTGGTGCCTTCAAGGGGACAGCTCCCTTTACAGCCCTGCGGTGCTGCCTCTGGCCTGGCCTTCATTATATGTAAGGGAAATTCCTCTTCACTTCTTATTTAACAGCCAGGCCATCGTAATGTTAGGTACTCCAGTTCCACCTTTACTATCATTCTGGGAAGGACTGGTCAGGATCGGGTTTCGCGCTGAGCAATCCCTATATAGTGCTGTAAGAATTTGGAGTATTAGTTAAGGGGGTGAGTAGCTTGGCACAGAGCAGTCAGGCTTAACTTACAGACAATGAGTAAAATATGTATACAGTACTCAAATAGTAATGAAATGAAAGCAAAGCACAAGAACAATCCCAAACTAATTTTAATAAATAAAATTACAAGCAAATGGCAAAAATCCAATAAGTAAAATGGTAGCATGGGTTTTTAAAGCTTGAGATAAAAATGTCACCAAAAATCACAAGGCACCAACCATTTGGTCATGCTAGAAACAGGTCAAAGTCAGTTAAGGCCGACCACGAGGGAGCATCGGTCCCATCCAGTGACCAGGTTCATCCTGGTTGAAAGTTACATTTAGTCTTAGAAAGTTTTATGGAGGTCGAAAGACTTCAGCTGGGTCAGGCTGGCAGCTGGATTGGACGAGAGGCGGCGTGAGGACTCAGGGTTGCTTGGCATTGATCGCATGCTGCTTGGCATCAAGATGGTTGATGTTGAGTCTGCTGATGCAGATGATCGGAAACTGTTTGACGTTGAGTCCTGTGAAGCTGTGGATGAAGCATGTTGGTGTTGCTGCTTGGATTGAGTCCAGTGATACTTTCAGTTAGGCAGGGAGGAGTATACTATTACCACAACCAAGAGTTCAGGACCTTGTGGACAGTACTTGGCAGTCGGGACTCACTCCCACAGAGCCTAGCAGAGAGCACAAGTCATATTCAGTTGGAACTAGTCAGCTGGAAAGCATGTAATGGGTCTCTAGAAGCTTGTTGCAGTGTCAAACAGGAATCCAGCAAACAAACTCTTGGAGTCATTTCTGGGCAAGTAGGTCTAATCATCCTTGAGGTTGTTCAGACAGCAGGGCAGTCCTTCTTCTGATTCTTCTTAAGTCCAGGGGATTTTGGAGGCAGGTTCTGGCGAAGCCATTTTTATGCCCAATGCCAGCCTGTGGTGGGGTAATCCTTTGTTTATCATATAAACCAGTTCTGGCCAGCTCCCCCTCCTTCTGGATTTGGAGCCAGCCTGATTAGAAAGACAAAAGGGAGCCAGACCTAAGTGTGAGCTTCATCTGCAAGCTCCATTGAATCTATTTTAGTACACAAGCTCGACTTATTGAGAAATCTGGCACAGCAACATGGGGTCTCAACTTCACAGATGAAATGTAGACCCTCATTTTCAGTATAGTTACCAAGAGGCTCTCACCACCCTGTTGATGATAGATAGGAAATACTTCTGATCATATGCCTCTTGATTAACCTCTAATGCTCCATCTAGACGTACACCATTTACTAAAGTACTAAACCTGGCTAGACATTAAGACTTGGCTACAAATTAATTGCAAGCAATAGGCAATTCAATTCCTATTGCAGTGCTAGTCCCAACAGTAATTTTAAGATATCCCTATATAAACTTTTGGACTTATTTGGTTGGTCCACATATTGTTATTTTATGTTGGTAGTTGCCTTTAGCCCATCTGTGAAAGTTTATCTGTAATAAGGTGTTTCTGTATTGTGTTACTGTAACATGATGTTAGACGCCGCTGATTTCCTTGAAAAAAGCCAACATTAGAGTTGATCTTCCTACTCTAATGATATGACACTACGGATTTTTGTGTAAAAATGTAGGACCGTTTGGGTCCTAACTCTATGTGCAAAATATAGTTGTGTCTTAGTTCCACATATGTATGCACATTGTAGGCACCATTGTAAACTGCTTCCCTCCCAAAAATATATCTCTTCATTGTCTGCAAATTGCACCATTTTTAATTTTAATTCAGCATTCCCTCTATAGATTGACACAGACTGATATTGTGCACTGCATTCCTTATCTTTATCCTGCTTGACTGCTCTAGGATGGTGACCATAATTTCCTGGTCCTTCATGTGACATTACCATTATATGCCTTCTTCAGTTTTTCCCATGTCTGCTGCTGAACCTTATAAGGACCCTTGTGGAGCCCCTCACCGGTGACCTAGAACGCTTTTCCAGTCGAGAGACCATAGGACTTTAAGTAATTTCCGTGCCACGGGCCGTGATTAATCGAGTGTCCCCCGGTCTTTTGTTACTATCATGTGTGTGTTCTTTCCCCTTTTTTATCAGACCCAGGGCCCGACTGAGGACAGGGCACCATCCCAGATGCACCTCCTTGCATCATTTGCTGATGCAATAATGAGGACCAAGTAAGTAATGTGCGGTTGACAGTAAGCAACATCCTCTGCCTTCTTCCAGCTTCTGCACCCCGTTGACCTCTGGTAGAATCATAGTTGTCAGCCGGTTCTCCTCTCTTGAGGTTATGTCCCACCCCACAACAAACTGTCTCTTCCTAATAACTATATGGATAGTGATCTTGCCAGTACACTGGTTCCGCCGAAGGAACACAAAGAATTCCATTCCTTTTCTGTACAGTCACGGACCCTGGCCATGGTGTTTTGCCAACTGTTGTTGCCCACAGACTTCCAGTGCCCTACGCTTACCTAGTGTCCCCAAGGTACCTTTTAGGCACGTGGCATAACTTCAATATAGTATTCCTGGTGCAATGGAACTTCTTCTATGCTAGATGCTTGATTAGATCTAGCCCTCCAGCATTCCTTTTTTTTTTTTTTTAGCAAGGTCAGTGGAATAGTTGATAGGTATATAGACGCTGGAGGGATTTTCACTCGGGGTTATTTATGTGGACATTACTATTAGTAACGGTGCTATAGGGATGGGGAGAACCACCCGCCAACCTAAATCTCTGTGGTGAAACCTTCAGAACAAAGCAAAAATTATACCCTAGCACCGATAATTTTCAAGAAACAGTCTTTTCAGAGGTTTGTAAAAATACACAACAAAGTGGATGAATTATATCAATTCTTTCTTCTTTTTAATCAATCTTCCTGATGTTAGGCGTTTTCGTTTTCCAAGCCAACACGTGTTTCATCGCCTCTTGTAAATTAGTACATGCGACTTGTTCACGGCTAAGTAAAAACATGTATATGTACAGTGTAAGTTTTCCATGTAATCAAAATAAACGTAAATGCACAATTTGTAAGTAAGACTAACAAATGTGCCCCCAGGGAAATCTCCCAGGGTTACTCCTTGTGCCCAACTTTGAAATACAAAGACAATTTATTCATGCATATGGCAAACAGTGAGTGTTGAAAGACTTCATCTGTCAGCATGCAGATTCTTCATATGAGTATGCATATATGTTACATTGCATATTACATATAATTTCCCAAAAAGTGCTCGTGAGTTTTCGGTTGATTATGTCTTAGGTCACGGGTACTCAAAGTACGGCCCGCGGGCCGGCAGCGGCCCGGCAAGCCTTCCTTGGCGGCCCGCGGACCTTACAGACATCATACCTGTGTTATTTTTATTTTTTAAAGTGCCAGCAAACACCACTGATTGCAACAGCACGGACTCAGAGAGACGGGCTAGGCGATTCCAGCGATATTCAGAGGGCAGCTGCAGAGGCACTAAGAAGAGGTAAACAAAGCCTCATTAACATGTAAATGGTCTTTTAAAGACCTGTGAAGTACTGGGTGCGGCTGTGTGCGCACGGGGAAGCTGCCTCATCCCGGGCTGACACACTCAGGGTGAGGTGACAGAGGACAGCAGGGACTGAGGAGGGGGCATGGGGGTTGGGGTGGTTTTTGCCCCTTTTGATAAACATATTTACATTAGCATAAAGAAATTGTGTCCGTGCTCGGTGCCTTTGCAGGAACTTTTACTGATGGCTTTCATAGTTGATTAATCTCAACTTCACAGCAGGAATTTTTTCGAAGCACGGGCAAAATAAGATTTTGCGTTTAGGTACTCCCTTTGCCATGCAATCTGGCACCAACTTGCAGATGCAAGCGGCCAGGCAGCTGCCTACAGTGGCTTAATGTATCCCTGGGCCTGGTTAATCTTTCAAGTATTGACATCTGAGAAAACGCGTCTGTGGCATGACAACATTTTACATAATATTGCTTCAATTTAAATAGCATTGCTTCTTCCGAATGGTGAACTTACTAACCTTTATTCCATTCCTTCAAATTGGTCTGCCTTTTCTGCCCTTTTTAGGTCTCGTGACCTTAAATGCGCGCAAGCGCATTGAGGAACGAGAATTCAAGTGCTCAAAATGCTCATGAAACCACCAGCTTTTTGCTGGCGTTTTCATGCAGTTCATGTGAACCAAGTGTTCAAACATGAACGCGCATCAGCCTCCCTCCATTTGCCGCACAGCACATCAAAGGGCTTCGCCCAGCGTGCGCTCTGCGGCTTCTCGGCTTCTCCTCCCCTAACTTCCTTGCATTTCTCCTCCCCCTCCCCAGCCAGCTTCCCCCAGGCCGTGTTCCCTCATCCCTCGCACCCCCTCCTCCTTCAGCTTATCACATTCTTCAAACTAAAAATGCGTCCCCGCTTGTAGCATGCAGGGGCCTAAAGTGATTTTTTTTCCCCGACAGATAAAGGTAAGTTGCATTTATATTTTCCATTTAAGGTATGTGCGTTGTATTGTGTATGTCTGTACGTAAACATCTACCAAAATCCCCCAAGATCAGAGTTCACTTACTTTTATTTATGCACTTTGAACGCTGCCCAGATCAGTGATGAGTGCTTGGCAAAGAATAAATAGTAATAATAAAATACATTTTCATGCAGATTTTAATAATGCTAATCAGTAAGTGGCCACATCAAAGGCTCTGTGCCACTTTCACCCACACAGCAACACTTACAGACACGCAACGCCACTCACACCCACGCAAGCCCGCTATCATCCACGCAACACCACACTCACCCACGCAACGCCACTCACCCAAACAACACCACTCACACACGCAACGCAACTCATCCACGCAACCCCACTCATCCACGCAACCCCACTCATCCACGCAACGCCACTCATCCACGCAACGCCACTCACACACGCAACGCCACTCACACACGCAACGCCACTCACACACGCAACGCCACTCACACATGCAACGCCACTCACACATGCAACGCCGCTCACACATGCAATGCCACTCACACATGCAACGCCACTCACACACGCAACGCCACTCACACACGCAACACCACTCACACACGCAACGCCACTCACACACGCAATGCCACTCACACACGCAACGCCACTCACACACGCAACGCCACTCACACACGCAACGCCACTCACAAACGCAACGCCACTCACACACGCAACACCACTCACACACGCAACGCCACTCACACACGTAACGTGACTTACACACACGCAGTGCCACTTTCACCCACACTGTGCAGTGCACAATAGGTCTCGCAGTAGGAAAGTTGGAGCTATTGGTTTTGTAAATGACAAAGCCCTTTATGTTTTTAAAATGTAAACAAAAATAAAAGGCATTGTTATTTGCAACTGTAATAGCTCCAACTTTCCTACTGCGAGACCTATTGGCAACGCCAGTGCTTGATAGATGAGCGTCAGCTTTTTTCTTAGTCTTCAATAAATTCGAAATAAATCAACGTGTGAAATACACTCAGGTTATTTACACTTTGTGTGCGAGCTAGTCATACGCACCAGCTTTAGCTTTACAATAAATTGTGCAAACAAATCCAGTGCCCATATAAAAGCCAAGAGGAACAAGCATTGGCATGGCCAATAGGTCTCGCATTTGGGACCTTATTAGTATTTAGTTATGCACCACAATATCCCTGGTGCAACAACATCAACTGTTGCGTTGCTAAACACTTATAAGGTCCCAGACACGAGACCTATTGGCTATGCTAATGCTTGTTTACCTCAGCTTCTTTCTATATGTATGAGTGCTGAATGCAAATTGCTGCCTGCCAGAATTAAAGACAATAAATCCTATTCCCTGCATTGCCACTTTAAGTGCTAAAAGATGCTAAAATAATCGGATATTTGTGGTGTGAGGTGACGAAGGGCAGCAGGGAGTGAGAGCCAGGTGAGATGGGAGAGGGTGACAGAGAACAGCAGGGACTGAGGGGGAGGGGGTGAGGTGACTAAGGGCAGCAGGGAGTGAGAGCTGGGTGAGATGGCAGAGGGTGACAGAGGCCAGCAGGGACTGAGGGGGGTGAGGTGACATAGGGCAGAAGGGAGTGAAAGCCAGGTGAGTGGAGACAGATAGAGACAGAGACAGATAAAGACATATAGAGACAGAGACAGATAGAGACAGGGGCAGATAGAGACTGGGGCAGACAGAGCTAGATAGAGGCAGGGACAGACAGAAACCGTTGGAGGCAGAGACAGACAGAGACAGACAGTGATAGAGAGAGAGAGACAGAGAGAGACAGAGTTAGAGATAGAGACAGAGATATAGACAGAGACAGAGATATAGGCAGAGACACATTGAGGCAAAGACAGATTGAGGCAGAGACAGATTGAGGCAGAGACAGATAGAGGCAGAGACAGAGATAGATAGACACAGAGACAGGGACAGACAGAGACAGATAGAGGCAGAGACAGACCAAGACAGACAGAGAGATGGAGAGGGAGGCAGAGGGAGGGAGACATGGACAGACAGAGACAGATGGAGGCAGAGACAGACAGGGATGGAGCCAGAGAGAGATAGAGACAGACAGAGACAGACCGAGACAGATAGAGGCAGAGACAGACCAAGACAGACAGACAGAGAGACGGAGAGGGAGACAGAGAAAGGGAGACAGAGGCAGAGACAGATAGAGGCAGGGACAGGAACAGACAGATAGAGGCAGAGTCAGAGAGGCATTGTGACAGAGAGATGGAGAGGGAAACTGAGGGAGACTGAGGGAGGTAGAGGGAGGGAAAAGGAGACAGAGAGTGACAGAGGGAGGGAGACAGAGAGAGGGAAACAGAGAGAGGGAGACAGAGAGAGAGAGGGAGATGTAGGGAGTCAGGGGGAGCCGGAGTGGGGGAGAGGGAGACAGAGGGAGGGAGACAGAGAGAGGAAGGGAGACAGAGAGAGGGAGGGAGACAGAGGGAGGGAGACAACGAGAGGGAGACAGAGAGTGGGAGACAGAGAGAGAGAGGGACACCAAGGGAGTCAGGGGGAGCCGTAGTGAGGGAGAGGGAGACAGAGGGAGGGAGACAGAGAGAGGGAGGGAGACAGGGAGAGGGAGGGAGATAGAGAGAGGGAGGGAGACAGAGAGAGGGAGGGAGACAGAGAGAGGGAAGGAGACAGAGAGGGAGGGAGACAGAGAGAGGGAAGGAGACAGAGAGGGAAGCAAACAGAGAGAGGGAAGGAGACAGAGAGAGGGAAGGAGACAGCGAGAGGGAAGGAGACAGAGAGAGGGAAGGAGACAGAGAGAGGGAAGGAAACAGAGAGAGGGAAGGAAACAGAGAGAGGGAAGGAAACAGAGAGAGGGAAGGAAACAGTGAGAGGGAGGGAGACAGAGGGAGGGAGACATAGAGAGAGGGAGACAGAGACAGAGAGAGAGAGAGAGAGAGAGAGAGAGAGAGGGAGACAGACAGAGGGAGACGGACAGAGGGAGATGGACAGAGGAAGACGGACAGAGGAAGACGGACAGAGGAAGAAGGACAGAGGCAGACGGACAGAGGAAGAGGGAGGCAGAGGGAAGGAGGGAGACAGAGGGAGGGAGGGAGACGGACAGAGGGAGACAGACAGAAGGAGACAGACAGAGGGAGACAGACAGAGGGAGACAGACAGAGGGACGGAGACAGAGGGACGGAGACAGAGGGACGGAGACAGAGGGAGGGAGACAGAGGGAGGGAGACAGGGGGAGGGAGACAGAGAGAGAGGGAGACAGAGAGAGAGGGAGACAGAGGGACAGAGAGAGGGAGACATAGAGAGAGGGAGACAGAGACAGAGACAGAGAGAGGGAGAGAGAGAGGGAGACAGACAGGGGAAGACGGACAGAGGAAGATGGACAGAGGGAGACCGACAGAGGGAGACCGACAGAGGGAAACCGACACAGTGAGGGAGACAGAGGGAGGGAGACAGAGGGAGGAAGACAAGAGAGAAAGAGAGGGAGACAGAGAGAAAGTGAGGGAGACAGAGAGAAAGAGAGGGAGACAGAGAGAAAGAGAGGGAGACAGAGTGAGTGAGACAAGGGGAGACCGAGAGAGAGGGAGGGAGGGAGAGAGAGAGAGGGAGGGGGAGAGATAGAGAGAGGGAGGGAGATAGAGAGAGGGAGGGAGATAGAGAAAGGGAGGTAGAGAGAGAGAGAGATAGATGTGTGTATGCAGTGTCTGTTGGCTCAGTGGACGAAGGCGTCCGCTTCAAGGGCCTGTGTTAAACCTCATGGTCACATTTCTTTTGCTCTAGCCCCGCCCCCCTCCCCCACTGACCCCGCCGCCACCAGTGCGGCCCTCGGCCACAAACCACACTGTAAATTTGGCCCCCGAGAGAACGTTTGCGAGTACCCATGTCTTAGGGAATAGCCATGTATGTATTCTTACGCTACCATATCACCAGAGACACCAATACGTCACCCAGTGACAAAACATTCTGGAGAGAGTGAGCCAGATCCTTAAGCTTCCTTTTTTTTTAACAGGACATTAACTTTCCGTCTTGGGACCAATACGTCACCCAGGCAGCCATTTATCCCCAGCAGCCGATACCTTCATGATCTGTCTCCAGGCCAGAAGATGCGCCTTTGCTTTCTTAATGTCTCAGCTTAGTTTCACTCTGGTAATGCGCGTTTTTACATGCCTGCATCCCACCCTAACACACTCATCAATATGCATGTGGACACTGTGTATGTCGCTGATAGTGTGCCTCTTTAAAAACAATGTTCCCCACAGCAGTCTTCTTCTATTCTTTACGCCGCAGTCACAAGCAATTCTCCAGCATGTCGCAGCACATAGGCTTAACCTCATCCCTCAGCACAAGTATAATGTCACTTGCACAAGAGTATGCATGCCATAATGGAATGCATTGTGCAATCTACATGCAGACAAAGATTACATTCATGCACATATGTTTTTAAAGCTTCGAATGCTATACATCTATTTTTACCCAGATCTGCTTTGATCTTCTCGTGGTGCACTTCTAATGTACTGTGCACCTTATACTATGTTGAACTATGTATTTTTTTATACGGTGTTCATTCATCCACTGTCCTGAAGAGGCTCTGAATCTTAAAGTGCCAAAATGTGTCAACACCACCAGTTGGTTAAGTCTCCTTTTTTCTAACTCTATACCTTTCAAAATATATTATTTTGGCACACACTAGGAAATAGAGGGCGAATTTGTTCTCCGTGTGTGTTCCCACTATAGACTACCTCCTGTATAAACTGTGCAATAAATAAGGATCACAGCCATAATATGTGAGAACTAGAAGACTGAAGAAAGTTTCTAGTTGCTATGCAAATTGTAAATTTATAATTTGTACAGCACAGTGTTGGTTACTATTTTTTTCTTGTTCTTTTTCCTCTTTATCTTGTGTGATATATGTATAATTGTTTGTCATGGTTCTTTTACTATGCACACTTCAAGTATCCGTACCCGGAGTGAAGATTACTATCCTAGTCAAAAAAGTTAGAATAAATAATGTTTTGTACAATCAAATATATTGCCAGCGATGAATTTAGACTTTCAAAGTGGAAATTACATTTGTAATAATTTGTTCCCATAAAATACCAATTTTGTTCATTTAGAGGGATGGGGTAGGCATCCTTTAAAGCTCAGGAAGGGGCTGAGCACAGCCTCAAGGCCATCTTGTCAAAGAGGGAAACTCCCTCCCCACAACCAGAGCACTTTGACTCACAAACTTGAAGCACTACACATCTCACCCACAGGGAAGCCATCAGCAGTCAGGTAACAGTTGGACACTGGCAGAAAGGCATTTTGGTTTTAGGCAAGAAAGGGACAACTTTCTAAAAGGGTCTTGTCAGTGATAGCAACATAACATCTGAATTTCCCATTAACTTGAATGCTAAATTATCATTAAAATGAGCGAGTTAATACTTTTTCTTGCTGCTCCCAAACTAAAATTATGCATTTTATGTTGGCATAATATAATCTAGTGCTTCTCAATAGCAAGCCTTTTTGCAGTGTAAAACGACTTTGTATGTTTTTCATTGCCAGGGTATGTAAAACATTAAATATATATGTTTTACGTTTAAATACAAAGCACCCTGCACTCTGGGCATTTAAGGCTTACGTTAGGGTTGACGTGTAAGTAGCACAAAGGAATATTTAGACCTGTCAAAAGAGGTATTTTTACAAGTCAGGATGATAGAAACTGCACTCAAGGGGTGCAGTGGCAAGGCTGGAAATAGGTTTTTACAGTGCTACTTTAGTTGGTGGCACAATGAGTGATGCATCCCACTAGATGTATTTAATTTACAGGCCCTAGGTACATTTAGTAATACTCACAAAGGCTTTACAAGAAAATTCAATGTTGCAATCAGGTGTACACAAATTTGAAAGGGTAGGTGTAAGTACTTTACTTCTGGTTAGAGGGGTAAAGTTAGCAGACTCCTATAAACAACAAAAGCAGATTCAGCAAAAGATGGCACAAATATATGGGAATGCCACTCAAAAGATGGTAATTTCCAACAAGTGCAATCCCCATATATGGCAATACTTTCAGCCGCTGCCCAGACTTGCAAGAGTGATTACATGTGTGGTATTTATCACACCAGTGCCCCCATACAAAGAATAAAAAAAGTCCCATGGTTAACATATGACTAGATCTTGTAGTTTACTTCTAGCGAGGACCACACATTTTAAAATTCAGATAAAAATGCAACTATCGAATATTCTGCAAAATACAAGACGTTTGCTAGAATTCAGAAACATGCGTTTGTAACCTCTTTGGATGATTTAAAAAAATAGCCAAACTAGCATAAAATTGCAGCACGTTTCAATTATAATATATGTGCCTTTGAGATGTATTTTCTTTCACACTTACATCCACTGTTTCCAAGATCGACAATAAACTGCAGTAGGGATTTGTCTAGAATAGAATAGTGATGTGGAATGACACTTGACCACACAACATTTCATCTCTAGACCAGAATCCTTCAATGTATGCTCAGAGAAGGCGAGCAGGGTAGCTCTGAACTCTTGCACACATAGCGATCCCTTCACCTCTGGGACAGGATAGCACAATAGATTAACACGTGAATACAGAGCATTTCACCTCTTGAACAGAACACTGCTATGTATTCTCAAGGGGCGGCATGACAGGCTAACCGTGAGCACGCGCACACGTGTATACAGAGGTTACTGGCCGCAGGGACAGGATGCTCTTTGGATGAAAGGGGTGGTACGTACCGCCGCACGCCTCGTGCCTGCTGCAAGAGCATTACCTCGATAGGACTGTCAAATGCGATGCACCTTTCTGCTCATACTCCGCCAATTACTATCTACACTCACAAACCCAGAAGTCTCCAGGGGAGAGTGGGCAAGGGCCGAAAACAGCAGCTATAAAGTTAATGGAGCTAAAGTTTCTTTCAGAAAGGACAGAACTATTCAGGCTTGGGTAGAAGAAAAATTGACAGCAATCCCCACGCTGCCGGAATCCTACTTAACTGCATATTTTGCACTTTGTCCTTTCAACTGATTCAGCTTTCCGGCCTTCGCGAAGCCGAGCATTGTGGTTGAGAAAAAAATGTTGGAAAAGTAAAAAACAAACAATTGGCCTACTTCAGTGGAAAAACTCATTTAAATGTATTTCCCTGCAGTGTCTTCTTATATATTGCTCTGGTGCTTATCTCTTGCAAACATAAAGTAACAAAACTGCACTTTCAGCCCAAAAGCATTTCCAGCATCCTCCTTATTTAATATAACAGCAGCATCCATCACCTCTAAATTCTACTTTGACCCTTGCAGCTTAATCTCGGTCTATAATGGCGCCAAGAGAGACTCCTCCACGTCTGCAAGCTCCCCTATAGCCTAATCTGTCCTCCTCCTGAAGCATTAAGTAGCTCCCCAGTGAAAGGCTTTAACTTTTTATTTTTACAGTCTGATTTTGCAAATAGTTGTTTTTTTCTTTTTACATATATCCTGCTTTGCAGCAAATTGAAAATGTCATGCAGGAGCTGTGGTTTTCTTCAGAACGGCAACAGCATAGGGCTGGCAATTGCTGACAAGTACCTGACTAAACTGTGAGACTTCTGCTCAAAGCTCCACGGGGCATATTATCAAGAAATGACATTAACATTATCGCCGCTTTAGCGGCAGAAAACTGCAGCTAAAGGGGCGATAATGGGCTTGATAATACACCCTTGTGAATTCCCATAGAAGCCCATGTTCTGGTGTGAACATGGGCTTCTATGGCAATTCTCTACGGCGTATTAGCAAGCCCATTATCGCCGCTTTGGCGGCAGTTTTCTGCGCTACAGCGGCGATAATGTTAACGCTGTGCTTGATAATATGCCCCCAAGTTTTACACAGGAGACCTGGGCCTGAATCCCTTATCACTTGCTGTCCTGGCAGATTTCAGGAAAATGTAGCTTCTGTCCCGGTTTTCAAAGAGGGGCGACTGAAAACTGTGGGAGGTGCTTTTTATACTTTACAAAGCAGGGATAGTTAGCAGTTGTTTCAAGAAAGCAATTTAATTAACAGGCAAGCTACTGAGTTTAAAAATTGCATTTTATGTATGTTCTAACCGCCTGTTCTGTAATTATTTGCTGAGGAGCCCGGTCATTCTGTGTTGAAGTAAAACTGTAGTCCTTCTTCTGTTTTCTTGAAATGTCCCGGTTTTTGGCTTTAAAATTCTGGTCTCAAATGCTGAATCGGTCTTGGAGAAATGGCATCATCGTGCTCTATGGTCTCCCTCCGTGTCCCTAGCACAATAACAACAGGGGGCACTTCTACAATTTCCTTGGAGGGTCCAGTCAGTGTTGTTATGCAAAATGATGCAGCCCACCCCCTGCAAAATGTGATGAGGGGCCCCTGACTCCCCCATATTCCACAGCCAGTCATGGGCTGAATAGAGGCTCCCTTGATGATTGGTGTTACTTCCCCGGGGGATGGGTGTTTCAATCAGTGGTTATTGACACATCTTTTTGAAGTATACCTTTTCCATCTCAGAAACATGAGCCATCATTGATGCGCAAAAGACTATTTTGAACACAGCGAACTGGAACGTATACATCTAAATGAGTGCAGCCATGTGCAGGCTGGGAAATGGACTACCGTTTGGTAAAAGTGGAACAGAAATACAGAAAACAGACCTGATAAAGGCGTCCTTCTTCAACGAATGAGTAGCCAGAATTTGAAGGTTGTCCTTAATATGAGAAGGTTCATTAGTTCCATATTCCCATAAGTTAGATCAGAGAAAAACACTCACTTTCCTGCATTGCAAAAAAAATGTAATCAATGTTGTTTATTCAATAAATGCAAGTATCCAGTGCACCAAACTGAATTTCATTGAAGATTTCTGCAAGAACACCAGTTGACCACAGGTTGATATTTTCCATTGTGCTACTTAGGGTACAATTGTAAAGTTCAACATCTACCAGTGGCTTACCCAATCGGAGTTGAGGGCTTTCTGGCTTTTGTGGTGTTCCTGTCAGTTTGTGCCATTTGTTTGTGTGTGTTTCTCTTTTGTGATGTGACATTTTCATATTGCAATGTCCATACAAATGTACTCTTGCAATATGGAAGTATAAGTGTCTTCTCGTCCTTGACTACATATGAAACACATTTGCTGAACTGTTTAAATAAGTGCTTCCATTTGTCTTCATAGTAATGGCAACTGCTTCCCATCCTCCCTGTCCTTCTCACCATAGTCCACCGTCCATGTCTTCTGAGTCAGCATCTCCTGGGTTTTTGTTTCATATGTCTGAACCTCTTATATCTGAACCTTCTGAGTCTAATCATCTTATGATTTGTTCTTGTGTGTTATGACTTGATCCTTTGTTTCTGCAGCCAGAGCAACCCTGGGGCACAAGCAGAAATGTCCCGAGCAAAGATCACACCCATAACAGTTATATAAGAAATAAAGATTCAGATTCTTCACATATCATGTGGTAGAAAAATCAGTTCCATTTCTTTCTTTTTTTCTTTTTTTCTTCTTTCTCTTCTCAAACAGTCAAACCTTCCAGTAAGGCTTCAGATAATCATTCAGGTGTAGCCAGAAAATGCACAAAGCCGACACGTGTTTCGTCACGGGACATTCACCCAATGACTTCTTCAGGGCAAGGATAATTCCTCAGAGTGAGAAAAAGATTTTTTCACAGTTCCAAAAAGACTGTCAGTTGTACAGTTTAACGTCACGAACAGATGATCTAAATAGCGTTATCCTTTTTTTCAAAATTCCTCCAAATATAAGGTCCACTTATCCAGAACTAATGGGTGCAATATCTTCAACTCTTCAGTAATCCAAGTGGATAAGGGTATATGTTTTCTCGGTGAGCACGCCCGACATCTTAGGTCCTGCCTCACAGTCCGCAATGAAAAACTTTTTTTGACTGTTTGAGAAGAGAAAGAAGAAAAAAAGAAAAAAGAAATAAATGGAACTAAATTTTCTACCACATGATATGTGAAGAATCTGAATCTTTATTTCTTATATAACTGTTATTGGTGTGATCTTTGCTCGGGACAGTTCTGCTTGATCTTTTACTCCTTGTGTTTCACATAGGAGAACCATTGGGGATGTTAGTGGCCGACTCCCCGTTGTCCCTTTGAGCAGCTTATTGTGAAATCTACTTCCTCTTGGCCTTGCGCAATTTCATATCCAGCCACTGTTTTTTACCCTGGGGCACAGTTCATGATATCACCCATGATATTACGGAAGAAAGAAGAACAATTGCATTAATAACATAAATGGTAACACCGAACATGTCATGATAAATAACATCATCAACCTTCCAGCAGAGATTTTCAAGGATTATGAGTTAGGAAATTCCTATGCTTTGTTTTTTTAAGTCCCGTCCTCCATTGTTTTTTGTGGGAGTCTACTGCCATATCATGTATGGTTCTGGACTGACTGCAAAGCTGGACTGGAGTATATTTACAACTGATTAGTGGTATTATGGGCTGTAGTAACTTTAGAAGTGCAGTGTGTGAATAGCAATGGGCTTACTCTTTTGTGGGTGGGAATTTGTATTTGTATAGCCCTCGCTAACCCCCCCTATACTTCCCTAAGCCCATTCTTAACCCTCCTTTCCCCAACATTTAGTAGTAAGTATTTCCCATTTTGCAGACACATACCTAGGTTTCTTCCACATTTATCACTGTTATGTTATGTTGATTTGTATAGCGCACTAATCACCGTGAGGCTATCCAGGTGCTTGAGCAGGTGTGTAGGCTTCTGGTCCCCGTAGAGTTATGCAAAGTGCAAGGTCTTCAGCTTCTTGCAGAAATCCAGAAGTGAGGAGGAGGCTCTGATGTGTTGTGGGAGGTATTTCCATCTTTTGGGTGCGGTGTAGGAGATCGAGCAACCTTCTGCTCTAATTATGTGAATACAGAGAGGCGAGTAAGAGTCTTAGGCTGACTGTAGGTGTTTGGCAGGCTGGTGAAAGTGTATGCAGCCATTCAGGTATGCTGGCCTAGTGTTGTGCAAAGCTGTATATGTGTGCATGAGGAGTTTGAGTTGGTTGAGTTTGTGAATGGGAAGCCAGTGGAGCTCTCTAAGGCGGGAGAGATGTGGATTGAGCATGGGTGATTGATTATGAGCCTTGCGACTGCATTCTTGGTGGTCTGAAGTCTGTGTTGGAGCTGCTTGGAGATTTTGGCATAGAGTGCATTGTCATTGTTGAATCTGCTTGTGTGACAGTGCTTCTGCTGCTCTGTGACAGTCACTTGAAGATTTTTATTAGCATACCTGGGATGTGGAAGCAGGCAGCCCTCACTGTGCTGACATGTTGGGCTTGTCGTCCAGGATGATGCCCAGATTTTTGGTGTGGTCTGTGGGTGTTAGTTCTAGCTCTGTCAGCCACCAAGTGGCATCCCATGCAAGGTCCTTTTTTTGTAGACCAGTACTTCCATTTTGTTGGAGTTGAGCTTCAAGCAGTTAGTTCTCATCCATTTTGCTATGATGGTCATGCAATTGGTGAAGTTGGCTCTGTTGGTGGTTGTATTGTCCGCCTAGGAGATGATGAGTTGGGCGTCATCAGCGTAGAAGATGAGGGTGATATCTTGGGATCAAATTATGTTGGCAGGCTGATTCATGCACACCAACAGGGCAGGGCTGAGAGACAATTTCTGCGGGACTCCACAGTTCAGGCTATTGGTCTACAATGTGAAGGGTGTCACTCTGACTTTTGGTTTCTTCCAATGAGAAAGGAGCAGATCCAGTTAAGTGCAGGTCCTTGGGTGCAGAGCTCATGGAGTCTTGTGATGTGTGTGTTGGGGGAGATCATGCCAAATGGTGCGGAGAGGTCAAGAAGGATAAGGGCTACTGCTTCTTCTTGGCCCAGGATGGTCCAGCTGTCGTCGGAGGCTGCGATGAGTGCTGTTTTGGTGCTATGTTTTTTTTTCTGCATCTGAATTCTGATTAAGTGTTGTCTAGTAGGTACTGTTGTTTGAGGTGGGTTGTGAATTACTTGTTGGTGGCCTTTTCTATTACTTTGGCTTGGAAAGGGAGTAGGAAGATAGGACGAACATTGCTCGGTTGGCTGGGGTTGGCTTATGGCTTCCTGAGGAGGGCTTTGACCACCACATGCTTCCAGGTTTCTGGGAATGTGGCAGATGTGATGGTGATGTTGATGATGTGGCTGAGGGTGGCGGTGATGTGGTGTGGATGATGCTCCAAGGTTGTGGACATAGTGGGGGCAGGGGTCTGTTGGTGTTCCTGAGGGGATGGTCTGTATGGTCATCACTGTATCTGGTCTTGTGAGAATGTTCTATTCGGTCAGGTGTCCGTCCTGATTGCTGATGGGCAGGTTTAGGATGACCTGCTTGTTGTTTCTTGTTTGCATGTTGGGTCTGATGAGTGTGAGAGCATCTGCATAGCTCTTTGTCCAGCTGTTGAAGTTTGCGCTGCCAAAGTTGCGTTTGTCTGTGGGGTTAGGGTGTTGCATGCTGAGGGCATTGAACTAGTTTGCTTCAGAGACTTTCCCAGCTGCAGTTGGCGGACGCTTGTGGGTAAATTGACTTCCGGTGTGTTGATTTGTAAGTGGATAATTGAGCGGTTGGTCCATGTGAACAGTGAGTTGGTGTGGACCTGATTTTGTCACTGGTGATAAAGATGGGGTCCAGTGAATGTCCTGATATGTGTGTTGTTTCTGTGAAGAGATGGTTCAGTCCAATATTGTTCAGGTTTTTGAGGAGTGCTGTGGAGCAGGGGTTGGCCTGTCTTCTAAGTAGGAGTTGAGGGCTCAGAAAACTATGAATGCTTTGGAGTCAATGGTGAGAGGAGTGATAATACAGTCCATGATGAGGCTGGTGAAGGTAGCTAACGGTCCAAGTGTTTGGAAGGCAAGGATTCCCCATTCAGGGTGAACTTTTTGGAGATGTGCAGCAAGAAGTGCAGATGTTCCTTGAATGGTGTATGGCTCTTTGTGAACATTGAGCACTTGACTGTCGTGTAGTTCCTACACATCTATATAGGAGCTGTGCATTTAGACAACATAAACTAATAGATTGGGTTCAGTCTGATTACCGACACCCCCACAGGATATTTCAGTCTGAAGTCCAGCTAGCTCAGAACTTTCCAAGGAGTGAATAGTCTGTTGCAATTATTGAAAATGACAACCCTGACCCATCAGGGATCGTGAAAACAGTACAGTACTTTTCGCTCAGTTACTCATGCTCTCTCATTCTCAGAGGGATATACAGAGTAAACGATGGGTATGTTTTCGATAATCATTTATTGAACCAGCGCATTCTAGTATAAAATACGTGTGCTGCAACAACCATTAGACAGAAACAGATGTATACTGTTCTAAGCACCAACAGAGTAAATAAAAGGTAGAATTCTACCATGGAGCTAAACCAGTGAATATATGCAGGCATATAGATACATGGCAGTAACCATGAGTACTCCTAAGATGCAAACCATGACTAGATGTACCTAGGTGAACCTAGCATGCATGTAGGTGTAATAGCCAAGAATCCCCCTAGGATAGTGCCAACCCCATTACCTGATGGGAGAGAATGAAGGACCCCATCTTGGTCCCGAGTTTGGCACCCCACAAGGGATGTCAGACCACTGCATGCTGGAGTGTCTGCGGGCAGGGACTTCAGCGTCTCGTGTCAGCATTGAAGTTTTTCTCCTCTGGTTTGCCTAGCGCAGATGTGAGACATATATGCCCGAAAGGTACCCTCAGGGCTTCTACCTAGATGTGTCATGGTACTGTGGGTCTGTCGGCCAAGGATGATGATAGTGGTGAATTTTGTACAGCGTTATTATGAAGAAGATGGTAATCCTGCTGTGATACTAAGAATCCTTATGCACAATGAATTAGGCTAGTTTTCAAAGAAAACAACCAGACATTTATTCGGCACCTAACGAGGTAAAATGTCAGCACCAGAGCCCTTATGTAGAGCAAGGTAGGACAAATGTAGGTAAAATGTTGTGCAAGTACTTAGGCCTACATAGGGGTACATTGGGGCTCATAACAAACAGAGTATATATAGATGATAGCGAGTCCCCTTTCTGGCTAGTGAAAGTGGTCCTTTTGTGAAATCATGTAATCTGCTAGAATTGCCGTGGCATTGTCAGGTGCTGATGTGGAGTTGAATTAGCTTTCCGTCAAGAAGAGAAGGCCCGGAGCGTCGCTGCTCAGCAGGTCCCGGGTTTCAGTTGTGTGTTTTGCTGAGAAATTGTGTGTTGAGAAGCCAGCAGGCAAATGAGTGCTTGGATGCGGCTTTGCTGTAGCGTGCGCTGTAACACAAGTCTGATAATGGTCTTGCTGCTGCTTGCAAGGGATGTGTGGGTAGGTTGCTGCAGGTGAACCAGCAGTGGGTGCAGTGAAGGTTCCTCCCGTGGTGTGTGGCATTGGCATGGAATACAAGAAGTAGCAGAAGGAGATGCATCCTGGGCCGAGCAATGAGCGCTGCAGGGTGTCACTGGGGGTGATTGGACCAGGGTTCATGGTTCTGGGCGTGGTTCAGGTATGGACAGGCACAGGCAGGCTTGCCACTGACTCATAGATGAATGCAGAGTGTACCCACCCTAAAAATGAATTATCTTGTGAGTGCACTTTGATAAAATTTACATCAGGTTGCTTTTATTCTCCTTGAGAGTAATCATGACTTATTCCACATGAAAGTATTATTTATTTCACTTTTCTAGACGGACGCTCTTTTTCTCTGTGTCAAGACTATCAGATCATCCCAAGAAAAGAAAGTGACCACAAACAACAACAGATAAACTTGGCTTTTAATTATCATACTGGGAGGGTCATACGATTGGTATTTATGTATAGTACTAATAATTCTTCCAATCTAAGATCAATTAAGTGGAATGCTTGTTTTAATCACAGACTAATACTTTTAAGTAAACAAAGTTTTTTAAATCTATCTTTTTCACAGCCACCTACTAACTGGATTAATGATTGGCAGAATTTGCAATTATATATCTATCTATATATATATATATATATATCTATCTATATATATATATATATATATCAATGCTCGAAGGTGTCCACCTTTGAGTAGCACGCGAACAGCAGCTTGGTTTATGTATAGGTGAGGACGGGGATCCACTCGTAGACGCCGCTCCGTACGGGATCTGCCCGACGCGTTTCGAAGCTCCATATGCTTCTCTTCAGGGGCTTTAACGGAAGCGGTGTGCGCAACCGCCGACCCACTTCCCCATTTAATATATAACACACCCACCGATGGGAGGCTCAAATGAGACTGTGCATTCTGGGAAGTGTGGTCCGGGAAGCACACAATCAAGTCCTGTATGGACTCCACAAGTGGGCCCGTCCTCGATTCCAAGTACGACTGCTGCTTCACTTTAGTGACCCCCAGGGTGCCGGGGTGGTGCATACTCCGCGGCTGGACGGCCGCGTATAAATCAATGCTCGAAGGTGTCCACCTTTGAGTAGCACGCGAACAGCAGCTTGGTTTATGTATAGGTGAGGACGGGGATCCACTCGTAGACGCCGCTCCGTACGGGATCTGCCCGACGCGTTTCGAAGCTCCATATGCTTCTCTTCAGGGGCTTTAACGGAAGCGGTGTGCGCAACCGCCGACCCACTTCCCCATTTAATATATAACACACCCACCGATGGGAGGCTCAAATGAGACTGTGCATTCTGGGAAGTGTGGTCCGGGAAGCACACAATCAAGTCCTGTATGGACTCCACAAGTGGGCCCATCCTCGATTCCAAGTACGACTGCTGCTTCACTTTAGTGACCCCCAGGGTGCCGGGGTGGTGCATACTCCGCGGCTGGACGGCCGCGTATAAATCAATGCTCGAAGGTGTCCACCTTTGAGTAGCACGCGAACAGCAGCTTGGTTTATGTATAGGTGAGGACGGGGATCCACTCATAGACTTCGCTCCGTACGGGATCTGCCCGACGCGTTTCGAAGCTCCACATGCTTCTCTTCAGGGGCTTTAACGGAAGCGGTGTGCGCAACCGCCGACCCACTTCCCCATTTAATATATAACACACCCACCGATGGGAGGCTCAAATGAGACTGTGCATTCTGGGAAGTGTGGTTCGGGAAGCACACAATCAAGTCCTGTATGGACTCCACAAGTGGGCCCGTCCTCGATTCCAAGTACGACTGCTGCTTCACTTTAGTGACCCCCAGGGTGCCGGGGTGGTGCATACTCCGCGGCTGGACGGCCGCGTATAAATCAATGCTCGAAGGTGTCCACCTTTGAGTAGCACGCGAACAGCAGCTTGGTTTATGTATAGGTGAGGACGGAGATCCACTCGTAGACGCCGCTCCGTACGGGATCTGCCCGACGCGTTTCGAAGCTCCATATGCTTCTCTTCAGGGGCTTTAACGGAAGCGGTGTGCGCAACCGCCGACCCACTTCCCCATTTAATATATAACACACCCACCGATGGGAGGCTCAAATGAGAATGTGCATTCTGGGAAGTGTGGTCCGGGAAGCACACAATCAAGTCCTGATGGACTCCACAAGTGGCCCCGTCCTCGATTCCAAGTACGACTGCTGCTTCACTTTAGTGACCCCCAGGGTGCCGGGGTGGTGCATACTCCGCGGCTGGACGGCCGCGTATAAATCGATGCTCGAAGGTGTCCACCTTTGAGTAGCACGCGAACAGAAGCTTGGTTTATGTATAGGTGAGGACGGGGATCCACTCGTAGACGCCGCTCCGTACGGGATCTGCCCGACGCGTTTCGAAGCTCCATATGCTTCTCTTCAGGGGCTTTAACGGAAGCGGTGTGCACAACCGCCGACCCACTTCCCCATTTAATATATAACACACCCACCGATGGGAGGCTCAAATGAGACTGTGCATTCTGGGAAGTGTGGTCCGGGAAGCACACAATCAAGTCCTGTATGGACTCCACAAGTGGGCCCGTCCTCGATTCCAAGTACGACTGCTGCTTCACTTTAGTGACCCCCAGGGTGCCGGGGTGGTGCATACTCCGCGGCTGGACGGCCGCGTATAAATCAATGCTCAAAGGTGTCCACCTTTGAGTAGCACGTGAACAGCAGCTTGGTTTATGTATAGGTGAGGACTGGGATCCACTCGTAGACGCCGCTCCATACGGGATCTGCCCGACGCGTTTCGAAGCTCCATATGCTTCTCTTCAGGGGCTTTAACGGAAGCGGTGTGCGCAACCGCCGACCCACTTCCCAATTTAATATATAACACACCCACCGATGGGAGGCTCTATGAGACTGTGCATTCTGACAAGTGTGGTCTGGGAAGCACACAATCAAGTCCTGTATGGACTCCACAAGTGGGCCCGTCCTCGATTCCAAGTACGACTGCTGCTTCACTTTAGTGACCCCCAGGGTGCCGGGGTGGTGCATACTCCGCAGCTGGACGGCCACGTATAAATCAATGCTCGAAGCTGTACACCTTCGAGTAGCACGTGAACAGCAGCTTGGTTTATGTATAGGTGAGGACGGGGATCCACTCGTAGACGCCGCTCCGTACGGGATCTGCCCGACGCGTTTCGAAGCTCCATATGCTTCTCTTCAGGGGCTTTAACGGAAGCGGTGTGCGCAACCGCCGACCCACTTCCCCATTTAATATATAACACACCCACCGATGGGAGGCTCAAATGAGACTGTGCATTCTGGGAAGTGTGGTCCGGGAAGCACACAATCAAGTCCTGTATGGACTCCACAAGTGGGCCCGTCCTCGATTTCAAGTACGACTGCTGCTTCACTTTAGTGACCCCCAGGGTGCCGGGGTGGTGCATACTCCGCGGCTGGATGGCCGCGTATAAATCAATGCTCGAAGGTGTCCACCTTTGAGTAGCACGCGAACAGCAGCTTGGTTTATGTATAGGTGAGGACGGGGATCCACTCGTAGACGCCGCTCCGTACGGGATCTGCCCGACGCGTTTCGAAGCTCCATATGCTTCTCTTCAGGGGCTTTAATGGAAGCGGTGTGCGCAACCGCCGACCCACTTCCCCATTTAATATATAACACACCCACCGATGGGAGGCTCAAATGAGACTGTGCATTCTGGGAAGTGTGGTCCGGGAAGCACACAATCAAGTCCTGTATGGACTCCACAAGTGGGCCCGTCCTCGATTCCAAGTACGACTGCTGCTTCACTTTAGTGACCCCCAGGGTGCCGGGGTGGTGCATACTCCGCGGCTGGACGGCCGCGTATAAATCAATGCTCGAAGGTGTCCACCTTTGAGTAGCACGCGAACAGCAGCTTGGTTTATGTATAGGTGAGGACGGGGATCCACTCGTAGACGCCGCTCCGTACGGGATCTGCCCGACGCGTTTCGAAGCTCCATATGCTTCTCTTCAGGGGCTTTAACGGAAGCGGTGTGCGCAACCGCCGACCCACTTCCCCATTTAATATATAACACACCCACCGATGGGAGGCTCAAATGAGACTGTGCATTCTGGGAAGTGTGGTCCGGGAAGCACACAATCAAGTCCTGTATGGACTCCACAAGTGGGCCCGTCCTCGATTCCAAGTACGACTGCTGCTTCACTTTAGTGACCCCCAGGGTGCCGGGGTGGTGCATACTCCGCGGCTGGACGGCCGCGTATAGATCAATGCTTGAAGGTGTCCACCTTTGAGTAGCACGCGAACAGCAGCTTGGTTTATGTATAGGTGAGGACGGGGATCCACTCGTAGACGCCGCTCCGTACGGGATCTGCCCGACGCGTTTCGAAGCTCCATATGCTTCTCTTCAGGGGCTTTAACGGAAGCGGTGTGCGCAACCGCCGACCCACTTCCCCATTTAATATATAACACACCCACCGATGGGAGGCTCAAATGAGACTGTGCATTCTGGGAAGTGTGGTCCGGGAAGCACACAATCAAGTCCTGTATGGACTCCACAAGTGGGCCCGTCCTCGATTCGTACCTGGAATCGAGGACGGGCCCACTTGTGGAGTCCATACAGGACTTGATTGTGTGCTTCCCGGACCACACTTCCCAGAATGCACAGTCTCATTTGAGCCTCCCATCGGTGGGTGTGTTATATATAAAATGGGGAAATGGGTCGGCGGTTGCGCACACCGCTTCCGTTAAAGCCCCTGAAGAGAAGCAAATGGAGCTTCGAAATGCGTCGGGCAGATCCCGTACGGAGCGGCGTCTACGAGTGGATCCCCGTCCTCACCTATACATAAACCAAGCTGCTGTTTGCGTGCTACTCAAAGGTGGACACCTTCGAGCATTGATATATATATAGATATATATAGATATATATATATATCCACATACAGCTGGCAAGCCAATGTGATCAAAGGCATCATAAATGCGCAGTGGCCCATAGTACTCACTGATGCTACTCTCTCACAGATACTGCCTATCAAACCTAATTTCCCGTACAGGAAAGCACATTCAAAGCGCAGTGATTTAGTCAAGACTAGACTAGCCCTGAATTGGACACAAAAAGCTGGTGGCTTTTCCCCAAAAAGGGTTTCTTTAAGTGCAGCACATGCCGTGCGTGCAAATTTGGGGTCAATATGAAATCGTATACCACCGCATTTTCTGATGTTCCTCTTAATCTGAATGGACACTACACGTGCCGCACAGATTACGCCGTTTACATTCTGCAGTGTATCTGTGGACTTCGCTACGTAGGTAGCACAAAGCTTCAAGCGAATGTGCGTATCCTGCAGCATTTGCGTCTAATTCCGACCCCTCGTATCCAGTCGCCTGACATATTAAGTTGGAACACGAGAATAACAACGTGCTCCAATATTATGTCATAGACAGTGTTCCTTTAAACAAACGAGGGGGGAACCGTGAAAAACTGTTGAGGCAGTTAGAGACTAAATACATAGTAGAACTGGATACCAAGGCCCTTAGGGGATTGAACATTTGTGAAGATTTACATCACTATCTGTAATAGCCATTTATCTACTATGACATAGGTTCCGTATCTCCCCTTCACAGGTTGTGAATCATTGTAATTATTTCAATTATTTGAAATATTTAATTCACTTTCATCACACAAGGGGGTGCTGATGTAATTTGCTAAATGCATCACGGTAATGCGTAAAGGTTAGCCACTGACGTGTTGTTGCCTGGACTCGAAAGGCCCAATATTTCTCCTTCATATACACAAAAATCTGTATATTTATTTATTTATTTTTATTTATTTTTGGAGTTTTATATAGCGCTTGCAAGACCCGGGAGTATCAGATCGCTTCACAGCATACAAGTGAAAACATAAGCAATAAAGTATAATTGAAATCACAAGGATATTGGGTACCAAGAGTAACAAAGTCATTGTCCGGAAGCATAGAGGTGGCGGTTGAGGAGAAATTCTTTTAGTTGCCTCTTGAAGATTGTGAAAGAGGGATTCGTCCTGATGTGAGTGGGGAGAGAGTTCCAGATTTTTGGGGCATTCCCAGAGAAAGAGCAGGAGAGGATTTTTAGTTTATGTTTTTTTGGGGGGATTAGGAGGAGTGAGTTGGAGCTTCTGAGGTTTCTTGTTTGTCCAGCTTTTGTGAGTTTGGCTGCGAGGTAATCCGGTTTGCCTGTGTGCAAGGCTTTATGTGTGAGGCAGGCCGTTTTGTAGGCGCAGCGTGCTTCGATGGTTAGCCATTTTAGGGCCTGTAGAGTCGGGGTGATGTGGTCAGATTTCCTGGTCCCTGAGACTGCAGCGTTTAGGGTGGCTCTCAAGGGGGCTGTATGTGTTCTAGCTGACCCGGTTAGAGTGGCATTGCCGTAGTCAAGTCTGGAAAGAACTAGAGATTGTGTTGCAGTTTTTAGGTCCTTGGGGGGTATGAAGGGTTTGATTTTGTTGAAGAGTTTTAGGTTGTAGAGGGCGCCTTTAGCCGTGGATTTGATGTGGGAACTCATGTTGAGCCTTGGGTCTAGAGAGATCCCTAGTGAATTGACTGAGTTTGCTGGAGTGAGTTTGCAGTTTTGAGCGGTAAGGTGGTTTAGCCATTCTTGGATCTGAGCGGGTTGCTCATGATTTGAGAAGACAAGGATTTCGTTTTTTTCTTGGTTGAGAGTTAGCCAATGTTCTATTTTAGAGAGAGTGGAGTTTAGTCGGAGGATGTCATTGATGGAAGAGACTTTGAGGTACAACTGGGTGTCGTCAGCATAGAGAGGATAGTCAATGCTTGCTTGTTTTAGAATGGTGGTGAGTGGTTCCATGTAAATGTTGAAGAGTGTGGGGGAGAGGACTGAGCCTTGAGGAACACCTCAAGTTGAGGGAGAGGTGTCGGACAGTGAGTTTTTGATTTTTATGAGTTGTGAACGGTTATGTAGAAATGAGGAGAACCATTTTAGGACATTGCCATCAGCTCCTACGTGTTTTTGAAGGGCGTCTAAGAGTAGGTTGTGGTCAACTGTGTCAAAGGCAGCTGATAGGTCGAGGAGGACAAGTAGGCAGCATTTGTTGGATTCAAGGGAGTTGTGAATATCGTCTGTAATGCTCAGTATAGCTGTTTCTGTGCTGCAACCTTTTCTGAACCCAGATTGGTGTGAATCGAGTAGGTTATTAGCTTCCAGGTGGTAGTTTAATTGGGAGAGAACAGATTTCTCTAGGATTGTGGCTAGGAAAGGGAGGCTGGTGATGGGCCTAAAATTTTTGAGGTCATTAGGGTCGGCCCCAGGTTTTTTTTAGGAGGGGGGTGACTTGGCCTAATTTGAGGCAGTCGGGCATCAGTCCATTGTTTAGAGACTAGCATGCTGCCTTCTCTCAAAGGTTGGTTTTTTAAACTTTATTCATTGCACTTTTTTAGGCACTTTTATCGCAATTTTTTTGCACTTGTGTATAGTTGATGAAATCTTTAAGGCAGCATATTGAGATGACACGTATGTTTATGATTAAGCTCTGTAGATACGTATATGATCATGAACTCAATATTAGTCGCTCTAATATGTATTACTTTTAAGGCAAAGGCTATGTATGAGGATAGTCATTCCATTGATAAGAACTGCAATTTCCTTACATCATGATTCCTCGCAGTTATTTCATTTTGCCCAATATGTCTATTGGATTGCAGGATTTTAATGCATTTGTGCAGTTATCGTATTTCACCAAAGTTGGCAATCGGCTGGCAGGATATTTTTGCATTTGTGCAGTTAATATACATAGTACACTCATGGGAAAATAGATAAACCTGCTATTTGTTTGATTGGGTCAAATAGAATTGAATGATGCAGAGAGTCAAAGGACAACATAGACTTTTTCTTTATACAGTCGACTAAGACGATTGAAGGTCGTTTGAGTAATTATATTTTACGTTGTGTTCTGCAAAAAATTATTTCTTATCTTTGCATGATGATTACATTGTTGTATTTACACACTTTCTACATTTGCATGTAATAAGTTATTCACTCTGATCTAATGTTTGGGTTGCGATTATCATGTTTAATAATTTCCGTGTTGTAAAGTATTTTTTCACTCAGTATTTTTTCACTTTCTATTCTGCTGGTAGTCACTATACAACATGGTCCATTCATTGCCTTATTTAAACGTCACCACCTTGGGACGCATGTATGTGAACAAGGCCACCCTGTTGGCCGAAACGCGTCATACGTCCAAGTTTTTGCACTATGTTTATGGCTGTATCAGCAAAAATAAAGGAGTCCGTCTCTCTTTATGGTGCCGAGACGCACCTTTGAGTGGTAATTGGATATATATATTGCCAGTAATGCAATTAAGAGATCATGGACTCTTCCCAAAAATAAAGACTATTTGATAAAAGCTTTGACTCGTCAGAGGACCGGTCACAGGTAAGTGGGGGCTTGGCCTAGGCACCTGCTTAATATGGGCGTGCAATGGCCTCAAGTTAGTAGGTCCCGGTGAGGGAAGGAGAGTAGTGGGGTGAGGCTGCAGAGGCACAGGAAGAAGAGGTGGAAAAGAGACGCAGAAGGATGAGCAGGTAAGGAACGGAGGGAGCGGGAAAAGGTGCAGGGGGGTGGGGGGCTCCAGGGAGTGGCACAAAGGGGACAGAATTCCTGAAATAGGTGAAAAAGGCAGAAGAAATTGAATGGAAATTTGAAAAAGGCACAATGGGTGAAAGAGAAAGCAAGCAGAAAAATAGGTGAAGGTTTGACAAAACGAGTGGAAAGAGCAAAAAGGCATGAGAGGTGAAATAGAAAGCAGGCAGAAAAACAAGTGAAAATATTGATAAACATTAGTGAAGATAGCACAGAGGCACAAAAGGAGAAAGAGAAAGCAAGTAGAAAAATGCGTGAAAAGAGTGACAGAAATGAGTGAAAAGAGCACAAAGGGTAGAAGAGAAGGCAAGCAATAAAAACGTATATTTATATGTGCCAAGATCTCTCATGGAAAATATAGGAGAGGCTGAGCCAGAGGTTGAGACAGGGTTCTTTGCAGGTAGCTTTGTGAATAGAATTTTGTAGTATGTGAGTAATGCTATTGCAGTACTACTAAACGTACTACGAAGTGCAGTTTGTGCATAGGCCCCAAAATCCTTTATTATGGGTTTCAAAAGAGCAACCAGTTTGGTCACTTTTAAGAAGCTCCACAGCTGGATGAGGTTGCTTTGTTTTATCGACCAACTATGTAATATAACCCTTGCTTCAGGAACATTCTAGAACAACTCACAGTGGGAGTCTTTGTTTCTGCTGGTCATTCATACTAGAGTATTCCTGTTAGACCTGGCAACATTGACCTGGCTTTCCCTTCACTTTTTGCCTTCAGACCTCCTATTTTCCTGACTTTGTATGTGTTGGCCTTAGGACTCTGCTCACTTAACTACTGCTAACCAATGCTAACGTTCTTGTGCTCTTTCCTTAAAACATGGTAAGATTGGCTTATACAGATCAGGCATCCTTAATGTACTTGAAAGTCCCAAAGAAAGTGCCACTACCTGTCCTCGGGGCCTGTAAATTAAATGCTACCAGTGGGCCTGCAGCCCTTATTGTTCACCCACTTAATTAGCACTTCAAGCATGTCTCAGGTCTGCCATTGCAGCCTATCTGTGCAGTTGTTAAACTGCCATTTTGATCTAGCTATATAAACCTTTTGCCAGGCTCAAACCTTCCTTTTTAACACATATAAGTCATCCCTAGAGTAGGCCCTGGACAGCCAAGAGGGCAGTGTGCAATGTATTTAAAAAGTAGGACATTGACTTTTAAGTTTTACATGTTCTGGTAGTCCTACATAGTATTTTTTACTACAGCAGGGCATGACTCTCCCATCAGATAACATTGATGGTACCTTTTTACATTTCACATGCTGTAACTTCCAAATGAGACAGGAAATTCGTTCGTGTTAGGTGTCTTTGGAAATGTAATGAAAATCATAACTTATGGAGAAGTCATATTTTAAATTACAGTTTTGAAAATGACACTTTTAGAAGGTTGTGATTTCCCCTAGTGGACTAGTTAGGGTCCAATACTCACTAGTGCAAAACCCACTCAATCACTGACTTGTATTTGCTTTAGCACCTTTCCAGGTGACAGAAAGGAGATTTGGTGCCTGCAGCTTGCCTCTGGGTCACATAACTAGGTGTATTTGACAGTTGGGCTATGTGTATTCCTCGTAGACAAACACACACAATAGGGAGCATAGGTGTGCCTAGATGCACCATCACTGACAGGACGAGAGGGAAGAACTGGGCATAGCATTTGGCTGTGTCCGCCTTTACACAAAGAGCTGCCTACCCCCAGTAGTTAGTCTGGAGCCAGACAAGGAAGAGAGGACATCTGTGCAATTCAAAGGCACGTCTCTATAAGCGTATTCCACTTCAAAGGTACAACTGGATATAAATATTGAACCTCAGACACAAAGTCTTCAGTACACTTCTGAACCTGTGGAGACTCTGCCAGGTAGAAGGAGTGCTGTGCTGCCGAAGAGACTACCACTCTGCTGGACTGCTGCTCTAAAGGACTGCTGCCCTGCTGTTCTGCCCTGCTGTTTTCTGCCCTCTTGCCTGGATGGGAAATCCTGGACCTGCACATGTTGAACCCAAAACCCCAGAGTGACTATAAGGGTTAGTTGGCTGGCCTCCTGATTGGAACCTCAGGGACAGAAGGCCTCCACAAACTTGACACCAGCATCTGGATTCTGCCATCTGTGGGTCTACCCACACAAGTGGTGCCACTACAATCCTGAATCCTTTGAAGTGGTGCATCACAGTCTCGCAGTTCCTCAGAACTGATGCATTGCCCCAAATGGGTGACACATCCTCAACGCCAGACTTCTTATCTCAAGCCCTAGTCAACGACTACACAGAACTTCGCCTCGCACCCTCACTGCATCTTGGAGTCGACGCATTGCTTCAGCTGCACAACGCATCTTCAACGGGGACCCTCGCAGTGCTCCACAAGCCAGGATTTAAAGTACTGTGATCAGAGGGCCTAACTGGGTATGAAACGACCATATATCCACAGTTGGGGCTTTGTCCTTTTTTGCTATTTTCACTACAATCTTTAAAATTGCATGTGTCTGGTTATGCTGATTATATTTCTGTCATTTTGGCCTTGTTTTATTTATTACAAATCACTTTTCTTTAAACTAGGTGTGGGATCATTTTTGGGTGGTGTTTTCTTCTCTTGATTACTGTTTAAAGTGTTACATAAATACTTTACACATTGCCTCCAAATTAAGCCTGGCTGCTCTGTGCCAAGTTACCAATTTCCTGCAGAGTGATAGGACTCAGATATGAGAACATAAAAACACCTTTATTGCTGGTCAGCGGGTTTAATACAGCACTGTTACAAAGTCTGACTTCTCAAACACTGCACCCCTTAACTTGTTGCCAGTCATCTTCTGGAAGTACTTTCATGGAATATGATACATTACATTGCATGTGATACAACACATGCCATTACAATGAGGTCGTTACAACGACCGCATTGTTACATCACATACCATTATAACGCAAGTTGTTACAACAACCTGCTGTCGGGGCGCTGGATGTTGGAATAGTATCATTTACTATTCCAACTCCAGTCTGTGCAACAGTAGTGGTTTTTGGATTTTAAATCTAACACCTTCTGCCCCCTACAGCAGATTGTTGTAATGACTTGCGTTTTAATGGTTTGTGATGTAACAACGCAGTCGTTGTAATGATTGCGTTGTAATGCCACACATTGTATCGCATGCGATGTACACGATGTCTCCCACTTTAATGTGGTGCACATCTGCCATTTGTTATTACATTACTCATTTGTCAGATGGCTCCATTTACATCCGATTTTGCTTTTTGTTTCACCAATCTCCAACAAAGCTAGCCCCCCCTTCCGTTGTGTGTTCATGTCTACTGGTGTTCCGTCCACCCCTCCCTAGTGCAAGCCCACTGACCAACGACTTTCAGTTGCTTTAGCATCTTTCCAGATGACAGAAAGGTCCTTTGCGAAAAGTGAAATAACTCCCAAATGCTGAAAAATACCAGCGATGAATTATGGGACAGAAACATTTTCAGCATCGCCGGATATAATTTGCAATACTTTAATATGATAATGGTGTTCCCTATTAACTTGTGAAACACGGAGTGTCTTGTGAAGACTGAAAACTGGAAAACACTTAACCTTTTCTTCGTGCGTTTCTCCGACTGGAAAAAACATCTTATCGAAAGCAACCGTTTTTTCAGTTTTTTTAGCATTTCCACCCTAAAAAAAGGACCATAATGAACGCCTCTCCTTGGCACTTTTATCAGCTGATCAAAACATGATATTATGCCTCACTTCCTCTCCATTTCAATTGAATCTTTGCAACTGGTATTTAAGATCCCCCTTTTTAAACTTTGCTTCATATTTAGGTCACTTCTTTTTCATTGACACGGGGGAAATAACAAGCGTTCCTGTGATAAAGGCTGAGATCGCCATGGTTACGAGGAAGAGATACAGGAAAATGCAATTATAGAAGAACAGTGGAAGAAACACGCCCCTTTGTAAGAATTTCACAACAGCTGTACCAACCCTGGAACACCAGAAAAAATGCAGAATAACTGCAATATTGTGGCATGTTAAATGCCAGTGTATTAAAAGTGGCATTTCAGTGTCACACTATTGAAAATGACAAGACTCGTTGATTCTGACCGCAAGGAGGAGTTTCTGAAAGGACATGGGGTAGAAACTCTTGTTTGCAGCACAAAGTCCACACTGTGTAGTCGAATACCCAGCTATCATTAGTGCAACAGGTGCAGGGGCACTGGGCCAGGGATGTGAGGGGTCCCACTGCACCCCATTCATTGCGGCCTTTCACTACCAACAGGAGAAGGGTGCCTTGCTTGCCTCAGGAGCATCCGTGGCACGCCTTTCAACCCCACTTCGTTTAATGTGCAACAAGCATTTCCCGTGATACTTACGCACATGAATTTCGCTAGATATATGTATGTGACTTACGTCTACTTAGCCCCGCTGGTGTTATTGGTATTAGTTTGCAGTGCCGTGTTGCAGTGTTGCCGGTGACTGAAAATTAGGAGGAACAGCTTTGAATATGACACATCTATAGGTGTAGTGAATAGACATGGCCATAGACGTCCTTGCCTGTTGGCAGCTAAGAATGATGAGCTGATGAGGATTATGAATCCGAAACCGGTCCCAGGATGCTTGTTTCCGGTCCAGGGAAGACATGGCTTGGCAGTTCTGGCTGGACTGTTCCCATGAGGCACAGGGTCAGACTGATTTGCATATAGCCATGTCTGAACTGGGGTGGCTGAGTGAACTAAAGAATGGTGATGGATTAAACCCAGATCAGTTGACTGGGGGTGAGTGTTTGATTTGTTCAAACGCTCCGTCCATCATCCCCTTTTGTATCGCTTAGCTAAGAATGAGTGGACAGTGTTACTATAACCCTCTTTACAGAAGTAGATATTGTACCTGGGACAAAAATAGGCGACAAAGCATTCTATTGCATTATAAAAAGATGTCAAAGAGATTGTATGCTGATCATTAATTCATGCGCGCCAGAGGCGTCCACATATACAAACCAAGAGCACCTCACCAAGCAGGGAATATTAATGCATTTATTTCTTCTCATTTGAAAACATTTCTTTTCATAAAATTGGGTTAGTGAAACATAAATTGTAAAAGCCATAGAAGTATAACAGAGGATTTACAACAGGATACAAATCTGTAGTCCAAAATGATAACATGAGTGTATGTATGGATTGCACGTTCACTTTAATTAAGGTAATTCTTGCCTTTGTGCTAAGAAAGCTTACACGGAGATAGGGGTGCTGAACTACAGGACTACAGATCACAATATGAGCATCCCTCATCTCTACATAGATGGGAAATACGCGAATCAGCAGCACTTGGAACCACAATTCAGCTATCAGGTACACACAGGCACAAGGTGAATGCAACACCAGGATACAACAGAAACGCAGACCCACAATTCACATGGAAAGGCCACCTAGATATGTTTTGAGATTCCATCAGATTTCAAAGCCATAATTCACTTGCCAGCCCCATCCACATGTGATATGAGTGCACTACCAGAACCTCCTGAATAGTTCAGTGTATGGTCCATCTGGTTGCTACTTACACAATTTAGATTAAAGGCACATTCAGGCGTAACAGAAGCACAACAGTAAACAAACAGAGAGAATCGCAGTTCATAAGTAAGGCGCATTGAAGTGTGGTGTGAGGGAACAGCGGACCCAAAGTTCACTGTGTTACCAGAAGATAACTCCACACAACACAGAAAACACAGTCACAATTTATGTGTGAGCCTCACTAGGTTTTGATGTGAATAAACAGCAAAGTCACAGATCACTGAACAAAGAGACCACAAACTCACAATCCACTCGTCCCACCGATATTTGATGAGAGTACAACAACACAATACAGTAAAACTCAAAAACACAAATCATAACAAATGCCTACCCAGGTGCAACCTGAATACATCAGAAGAATGCTATATCAAAATGTGCATGAAAGTCTTGCTTACATGTGACATGCATGCAACAACAGAATACAGCAAAGGATCAGAACTGCAAGTTAAATGTAAAGGCAACATTGATGTAACACGAGTGAAACAGCCAACACAGTCCCATACTGTACACATATGACCCTTCCATGAGTGCCCACAACAGAATGTAGCAACAATTCTGAATTACAAGTATTTGAGAGTCCAACTAAGTTGTGGCCATTAGCAAAACAGCAGAAGTACAGTTCACTGAGCAGACAGAACATAATCCCACAGTTTACTTGTGAAGTACACATAGTTTAATCATGATCCCGTTAGTAAGACAGAGGAGGCATAAGTAGTATTTGACACTATAAGTATGATCCTGTTGCTGCACGGAGAGTGGAAGAAGAGAGCACCGGCATACGCTTGCATTTGTATATCGAGATCTACTTAAAAGACAAGGAGGCTTGGTAAAGGCAAACTAAAGATAACAGCAGACAGCTGTCACCAGATGTACAGTGATCACCTTATTGTGCTGTTGCAAATGAGGAACAAAGTCTCCCATATAAGGCCTTACCCTGAAGTTATAACTGAAAGGTGTCCTTTGCTTCAGATGTCGTTAACTGGAGGATGCCCAGATGGGAAACCAAAAGAAATAAGGACAATGTTGAAATGGTCCTAATTGGCCAAAATGGATCAACAGAAAATGGTGTTTACCAGGAAGGTCATACTATAATTAGTAGAAGAATATTACAGTTGTAAATTGTAAATATTTACCACAACGTGCTATTTTTTAACATAATGACATCCTGGTGCTGGACACGATCTCAGTCAGAAATGCTACATTGTAATTGTGCAGCCCACTTTCATAATCAGTACATCCCAAAGTGTGAATGATTTTAAGGGAATAAGCTGAGTCAGAAGTTTCAATAAAGTTCACAGTGCTCCTTGCCAAATGAAATTCGGCATGTGCATTTTGTTTTATACCTGGCTTTGTCAAAGATGCTGAGCCTCCGATGATTAGTTGTAGCAATGCCTTGGTGCCTTATCTGTCCAAGAAATAACTGTTCATTCCCCTAAGACACCTTGACAAATTTGACCAGCTGAAATGTAATCAGGGATAATTGCAAGGGTGTGGAGTTAGGCCCTTTGTAATTACTTGGTGTGATAAGCTTTGCATCAATTGTAATTCTGATACCTGTGCAAACAGGGATTTGTACAGAGACGGGACAGCTCCTGACCACTCATAATCAGGGCCTTAGTGAAGATTGTGATACTCTTAATTTTCAAACAATGCTAAGTGACTTCCATGGTGTGTTTGGCTTGTTAGCTATTCATCCAGTTTCCAGCTAGTGAATTCAAAAATTCTCTCGCAAAGGGTTGTTGTTGTCTGTTGATAGCAACATATTTGAGAAACCGTGTTCTTAAGAAACTTTCTGTGCAAACACATTTCCAGGAAATCTTTTGAAAGTATTGCCAACCCAGGATGCCGAATCAATCATGCTTTTTAAGACACACACAATATCTGCAATATCTGCAGTGTGTTTTTTTCCTGGGTCACATACATTCATTGATGATCTTTAATCTGTCTATCTACCATCTTCCTTCTACTATCCCTTCTAGTAGCTTTTCTTTCATCATCCTATTCCTCAGTAGGCTTACCGCCCTTCTCCCTAAACTGTTTTTTACCAGTCTTCTACAACTGTATATACTATTCGACCTCTACCTATACCCTACATCTCTACCTCCTACCTAACCCTTCTCGTTCTATCCCTATCTATACCCTACATTCTAAACCAGAGTACAACATTGTACCTTTACTACTCCTTTACTACTAGTAGTACATTTTTACTTTCCTAAAATAAAATATAGTTTCATGAACCCTATCTATTTCGTTGAAGTTCTACCACTAACACATCTATCTCTGCCTTTACTGTAATATTCCTATCATTACCTATTACATAGAAGTATAAGGTCTACCTATGCCATAACTCAGTGCCTGACTATACCAAGTCACCATTACCCTACCTATTCTTTGCCTGTTAGACCCATTAGTCTTATGGTGGTCTTTCCCCAAATGTTTTGCCTTCACCCCTCCAATTCCTCCAATTTTGGTGAATTCAATTTTGTTGGCCGTAGGACTTTGTACACTTGACCAGTGCCAGCCAGTGTGGTTCTGAAAATTCTGGACTCATGTAATAATTCAGACTCGAGAATAAAACTTCATCATAACATGACAAATTCAGTATCAAAAGACCGAGAATGACGAGTACACCATGTACAAGCATTTTCAGCATATTCGAGTGACGATTTCACCTCGAAATCGTCATTATTGTTCTGAACCCTCGGCTTCCATTTTATGTATGGCAGCCATTTTGTGAGTTGCCCTTTACGGCTTTAATCCAGCTAAATTCGATCCCAAAGGACACGTACACCTTGGTCGACTTTCCTATGACCTGTGCAAGCTGAAACCATTACCCCAGGCCGAACCTGTTAGGCCAGTTCCTCTCCAGTGGCCGAACAAGATAACATCAAGGCTCATCAAGCCATAAAACCTTCTTATCGCACACACACCCTGCCGAATCATGCTCACATCTTGCCCTGCTCATTTCTCTCTCTTGCTTTATGATGGGGAGGTGCCCGTTTCTATTAGGGGTCCACTGATATCTGATGGAAATACCGGACCTTGCCGGGTAATTTATTTTGGGCTGGACGCAGTGAAATATGGACATGTCACCATGACTCTGCTTTTCCCATTGTAACGAAAAATGTTAATAGTATACTGTAAATTTAAGAATGTTTGCCTGAAGCTGAATATTTTGTATAAAAGGAGAAGCCTGGTTTTGTGAATTCGAGCAGTCTCCTGAGAACATACATCCCGTGTGTTGTACTTCTAGGACTCTTGTTACCTTGGTTGCAGCCAATAAAATCGATCCTTGACTTCACCTAGAAGACTCTGAGTTTCTGTGGTCTGAATCAGGAAGAACCCGAGGTCTTTGGATGTACCCTGGCACCGCTGGGTTGCCGGTTCAGTACCGGTTCTGAAAAACCCAGTACCTCAGTTGGCGCCCAACGTTTGGGGCGATACCAGCGATACCAGTCCAGCCAGAGGTTCGTGAGGAGCTTCGTGTGAAAATTCTGGAGGACGGCCAACCACTTCATCGACCCCTGCATGTCGACGTGGTCCGAAGGTCTTTGCTGCGAGGTTCCCCGCTTCCCGACGGCTACAAAGGACTGCTGCCCTGGCTATCGCCCTGATTTGGACCCTTGAAGTTTGGTAGAGCGAAACGATAAGACGAGTCTTCTGGTGACGTCATCGATATCTCAGTTAAGTATAAGTGGAGCGTCTCCCAGTCCTTAGTTGGTCTTAGTCTTGGGTATCCCTTTGGGATCTATTTGGAACTTGCAAGTGCCACAGCCGAAGGACTCGTGTATTCACGAGAAATATCGTAATCGATAATCCTTTGAAGTTTGGAGCTAGACTAGAGAGCGAAAATGCCTGGTCTTAGACTTGGAAATTTGTTTTGTCTTGGTTGTAATAATAGGGATTCCCGATTTGAGGACTCATGTCCGGTTCCTCCAGTTGGAACTCCAACTTACGAGTTATATGTAAAGCATGGAGTAGGCCCCATCACATATAACGAAGTGTGGATCAAATACACCAGAAAAGATGGTGTTTTAAAATGGCCCCAATATGGTAGCTTTGATACAGAAATCTTAGATAACCTCGAAATTAAACTTTTTAAGAAGAAAGCCCGGCCGGCGATGTTTGACTCTTTCCGCCTATGGCGTAAGGAAGCCAAACAGAAGGAAATTAAATTAGCAAAGAAAAATAAGAGAGAAGGGGGAATTTCGATAATGCAAGCTGCTATGCAGTTTAAAGACAATGAAGAAGAACAGATGAGTGAGCAGTTGCACAGGCAACGTAAAATGGTAATAGATAAATGCTATCCAGTTTTGCCGTCTCTTCAGCAAGAGGCAGCAAAAGAGCGTGAACAAGATCAGTTAATGTTGCATTTATTAAGTTCGCCACCCCCCTATGCGCAGAATGCCACGGCACCTCCGCAACCTTTAGTTGTGCAACCTGTGCCCCCTGTTCCTCCACAGCACCCACCAGCTGTTCTTCAGCTGGCTCCTGCTCCTTTGGTGCAGCCTCCTCAAGGCCCACCTATCACATCTGCTTCACCTGTGGTTTCTACGACTTTGCCTAGTGCACCTTCTGTTTCTCCTGATCCTCCCTCTGCTATTGCTTCTGCCCCTGCATTACCTCACCCTGTTTTTCCACCCGTTCTTCCTTGAGTCTCTCCTTCCGTTTGGCAGAAAATGGCCAGCACTGTTACTAATCTTTTCTCACCTCTTTTCGGGTCGCCTACTACGACCCCTAACATGGGACGAAGACAGTTGCGAAGTCAACTGCCTGACTATCAAGAGAGAGATTTACTGAATCGTTTAGCACATAAATGGGTTATGGACACTGTAAAGTATGATGTAGAGTCAGTCATGGAAGTCTTCCGTCAATGGGAAGCACCGACGCAGAGATATGTTTTTGAACAGATGTGTGTTTTTCTCTGTGAGTATTTGGAAGACAATGATCTGGAATACAACCCACAAGAGTTGTGTCGTGTGCGGTTCAATTTCGCAGAGGGCATGATTGTAGGTTGTGATGTCAAGAGAGCGGTTGAGATAATGTTGTCATATCGGAGTAAGGGGGGCCCTTCTCAGTCGCTATTTGAGCATGGTAGGAAAAAGGCGCAACAGTACCCCACGAGAGAGGTCCCCCCACAATGGAGAGAGGGTGATGCAAATGCTAACCCACCTATTCAGCCTCACTTTCAGCGTGTGTGGGTACATGTCCCATGGGGGCGAGCTGAAGTTTTAGCACTTAAACAGACATTACCTGATCCCCGTAAAAATCCTGCAGGGTATTACAAAGAGTTGTTACAAACTGCTGGGTCGTGTATAATGAATTTAGCCGATATCGATATGTTATTTGGGAACGTTGTTCCACAGCCTTTATGGGGTAAGATTCGTCATGTAGATCATGATCAGGAGTTAGGTGACTCATGGACTAATATTGCTGCTGCAGATGCCCGACAAGTTGGTGGTGCTAAGCCTGAGCCTTTAGAAGCCGAACTTCCTGGTAAAATAATTGATTACATGAAAACGATAATGCCTGCAATACGTGTAAATTGGGATAAGTTGTCTGCATGTAAGCAGAAGAAAGATGAAACGGTCTCAGATTTCTTCACCAGGTTTGAAGAGACTTTTGTCGACCACAGTGGTCAAGATATGAGCACAGAAGGTGGTCAGCGTTTGTTCGACGACAAATTCGTGCACAATCTGCTTCCCGAATTGTGTAAAAAGTTGAAAGATTCAGAGAGTTCTTGGGCAGTTTCGTCCTCAGCACAGATATTGGCTACTGCACAATATTACGAAAATAGAGACAAAGACGAGAAAGACAGAGCAGAAAAGAAAAATAAAGAGTTGAAAACGAAGGTTTTGTTACAGCAAGCATATCCGCCACGTGGTGGTGGTGGCCAGAATAGTGGTGGTCAAAATAATAGTGGTCAGAGTAACTATCAGAATAATTATCAGCAGCCTCAACAGTATCAGAGGAACTCGCAAAGAGTCAAGTATACTCAACCCCATGTCCCTGTAGGCCCCAATCAGTGTTCATACTGCAAGGAAGAGGGTCATTTCAAGTATAGTTGTCCTATTTTATTACAGCGTGCAAATGGTGCTTCTGGTGTAAGAGGTCGAGGTGTTCAGCAAGCGTCTAGAGGTAGAGGACGTGGACATTTCCCCCAGAACACACAGACTCTTCCACCTCAAAATTCGATGAATAGGTTTGATCAGCAGAATAACGCATCTGGTAGGACAGCTCAGTACTATACTGATGATTACTATACAGAAGATGAGCATTGGGAAGGTAATGATTGCTAGGACAGCCATAGACAAAGAGAGGGAGTTGTTTCAGTTCCAGTAGATCAGAGTGGACCTTATGTTGAGGTGATTACATCAGGTGTGTCAGAGCCTTTTCTGTTGGATACTGGTGCTACAAAGAGTTCTATTATGCACTCCAAACTCCCTGGCGCACCTTTGTCTGGCGAAATGAATGTTTCTGTAAGTTTTTCTGGCGCCCCAGTTAGAAATCCTATTTCTGACCCTTTGTCCCTTTTTGTTGGACCTTGTGAATTCGAAGCACCCCTTATTCTGACAACAGGTTGTGGTGAAAACTTGCTAGGATTAGATTTGCTAAAAAGATTGTATGCGACTTTGTACTGTTCTCCTTCTGGAGTACAACTTACACTGGGTAAGAAAGTGGTCTCTCCAATGTATTTGTCGAGAGACAAACTTCCAACAGAATTGTCATCTCTCCCTAATATTCTTTGGGCTACTGGTCCTAATGATGTAGGTCTTTTGGAAATACCACCATATGTTGTACCATTGAAAGCCAATGTTAGAATGCCACGAATTCCCCAATATAGAATCTCTAATGAAGGTGAAAAAGCTTTGCTAGCGATCGTTTACGAACTGATTGAAAAAGATGTGATTGAAGAGACAAGAGGCAACGTTTGCAATAGTCCTGTTCTGCCTGTTTTAAAACGAACTGATCCCTCTCAGCCACCTGTGTACAGATTCGTGATTGATCTTAGAGAGGTCAATAAAATAGTTGTGCCACAATTTCCAGTTGTCCCCGACATTACTGCCCTATTGACCATGATTCCAGCTTCTGCCACCTGGTTTTCGGTGATTGACCAGAAGAATGCTTTCTTCAGCATCCCGATTGCCGAGGAGAGCAGGGATATTTTTTCCTTCAGTTTAGGAGGAACCAGCTTCCGCTTTAAACGCGCTCCCCAGGGCTACTGTGAAAGTCCATCAATATATAGTCAAGCTCTAAAGACACAGCTTGATACGATTGTTTTACCTGAAGGTGCTACTCTTGTACAGTACGTTGATGATTTGCTTATTGCTGCAGATACTAAGGAAATATGTAAGAAAGCCACGTTGTCATTGTTGCGTCATCTGTGTGATTTGAATCACAAAGTGTCACTTTCCAAATTACAATATTGCCGACAAGAAGTGACCTACTTAGGTCACCTCTTATCGAAGGAGGGAAGGAAACTGACTCCAGAAAGAATTCAGGCAATAGCGCAATTGAGTGTGCCAAAAACACAGACAGAAGTGCGTGCTTTCTTGGGCATTACATCGTACTGTAGACAGTGGATTCCAAATTTTTCGTTATTAGCCAAACCTTTGGTGGCATTAACGTGTAAAGATACACCCAATCCCATTCCTTGGTCTGAAGAGTGTCAGAAAAGTTTTTCTGAATTGCGCACAGCATTATGTTCGGCTCCTGTGTTAGGTACCCCCAACTACAGTAAGCCCTTTACATTATATGTCCATGAGAAGGAAGGTTGTGCATTGTCAGTTTTGACTCAGTTGTTTGGGGACAAACAGCGCCCATGTGCATATTTTTCGTCGACTTTGGATCCAGTAGCTAGAGCATTGCCAAGTTGTTTAAGAGCCACAGCGGCAGCAGCTGTTTCTATTCAACAGTCTGCTGGTCTAGTAATGAACAATACACTAGTCGTGATAGTCCCACATGCAGTAGAGACGTTGTTAAATAGAACTAAGACACAGCACTTAACTAGTGCTCGATTGTCAGGTTACGAATTAACCTTGTTAGCGAGTCATGTGCACATAAAAACACACTCAACCCAGCTACGTTGTTGCCAATTGTAGAGGAATTAGATGCTTCAGAACAGCATGATTGTTTTCTTAGAACAGAAGAAGAAATGAAAGGGAGAATAGATCTTAGGGACACTCCTCTTGCTGAATGTGATGGTACATTGTGGGTGGATGGTTCATGCTTCAAGCTCCCGAATGGTGACACGACTGCAGCATATGCTGTCTCAACTTTGCATACAATTGTTGAAGCTGCACGTATTCCACATAATTCAGCTCAAGCAGCAGAATTGATTGCACTTACGAGAGCATGTGTGCTATCAAAAGGAATGAAAGTGACTGTCTATACCGACAGTCAGTATGCATTTGGTGTGGCTCATAGTTTTGGACGATTGTGGAGAGAACGTGGGTTCCTGACTTCGCATGGAGCTAAGATTCAGCATGGTCAGTTAGTGAATGAGCTTCTTGAATCACTGACCATGCCTTTGCAAGTGGCGATTGTGAAATGTAGTGCCCACAAGAAGGTGACTGATGATGTTGGTCGTGGAAATGCATTTGCTGACGAAATCGCGAAAGAAACTGCAAGGAATGTGATGAGCCGAATGTATGTTGCAGGCCCTGCAAGATGGGTTGGTGATGTTGGAATGTGTGAAGACACAATAGAGAGTGTGAAGTCTATTCAAGCTGAGGCTACAGAGAAAGAGTTGAGCATGTGGAGAGAAAGTACGGGTAGAATGGATGCAAATGGTTGTTGGATTGAATTATCAGAGCATCAGAGATGGTTGTTACCCAATGCATATGTGCTTGCAGTGGTTACAATGGCTCATGGAATGGCTCACATCAGTGTGAAAGGGATTTGTAAGTTGTTGGCTCCAGTATGGCAAAATGCAGGAATTCCCAAGTGTGCAGAGAATGTCGTGAAGAATTGCATGGTGTGTCTGAAACACAATCCTGGTAGGGGAACCCCAACTCCAGCTGGTCATTTTGCACCTCCTACGTATCCGTTTGAGGTTTTGCAGCTAGATTTCATTCACATGGAGAGGTGCAACAATTTAAAATACGTACTCGTTGTTGTTTGTGCCTTCTCAAAATGGATAGAAGCATACCCCCTAAAAGACAATACTGCCTTATCCACAGCAAAAGCCCTTGTGAAAGAGTACTTCCCCAGATTTGGAATGCCTAGAATGGTCTGGACTGATAACGGAAGTGAATTTGTGGGCCGTGTGATGAAGAGAGTGTGTGAAGTGCTAGGTATCCAGCAGAAGTTCCACGCTGCAAATCACCCCCAATCAGCTGGATTAGTAGAATGTTACAATGGCACGCTTAAGTTAAAACTAGCCAAAATTCAAGCGAGCACAGGCCTTAAATGGCCTGACGCTCTACCCTTAGCACTCCTATCCACCAGAATGACTGTGCATTCACGAGTGAAACTTAGTCCCTACGAGATAGTCTTTGGCCGCCCGGCCAACATATGGGGAGTGCCTAGACCCACTAAGTTCAGTGAGATTGAACACCCTGCTTTGCTTGATTACCTGTACGAATTGACGGCTAAATTGCGTGTTTTGCATCAACAGGTTCACAACACCCTGCCTCCGGTCTCTGAGACTCCAGGACATCAGACTGACCCTGGATCCTGGGTCTTGGTCAAGAACTTCCGGAGAACTAAAAACGACCAGCCCAGGTGGACCGGACCGCACCTCGTCCTTCTTTCCACAAGATCAGCCGTTCGAGTGGAGGGGAAGGCCAACTGGATCCACTGGGTCCAGTGTAAAAGAATCCCTTTACCTCTGCCGTATGACCAGTGGGTCCAGAAGGGTGTCGCTGACTCAGAAACAAACACCGTGCCACGTTTCCTACCTTTCAGTGATGCACGTGTAAAAGGAACTAACTCTAAACGTGAAAGTGAGAACATTTTGCAGGAGGCTGTGCCACCATCAAAGCGATTGAACACTTTGGAGCCTGAACTTTTGTTCCAGGATCAGACAGTACCTGGAAGAACACGTTACAATTTGAGACCGAGACCTATGGACAAATAAATATTTTTTTCCTCCAAGTACTATTTTTTTAGGTGCAGCTCTCCCATCTGAGAAAACTTGCTTATTTTTGTTTTTTGAACCACCATCCGGGTTCCGCTGCTAGGGCCGCGATTGCTTAAAGTCTTTGGGGTGCAGCTGAAGACGTTAGGTCGGCAGTTCTGGTTGGTCTAAGGGAGTTGCCCTGGATTGACAGAAGCATTTCTTAGCAGAATCAACCTCCCGTCGCGGGCACCACTTTAGAGAGGATGGAGTTTTCAGAGATGGAGGGACTCGCCAAACCAATGAACTTTAAACACAGATTATGTAAAATTATGACAAGGAAAAGCTTTTTGATATTGTGCATTTTTATGTTATTCAGTGTGATGATATTTTGAATAAGTTATGTGTTATTCTCTTTTCGTGTAACCTTTGCACCCACTGCATCGCCCATACCTCCTCCTACTGTTTCCCCTCATTCTTTTCAACTCCTTCCTGAACACGAATCCACTAGGAGATTAGAGTTCATTAATAACTCCTTTGTTCAGCTTTTGCACCAACACCAACTAGTAATGAACACAACTAACTGTTGGGTGTGTGGCCTTATGCCTCACACAACGGATAAAGGTATCCCTTACCTGGTCCTGCCTTTCAGTCACAATGGTTCTGTGTGGGCATACAGAACAATGTTCATATATGCGCATGAAGTCTACCCCCTACGTTCTGTAACAGACAATCCTAAAAATAGTGCTCTAGTTAAGGGTATAGTGGACATGATTAAGGAAGGTATTTCTTATGAGACTATCCCGAGAGATGAGACACTAGTATACATAGGATTGAACTTAACCGGATATGGAGCTACTCTGAGTGAGAAACAGCAAGCTAAGAGATCTTCCCCGATTTGGATTGTACCCCATAAGGGTCATCTATGTCTGCAAGGTAATGGCACGAATCCCAGAGCTCAGTTAGGGAAGAGTATCTGCACTAAAACGTATGTTTTTGCAGCCCAGACTTCCCCTTCGTTTTTAGCAGCTAAGGGTACCTATTTCATCTGCCATGATAGAGCCTGACTTTTCGGGCTCATGTTTTGTTTCCTTCCTGTTGCCTCCCACCTACACAGCAGCGGCAGATTACCACAAGACAAGGGTAGTTAGAGGAGTCTTGAGCGAAGAAGACACTGCAGGTCAAGAATTTGGGGACTTTGCAAAGGGTTTTCTGCCATTCTGGGGATCCATGGCTAACAGCAGGAACATAAGGCAATTGACAAGGGTGGTTGAATCCACCGTGATTGAAACTGCTGGTGCCCTTAGCAACTTGACTGCTGAGCTCCAGTCGGATCGACTTATGACCCTTCAGAACAGGATGTTATACTTGCAGACCGAGGTAGGGTATGTAGATTGATCCAATCGAGTTGATGTGTTTTCATCCCAGATAACGCTCCAACAGTGTACCAGGCTGCATAAGATTTCCGAATCTATTCATGTGGATAAAAGAGATTGGTCGTTGATGGGATGGTTCTGGGAACTGGTATCCGCCTGGGGATGGAAAATTCTGATGGTCATTGGGATGGTCCTAGCCATTCTTTTCCTGTTCTGTCTGTGCGTGCAGTGTGCTCCTGCAATATATCTGAAAATTCTAGACTCATGTAATAATTCAGACTCGAGAATAAAACTTCATCATAACATGACGAATTTAGTATCAAAAGACCGAGAATGACGAGTACACCATGTACAAGCATTTTCAGCATATTCGAGTGACGATTTCACCTTGAAATCGTCATTATTGTTCTGAACCCTCGGCTTCCATTTTATGTATGGCAGCCATTTTGTGAGTTGCCCTTTACATAGGCTTTAATCCAGCTAAATTCGATCCCAAAGGATACGTACACCTTGGTCGACTTTCCTATGACCTGTGCAAGCTGAAACCATTACCCCAGGCCGAACCTGTTAGGTCAGTTCCTCTCCAGTGGCCGAACAAGATAACATCAAGGCTCAAAAAGCCATAAAACCGTCTTATCGCACACACACCCTGCCGAATCTTGCTCACATCTTGCCCTGCTCATTTCTCTCTCTTGCTTTATGATGGGGAGGTGCCCGTTTCTATTAGGGGTCCACTGATATCTGATGGAAATACCGGACCTTGCCGGGTAATTGATTTTGGGCTGGACGAAGTGAAATATGGACATGTCACCATGACTCTGCTTTTCCCATTGTAACGAAAAATGTTAATAGTATACTGTAAATTTAAGAATGTTTGCCTGAAGCTGAATATTTTGTATAAAAGGAGAAGCCTGGTTTTGTGAATTCGAGCAGTCTCCTGAGAACATACATCCCGTGTGTTGTACTTCTAGGACTCTTGTTACCTTGGTTGCAGCCAATAAAATCGATCCTTGACTTCACCTAGAAGACTCTGAGTTTCTGTGGTCTGAATCAGGAAGAACCCGAGGTCTTTGGGTGTACCCTGGCACCGCTGGGTTGCCGGTTCAGTACCGGTTCTGAAAAAAACAGTACCTCACCAGTGCTAAAGTGTTTGTGCTCACTCCCTAAAACATGGCAAAATTGGCTTAAATCTGAGTGACATATTTAAATTCCTAATAAGTCCATAGTAAAGTGGGATTCCATATACCCAGTGCCTGCAAATTAAATGCTACTAGTGGGCCTGCCAAACTTATTGTGCCACTCATTTACATAGCCCTGTAAAACATGTCCCAGGCCTGCAGTTGCAGCAAGCTAGCAGTTTTAAACTGCATATTCTACTTGACAAATTAACCCTTTTCCCAAGCCTAAAAATCACTTTTTAAAACATATGTCACCTTTAAGGTAGGATCTTAGCTGCCCATAGGGCAGCTAAGAGCCTTCCTAGGATAATATTTGGTTACTTTATTACATTTACTAAGTACTAACCTTTGATTGGATATAGGTAGGAAAGTCATGTTCAGTGTTTGAAGAATTGCATTTTAAAATCCTCTTTATTGGTAAAGTCTGATTTTCAATCACAACTCTAAAAATGCCACCTTTAGCAACCTGGCATGTTTGTACCCTACCCATTTGGTGCCTGCAGCATGTTCCTAGGTCATATGACAAGGATTGAGTGGCAAGTGGCCTTTATATATTTATCCTAGACAGCCACATAATAGAGGGATTAGGTGTGCCTGGATGGTCCATCAGAGGAACGTTGGCAGCGGTAGAGCTGGGTACATCTGATTTGCACTTCGATAGGCTGTGCTTTGCTCTCATACAAATGAATTCACACTAGCCCTTTGTGCCTGTAGCAAGTCTGGAGCCAGGGCCGGGAGGCAGGAAATTCCAGACACTTCTTTGAAAGGAAGGCTCTAGAAGGTTCCCCCACTTCAAAGAAGGCACCAGGTATAAAAACGGGACCTGGGACCCACACGTCAGTCTTTTTGGGCCTACGGAAGGACTCTCACAGGACCACCTGATGCTGTGGCCTACTGTGTACTTCAGAAGACTGCTTTGCTGCACCAAGAAGGACTACTCTGCTGCTGGAAACCTGCTTTGCACCCCAATAGCTCTCCTATGCTGTATGAGCCCTGCACTTAATCTTGAAAACAGGACTTCCAGAGTGATTACAAGGGGTATTTGGCTGGCCTCCTGATCATAGCCCCAGGGACAGAAAAGGCTCCAACCATCTTGAACCCACATGTGGACGTTGCCTGAGTGAGTCCCGACTCTTTAAATGGTACATCTCCAGTCCTGGACCCCTGGAAGTGGTGCTAAAGGTGCCCTGAAAGCCCAACTCCGCAACATGAGGTTTAAAAGAAATATTGTCCAAAAAATGCTCTGAGTAGCAAGAAGAGACTGGGACCTACCTGCTTGTCAATCTACCCAAGGTGCATCACCGTTCAGCCTGACCTCGTGGTAGCTCCTGCTACATTGTTCTCTGCAACAGCAAATCCTGTTCTGTGACTTCTCGCAGAAGGGGTGTCTTGCCTCATGGAGCCCTCGCTGGCTACAGGATGCAGCTTCATCCTGCTAGAGGTTTTCATGTTCCAAAAAGGAGACTAAATCAGAATGAAGAAGTTGTCACTGAGACTTTGTCGACTGGCACTGGATACCTTCTCGTGCATCTTTTTTCTTGAAATGTCTTCCAAGTCCAAAGGTAAGTGAAGACCATTTCAAATGCACTTTGTGTACCAGAATCGTGCTCCATCGATGTCACCCATAACTTTTGACTTTGTCCCGGTATTGCATGACTAGATGTTCACGGTTGGTGCGTTGATCTTTTAGACACTATTTTCTACCTTACATTAAAAAAAGTTAATAACTCCGGCTCTAATGATTGGATTTTTTTACTTTTGGTCTCAATTTATTAAAATGTACTCATAATGTCATAATAGTGTATAAATACTTTACACATTGCCTTTGAACTAAGGCTGACTGCTTTTGTGCCGAGCTACCAGTGACAAGCACAGGTTAATTTAGTGACTGTTTGTGGTTCACACTGATGTGGATTGTGATGGTTGTTTGAGAAGGGCTCAGACCCCCTCAACTAACAACTCAATTTCTCACACTGTTTAAAACCCTGTTTCCTACTTATATTTATTTCAACAACCCATACATTTACATTAGAACCTTTACTCCTAATTCTATCCCGGTAGTCTCCTCTCCCTAGCACTTCTCTTCCTGCTTATTGCTAGCACCAATTACTTATACCCTTTTATCTTTACTCCGACTTTGGACGGGAAATGTCAACTCCTACCTATATCCGAATATTTCTACCCTTCCACTTTCCATTACTCCCATCCCTTTTTCTCTCTTCCTGTTTTGTCTACCATTTTCTTGTCTCCTTAGTCCCTCACTTTAGATTTTTTTTAATTGAATTTCCTTAATGTTTTCAGGAAAAAGGATTTCTAATTTTGGTAATTTGAAAAAAAGTTAATTTAACCATACTGGAATAATCAGACTAGTTCAAAAGCATTTGATTCCTTTGGGAGAGGTGGTGATTTTGTTTGTATATTGTCATTCCCATTTTGGCTTCCTTTGGGTGTTAAATTCCAACATGAAATTTGTGAGGTTTCACTAAGTAAGCTCATATGGCATGGGGTGGTATTTTCTCACTATTTAGGTGTATAATATTTCATTTTAATCTTTTGTTAATGTTAGTGCTGTGTTATGTTTATATTGTTTTACTTTACATCAATGTTAAAAATATATATAATAGCAAATACATAATGTCCTGCAATTTCCATAGGCAAGGATAAAACCTTTTAGAAATAATAGCCTATTAGTAAATGTGGGAGGGAAAAGGGAGAGTAACTGGAAAATGAGAAATGCTTACTAGAAATTGGGGAAGGGGGTTAGGGAAATTTGAGGAGGGGTGTAGGGAAGGACATGCTAATACAAACACACACTCACAAAAGAGTAAGACCGTTCCTACTCACAAACTACTTCTTGAAAGGTAGTATAGCCTCAAAAAGTGTCAAAACAGATCTAAATGAACTCCATCTCAGCCTTGGAGTAAGTTAAGCATCACACTTGTACAACCAAAGGTACTGTAACAAACTCTCATAGAAAACATTGGAGGCAGTTAAATAAAGTTGCACCGCAAAGGAAATTAAGTTACATTAATTACATTATTTCAATAGTTTAAATGATAGATAGATAGATAGATAGATAGATAGATAGATAGATAGATAGATAGATAGATAGATAGATAGATAGATAGATAGATAGATAGATAGATGGATGGATGGATGGATGGATGGATGGATGGATTCTCATGAAAAGTAAAAGCCTCACTGAATAGCTCAATGCAATCTACACAATTATTGCACTGGATTAGAACTGCCATCTCTACGCAGACGATGCAGTTCTTTTGGCTCGCACGCCAAAGGGCTTGCAGCTTTTGCTTGACGGATTTGTAGGATTCATGAATGACACGGACCTGTCCCTTAATCTCTCAAAATCCTACATGTTTGGTCTTTACAAATACTGGACATTTACGTTTACATAATGGAGATGGGGAAGGTGAGAAGGAAGACAAATACATATACAGTAGGCCCCCACATCGTTGGGAAAGTACCCACCTTCTCATATCTGGGCATCCTGTTTGACCAGAAATTGGGTTTTAAGCAGTTACTAGAGGCAAAATGCCTTGAGCTGACAATGTTAACTGGAGTGATTAGTAGCTTTGCTCACAGATTAAGCAGATGGTCACCTGGGACAATAATGAAACTTTGTAATTCTTTTTGTTTCTCCAAAGTAGTATATGGAAGTGAGGTCTGGGGATTTATGAAAACAAAGAAATTACAAACCTTTATCTTAGGCAATTGCGGAAAGTTCTCAGAGTACCCCTGCTTTTATTGTTCACAAGGAGTTGGGCTCGAAATGTATTGCCGATATGGTGGCTGTGAAACCTCCTGTGCTGGGTGAATATTTGGTCCAACGTAGAGACAGGTTTCAACAGGCAAGTTGTACAGGATTGTATCTAGTTGGACCATTCACTGAAAATTCCTTGGCTGAAATACATAAAAGATGCCTTCACTATGTTAGGTAGATCAGACCTGTTTTTTCACCCAGATAAGGCGTGCTCACGGGTTAAAGCATCCATTAAGGCCCTGTTTTTTAAATATGTCTAGGCACATAGGGAGGAAAAGGAATTGATGAAGCCCTCGATTAGAGACTTTGTTTTAGTGACATCAACACAAGGCATGGAACCATACCTATCTTTTATATCTAGTGCCTATGATCGTTTTTTAATCACACGGTTCAGATTGAACCTTCTTCATCACCTACTAGCAGTACCTTCAGGGTATATGGGCAAGGACGATCAAAGAGGGCCCTGTGGCTGCAACAGTAAGTCTCCTCAGGATAACCTACACTTTATTCTCTTGTGTCCATATCACTAGCACCCAAGGAGAAGATTTCTGAAGGGGCTACCCAGGGAATGCAGATTTAAGCAGGCCTGTGTGGCTCTGCTGTTTTTAAAACTGTCTCCTGACATTGCCACCCTTTTCTGTGTTTCGAATATCCTAAGAACTGCTTTAAAGCTAAGACTCACCAGGGGCACCTGAAAGAGGATGATTCTTTTTTTAAGGCTGTTTTATAGCTTCTGAGCACTGTTTTTATCATGTGTTTCCTTTTTTTTTTAAGTCATTGTGTTGGTAACAGCCCATTATGATCTTGCTTAATACTGATGTGTTGATGAAATTGTATCTTTTATGTACATATTTTATATGCTGAATAAAGTTTATCACATATCCAACCACCATCTATGTGTGTAAAGTTACTAATTGTCACTTTACACTCATATGTCCTGCTGTAGGAGACTCTATCCTCTTATTTGCGTAGGTGGAGACATGTAAGCCCATGCCTAAGTTTAACTAAAAACTCAAAAATGGTGAATAGCAAAAGAAAAATGTAGAGTTACACCCAGGTTTATTAGAAAATAAACACATAAATAAATATATAAGTGCATGTTTACCTTAGTGAATCTGCCCCTTAATGTTTGAGTTGGAAACAGTTCATCAACAATTAGAATTAAAAAAGAAATTCCACTGCAACCCTTCTGCTTAACTTGCAACATAATATTCAATGATACATTCAGTTCTGCACAATAATGTTGTACTGCTTCTGCTTTATCAAGTTTAGGAGAAAACGTAGTGGTCCATATGGTTTCCAGCAGAAAAATCTATCAGCAGGTAAAGTTATGAAAAAAAATATTTCCACATCTGGTTTCAACATGCAGCTATTGCTTGAGAAAAGGTTTCAAGCAAAAATTGAAGGAAGCAAAACAGTTACCCTTAATTCTCAGCCTTTGGTAGTCACACATTCAAGAACAGTTTTTTTTTCTTTAATTTACTGTCACTGCAGATAGGGACCCACCAATATACAATTAGCCCACCTTTTGTTTTGCTAGGAGCAGTTCATCTTTAACTGTTAAGCTATGCGCCCTGAAAGGATTCTATTATGCCAATGGTAAATTCGTGACATCATGTTTGATTGGCAAACCGTTTTTGCACGGTTGATTCTATGTCAGGACCGGAGGCTTCAGATTATGCTTTTCTCTCTTCGCTGTTTATTTTACAAAACCACACAGCAGCCAGAAAAGCAACTTATTTTCTCGCAAAAAATATATATGTCAAACACCCAACATGGGTTAAGCATATAACATGAGAAAAAACACATGGGATAAACCACAACTCCCATCAACCCAAGAACCATAGTCCTTTCATAGTGTCCATGACATCAAGGTAGGGCGTCCATCTTAGGCTCTCTTTCTTCGCTGCTTCGCAGCCAGTTAAGTGCCTTTTTCCCTCTTCTCCCGCATAATGGGTGTAGCGGGATGGTTTGGGTGTTGGCACTGGGTTGTTACTTAAATAATTGTTGGGCTCCTATAGCGGGTTTGCACGTTTGTGTTTTTTCCCTTTCAGAGCCCGTGTTTCTGTCCTTTGTCGCGGGGACGTTTTCGCCCCTGACGCGACTGTCCCCGGAGTTGCGGCCTGCTTCTGTGGCCGCCAGAGGGCGCCGTCGCGTCTCGTTCTCCCCGGCGCGGCTTTCCCTCTGACGGGAGCCGCGCGGAGGAGAGTGACAGCGTCTGCAGCCTTCGGTTGCCGCCTCACCGTGACGCCCGGTCAGGGTTGTACTGTCCCTTGCTTCTTGACGCCCCGTGTGGGTCTGTATTGGCGGATTACCGCTCCTGACGCCTGCGGGCTGTACCACAGCACAAATTTGTTCACTTTGCCCCAGCGGTTAAGTGCGCTAGGGAGGCGGCATTGAGCCCGGTCTCGTGTGAGAGGGCCTGAGCGCACTGGGAGGGGTGCTGCCTCTTATGCTTCTGGGTTCCCAGATCTGAAAACGTTGCTAGCCTTGGGTTAGCCCATACCTTCTGGTACCTGCAGCCAGTCTTAATCCTTCCCCTACCCTCGGGCTTTAATCATGGCGGAGGGGTACTATGTGGAGGAGGAAGAGTCCCACCAGTACCTGGGGGATGACGAGTTTTACGAGGCAGTTGACCAGTCTATTTATAGATGTGTCCAGGAGATTGTGGGCCCTATGGAGGATAGACTCTCGGCCCGAAAAGTTGAGGAGTGCGCGAAGTTGGCCCCGGTACCCCTGGGGGCCCAGGGGGCCTTCCCCACTTCTCCTGAGGGCAGACCCCCCGCCCCCAAAAAGGTGTGTAAGGCTGGTGGCTCGGGGGCTGCGCAGGGTGTGGATAAGGACGCCTTCGAACGCCTCAGAGACGCGTTTTTGGCGAAGGCGACCGAACCCGAGGCCTCTGCGTCACTCCCGGCCCCAGGCCCCCCAGAGTCGACGGTGACAGCCCCTTCCTCTCCGGGAGGGCTCTCCCCGGTGGACACGGACGATGACGGTGACTCGGTGCGCTCGTGGCGACCGTCCGGATTAGCGGTTGAGTTGCCCCACGACGCCTCAGGTATGTTGGATCCGGATGATATCATCCATCCGAGGTCGGCGGCCTGGGCGCCGGGCGACAAGGTCGCGAAATTCGTGGCGGGGCGCCTACGCAAGCCACTTGAGAAAGAGGCACGTAGCTGCCTACGGGGAGAGTGTCCGCGACCTACGCTGGAGGGTAAGGTGGCCATGACCCCGGAATTGGACGGCAAGATGGCCACCTTTATGGCCAAGTTTGTCAAGGACCCCCGCAAAGGCATTGATCGCTCGTGGCGCTCATGCCAAGATAAATTGCTAGACACCATAGGCCCCTTGACCAAGATACTTGATATGGCAGAGGACGCCAAGGTCTCTGGTTCCGCCATTTCACCTGAGGTACTTTCCAATTGGGCGCAGAGGGCTGTCATCTTCTTGGGAAACGCCAACTGCGCCCTCTCGACCGAGCGTCGACGCTCCTTGCTAATCAAGTTGGATCCCAAATTGGGAGACTTAGCCTCCTCGGAGGCAGGAGCGGTGGCTCAGGGCGGTCTATTTGGAGACCCTTTCATTAAGGAACTCGGCAAGTTCGTTTCCACCTTCTCCTCCCTGGATAAAGCCCAATCCACCATTAAGAGGGTGTTTAATCAGCGTTTTTCCAGGGGGGCCGGTCGCGGTAGGGGCCTCGCGACCGGCCGTGGCGGCCAAAATCAGCAGAACAAGGGACATGGCTCCGGCAGAGGCCAACAAAATTCCTCCGCCAATTACAACACCTTTTACCCTTCCAGAGGGCAACGCTTCAGAGGAGGCCGCGGCACCTACAGGAATGACGCAGGAAGCGGCAATTCACACGGTAAGTGTTATCCCGGCGGACAGCGTCCGCATAGGGGGGAGGCTGGCTTGTTTTCCGGACTCTTGGTCAGCGCTCACGAACGACGCATGGGTTCTTCAAACCGTGCGCGGTTTCCACATAGACTTTTACGACCGGCCTTACCAGCCGAGGGATCCGCGCCCCATTCTCTTTTCCCAGGCGGATGCCAGGTTGATCGACGAGGAGGTCTCGGCGTTGTGCGAAAAGGGGCCGTCTGTCTATCGACAAGGCATTCGGCAGGTTTCCTCAGCAATATTTTCCTTGTGGAAAAGACGGACGGGGGAAAGAGGCCGGTGATAAATCTCCGGGAGTTCAACGGTTGGCTGGTCTACAACCACTTCAAGATGGAAGGCATCCATCTTCTGAGGGACATTCTCTTAGCCAACGACTGGATGGTTCGTTTGGACCTCAAAGATGCCTACTTGGTGGTTTCTATTCACCCGCCACACAGGCGATTCCTTCAATTCCTCTGGCGGGAGCAGGTATACGAGTTCACTGCCCTTCCTTTCGGGCTCTCCTCGGCCCCATGGTGCTTCACCAAGCTGTTGCGCCCGGTGGTGGAAGTCCTTCGGAGCCAGGGCATTCGAATGATTGTCTACCTGGACGACATCCTCCTCATGGCGCAATGCCCCAGGATGTTGACCCTTCAGCTCAACCAGACGATCACCTTGCTGCAAGACCTGGGCTTTATTGTCAATCAAGACAAGTCTGTGTTGACGCCTTCCCAGCAGATGGTGTTTCTGGGGTTCCAGGTGGACTCGGTACGGGCCACCTTGAGCCTCCCGACGCGGAAGATGGCCAAGATAAAACATCAGCTCCGACAGTCGATCGGCAAGTATCACACTTCCCTGCGTCAGATCGCCAGGATTGTGGGCCTTCTCTCGTCCTCCATCCAGGCGATCTTTCCGGGGCCGTTACATTATCGGGCCCTGCAACGCCTGAAGGCGTATCACCTCAGGCGAGGCCTCTCCTACGACCAGTTAGTTCCACTAACCGACGAGGTGAGGGAGGAGATGTCCTGGTGGCTCACCCATATGGAGGCCTGGAACGGCCGGGCTATTTTCAGTTCGGTGCCGGATTTGGTCATAGAATCAGATGCCAGCAGATCGGGCTGGGGCGCCCGTTGCGGCGATTTCTCCACAGGCGGAGGCTGGTCGTCAGAGGAACGGCAACTTCATATCAATTGCCTGGAACTGCTCACGGGCTCCTTCGCGGTTCGTTGTTTGACCAAGGACGCGGCGACGTCGTGCGTCCTTCTGCGAATGGACAATGTCTCGGCGGTTCGCTATGTAAACCACCTGGGCGGCTCTCGGTCCAGGGCGTTAGCGAACCTGGCGAGGGATTTCTGGGACTACTGTCTCGCGCACCAGGTCTCGGTGACGGCGGAGTACCTACCGGGTCGAGCCAATCAAGTGGCGGATTGGCACTCGAGATACCTCAGGGACTCGAGCCTGTGGAAGCTGGACGCTCGGGTGTTCCTTTGGTTGGACACCCTCTGGGGCCCTTTCTCGGTGGACCTTTTTGCGTCCCGCCTCGACTTCCAACTGCCGAGGTTCTTCAGTTGGAGGCCGGACCCCATGGCGGAGGCGACGGATGCGTTCCTCCAGGACTGGAGCCAGGGGCGGCCTTATGCCTTTCCTCCCTTTTCCATGGTGATGAGATCAGCGGCCCTTCTTCGCCGCCAGCAGGCGGACGTGGTTATGGTGACGCCTTGGTGGAGGTCTCAAGTGTGGTTTCCGGTTCTTCTGGAACTTTCTTGGGATTCTCCAATCCTACTCCCCCCGTTTCCTCGCCTTCTTCTCAATCCGGAGGGGACGCCACATCACCTGATAGAGCAGGGTTCTCTCCGCCTCATGGCGTGGAGACTTTCCGGCGACGCTGGTCGCTCCCGGGGCTTTCGGGCCCGGCTGAATCCTTCCTGTCAAAGGCATGGGCTAATAGTACCACGAAGAGATACCGGTCCGCCTGGTCCAGGTGGGTTCGTTGGTGTGTTCGACGGGACCTGGATCCCTTGGTCGCAGGCGTCGTTCACATTTTGAATTTCCTGGCAGAACTGGCGGCGGGCGGCCTTGCTTACCGGACCATCAATACTATACGCTCAGCGCTCTCGGCGGCCCACGAGCCGTTAGATGGAAATCCGGTGGGGGAACATCCTTTGGTTTGTAGGCTCCTTCGAGGAGTTCGCCTTAGTCTACCCCCGGAACCGAGATACTCAGTTCTTTGGGATGTTAATGTAGTTCTGAATCTATTCCTGTCGTGGCAACAGAACAGATATCTTTCTTTGAAAGAACTTTCGGCGAAACTAGCCATGCTTTTGTGCCTGATTTCTTGTCGCAGAGTGTCCGATGTCCGAGCTCTAGACATCTCGGCAAGAGTTTTTTCCCCGGATGGGGTTACCTTTACGGTGGGTCGTCGTACAAAGTCCGCAACGAGATCTATATCTTACCCGGCCTTTGTGGACGTCCCCAAGCTGTGTGTTGTTCGGTGTTTGAAAGCGTATGAGGATGCGACGTTGGAACTTCGCCCTCCGGGCGAGAGGCAGCTTCTGATTGCTTTGCGCAAACCGCATAAAGCGGTGTCTTCTCCCACCATAGCCCGCTGGGTGCGGTGGGTGTTGCAGGAAGCAGGTATTGATACCAAGCAGTTTGGGGCTCATTCGGCCAGAGGGGCCATGGCATCGAAGGCTTTCTCCTTGGGAGCGCGTTTGGAGATCCTAATGCGGGCAGCGGATTGGTCCTCAGACTCCACGTTCAAACGGTTTTACTTTAAACCAGTAGTGGATATTGCGAGTCTGGTGGTCAGTCAGCTTTAAACCAGCATAATCTGAAGCCTCCGGTCCTGACATAGAATCGAAATTTGCCTAGCATAGTAACGGTAAGTTTCAATTCTATTAAGGACACGGAGGCGAGGATTATCCCACCCTCTTCTCCTACGGATTTTCCCTCTCCGTATTGGTGTAAGTAAGACTTCTTATTGACTTGCGATGCTTTGCCTGTGCCTTTGCCTGTGCATTGTTATTATGACTTTTCGTCCAGTGGACCTCCTTTCCGGTCAGTGGACTTGACACCGCTGATGCTGTGGTTCTCTTTCCTTTAGGTAATGAGGCGAAACAGGACCGAGGTTGAGGTTACGTGTCTCGCGCGAAGAAAGAGGAAGAGAGCCTAAGATGGACGCCCTACCTTGACGTCATGGACACTATGAAAGGACTATGGTTCTTGGGTTGATGGGAGTTGTGGTTTATCCCATGTGTTTTTTCTCATGTTATATGCTTAACCCATGTTGGGTGTTTGACATATATATTTTTTGCGAGAAAATAAGTTGCTTTTCTGGCTGCTGTGTGGTTTTGTAAAATAAACAGCGAAGAGAGAAAAGCATAATCCTCGCCTCCGTGTCCTTAATAGAATTGAAACTTACCGTTACTATGCTAGGCAAATTTCGATTCACCTTGGGAAAATTTAAGCCATTAAAACAGGAGTGCAGGAGTAAAAAAATCCTCACTTGGATTAAATTAAACAAACACAAACTGTGGGGATCAAAATCCACACAGCGGGATCAATCCAAAACTTCGCTGGCGAAAAAACTACGAACACCCCTAATTTGGGTAATTTTCTGGATACTACAAATAATTAAAAAAGTGCCAACAAGAAAACATTTTCACGGGGTATAAAAGAAAGGATTTTTACACATTAGATAAAAATGAGCAAAATGTTTTCCATGAGTCACTTTCATAACATTCTTGACAGAGAACTCTTTACTTCATTTGTATTAAAACATATGCACCTTCTGAATGGTCTTTTTACTATCAATTTTCAATAATATTTCAAACTATCAGTCAATAAGGTACTCATTGTGAACCTCTGAAAAGTGAAATACTGCATCTTCAAAATGCGAATCCAAATTTTCTCAGGAGAAAAGAGCAAAGATTCAGATTTCTGCGGGTGAAAAATAACATGTTACCTTGTAATGCTTCCCTGCCAATGTTCCTTCTTTGAAAAGTTCCACCTGGGTTACATGAAGGGCCCTCAGTGACAGGCACATTAAAACACCATTAAACTGTGAAATAGAACACAGTGTGAAAATAGATTTAACCTTCACAGCATATCGATCTCTCCCCCGCACCGTGCCTAAGTTCTTGGACAACTGTTTTATAATAGGTTTTACTTATTTTCCTGTTGCTTTTCTGACTTCCTCAGAGGCGGGCGTTCTGTCTACAACTGTTTGACAGCCGGGGGAGCAGGTTGTTTCCCTGTGATCGCTCAGCTTTGGAATGCTGCTGCCAGCAGCTCCAGAAATAAAATAGAAATCCGCCTTGTGCATGGGAGGAATTACTGAGAGTACCTGTGACTGTGCGGGGACGGAGGCAAGCGAGAGCCACGGGAGATCCCCTGGACGAGAATGACACATGTCAAGAACCAGGACACACTCATCATTTCAGACTGATTTGCACTACCTCCGTGGGAATTCGGAGTACAACCCTTTGAAAACAACTCCTCTGCACATTTAATGAAAGACCTGTCCATGGGTTACACAAAATAAAGTGCAGTGCGCCTCTATAACAGAAACTTCAAAATTCTGACTAGATCATCATAACAAAATTCTGAATTAATTGAATTTTTTTGTATCAAATTTGCAGCTGACAATTTCAAACGTTTTCCTGGGAAAAAAAATAATTTTGGAAGTTATTTTTTTTAACATAAATAACAGAATATTGATTTGGAAAACATGAGTTATTTTCACCTTTTCTCAATACAAAGATGCCTAAGAAGCTCATAATATATATTTTGGGCAGTGGAGATTGAAATAACATGTGGTAATTAAATATTACTGAACATAAAAAAAAATTAGAAATTCACTGAAAAAACTCAAAGGTCATAGAGATGTTATAGTTGACAAAATAGGAATAAAGAAATGTAGACACTCACTGAAAAAAAAGCAGGTTTCAGGGACGTTATAGTTGAGAAATAGGATTACAAAAATCTTAGTAATTCACAAAAAAAAACGTTACAGGGACCTTATAGTTAGGTTTACATTTTACACACATAAAACCATAGAAACTCAGCTGTTCCAGTTATCTCAAGAAAATATAACGTGCCCTAAAGCAATTATAACCCGTGTCCCTGTTATGCAGAGTTTTCTCATCAATAATGTTATTGCAAATGTTGCAGTGATATTATCAATCATGTCATAGAAGATGTCATGACTTATGCAATATGTGCGGTTTTAGCAGTGGATGGCGAGGGTGATATAACTATAACTGATGAATTTTATGGTTTTATGTGTGTAAATTCCGTACTTAACTCCACAAGGGATGGGATCCCCAGGGAGAAAATCAGCCCAGCGAGGGGGGCTGCATGCCCCCCCATTTTTAATATGGCCAGACTCCATGTGATGGGGTTCTCGGGGTTGAAATGAGTCAGGCAGCGGAGCCACATGCACCCCCCACCCCTCCCAAATATATCTATTTCCTCTCTCCCAGGACATGGACAACCTGAGGGGCATAAATAAAAAAACAAGCACGGCAGACCACATTTCTTTTTTTTTTTAAAGGGTTGGTGTGGATAGTCTATGAATCTGTGGCAAAATTAACAAAAAATCATGTTTGCCCCCAGGCTGCCACCACTTCCTGGTTAAAGTGGTGGCAGTCAATCACAGCATTGCTATTGACGCATAGATCCACAGATTCACAGCAGTGGATCAGAATCTCTAGATATACATAAATCTGTTTCCTTTATTAACTCTAAAACTACTGAACAGATTTACATTAAATTACAAAAAGCACTGTTTTTGGACCAAGAACTAGCTTTCTGTCAAATTTGGTGTAATTACGTTCAGTGAATCAGGCTGTAGTTGTATCTAAAATCCCTGTGATAAATGGCACAACATCTCACTCATTCACACAGCTGCTTACACAATCACGTATACACCCATACAGCAACTCACACACTAATACGCACAAGGATACATACAGTCACAAAGCCATTCACAATATATATATATGAAAAGAAGTATCACTAATTAGTAGTACACCTAGTATACTACTTTACATTTTGTAGTATCTTAGTATATATGTTGCACAATCATAAACTCTTCCAAAATACTTACACTCACTGGATGATGTCATCAGTGATGGCATCAGTGATGTCATGAGTGATGTTACTGATCATGTCATGGGTGAAGTAATATGTGAGGTCATAAGTAGTGCATTGCAGGGTCTTAAGTTATAGTTAGCTTAGCTAACTATAACTGCTGAATTTCACTGGTTTTGTACAAGTGAAATCTGGCCCTAACTATAACGTCCATGTAACCTTTGGATTTTTCAGTGAATATCTAAGGTGTTTTTTTAATTCTATTTCCTAACGATAACAGGCTTGTAACCTTTGTTTTGTCTGTGAATTTCTAAGGTTTTTAAGTAGAAATGGTGTTTGCAGAATGGGATGGACAGAGTGCGGGGCAGCTGACAAGCTCTCAGGAATCTCACTGTATAGGACTTACAGAAAGTACCAGGAGGGCTTTTTGGCCCCTAAGGTCTCTCAGGAGTAAAGTGGACTTCATCCCCAACCAGTAGTGCACCATGAGCAGAGCCACATTTACAGAGTGGTGGAGAAAGGGTGCATGGCCTCCAAAGACCTCTTAGCAAACCCGCTGTGTACGACTTATTGAAGGTAAAAGGAGGAGTAGTTGGCCCTCAAGGACATTCTTGGGGGCCGACTACCCCTCCTGTTATGTCCAGTAAGTCACACACAGCAGGATTGCTGAGAGGTTGTTGGACACCATGTCCCCTTTCTCCACCAATGTACTAACAGGCCTCCTGTTGCACTACTAGTAGGGGGATGAAGTCCCCTTGGCTCAAGAGGATAATTCAGGGCCAACTACCCCTCCTTTTAACTCCAGTAAGTTGCACACCGTGGGTTTGCTAGAAGATGTTCGGTGGTCATGTCCCTTGGTCGACCACTTTGCAAATGCACATCCTGGCACACCACTGATCAGGTGATGAAGTCCTGTTAGCTCTTAAGGGTCCACGGCCAACTACCCCTCCTGCCACCGCCAGTAACACCAACGCAGCTGGATTGCTTAGAGGTTGTCAGAGGCCATGACCCCTTTCTTCAGCACTCTGCAAACTCGCCTCCTGATGCACTACTGCTTGGGGAGAAATAGTCAACTTTAATCCTGATGCCCTCTGGAGTAATGTGGAATTCATTACCCAACCAGAAGTGTGCCATGAGGTGTGTTGCAGAGTGGTGGAGAAAAAGGGTGTGGCCTTCAAGCCTCCTCAGCAATCCTGCTCTCTGGGACTTAATGGAGTTAACAAGAGGGATTGCTGGCCCCCAACATGCCCTAAGCATTCAAGGGTATTTCATACCCCATCCACCATTGCACCAGGAGGCGTGTTTGCAGACTGGTGCTACTTAGCTTCCTTTCCCTCTGCCCTTTATTTTACATTTTTTAAATGGGGAGTCGGGCTGCACGGCCTCCCTACCCGGGCCGAATGCGGCCCTGGGGACCCCATCCCTCAGGGCCCTGCCTTTTTCCTTTTAAAATAGTTTTTTCAACATAAAGTAAGCGAGGCCTCCTGTCCCCCCCTTTCCTGGGGTATTTTGGCCCCGGGGACCTCATCCCGAGGCCTGCCCTTTAAAAGAAAACAATTAAATGGGAAGGGGGCCCATCCCACGGGGCAAGGCCTTTATCACGTAGCCCCCTCTCAGGCCTATTTCAGCCCCAGTGAGACCCCATCCCCCTGGGAGATTCCTTTATCTTTTTTTTCTTTTAAATGTTTAAAGAAATAAGAAAAAAAATATATATATATATATATATATATATATATATATATATATATATATATATATATATGAAGTAAGTCGTCACCACCAACCGTTCTTCACTCGAACAATGACGAAGAGCAGAACCAATTATTTGTGCAAAATTAGAGTGCTTTATTCATGCCCAGCCTGTCCGCCATAACGTGTTTCGCTTCCCCTGAAGCTTGATCACATGACATGTTGCGTTAGGATAGGACCAGTATTTAAAATGCTAGTACAAGTCAATCTGAGCTTGATAGGCAACAAAATGGAAGAAATACTACCCTATAGCAATTGGTGACCTCATATCTTTGAGTTACACCGGGCCTGTACATAAATATGAAATATTCATTAATATAATATTTAAAATTCATACTCAAGTAAAAAAAAATTTAAATCACATTTTTGATTCTTAAAAAACAGAATTGATAAAAAAATCTTTTAAAGAGAGTGTTTGAAACAGTACAGCCCAAAACAGTACAAAATATCTGCATAATACAGAAAGACTATTCACATTTTGCTACCTATGATGGTATTTCAGAAAAAATTGCCATACATTGTAATACTGCCCAAGTGGGCCAAAGAAGAAAAGTAATATCTCTCAACTCTGTTGATAAGCCATTCCCATGTAATTGGTCCTAAATAGTCAATGTGTGACTCATGAACCAAAAGTGCAAAAGTGGAAGGGCAAATGTGTATCATAACGAAAATTATCTACATAATCGAAACACCACCCATTAAAACCCTAAATAAGATCAAAGGCAAATTATCTGATATTGTACGAATTTCATAGTTTGTCATAATGTTAATATCTATATACAGTTACAAAAGCCCCTAGATAAAAATACAGATTATGATAAAAGAACCCTCATATCTATAGCATCTCACAGACAAGTATAAAGATCTTCGCTAGCGTTCAGTCCATTGGGATTTTTGCTATCCAGTTAAGGAATGTAACGTGTTTCGGGGAGGCGTAGTCTAGCTTCCCGATCCCCACCTGGTTTTAAAGGTAACACTGTGTCTATCACATAATACTGGAGATGGGCTGGGTTAGCTTTATGTGTTGTTTCGAATTGTCTAGCCACTGGATAAGCCTGATCCTTTCCTATTATAGCCCTGATGTGCTGGACTATCTGTTTGTGGGCGGGCAAACTGGTACTACCAACATACCTCAACCCACACGGACACTCCAGCACATAGACCACGAAATCCATTTTACATGTTAATCTTTTGGTGATTTCAAGCGGATATTGTTTGAAAGGGCTGCTATAGCTGGTTTTATTGCAACCATAGCGACAGGCCTTGTACTGCGGACACTTCTTAAACCCCTTGGTAAGGGACATCCATGTACTAGAGATTTGAGCTTCCAGACTATTTTTGACCAAAGCCTTGGCCATAGACGGTGACCTCCTAAAAGTAAGCAAAGGTTTATCTGGTACACTTAGACCAATAATGAGATCTCCTTTAATGAGATTCCCATTCCTGTAAAAAATTCTCCTTAAGTCTGAGTGTTGCCTACTGTAAGATAGAATCATGCGCAATTGGATATCACAGTCTTTGGGGACATCTGACTTGTTCTTAGATTTAGAGATTAATGCTACTTGTCGGGGCATAATCTGGGTCTGGGTAATAGCAGACTCTATAATATCATTGGAATATCCCCTAGCTATAAATCTCAGTCTGCTGGCCTCCTGTGCAGCCGCACACTCGGCCCCCGAGCTGCATATCCTCCTGATGCGCAGCATCTCCCCATAAGGGATGATGCGGATGAGGTGCTGCGGATGATGACTTGCTGCGTGCAAGATCGTATTTTCAGCAGTCGGTTTCCTATAAAGTTTAGTAGCTAAGATATTATTATCTACATAAACCTCCAAATCTAGGAAACAAATGGAAGTTGCATCAATGTTGGATGTGAATTCAAGATTTAAACCATTGCTGTTGAGTTCCTTAACAAACTCCCTCACCCCCTCTTCTGCACCCCTCCAAACAAAAAACAAATCATCAATATAACGAAGGTACAAAATAATATTCTGTTCCATGGTACCTCTGAGTTGTCGCATGAGGACCTGTTCCTCCCACAGTCCCATGTGTAAACATGCGTAACTGGGGGAGAAACAGGCCCCCATTGCAACTCCCCTGATTTGTTGAAAAATCTGATTGTTGAAAAGGAAAAAGTTCTGTTCCAAGCACGTTTGTACCATTGTGAGTAACATTTTGTTATGTGCAACAAAATTCATTGGACGTTTGTTAAGGAAATGTTCAATGGCTCTCAGCCCATCCGGATGTCTGATCAATGTATATAGGGCCGACACATCCAAAGTCATATGGAACATATCAGGACCCCACTTCACATGCTCAATCTTCCGAATAAAATCAGTGGTATCCTGAACATATGACCTCAGTCCTCTGACCCAGTCCTATAGGAAGTAATCAATGTACTTGGACACATTCTCTAATGAGCTGTTTATGGCCGAAATAATCAGTCTTCTGGTTTTTAAAAATTTTTTTTATGTACTTTCGGGATCAGAAAAAAAGTGGAGATGACCGGATGTTCTTTTAAAAACAAAAAACAAAACTCCTCCTCCGAAATCCCCCACTCCTCCAAGCCTGGAGTTTTGCATGCTGATCAATCCAAGTGGATTTGACAATCTGGATATTACTTTTCTTATAGCACAAACTGTTCCCCAATTGTAATTCTGCTTCCGTCAAATATAGTTGGCGCGGCCACAAAACTATATTTCCACCTTTATCCGCTTGTCTGACTATGATGTTGCAGTCAGATTCGAGCTTGCCAACCAGTTGTGTATAACACTGATTCTGATTACTGATTGCAAACCGCTTTTTATTGGTGGCAATATATAGTTTTTTAAGGTCCTGTATGACCAAGTCGTGGTACACATCTATGTTGTCATGTACCATTACCGGCTGAAAAACTGATTTTGGCTTGAATGGGGTTATGCATTTGCTCATTTCATCCGACAACAAGCTCTCTGCCACTATAGTACTGTCCCCCTGCTCATTTTGCAGTGACCATATTTCCTCAAATGCTTCCCGATCCCCCACAGTCAAAAGTGACGGACTTCTGATGGCTTCAGATGGTACCTTTTTCTTTGGTACCAGACGATGAAATTTACTCAGTTTCAGTTTCCTAACAAATCTAAAAGTGTCCATTCTAGTATCTGCGTAATTGAAGTTACAGGGGGGACAATAAGATAGTCCTAAGCCTAGGACTGTTTCATCTCCTGGAGTTAACCTCAGATCTGTTAAATTAATTACTGCGGTGGGGTTGCTGCCTGGGCCGTGTTATATATATATATATATCCCCTACTGGTGGTAGCCATTAGGTAGTTATAGTTAGAACCTTCTTTCTATTCAAAAAGCATTTTTTCTTTTGCCAATATCTTTGGCACCGGTTGACGAATCCTTGCGAAATTTCCCAAACCAATGGCCCACTCAGGTCAGCACCTGTCTTGAAAGTTTCAGGGCGATTCATCAAGGGGGTTCCGAGAAAAAGGGGGGCCAAAATGTGTTTTCTCCATGTTAATTTCTATAGGAAACTTTAGATACGGCTACAGCAAGAACTCCTGAACGGAATTACACCAAATTTGGCAAAAAGGTAGCTTTTGGTCTAGAAAGCACGCTTCATCTAAATGGTGTAAATCTGCTGAGAAGTTTTTGATATTTAAAGATTTACAGACATCGATAATTGAGTATCGCGCCTCCATGAGGAAAGAGGCGCGGATTGAGTGGCGTACTCCGTGTTGGCAGGATTTGAACATTGCAGGGAGTGGAACCTTGATTTGACAGCAAGCCCATATGGGATTTCTCTTTAAACTGCAAAGAACCTCTTTTGGAAGGTGTTGCTCCTGAGAGGGAGTGGCCAATGTACGGGGTAATTTGAATAGTAATGCAAGTGCATTAATGAGTGATTAGGAGGTCAACAACGCGAGTTGCAGGCACCCCGACAGCTGATATACGGCGTGATATAATAAATTAATAGAGGTTGAGCAATGAAGAGTCATGAATTTGATGGTTAGATTGTTGGATAAACATGACGAATATTCATGCAATATTAAATGTAAATAGATGTAAATATATGAAATGGAATGTTGTTATCTGTTATGTATAGATTTTAACCACTCAAAGATGGCGGTCACATTAAGAAAGTCAATCGTCACTTTCATGCCCATGGTAGTCACGTGATCGTAAAATCATGATTGTCGATTGTGTATAAAAAATTCCGGTTTTAAGGTGCGCATGTAAATCATCTGATGAAGGCGGTTGCTGAAACGCGTTATGTTTTGCTAAAATAAAAACGGATGGATAAAATGACCCCCGTGAGTGCCTATCTTCCTTGGTGAACGACGAAGAGAGAGCGATAGCTAATTGCGCGATTGCACTGCCGCGACAAAGGCACCTATACGAGAGTGCACCCAACCGGTGCAAATGAGCAGAATTTGAATTTGGGTTGCACCGCCACAGGGAGAAGCAAGCCACTGGGACTTCAGGGCCAGAGGGTCTGAGGACACCCAACGTGAGGACCAGAAGAGCGGGTAAGATTAAGTCATCCTGGGCAGTAAACAAAGACAATACAATGTTTAACGTGTCAGCACGCCGAGAAGTGGCACAGGACATGTTCAAGAAAGAGATACCATTGCAACATGTACAATGCAACAAAGAGACTGGAGCGAGCACTAACGTAATGGCCAAATTTAATACACTGGAGTGGGTGTATGAGAGAGAGATAAGAAAATGGTGGGAGGCAACTTCCCTCCAAAATTACATCGATGTGGAACGAGTCCCGAGAGGACTGAGGATTTATCCTATTCAAGCTTACGAAAATCCAAATCCCCAGTTATTAAAAGGATGGGCAGAACATATAGAGCAATCATGTAAGGGAATGCTGGTGATATTAGTACAGTTTGCGTGGAGTGACAGAGATAAGGCCAAGCAAGAAATAGAAAAACTAGAAGCCAAAATAGATAAAGAAGAAGGTAAGAAGAAAATTGAGGAACTTAGAGAAAACATGAAAAAATGCTTATTGAAATATTAATCCAAAATTAAGCAGTGAAAACAAGAAAAATTTGAAAGGGATGCTTGTGACTATGCCCAAGGTCGAGTCCTAAAGTTTGTGAACAAATTCGAAGGAGTAAGGAAAGAAATGGCGTCAAGACCTCCACCGGTGGTGACAACAAGAGTGGAGACATCAGAGTCTGAAGTAACCGGAGAATCTTCGGGTGAAGATGCCGCATCCACCTCAACCTTCAAGAAGAACCCTTTTCAGCAAGAATTTCGTGTCATGCGTCGGACATGGCTGAGAGGGGGGAAAACAAACCTCGAGAAGGAACACAAGGCCAACCAGGAGAGGAGGATGGAAAAGGTGGTCAAAGCACCCCACGAAGAGCAACTCGCAGCAAAAGGGGCAAGAGATGGACATAGAAAATCTGACCATTGTCAACTTAACATCAAGAACACTGTCAATGGACGAAGAGACAGTGTTGAAATTGGGCCTCACGTTCTGCCCTTCAACCAACATGGAATACACTCAAACAAGAATCGATTTATTTAAGATGATCAGGAAGCTTAAACTGCACAAATACTTCAAGACAAGACCTAAGGTGTGCGATAAAAGGAAACAACAAAGAGTACCTAAAGAAACAGACGGTATAACAGGCGAAGATCTAAGCACCTTGGTAGCAATGGTAGCAATTGCCAATGAAGTAACGAACACTAACACATCGACACTAAATATAGTGGAAAGAGCATCCAGATTAGCGGTGGAACAGGAAAGAGACGATAGCCCCTTTAAATCTGAATCCCAATTCCTACCCCAATTACCAATGGATACAATTGATGTGTTTTAAGAAGCGGTAACAAAAGATTTGCTGGCGCTAAGAACCAGGATGAACAACAAACCGGACTTCAATTTGACAAAAGGACAGAAAGGTGCTTTAAAGTTGATATAAGAAGATAAAACAATTATATGCAAGCCATCAGACAAGGGGGGAAATATCCTACTACAAACGATAGATGATTACTGCATGGAGGCACACAGGCAACTTTCGAATGTAACTTGCTATAAGAAAGTAAACAGAATGTTTTATCACGAGAGTATTTCACAAGTATGAAGATCTGCTTAAAATGTGTATAACAAGCAAATGTTGGACACTGAAGAACTTTTATTTTTGAGATGTCCTAATCCAATTGTTCCCACCTTTTATCATGTTCCCAAAATTCAGAAAAATGCACAGAGACCACCTGGGAGACCGATTGTGTCCTCCCAGGGTAGTCTCACAGAACATTTATATATTTTCATCAATCACTTCTTACTTGACCTGGTAAAAGAGTTACCGTCATATGTAAAGGACTCCAGAGATTTTTTATGTCGCATGGAGGGGCTATTATGGCAAGATGAATATAGAATGATTGTGTTAGACATAACTAGTCTATTTACCTCAATAGATAATGAACATGGTTTATTTATTTATTTATTTTATTTTATGTTCTTGTAAAGCGCCTGAATAGACCCCCGAAGGGGTATCTCCGCGCTGTTGCTGCAAAGGGAGTGTTTTGGATAGGTATGTTATGATGATGGTACACAGACAAGAGATACATTAATTACTGGGATACAAGTATGTTTTTAAGGTTTTCCGAAAGATCAGGTGACTGGTAAGTGATCTTAGTTCGGGAGGCAAAGAATTCCAGAGTACTGGTCCAGCATAGGCCAGCGCACGGCCACCTTGTCTGGTCTTCTTTATTCTGGGCACCTGCAGTAACTGCTGGTTACTGGAGCGTAGAGAGCGCCCGGGGGTATAGGGCTGGAAAATTTCCGTCAGATATTTAGGGCCTTCCCCTATCATACTCTTGTGGATGGTGCATAAGGTTTTAAACTGGACTCGTTTCCTCACTGGAAGCCAGTGGAGTCTGATCAGCAGGGGGCAGGAGGGAGTCCTCGGAGGAACGTTCAGGACAATCCTTGCTGCTGTATTTTGGATTACCTGTAGTTTGTTAAGTTGTCCCTCGTTTGCTCCAAGGAGCAAACCGTTACAGTAATCCACCCTGCTGATGACAAGAGCCTGCACTAGCGTTTTCCTGTGATGGTCCGGTAAGTAGGGGAAGACTCGTCTTAACATCCCAATAGCCCGAAAGCAGGTACCGGCAACTTGATTTACATGATCTTTAAATGTGAGTTGCTGATCAAGTAACACTCCCAAGTTCCTAACCGTACTCTTGGGGATGGGGACAGGGCCTAACTCTAAGGGCCACCAGTCAGATGACCAGTGTATTGCCGCTTGCCCGAACAGCATCACCTCAGTTTTCCCTACGTTACACTGCAGATAATTTGATGACATCCATTCTGCAATGGCTCTCATGCCATCTGCGAAAGATCTTTTTATTGCAGGTGTAAGGTTTTTGAAGGGAAAAAGGAGTTGGGTGTCGTCAGCGTACGACACCGGGGTGAACCCGAAAGATCTTGCTAAGTTGGCTAGGGGGGCCACATACACGTTGAAAAGCGTAGGGCTTAAACAAGAGCCCTGTGGCACTCCCTTGTTGAGCTCCCTGTGGATGGATTTATGGGAGCCCAGCCTAACTTCTTGGGATCGGCCAGATAGAAAGCTCTCCATCCATGCCAGAGCCCCTCCCTCCACGCCTACCTCCCTAAGGCGGTTGAGAAGCACCACGTGAGACACCGTATCAAAAGCGGCGGAAAGATCCAACAGCACCAGAATCATAGAGCTGCCGTCATCCAGTGCCATTTTGATGTTATTGGTCACTGTTTGAAGGGCTGATTCTGTGCTGTGGTTTGGCCTGAACCCAGATTGTGAGGAGTCCAGGCCATCCGTCGCTTCAAGACGTGCAATATCTCATTTTTTGGCAAAGAAGGGTGTGAGATTAAGTATGCATAATGAGATGTTGTTACAGTTCACTGAATTCTGCCTGAAAAACAACATCTTACTATTTGGGGAAGAATACTTCTGGCAGATGTTGGGCACAGCGATGGGCACCTGCTTTGCCCCCAGCTACGCGAATGTATTTGTGGGCTGGTGGGAGAAGCAGGTGTCCAGCTCGCCAGAAGGCAAGATCTGGATGTCGAAGGTCATAGCTTGGTATCGTTATATAGATGATTTGTGTATAATTTGGAATGGATCATAGGAATCTGCCAAAGACTTTATCATCTATCTTAACAAGAACACGGTCAATCTAATATTCATGGGGGAAATTAGCAAAGAAACTGTAAATGTCCTAGATTTGCAAATTAATGTCATTGAGGGGAAACCATGCATGTCCCTTTATCGTAAGCCCATGGCGGGTAACAATATTTTACATGCTGCTAGCAGTCACCCCCCACAACTGATAAAGAGTATCCCCTATGGGGAATTCTTATGTATCAAGAGAAACAGTACTAAACAGAGTAAATTTGAGAAAGCAGTAGGGGAAAGCCAACAAAGGTTTCAAAACAGAGGATATAATGAGGACCTGCTCAATAGAACTCTGGACAGAGTTACAAATATCCCTAGAAAAGAACTGTTAAAAACCAAAGTTAACTAAGTGAAAAATGATGAGAAAACGAAATTCAGACTTATCACAACGTTTTCAGGGACTGCCAACCAATTGAAGAAGGTCCTTAGAAAAAATTGGCATATCCTGAAAACAGACAGTGTAATTGGCCCGACATACCTGCCCAAACACTAATCACCTTCGAAAAGGCCAGATCCCTGAGAGATACCCTGGTCCATAGCCATCTGGAAAACTTGCCAAAGACAGGGGGAACCCTCAAAGAGATGAGGTGGTTCTACCCCTGCGGCAAGTGCAAAGCATGTGAAGGAAGCAGGAGAACTCTTACATATGAAGTACCAAGACGTAAAACACAGAGGCTCATAAACAAGTTCTTGACATGCAATTCCTCCTATGCAGTATACTGTCTGGTATGCCCATGTGGACAGGAGAACTATCCATCCACTGAAAATCCGAATCTTAGAACATATGAGAGCGATTGCCGAAAACAATGCCAACTATCCTGTGGCAAGGCATTTCGCGTAACATCATCAAGGCAATAGGGATCTATTGCGGTTCTATGGATTTGATCAGGTGCCCCTAAATGTATGAGGAGGAGACAGAACAAAAAAGCTCAGGAGGTTAGAGTCTACATTTATCATTGACCTGGAAACAAAAAATCTTAAAGTGAGGAGGAGAAGGCGGTACATTTAGGAAAATAAGGTTGAGTAGTGCAAGCTCCAGCATGATACAGAAGTATCAGTAACAAAGAAAGGTTTTATGTAACAATAAAAGAGAAAAGATGATCATGATAAAAACGAAAAACGATGATGGGACATTGCTCTACCCATAGATGATTAAAGCCAATTCAGGGCGGTATAATAACCTCTTTTGGAAGGTATTGCTCTGGAGAGGGAGTGGTCGATATACGGCGTAATTTGAATAGCAATGCATGTGCATTAATAAGTGATTAGGAGGTCGACAACGAGAGCTGCAGGCACCCGACAGCTGATATACGGCGTGATATAATAAATTAATAGAGGTTGAGCAATGAAGAGTCATGAATTTGATGGTTACATTGTTGGATAAACATGACAAATATCTATGCAATGTAAATAGATGTAAATATATATGAAATGGAATGTTGTTATCTGTTATGTATAGATTTTAACCACTCAAAGATGGCGGTCACATTAAGAAAGTCCATCATCTCTTAAGAAAGTCAATCGTCACTTTCATGCCCACGGAAGTCACGTGATCGGAAAATCATGATTGTCGATTGTGTATAAAAAATGCCGGTTTTAAGGTGCGCTTGTAACACATCTGATGAAGGGGGATGCTTAAACGCGTTATGTTGTGCTAAAATTAAAACGGTTGGATAAAATGACCCCTGTGAGTGCCCATCTTCCTTGGTGAACGACAGAGAGAGAGAGATAATATATATATATATATATATATTCACTGAAAAAAACTAACGGTTTCAGGGACATTATAGTTAGTTGGACATTTCACTCATACAAAAACAGAGAAATTTGGCCATTATAGTTAGTTGAGCTAACTATAACTCACGCCCCCGCAATGCACTGCCGATGACGTTACATATTACATCATTAACATCACTGATGATATCACTGATGACATCTAAAATAACATCACTGATGACATCATCCACTTAATCTTTGATGCACCTCCCCACACCCTAATATAACCTTTCATACACCCACTCTAAAATACAGACTAACATTCTTGAAACCATAGACACACCAATACCAGTATGTACACACCCACTCACTGATTTAAAAAAAAATACAAAATGTATTAATTTTCCACCTAGTAAAAAATATTACAGTTATACATCATACCCAGATAGATAACCATAAAAGCAAAAGAGTTTTCAGCAGAATAGTAGCTCAAGTGATTATATAGTCCATGACATCCGGTAAACAATTGCCATCACCCTCTTGCTGTACCATTAATATCAGTCCTGCTTAGAAAGCAGCAAGGTTACATTGTGGAAAAGCATTTTTCTTGTAACAAGTAAACTTTAAAACAATTCCCCAACCCCTGCTAATGGTACCTGAAGTAAACAAAGTAAAAAACCAAAAAAGAAGAATGGCAAGACATCTTAACAATACAGTAGTACTGCTGTGGTACGACTAGTCTTAACAGGTGACACCAGGCAGAGAAATAGAGGAAGCTCCATTATGCGCACATTCCATACATGGTCAGTAGTTTATATAGTCAGGCTTATTCAATTTCAGCCACCTTAACAGATTCCAATATGGTGTCCCAGCTCAAGGCTCTGGTATTTTTCTGTAGAACCCTTGTTTCCTGAGTGCGATTGGCCACGCTTTCCGCCAGTCCCCATTTAACCACCAGGAAAATGGGGCCTATTAGAGAGTTCCACCTCCTATTCATGCCCCGTTTGGCCAACAATAGGGCCAAGTCCATATATTTAGTTTGAACTTCGCTATCCTTCCGTCATTTACACAATCCTAAAATATAAACTTCTAGCATTTGGAGCCCCATGTTGCCCAGTATCTCTGTCGGTGTTTGTGCTATCTCCTCCCATTACCCATGAAGTTTGCTGAAGGTCCATAACATTTGTAGTAAGTCAACATCTTGGTCGGAGCATCTAGGACATAGGGCATTGGCGTCAGGATATATGGTGTTATTGGTGTGTGGTGGTGGTAAGTAGGCTTGTTAAGTAGCCATATATTGAATACATTTAAAACAAGCATTACGAGGCACTCGTTTCTGATATTCCAATATAGTCCCCCATTCCCTATCCGACAAAGGTCGAGCAAGGTTTGTTCCCATTTACCACAAATATCACCCAACGGGGACGGTTGGTGTGTACATAATCTGCGACACAACCAACGTGCAAGGTGGCTTCCTGCTCCCATGAGATCCATCAGATGAACAAGTTCATTTTTCGGGGGTTCCGTTCCCTGGGGGTCCACCTTTTCTTAGCATAAGCTGTAAGGCTGGCATTAGTCAGAAACAGTATATCTGGTACTCCCCGTTCAATAACGAGCGTATCTCTCTGGTTTTGTACGAGTGAATTGTCCAACTAACCATGATGTCCCTGAAATCTGTGTTTTTTTCAGTGAATTTCTAAGGTTCTAAGGTGCAAATTTCTAACTATAACGTCCCTGAAACCTATGATTTTTTCATTGAATTTCCAAGGTTTTTTAAATGCTAACTTCTAACTATAACATCCCTGGAACCTACGTTGTTTTCCATTATTTCGAAGGTTTTTTGAATGCTAATTTATAACTATAACGTAGTAGTCGTGTTTGCAGAGTGGAACAGAAAGACTCCGACCAGCGCTCGGGAAATCCGCTGCGTAGGACTTTCAGGAGATACCAGGAGGGCTACTTAGCCCCCAAAGTCCATCAGGAGTAAGGAGGACTTTATCCCTCAACCCTTAGTTGCCCAGGAGGAGAGTTTGCAGAGTGGTAGAGAAGAATTATACTACCTATTGGCAACTGCCAGTAGGTAAAATATCTATCTATCTATCTATCTATCTATCTATCTATCTATCTATCTATCTGTCTGTCTGTCTGTCTGTCTGTCTGTCTGTCTATCTATCTATCTACGTATCTGACTGTCTGTCTGTCTGTTTATCTATCTATATCATTTGAGATGTCATCAGTGATATCACTGACCAAGAAATGAGAGATGTAATATGTGAGGTCATAAGCCGTACATTGTGGTTTTACACAAGTGAAATATCAGCCTAACTATAACATCCCTCTAACCTTTAGTTTCTTCAGTACATTTTGAAGGTTTTTTTAATTCTATTTCCCAACTGAAATGTCCCTGTAACCTTTGTTTTTTTCAGTAGCGCGCCGTGCATCACAAAATGCAATGCAGTGCGTGCTACGAAATTTGTTTTATTAATTAAATTGTTTACTTACCTGCAATTATCCATATGCCGGTTTTTAGCACCCCCCACTCTGCCCCTCCCCCTCCCTGCCTTCCTGCCCCACTGTAACTCCCTCCACGGGCCACGGCTGTCCATGAGTTTTTCAGTAGGTCTGTGAGTGGGTCTATGTGTCTCGGTGAGTCTCTGAGTGGGTGCATGAGTCTCTGAACGGGTCTGTGACTGGGTGTGTAGGTGTCTGAGTGGGTCTGTAACTGGGTGCATGAGTCTCTGATTGGGTCTGTGAATGGGTGCTGGAGCCTCTGAGTGAGTCGGTGAATGGTTGCATGAATTTCTCAGTGGGTGTATGAATGTCTCAGTAGTTCTGTGAGAGACTACATGAGACTCTGAGTGTGTCCATGAGTGGGTACATGTGTGTCTGCATCAGTGTCTGAGTGGGTGTGTAGCTGGGTACATGAGTAGCTGAGTGGAATTATGAGTGGGTGCATACGTTTCTGAGTCAGTCTGTGAGTGGGTGCATTCATTTCTGACTGGGTGTATGAGTGTCTCAGTGGGTCTGTGAATGGCTGTATCAGTCTCTTAATGGGTTTGCAAGTGGGTGTATCACTCTCTGAGTAGCTCTGTGAATGAGTGGCTGTGTGAGTCTTTGACTGGGAGCATGAATCTCTGAGTGGGTCTGTGAGTGGGTGCATGAATCTGAGTGGGTCTGTGAGTGGGTGTATGAGTCTGTGAGTGGGTCAGTGACTGGGTGTCTAAGGAGGTGTGTGAGTCTCTGAGTGGCTATGTGAGTGAGTGACTGTTTGCATTTGTGAGTGGATGAGTGAGTCTCTGAGTTGGTTGGCGAGTGGGTGCATGAGTCTCAGTGGGTTTCTGATTGGATGTATGAATGTCTCAGAGGGTCTGCGAGTCTCTAAGTAGATGCACAAGTGTCTCTGGGTCTGTGAGTGGGTGCATGAGTCTGATTGGGTCTTTGGGTTGGTGTGTGACTCTCTGAGTGGGTCTGTGACTGGATGTGTAAGTGTCTCATTGAGTCTCTGAGTGGGTGCATGAGGCTCTGAGTGGGTCTGTGAATGGGAGTGAGAGCCTCTGAGTGGGGTTGTGAGTGGGTGCATGAATTTCTGAGTGGGTGTATGAATATCTCAGAAGTTCTGTGAGTGAATACATGTGTCTCTGAGTGTGTCTGAGTGGGTGCATGAATTTCTGAGTGTGTCTGAGTGGGTGTATGAGTCTCTAAGTGGGTCTGTGAATAGCTGCATCAGTCTCTGAGTTGGTCTGCAAGTGGGTGCTTGTCTCACTGAGTGGGTCTGTGAATGGGTGCAGGAATCTCTGAGCGACTCTGTGAGTAAGTGCATAAGTCTATGAGTGGGTGTTTTAGTGTCAGACTGGGACTGTAAGTGGCTGTATGAGTCTCTGGACTTGTCACTGGGTGCATGACTGTCAGTGAGTGAGTCAGCATCTAAGTAAACCTGAGAGTAGGTGTGTATTTTTTGTTGCATTTTTTTACAAATATTCATGATGATATTGTGATATTCATAATATCCTCATGAAATTACACTCTGGCGGTCTCAGCATCTTCGCGAACATCGCACATAGTTAAATAAAAACTGTTTTCCACACATAACTCCTGTTATAATTTTTTTAATTCTTATTCGTAACTACAACATCCCTGTAACATTTGTTTTTTCAGTAAATTTCTAAGGTTTTAATATGCTCCATGTAGTGGTTGCAATAGGAGTCTGCAGCAATTAGTTATAGATAATTACTGCTCCATATATAAATACTCTATAAGTATTTCAGGGAATAAGTACAAAGCTGTGACTCTCTCTGACACAGTACAGGAGTATGAACTGTTACTTACATATGTATACACATTTTTACAGTTCCTCAGAGACCATAGCATGGGCTCTATCTGCAACAACAAACTGCTTTTTGACATGCATAGAATTTATAGAAGTGATGGAGTTCACTGAACAGAGGAAGGCAAGAGGGTGTTTCTCAGCAACTTGAAACTCTGCATCCTGCCTTATGTGTAGCAGTTGTATACTCATAAAGGACTGTCTGAGTTGGTCTCTCAGTGGGTGCATGAATCTCTGACTGAGTCTGTGAGGGAGCGCATCACTATCTGACTGGATCTTTGATGGGGCATGAGATGAGTGGGTATGTGAGGGGGTGTGAGTGTAGTGAAGGCAGGGCCCTGCTTGCACACATTGCTATGTTAGCATAGGTTTATTAGAAGTTTAAACGCCATTTCACCTTTTTGCTGCTTTTGCACACAACACTATATGTATCTGTTGTTGTAAGCTAAGCTGCGTGAATTTCTTCACATGATTATTATTATTATTATTATTATTATTAAGCGTTCTTATATAGCGCTCGATTACCCGTAGGCATCTCGGCGCTTGCCTTGGGAACCCGTCCTGGTTTTTCCCTGTGAGATACCCGTACTGGGCATCCCCAAGGTGAAAGCCAGGCATCCCGCCACGGGGGGGCCGTAGTGGAGATTAAGCAAGCTACTGCCCAGAGCTGCAGAGTGTGAACCTGTGACTCGAGTAGGCACCGAAACGAGAATTATCGAGTCCGTGGCTATTTGGGCTCAAGACCCTGCCGCGTCGGGATTTGAACCCTGGTCCCGGGTCTGACCTCTGCTTCAGGGTCTGCCGCCTCTAACCAGTGAGCCACACTTCTCCACCATGAGAATGGCTTGTTTTCAACATCCCTAGACTTACATCCCGACCTTAGTCTGCACAGTGGGTGCTGAAGCCTCCAAGGCTATCATAACAATGTTTGGTGTTGTTCAGGCTGATCGGCTCATGCTCTAGACACAACATGCACGCAGCTGCAGCTACCTGAAATTCTGGCGCCTTTAATATTGCACTGCATGTATGATTTGAACACTTGGAGAAAAATCCGTTTCCAGAGAGAGAGCTTTTGCAGATCCTGATGTGATTCACCTCTGCTGATCTTTGAGGTATGGGGTTCCCCATTCAAGCCTAAGAGACCTTCTAATATTATATAAAACATAGTTCCTAGCTTGGGAAGGGGGTATATAAGGCACTATAGGTCCTGTTTCCACTATTCTAATATGATTTCTCCTTTTGTGTTCTATGGAATTGTAACAATGCTGATCGTATTATTTTTAGTCATATGCCTGCTTATGTTAGCAAACATACTGCAACTTAGAGCACGTCGTTAAAATAAAAATTTTAACCTTTATTTTATCTCTTTTTACCCATGTTGTGGCCTGGTATGAGAATAACAAACGAAAGAGTGTTTTTGATTCCCACCATTCCTGAGTGTATCCTAAGTCGCATGTTCTGGGTTGTCCAATCATTGGTTCCTTTGCTATAGGACGAAGATCTAATGTGACACTGATGCTAGTCGGTTAGGGGTTCTAGGTACTGAGGTGATTTTTTTGGTCCACCACAATTCACTGAGGTCCTGGGTGCACAGTTCTGTGTATGAGCAGAATCCCTGCTGTCTGAGTGGTTCTGTAAGTGGGTGTGTTAATATCTGAGGGTGTGTGTTTGTGTGTGCATGAGCCTTTTACTGCATTAGTTAGTGGGTGCATAAGTATCTGAGTAAGTCTATGAGTGAGAGTGTGACTCTGAATGTGTGTATGACAGGGTGCATGGCTATCTGAGTGGGTATGTGAGTGGTTGTTGGAGTCTGTGAGTGGGAGATTAAGTGACTGGGTAGGTCTGTGAGTGGGTGCATGAGTCTCTCATTGGGTCTGTAAGTGGGTGTATGAGTATCTGACTGGGACTGTGAGTCAGTGCGTGAGTCTGCGCATGAGTCTCTGAGTGGGTCAGGGAATCTCTTTGTGAGTATCTGAGTGGGTCTGTGAGTAGCTGCATGTGTCTGACAGGATGTGTGAATGGGTGAATGAACCTCTGTGTGTGTGAGGGCCTGGCAGCTCAGGCTGGGCTTTTCCCATGTGGAGCAGGGTCAGGGCTGATTTGCATATGGCTGGGTCCTAACTGGGGTGGCATGGTGAGCAAAACTCAGATTTGTGACTGGCGGTGAGTGGCTGCAAAGGTTTCAGTAATCCATCCATCATCTTGTTGTGAGTGCATGAGTGCCTCTGTGGACATGTGACTGAGTGTGTTAGTGTGTCACTGGGTCTGTGAGTGGGTGCATGAGTGTCTATGTAGTGGGTCTGTGGCTGGGTGGGTGAATCTCTGGTGGGTGAATAGGTGTCTGAGTGGATCTATTAGTCTCTGAGTGGGTGCATGAGTATCTGAGGGGTCCATGTGTGAGTGCATGTCTTTGAGTGAACCTGTGAGTGGGTGCATGAGTTTTTGAGTAGGTCTGAGAGTGGGTGCATCAGTCCCTGAGTGTGTCTGTGATTGGGTCTGTTAAGAGGGTGATTACGTGCCTGAGTAGTTCTGTGTGTAAGTGCATGTGTAGATCTCTGAGTGGCTGCATTAGTGTTTGAGTGGGTCTGTGAATGGGTGCATGATTCTCTCAGTGGGTCTGTAAATAGGCAAAAGAGAGTCTGTCTGGGGTGTGAGGGGCTGTGAGTTTCTGAGTGGGTCTGTGAATGCATGGATGCATGCATCAAGTCAAGTCAAAAATAACTTTATTTGGTCTATACAAGACCTTAAAAGTACAAAGAACTCAATAAATAAACACATTACACACATCAGACAGACTAAATATGACGATTAATCCAAACATTTAAAAAATGAAGCAGATACATATAATAGAACGATAATTAAAACACATTGGTTAACTAATACAATGTATGAAAGGAGAACATTTGTATACATCCTTAGTATGCCATAATTCTATTTCTACTTTAAAATGTTATACATTCATGAAGACCTTTTTAGCAGCAATCACAAATCTCCACAGACGCGATACCTAACGACCACATTTGAGTTATAAGCTCCATCACCTGGGGTCGATTTCAAAATTTGTATTTTAGGAAGATCGGGCATCAAAATGTTTTCCGCTCGGCTAATACTTTAAGGCAATCTAATAGGATGTGCAATATATCCCTTTTAACATTTAAACCACATATGCAGTTCCCCTTGTTATTTATCATAGGTGTTTTTATCCTCTCATTCACATAAGGGGTTTATTCAAATTCTTATACTTAACACTTCTTTTCTCAGATGACTGTTCCACATATTGGTATCCTACTTCCTTCTTCCATGCACCAGACATAAATTTGACAGATTTTTCCTCCTCAAGATACTCTTATCACTGTCTCGGGATAGTTCCCGTCCTATGGCTCTTTACTCACTCTTTGTAATTTCAACTTGTTGGCTTTCTATGTGCCGCTTTATTCTCATCTCACTGCAGACTTTTACCATAATTTTCTTAACCTCCGTCGCCCATTTTAGTTTGCTGTATAATATTTCTTTTTTACACCACAAAGATATCTTTTGCTCTCCCCCGGCCCATTTAGATGCATCCAGAATCTTATCAATGCTATAGTGGCCATTGTATTCCATGACACCATTTCCACCTCCGATCTTATAGCCTGAATCAGGGATGATCTGGGTTATGGCAGTAAATAGTTTACACATTTACCCTCTTCAATATCCCATCTGACTTTGCCACTTAGATATAGCAGTTCACTTCTTTATTGAAATTGTGATGTGGTCATGGCTACAAAGACTTTCAAGACATCTCCCCGTAGTCCTTATTAAATTTCTTCAGGCCACTAACTAAGGTCAGAGTTCATCATCTCAATGAGTCCAAATGGACATCCATTTTAATGATTTATCAAACCAGCCCCCTAAATACTTAAATTTATTTACTATCTCCAATTTTGATGTGACTAGGTACCAGCTAAACTATGTGCTTTATTACCAAAGCACAAAACATTTGTCTTTTCCATGTTCACTACCAATTTATTGTGTTTACAGTATTCCCTTAATCTATCCAATTTTCCTTGTACTAGTCTACAATTACCAGGTCATCTGCATAAAGGAGGCAAGCTACATGTTTGCCATCCATTTTGGGGCTGAGAGCCTTAACTTCCCTCATGATTGATATCCGATTGGTTATAAACAAGGAAAAGAGAATAAGAGCCAATACACCCATGTCTTAGTCCATTTTCAATTAATATTTTCTCTATTAGGGTTTCCTCGCTGTCCCTGATGACTTGCACCCAGTTTATTCTGTGCAACTCCTGTATTATAGCGAGAATATGCTTTGGATATCCTACTTTATTAGTGATCTTTACAGTCCACCAAATCAAAAGCTGCTCAGAAGTCGATGAAACAGCAGTACAATCCCCCCTCTTGTTTCCACCAACTTCCGTGCAATGGACCAAAGGGCAAAACAGTGATCAATGGTAGAGTTCCCTTCTTTAAAGCCCCCCTGCTCTGAAGGAATGATATGATGTTCTTCTGCCCATTCTTTTAATTGTTCCAATATCATTTTTGAAGACTTTTACCCCTACATCAAATATGTTTATTTATCTATGGTTCTTGGGAGCATTGATATCTCCTGCTTGTGGATGGGTCTGATAATCGCCCCTCTTCAACTTTCCGGAATCTGTCCAGCCCCAAGTATTTCTTTAAATATTTAGGAAAATAATTCTACCCACCAATCTGACTGTGACTCTATAATTATAGCTGGCAAATTATCAGGTCCTGTAGCCCTAGTTGAAAGTTAGATTTGCTATAAAGTGTCTAATTTTCCTTCCGATAATAATGATATATCTCTGTCATTCCAATTATAAACCCTCTTTGTTGCAGTTTTTACCCTTACCCCATATATCTCTTCCAAGTGCTTCTCCCAAGCCACTTCTGTCACTGCACAGATCATTGCTCCATGTGGCCTATCAGTGCTATCTTGAACTATTTTACAGAATTGTTCAGAGTTTTTAGTTTCTATTGCCTCCAAAAGATTACCCCAACATTTCTTCTTATGATTTCTTTTTTGAGCTCTGACCAACTTTTTTTATTCTTTCTTTATCTTCTGTAGGCTATTATGATTCCTTGAATTATACTTTAATTTAAGTCTTCATTTACCTTTTCTTATCTGGGATTTTAGTTTCCGACATTCTTTGTTAAACCAATCTTTTTCTTTAGTCTCGGCTCTCTGGCTCCTGTTTCCACTATTTTTCTTCCACTCTTAAACACTGCACAACCTGTCTGATGGTTTCTTTATATCACCCTAAATGTTTACTCGGTGTGCTGCATAAGCTTTGACATTGTTGGTATCTGGATAATCTTTCAATACCCTCTTCCGACATGTTCGTTGTGAGACATTTCGGATAATCACCTTTTCTCTAGGTCTCTTTTCCTCCCATTCTAATTCTAGTTTTAAGGGGTAATGATGAATTACATCAACTTGGGATACCTCAAACAGGCGTACTGAATCGAAATTCCAAGCATGAACAAAGATATAATCTATTGGGCAGAGTCGTTGTCTCCTTTTAAATATTCACCTAACCGGGCAGTCTGCCTCTACCCTGTCATTTAAAGAGACTAATCCCTTTGTTCCCAAATACTTCACCAGAGCCTTATCTTTGGTGGTCATTTCAACATTGGGGAACCTGGTACTACTTTTCTTATAGGCAATCAGTTTCTCTTTATTCCATGAATCGTCTCCACAAGGGTCCAATTTATGGTTAGAGTCCCCTCAACAAAATAAACAGCTCACAAGGGTGTGGATCACAAACTTCCTCTATCTTTATAAATAAAATAAATAATTAAATGAATAAATCCTCCTCGAATTTTCCAATTTCAACCCTATATCCTTCCCCACCTCCCCGGATGCATGTATACATTGACTATAGTCAATCAATCAAATTTTGGGCCTTTGTCCAGAAGTTGACTCTACATGCCACCAACCAACTACATTTCACTTTCTGTGGTATTTCATTTGTTACTATTTTAGTGCATGCATGAGTCCCTCAAGGGGTCTGTGAGTGGTTATGTAAGTGGCTGTGTGGGTCTCTGAGTGTGTGCATGAGTCCCTGTGTGGAGCTGTGAATTGGTAAGTTAGTCTTTGAGTGGATCTGTGAGTGTGTGCATGAGTCTCTGAGTGGATCAGTGAGTGAGTGAGTCTCGGAGTGGGTTTGTGAGTGTGTGTGTGTGTGAGTCTCTCAGTAGGTCTGTGAGTGGGTGCAGGAGTATCTGATTGAGTTTATGATTGCTTGCATGAGTGTCAGAGAGGGCCAGTAAGTAAGTGAATGAGTCTCTTATTCGGTCTGTGAGTAGGCGATGAGTGTTTGAGAGGCTCAATGAGTGTGTGTATGTGAGTCTTTGAGTGGATCTGTGAGTGGGTGCATGAGTGTCTGAGTAGGTCAGTAATTGGGTGCATGAGGATTTGATTGGGTGCGTGGTTGCAGTGTACCTGAGTGGGTGCATGAGTATCTTTGGTGGGCTCTAAGTGGGTGCATGAGTGTCTGAGAGGGTCTACTGGTGGGTGCATGAGTGCCTCAGTTGGTTTGTGAGTGAGTACAATAGCGTGTGAGTGTACAAATATGATTTTTGTCATTTTTTGCCAATATTCACAAGTGTGTTGCAAGATTACACAGGGAGGGCCAAGATAAGCGCCTTGGCGAATTCTCAAATATCGCACATGGTTTAGAAAAACATTTTCTTTGATGTTTTCTACCCATACTGTTTCCCGGAAACACTCCAATATCCCACCCAGGGGATCAGGGTACATCCAACCGGATCCCTAATGACTGTTTCTGCCTTGTCGTTTGAGTCCCTAAAATTGTGGCTGCAACTCTTTGCTCAGGTTTTAGCCATCCAATCACAACTTTCCTGTTTGCACACGCATTTGTGAATTGTCACGAAATAGTTGCACATTCTTTGCGGCCACAGATATACACTTTTCGATTTCCTTACATTTCTTGACAACTACTGAACAGATTTGCAACAAATAAATAAAAGTGTTATCAGTGGAACAAAATCTAACGTTTTGCTAAACTTGGTGTAAATACATCTAGTGGTTCAGGCTGTAGTCATGTTCAAAACTCCTATTGTAATAAACATGGGAACACTTTTTTTACCCCCTCCATTTTCTTGGCTCCAGCTTGACAGATAGCCCCAAACTTTCCAAGCACTACTAGTATCACCTGTACACTTTTTTGGGCACATTTTGTGGAGATTCGTCAAATGACACCAAAGACATAGTCGAGTCAAAAGCATTTTTCCCATGGAAACATGATCCTAACTATAACTACCTACTGGCAACCGATATATATATATATATATATATGTATATATATATATATATATATGTGAATAACCCTTTAATTCGATCTCCTCCTGAAAATTCACAGACCCAACCTGTTTTGGCTCATCTACCCAAGCCTTGTTCATGGATGGGCGTCATTTTCACAAAACAACATTTAAAGAAGATGTGTCTAAATGTAGACATAAAAGACAAAATAATTAATCACAGTCTTATTTCTCAAATTTCATTTCCTGTTTTTGCACAATCAATTTTAGAATCATGTTAAAGCAATATAGGTTATAAGATAAGATTACATATCCATCTCGTTTCTATCTCAATTTCATTAGCCCACTCAATGTGCAGGTTATATAAATTCTACATCATAACCATTTGTTGCCTCATATGGAAGTTAAATCAAATGACTACCAATTAACTAATCAAATATGCTAATGTTTCTTACAAGACATTCATGCAAGAGTATATAGTGGGGCTTCACAAGATTCTTTTGCTATAAAGCTCTGCCTCAGGCTTTTCAAAGTAATAGTAATTGATATCTTCTACTGGAGATATGATCTGGATACCTTACCATCATGATGCTGTATGGGGGTCATACCTAATCTATGCCTGAGTGGACTAAAATACCAATTTAGGCCCCATTTACATCCATCGTCGGTACAGTTTTCTCCAATCATCACCACAGCTTCAAGTTTAAAGAGAGCATTCCATTGCATCAGGTAGGACTGAATTTGTGAACCCCTCCACCTACTTTATAGAAGAGATTAATTGTGTGAGAAAAAATCTTTCCTAAAAACCCTAAGCTAAAATCAATCCATCGTCCCCATTTCATTTTTCCATAGAACCTTCCTTATTCAGTGGCTAAGTGTTTAGGGGAAAAACAAAAAAGGGTGGTATTCCAAAAAATCGACAGGTACCACTCTATATATTCAAATGTACAACAAGATCCTCACTTATATACAAAAGTCATGGTTTAATGGACTCCAGATTTGTACAATATAAATGGTGTTTTTCTAGTGTTTCTGGAACATTTTGCTTTTATTATTGCTTGCTTTCTGCACTTTATAATGCATGGTTTAATGACAGTGTGCGTACAGTGTATATGTGGTCCAAATACATTTTTATAAATCAAACTTATTGTAGTACATCATACAATACATCTTCAGTGAGTCTTAGGTCATGTGCATTCACTCTTTGCTTCCAATGTAAAGTTTTACCTGTGAAAAGGTCCTCTCAACATTGACACTTGAGAAGCATTGCCAAAACAGCAAGTACACAAACTGTGGCCACTAACATAGCTTCCCATGCCAATACTGCTGCACCTGAAGATTGTGAGTCTCTCGGACAGGTTCTGCAACATATGCACTGAACTGGGCACATATACCCACAGAGTTATTGAAGTGGTCAAAACTAAAGCAGCAGTTTTGAAAGTCTGGAGAAATATCCCCTTTATGGTCTAGAACTTGTGCAGATTACCACAGGGAGGCTTCACGGACTTTAAATGCAGTGGTTGGTGAAGGGACATTTCTATGCATTTTCATGCCAATTCTCATACATTGTAAAGTAACATTTCTTGAATTGTTCCTCAACAAGTGGCAAGCACTCTAACATGGAACATGTTTCAGTGTCAAAGTCACTGAAAGTGTCGCCCCGCATACTCTCAAGGAGATGTTTCATATCTACACCAATTATGCTGAGCACTTTGTAGACAAGGGTGTTTTCAGACTCTATTTTTTTTCATATGTCCACAACAGCAGTCATGTTTTCCTGTAAAAATCTAAGAATGCAGTAGAGTGTACTTTTTTCACATCACTATCAGTATGCGACCGAAGATCCTCACATTTCTTGCCTTTGGCATTATCACTCAGCAAGAATTCTGTAAAAGGCTGCCACATGGATAATAAAGCATCCACGGCCTCTAGGATTGAGAACCACCATTTAAAAGCCACAGTTTCAATGACTTTCTTTGATGCCACACAAATACAAAATGATAAATATTTGCGTTTTAGTTACCGTGCATAAAAAACCACTGTACCAGAATAGACTAAAAAAGTCAATAGTATTCTTCTTTATTTCTGACGACTGTAAAGATTCTATAAGCATACCATCTAGCTAGAGGCAAGGATCTCTTACAGGGAAGCACTTCAGCTCAGTCATCGATTTTGGCGGTCATCACACAACTTTTTCATATACGTAGTGGAATCACAGCAAATACAAACAATATCACTCCAATTTTGTTGAACTTGGTAAGAACTTTTTGCAGAAGCATTCCAAGTGACACTGCATTTCATGTTTTCCAAAAGCATAAAAGCATTCACAGCCTCTAGGACTGAGAACCACCAGTTAAAAGCCACCGTTTCAATGAATTTCTTTGATGCCACACAAGTACAAAATTATAAATATTTGTTTTTTAATTCACATGCATAAAAAACACTGTACCAAAATGGACTAAAAAAGTCAATAGCATTCTTCTTTAACTCTGCCGATTGTAAAGATGGTCTGAGCATAATATCTAGCATACCATCTAGCTAGTGGCAATGATCTCTTACAGGGAAGCACTTCAGCTCAGTTATCGATTTTGATATGCGTAGCGGAATCACAGCAAATACAAAACAATATCACTCCAATCTTTGTTGAACTTGGTAAGAACTTTTTGTAGAAGCATTCCAAGTGACACTCATTCCATATTTTCCAAAGGTCTGATGTCATGTTTTCACCATTATCCCAGATGCTAGGTGACAGCACTCTTTTCACATGTACCGTCACAACACCTTGCATTCGATGCTTAAAGCGTGGGATGTTTAACAATTTAACTACTATAAAAACTGATTCTCTAGAAAAGGGGGCTGATGTATCAAGGGGTTTCACCCATTCTCTGTGGGTATATGTGATGGCAAATATTGGGAAAGATTTATATGGACCCTGTCATTTTACATATTAGTGAAATATTCAAATGTAGCCAAAATATCAAATATGATTTTGACATTTTCTTATTCTCTACAGTTTATAAAATAATAAAATAAGACCTAAAACATGCTTCTAAAACCCGCATATTCAGACCAAAGACCACAAAACTGAAAAAGCAAAAGGAAAAAGAAACACTATTTTAGTGACATCCCTAAACAACAAAACTCAAGCAGGATAATGTTACCCAGTCTTTCTTGCTGCTACCTTTTAAAACAAAGTTACATTAAATTGGCCACTTCAGGAAGAAAAAAAAGACTCTCTCAATCTCCTTTTCCTTTCCTTGAATGGCATTTAGTTTTTGGTTGTAAAGGTTTTTTTTAGTGTTTATATGTTCACAGTGGTGAGGACTATTTCCCTCACCATGGTGGGGTTTTATCAGTTATCATATGTTTAAACCTAAAACAGGATAGCCTAAATACAGTATACCACATAGTCTGTCTTATTGAAGATGCATTTCCTGATTATTTATCGTTTCTTTGGGAACAGCGACATCATAACATGTTCTAGATGGGTTATATTTACATGCCTTGCAGGGAAAAAAACAGCAAGTTCTTTACCTAGCTATAAACTCTGTGTTTCACACATAAAATTACTTTGAACCGCTAAGTCCCTGATATTCCTACTTCTACGATAGGCGACACCTGGTATCTCACCTATCTCTTCTTTAATTGTCTCTTCACTTTTCAAGATTCGCCAATTCTTCAATTGGACATCAACAACTTTCTTAGATTCAATATTTAAGGTTGTGATTACTCTAATACTGTTGGGGATTTCTTTCTCCTTATTTCCAATTAAAAAAAAAAGTTCCTCCACTACAGCTTCTTCCTGGAAAGTTAAAGGGTGATCCTTCGCGGTTGACCATTTCCTCTGACTTTGCCCCATTTCACGCAACTTGATGTCGGAGGTTGGAGCTTTGATCTTAGGTGCTATTTTTCTCTATTTTTTTTACTGGCTTGATTTTATTCATTTTGGTGAGAAATTATTTTAAAAATATTTCTCTATGTTTCGAAATTGGTGTGGGTTTTTTGTGTTGTATTTTCACTTTATTATTGCTTGTGTACTGCATAAATACCATTGCCTCTAAGTTATGCCTGCATTTTTCACCCCCTCAATCAAAAACATAATTTCCAACATTGCCTCACTAAGGTTCCAGCTCTGCCCAACTATGCACATCAGAATACGTCACAGCATTGAATACTATGAATAAATACAATTGTGCCATTGAATTACATAGCACCAGAGTCAGAATGATATTAAGGGCAGGGCCAAGCTGTTTACCATAGAGAAGGGTTGGATATGGATGTTTCATAGCAGGTAGTGGCAGTCTACTCAGAAGCCTTTTGTCAGTATGTTGCTTGTTATACCCCCTGTAAAGAAATGCAGTAGAAGCAATAGAGCAACTTCAAACTTACCTGAATGGGTGAAGAGGGAGCTCCACTCAGTTCTTAGCGGGACCTCTTCAGAGATGGCAGCAGGACAAAGAGGAGTACCTAATGGGCTGTGACTGCCTTTTGAAGGAAGTGGAGGGCAGCATGTGTGGAGGGCATGGTGTTGGGTTTGGGGTGCTCACCCTGGGACCAGGAGATTGGACACTCAGTGGATCAGACACGAGACAGACACCACCATGGCAATAAAACGAGGACTATGAAGATAGGACACTGACGGACATCTTTACCCACATATAACCCAAAAATGTATGTAATTAAAAGATTGCATAAAATTTACCAGTGATGCTCTGATTTATAATTAAGGCTCCCTGTTTTCCATTTTTATGGATTTTTACAGATAAATACAGACAGAAAACAATGTGTTTTCTGTCTGCATTTATTGTTAAGAGTGGATAAATATAGAAAATTGTGCTTCTTTTAAGTATCTGTCCGTCTTTCATGAATTATAGACCAGCAGCTTAACAGATGAACAACATGGGAAATTAAAAAACAGGATGAAACTTCTTTAAATAACTGCATATGTCAACATACATTTATGGTATAATACTAGCATTTACCAGTGGATGTATTGTTATGCAAAATTTGGCAGCTTAAATAGCTAAAACACTACAGACATCAAAGTATGAGTGAGCATTTATTACTTAAATAGATATGGAAATGTACAGTTTTACAACTTAATTTATATGCAAAACACAAAATAAATATGGATAAATACAGATAAAATGGCCCAAAAATAAATATGGATAGATACAGACAGAAATGGCCAAAAAATAAATACCATAAAACCGGGAGCCCTATTTATAATACATCACATAGCATAGCTGATACTAGATATCAAAGTCTCTTGTCACAGCGGTGATAAATATTTATATGTGACTGGAGGTACATTACAATACCTACTTGACCTCCAGTTAGTTGGCAGTACAGAAATCTATCTAACACTGGAAGACAGCTTATTTTCAGTAAAGCAGTTATAGAAAAATTTGGCAAATCATAAAAAGATCAACCTAAACAATGGAAGTCACTTTGGACACATTAATTAAAGGCCTGAAGTTTATAAACACCCTCTACTGCATCAGTGGAAGAAAACAATGCAAACACACTCAATGAAGTTGCCTCTATAAGGAATGCATAGCATCATTCATTTCCAGATTGATGACGATGGAAGATAGCTTAACATTGGTGAAACAAAAAATTGCTGACTCACTTGACTGGGAGAAGAATCAATTGAATCTCCTTATAAAAACTGATTGATTTAGAGGACAGGAATCAAAGAGACAATGCCCACTTTTCAGAAGAAGCTTGAGTGTGAGGATATGATTATTTTCCTAACCCGGTTCACTCTCAACACACAAATCTTACTTTTGATCCACACTTGGAGCTGCAGAGGGCACAGAGGATCAGGACGATAGCCAGAAACAACATATCAGGATCAAGGCAACCTACAGCACAATACAAAGCAGGGAGGTTGCCTGTAAGCTTCAAGAAATCGTGACCCCTCAGGAAATATATACACAGTGTCACCTTGGTGAGAGCAAAGATTGAAATCGGCTACTACAAATTTCCTAAGAAACCAGCAGATCCAGCAAGTCATTGCTGAAGCTAAGGGGCACCGCTCTTTCCTATGTGGAGAATATAAGGCATGTATCACAAGACTTCTCATTTGAAACCATTCTGAAACAGAAATAAATTCTGGTCCTCATACCCCATCTGATGGAATGGGATATTCGCTTTGGGCTATTCAAGCAAACCTTCCCCAAAGACTAAAGATGACTCATCCTAAATGAATTACTCACAAAGACTGGGGAGACAGAATCAGCAGAATCGGATTTAAAATGTAAAGTTTAGTATTTCTTTTATAGGCAAATAACTTTTTCATTCAAATAACACAGCATACAGCACTAATAATCAACTAGAAAAGGATTTTATTAAATATACCAAGCCTCTGAGACGCAGGATAAATACAATGGATAGACAGGGAAATCTTCCTCAGCCGAGGCAGATTTGGACACATACAGTGTATGTGTCAATAGGATTAAAAAGCTAGGTAAGCCTTGTAAAGACTCTCAGAAAAGTTCAGCAAAGTTCCAAGAATCCAGTCCAGTTTATCAAAACAGCAAGCTGTCCCAGTCCATTGCTGTAATGACCAGAGTCACAATAGCCTGACAGTAATTGTCCAGCCAAAAGGCTCGATCTGCGTCAGGACACTGGTCTGCAGGAACGAGTCCTAGTCCCAACAGCAGAATTGGAATCCTAACGATGTCCATATCAAGAAAGATAGTTGTTGAAAAGATGTTGTCTCTAGTTCTCCCAAAGTTTGTCCAGTTATATTTGATAGGATTCTGGTGTGACACCCCTTGGCATCACCACATTTGTCAGTCTACTCAGTTCCATTGGTCAGTCCAAAGTAAGAGTAGGGTGATGTAGCATGAAAGAAGAAACAAATCCAGAAAATTAAGTAAACCAATTACACAGCTTCCTTAAGTGATGTAAGCATAGGACAAATTGCACAATAGGACATTTGGGTTGGGGACATGAGGATTGATAAATTTCCTTTCTAAGAAAAGCTGTTCCAGAATACCACATTATTTTTTGCAACTGCACTATTCAGTCCAGAGGATGTCAAAGGAAACAGTTATCATTTTAATAATTTTTGCTAGTTTCAGAATGTCCCCATTGGCTTCAGAATATTTCAGTCCATTCTATCACTGAAAAGAAAAAGAAAAATGAGGCCTACATGAAATAGAGCTAATGTACGACAATGGCAATGTTAAAATGTGAATCACATGCTAATAGGAAACCAGTATATTAACTTCAAAAATACATTAATAAGTATTTCAACTTGTTCATACTTAACTGAGCCTGTGTTGTCAGTTAGAACACAGGCTCCCATTGAAGTCAATGGGATACTTTACGAAAGGTGCTTGGAAACATCGTAATAGGTCAGTCGGAGTTGCCGAACATAAGTCAGTCTGTACTATTTCTGACAAGGAGTCGGTTGGATTGCTTTACGACTGACATCATAATGAGGCCCTAAATCATAGTTAGAATAATAATATTGAAATTAGCCTTTGCAATAGAATAAATTAGGTATTACACTATAAGAAATTCTACAGTTAACAGGCAGCTGATTGTATGTCACCCCCTCTGAGACAGAGCTGGATGTCTGTATGCATACATATAAATTTCAAGCATCCATTGTATCAACAGACTCATATAACAGTTTTGTAAACACATTTTAGGAATAATCACTAGTAGATTGATCTACATGTTGAGTTTTGTCAGCTAACATGTCTAACTCATCCTCAATTTTTCTCCCTTTGAACATCTTAGTAACAGATGTTGGTTTAAAATGTTCTACATAAATATGATGAGGAAGGTTTAGTACAATAAGAAATACAACAATAACAATATAAACTGCAGCAAATAAGCATGCATATATGCATTTGTGCTTTACCGTGACCAGGTTTGGATTCTCGACTTCTCTAGAACTAGACTTCATGACTCTTGTTAAAATTTTGTGGAAGATATTAATATACTGTTTTGCAGCAATGATCCAGTTATAGACTCTTAGTGGTTTCATTGTTTCTTTCGTTTTACAGTTCACAGGTTTCACAGCTTTAGACTTAGTCCATTTATGGGATAGATTAGAGTAATTTTGTCTCTTTAGAATTTTGTAGACCTTTTTTGTTTCTTTTGCTTTGATGTCTCCTCAGGTTGATTTATGTGAGCTTGTGTCTTTTGAAGCAAAAAGTGTGATATGCTTTGTCCCAGTTCTTGGTTGCTGAAGTCTATTCAGGTGCTACGTATTTTTGATTTGGTACCTTGGCTCTTTTTGACCTTCTTACTGATGGTCCATCATCATCGGTATCACTCTATTAGGATTGACTTGAGACTTCGATAAGTTTGGGTGCTCTGCCTTTGATCAGAATTTGCCTCAATCTGTCTGTTCTTTTGGGCCACAGTCTCAATTTATCACTCATGTTTCAGCTGCACTGTTCACATCAACTGGGTTAGTAACTCGCCTAGTCAGCTCTTCCTCTGTGCGTACAAGAGCTGACTCTCTTGGATTCTTGCCAGAAACAGTGCTTCGAGACCCAGTAGCTGGAAGCCCCTCCACTGTTTGACTGACCTGAGTGTGACCACTGATACATCCGCTACAGATACTGCTTCTTCAAGGAGACATGGGACTCAACAAGTAAGGACAGCGTGTATCCAATTAGGGAGACCATCACATTTAAAGCAGTTGTGGTTACCAGTATCACTTGAAATGGCCCATGCCAGTGAGGCTCCGGACATGACATATACACATTTCTTCACCATGAACCTGTCACTGGGACTAAGGTTGTGGCACTGCTTCTGTTGAAGCAAAGATGCAACTTCCTCAACCTGCTGAGACACAGAACATACCACATAAGCCAATCCTTTACAGTAATTGAGTACCAAATCAACAGTAATATTCACCAACTGATTAGCAGGAACTGCAGGATGTCTCATTGTCCTCCCCATAAAATCCTTATGTGAGGACAGTCCAGTTCTTCTCTCTGGGGTACTTGTCAAACTCATCAACACCAGAGGCACAGCATCAGGACATTTTAGAAGTGCTGAAGTACACACTTTCGCCAATCTGGACTTTAACGTTACATTTATCTGTTCAACCACTTCAGATGCTTCTGGTCGAGAGGAGAGGGGTTGGCCTAACAGCTAAGGTGCTCGACCTCGGACCTGGGGATCTAGGTCCGAGTCTCGGTAACGACGCCAAAAAAAAAAAAACTCCTGTGATTCTGGCAAATCACTTTGGGCTAGATGTAGGTAAATCTATTTTATCACTTCTTAAATACCGAATTTTACCGATTCGGTATTTAAGAAGTGGTAAAATAGAGGGGGAAGATGTAGGTAATTCCAGATGTGGAATTACAGAATCGGTAATATTCGGTATTTACCGATTCGGTAATTACCGAATCGGTAAATACCGAATTCTGCAAGGGTGCAGGGGGTGTCACTTTGACACCCTCTGACACCCCAAAAATTGACATGTGCGCCATGTGGCAGACAGACATGCCCTATGGGCATGTCTGTCTGTCACATGGCATAGGTGTGCATGCACACATGTGCATGCACACCTGAATTCGGTATTTTAACACCCAATTGGATTGGGTGGTAAAATACCGAATTTGTAGGGCCTTTGGGACTCAGAAGAGTCCCACCTACATCTGAGATTTACCGAATCGGTAAAAATACCGATTCGGTATTTTACAGAATCGGTAAATTTACCGATTCTGTAAAAATGTGCCCCTACATCCCAAAAACCCATTTACCGGTCGGTAACGGCCGAAATCGGCTGTTACCGGTCGGTAAATGGCTCCTACATCTGGCCCTTAATCTCCCCGTGCCTAAAAAAAAAAAATGAAAGTGTGTCCTCATGTAACGTAACTGGTGGTATGTAAAGCGCTCTGATACCTGATTCGGTTCGGGTCTAGTTCGCGCTATATAAAACTCTACAAAAAAAATGAATAAAAAAAAAGATAAGCACAGGTAAGCTTTTGTTTGGATTGTAATGGTGCATATAACACCTCCAAAACTCATCATTAAAGTGGGTCCCTCTATCCGATTCCAAAGAAGTATGAAACCCAAAACGCGGTCTGGGTTCTCGAAGGAGAAGTTTTGGCACAGTTAGACTGTCATTTCACCTAGTTGGGTATGCTTCCACCCAATGAAAAAACAGCCACACGTTTACCAGAACATATTTCAGACCATTGCAAGGGGGCATCTCAATAAAATTGAGTCGCATCCGGTAAAATGGTCTTCCAGATTTTCCTACATGAGTCACAGTAACCAATGTTTTCTTTCCCACATTTTGTTGATGACACGCTATGCATCTTTGACACAACACTTCTACAATTGCTTTACATTGAGGAATAAACCATGTTTGATAAAAGAGACACATAATACATCTCTTCCAATGTGTGCAGGACCATGACAGTGTCTCGCCATAGGTGAGAACAAACTATCTGGCCAAACTGGTCTTTCAATTGTATATACCCAAACCTCATCTTCCTGTCTCTGTGCACACCCTGCTTTGATCCAACTCTCAGTATCTGGTACTTCATCTTGCAATGCTTTTATTTATTCCCATGATTCTAAGGTTGACAACATCAGCCTACATTTCGCCTTATCAGTTTTTTTCTTTCAAAGGATCTCCATTAAAGATATATGAATTTAGAGCACAATCGCAAGCAGTCTCATCCACATACTGGTTGCTAACTGTAACATAATTGTTTCCCTGTTAGTGGGCTGGACACTTGACCACTGAAATGTGGGCAGGCAGCTGTGGGTTTCTCACACTCTCTCCATTTTGGATAGGCGAACCTGAAGATGTCAGGAACCCATGCTGTGACCACAACTGCCCGAAGTCATGCACAACCCCCATGCCAACGTGACCGTTGGTAAAAATTGTAACTCTCAATTGTTCATTAATGTTGCAAGCTCTTGTCAAGGCTACCAACTCTGCAACCTCTGCAGAATACACTCCTTGCAACCAAGATGCTTCTACCACTCCCACAACAGTACAGATGGCATAGGCAGCTCTCTAACTTTCCTCCCGGATCTCATAAACATGATCCATCCACAAACAACACATGATTGGATTCAGGTAAAGGAACATTCAGAATGTCAAGGCTTTGTAAATAGTTTGGTCACATTCAAACAATCATGATCCGCTTCATCAATCACAATTTAATTTCCAGGCAATGGCATCAGTGTGGCAGGATTCAAACTTGTGCATCACACCAAAGATACATTCTCAGCACCCAAGATCACCTGCTCATACTTTGTCAATTGACTGCTAGTGAGATGTTGCATTAAAGTACAAGTGAGCAAAATTTCAACAGAGTCAGGCACATGTACTTTGAACAGTTAACCCATTACCATGCTTTCACACTGTTCAAAATTCACACATGTTGCAACTACGGCCTTTAGGCATCCAGGTAGAGCTGCAGTTACAAAATCTAAGGTTGCTGAAAAATGTGCAACAGGTCTACACGCAGTACCATGCACATTGAGGGCATTCATCATTCCATGGAACTGGATCTTACACTTTCTTATGAATAAGCTTTTGAAGTGGCTTGGCTGTCAACAAGAAATTTGGTATTGATTTTCGACAATAGCCAACCATTCCTAGGAACATGCAAACTTCCTTTCTTCCTGTGCTAGGGGATTCATCTGCAAATTTGCAGTGATCATGTCCTGTGACACCTTTCTTGCTCCTTTTAAGATATGATGTCCTACGTAGAGAAATTCTCTCCTGCAGAATTGTAACTTAGCTGGTGACACTTTATGTCAATTTACTGACAAATGATTTAAGAGTGTGATGGTGTCGCATATGCAAGCCTCTTGAATACCTGGTGCAACTACTAGGTCGCCAATGTACTGAACTAACACAGAGTAATTTGGCATCACTAATGATTCCAGATTTCTCATCAAAATCTGATTAAAGATGGAAGGGCTTTCTGTATACTCTTAAAGAACTTGGCACCTTGCCAAGACATGATTTCTGAACTGGAAAGCAAATAAAAATTGGCTATCCAGGTGCAAGGGAATGGAAAAGAAGGCTTGACACAAATCAATGACAGAAAACCACTCAGCTTCACAGGGGATCTAGTAAAGTATTACAGTTGGATTTGGAACAATCGGGCAGCATGGTATTAAAACGCGATTTATCCTATGCAAATCCTGCACAATACTTTCCATTTGTTTCTGAATTCCCATGATAGGTGAATTACATGTGGTCCCCATGATCTCTTTCAAGATTCCTTGTTCAATCAGTGATTCAATAATTGTGCAACACCTGCAACAGTCTCTGGTATCAAATTATTGGAGGAATTTGAGGGAATTCTTCATTTGGTTTCAAAGTAATACAGATTGGAGCAACTGCTTTGAGTAATCCAATATCATTCCCTGTAAAATGCCAAACCTCAGGTGACACAGTGTCTTTTAATCCCAAGGGCAAATCATCACTTGTCAATAATGGGTAGAGACCTTCTGCTTCAGATTTTTGTTTTGCTAGTTTAAATACAATATCTTCATAATTCGTATGGAATTCAATTCAAGACCCAGTAGCTGGAATACACTAGATGGAACAATTGAGTTTTCACAACAAATCCCATCCTAATAAGTTACTGGACTGCAATCACATATTACAAACTTGTACAAATCTTCAAATGACCCAATTTGCGCCCTGACAGGGTCAGTTACTGGGTTTGACATTAATCGATTTGAAGCTCCCACAACTGGCCTATATCTAGGCATGTGCCAGGTATGCATTCTCCAACCCCCCTGACACCGTCATTGGGACAAATCAGAATTGGTGTTATCAACTTGAATTAAATATTGCTCAGTAACATTTGGGTTTTAATCAAATTGAGCATTGGAATGGAATTCTTTGTTTACATTATACTTTTGTACCTGAACATTCATGTGAAGCATTGGGGCTAGCGGCAAATTTAGGTTTACATTTTTTCTGTCTTTGAGTCTGCTGGTTCCGCTTCATATCATTCACTTGAGACTGTACATTCCCACCGTTTGGTACCTGTTCATTCATTCAATGGATTAAACCCACACTTCCACTTCAAATGCCCGAACTTGCTGCAAATGTGGCACGGATTAGTCTTTTTCAAAATTTCTGTAGGTACACTTCTACTTCTATCTTATTTTTATTTATTTATTTATTTATTTTTAACACTTATAATGCGCACTAATACCAACCGGTGTCCTGGCACACCCTGTTGTTGTCCATTTGCTTCTCCTCGCATTCCCAAGTTCGCTTGACCATTTACCTGTGCTAAAATTGCATCATCATCACCAACACCCATGTAACATTTCTTTGCTGCCTTCATTTGAGCTACCATCAACTTATCTTTCAATCTCTAATGTCTGGAGTCCAGCTTATCTCCACAATATTTGGCATATCGGACAATTGTATCTATCAGTTTCCTTTGCGAACAAATCAAATGCTATTGTCAGGCACTTATTTCAGGTCTTGATGCATACACAAACCGATACACAAAATGTCCCATATCCTTTCCAGTCACATTTCCCGTTCCACTGTGCTGTTTGAATGCCTGTAGAAGGCATTTATAATATGCCTGTACTGTCTCCTTCAACTCCAATGTTTTTCCGTCAATCATTACCTAATCAATTTCCTTTGGAGACATTTTCCCTTTAAATATATAATGGTTTGATTATATTTTTTCATTACCTCGTGTGATGGGGCACAAGCATGTGGATCTTTAACAGGTTCCATTTCAGGCCAATCTATAGCAATTTAGCACTCAGTCCATAAATCACTTGGGACTACAATATCAAATAATATATCCAAATCCCTAAACAAAACCTTCAAAACTTTGACAAATCTCCCAACTTGTTTGACCACTCAACAGGTTTCTCTCTTAATTTCAGGAATCATTTGTAAAAGACAAAAGGGCACATGCATCAACATAAGGAATTGTGATTCCTAAATAGCGATTTTTAAGGAATTGCTATTTAGGAATTGCTATTCCATATGCATGTAGGAATTGTGATTCCTACACATTACCTAATAGCAATTCGCAAATTTCAAATTGCTATTAGGTAATGTCACTCCATTCATTCCTATGGACCTATAAGAATGAATGGGAATGCATTCGCAAATTGTGATTCCCAAAGTGGTAATCGCAAATTGCAAATGCAATTGCAAGGGTGCCAGGTGGCCTAAGGCCTCCATGAAGCACCCCTCCAAAAGATAAGTGTGCACATGTGGCGCACACACATGCCCTAAGGGTAAGTGTGTGCTCCACATGTCACTATGAAAAATGCACCTTAGTGCATTTTTAAAAAATATTGCAAATTACCATCAACTTGAAGTTGTTCATAATTTGCGTTTCCTAAATGCAAAGTTGCAATCAAGAAAGGCTTGATGCATCTCAAATAGGGAATCACAATTTGCGATGCCCTAAATGCATTTGCAAATTAGGTAATCGCAATAAATTGTGATTACCTATATTGCTAATGCAAAGAGGAACATGCATGTCTGTCCTTGTCCATGGAACATAAACATAACCTCCTCCAGGCACTTCTCTCATAGGATGTTTTTGGTGTCTATGTCTGAGAGTCCTCAAGATATTTTTTTCTTCTCCTTACATTTCTCTCCTTAACTTTTCTCTGCAACTAATACAGGATATGTTTGTGCACCCTCTGCAATGTCTGATCTCCATGCTTTCTGTTGGGCATCCCATCTGGCTTCAACATACGGATTTATGGTGTTGTTGTGCCTTCCGTGATATTTCTGTTTTTTTTTCAGATGAACAACATGTTCCCATTCTTGGAGAGCTTCAAACTGTAAAGGTCTAAGAGGTGTCTTAATATCATATAACTGTCTCCTAAAATTCTCAAGAATTCGTATGTTATAAGTTCCATATTGTGGGAAAGCAATGGTCCATCTTACTCTGTATATTTCATCCAAATCTCTAACCATGTGCATTTATCTCCCTAGGATCACATACAAAGCAAGTGTACCCTCTGGTGATATCAGTGCCCCTTCTCTAGTGGGCACGGACATGTCTCCCTGTATTAATCCCTTTATATCCTTCACAATTGTCATTGTTCCCGATTAATATTACAATTGTCTTTTACAAATACTTCTCTCAGCAATCCTAGGAAATACTTCCTTGATTCCGTCCAAATAATTATACCAACACAACTTTTTATGACATTGTCAACCTATCCCAGCGTGTCTTTACACTAGCCAACAAATCACAGCGCACCATTCTACTATGTTATTTAACTTCCTACAGCAGTTACCCCTCCTTTACAATTCAGCTTTTACCTTTCAAATAAACGTTAATTGACACACAAATGTTACCACAAAATGTTACAAAGCATCAGTATAAGAAAAAGCTCTCAGATAAACTCTTGTCTGCTCCACTAAAAGAAATGTGTAGATTTTCACTCACTCAAAGAATATCATTTGTTAACACATTTCAAGTGAAATCTCAACCAGTGTGACCTCATTGAAATCCTTACGATTATTCTCTATGCACTGAGAAAAACCTTAACGATTGTAACTTCTCACTCTCACAAAAGTTCCGTTCTTTGGTGGTACTGCTGATAATGTCTCACGTACAGCACCTTCAAAGCACATCAGACAATCATACTCAGTGTATGGCACACTGAGGCCGCCCTTAGGTACATATCCTGGTATCTTAGGCCACTTCGGACCGGATAACAACTTCAACTCAGCAACAGAAAAGATTTCATCAAACATAAGCAATAAAAACATTGTGCAGTCAATAAACGCAAATTACACTTTAAGCAACAACAATGCACAGAACCCTATTAATACTCATACCACCACTTCTTCGTCTTGTCGTTTTCTCCAGGACTGGCACTTAGTCAATCTTTACTGAACTTTGGCTTTGGGTGAATCTTTAGTGGCCTCAAAATGTAACCCCCTTATATGCTAACTTTGTCAGACAGTAAGCCATCCGACATTTTACCTGAAAAACTTCTGTAGTGTTTACTGGGCCCAGGTATACATTTTCTCACATTTGTATATATTCTTAACCTCTTGCTATCTTGTACATACAGATGGTCCTCCGATGGATCTTCTTCTGGTGTGAAAGGGGTTGGATGTACAGAGGCTCTACAATTACACAATGAGGACCAGGATTTAGGATAACTGTAACTTCAACTCAACTTCATTATATTTCAAGTAAACCTTCCCCAATGACTAAAGATGACTCAAACTAAATGAATTATCCACAAGGAATGGTGAGACAGAATCAGCAGAATCAGATTTAAAATTTAAAGTTTAGGTATTTCATTTATAGATAAAGAACATTTTCATTCAAATAAGACAGCATACAGCCCTAACTATCAATTAGTAAAGAATGTAATGAAATATGTCAAGCCTCTGAGATTCAGGGTGAACATGATGGATACACAGGGAAATCTTCCTCAGCCAAGGCAGATTTGGACACATACAGTGTGTGTGTGTCTGAAAGGATTAAGAAGCCAGGAGTGCCTTCTGAAGACTGTCAGGAAAGTTTAGCAAAGTTCCAAGTATCCAGTCCAGTTCATCAAGACTGCAACCTGTCTCAGTCCATCGCTGTAATGACAAGAGTCACAACAGCCTGACAGGAACCCTTCAGCTGAAACGTTTTGATCTGCGTCAGGACAGCGATGTGCAGCAACGAGTCCCAGTCCCAACATCAGAATTAGAATCAGAAACAGAAGCCCCTATTATGAAAGATAGTTGTCAAAATGGTGGCGTCTCTAGTTCTCCCAAAGTTAGTTCAGCTATACTTGATAAGTTTCTGGGATGACACCCCCTGGCATCACCAAATTTGTCAGACCACTTAGTTCCATGGTCAGTCCAAAGTAAGATGAGGGTGATGTAGCAGGAAAGAAGATACAAATCTGGAAAATTAAGTAAATCGATTATGCATCTTCCTTAGTTTATGTAAGCATAGGACACATTGAACAATAGGACAATTAAGATGGAGACATGAGGACTGAAAAAGTTCTGTTCTCATACATCTGTCACAGAATGTAACATTATTTGTTGCAACTACAATATTCATTCCAGAGAATGTCAAAGGAAACAGTTATAATTGTAATACATTTTGCTAGTTTCCAGAATATTCTCATACGCTTCAGAATATTTAAGTCCATGTCTTCACTGAAAAGGAAAGTAAAAATAAGGCCTACATGAAATATCACTAATATATGACAGTGGCCATGTTAAATTGTAAATCACATGCTAATAGGATACAAACATATTACCTTCAAAATACAATAATGCACATTTCAACATGTTCATAATTATTGCATGTAAGTAGAGAGTACTCCTAATAAAATGTTTAAAGTGTCAACTTTACACATGTAAAAAAATGCATATTAATCTTTGTCGTTTATATGTTATTCAACTAATACATATATAAACATGTAAAAAAGTTTCACGAAGGCATATTTAAGTATATTCATATAGCACCTACTTTTCTTTTGTCATTTTCGTTGAACATGTTATAAAATGAAATAATGATTTTTTACTTTTCACTTTAACATCAATCTATTTTACATTTATATTTTCTTTAGTCTTATCAATTTTCTGATGCATTAAATGAAAATCAAATCCATTGGAATAAAGTCCATAATGTGAAATGTTCTCCTATTGTCTAGCACATACAGATGAATGAATTCATGATTAATAGTCAGTCACATCAATATTAATTAAACACATAATATGTCCCAAAAACTGTCTTTTCATCTGTAGCTTACATGATGCAGTTTCTGAATTATATTTGTATGTCATTTTCAATAACATGGAACTTAACACAAGTTTGTCATTATTTGCGTAAAGGCTGTCAAAATAATTTATTTTGTCATAAAAACCTTTGTTAGATTAAATCTCTGCTCTATCACAATCAATGGGAAGAACAAAATATATGAGGACCTTAATTTGCTGTATACATTTCTGAACTCTATGGACACCTCACAGAAGGCAGAAACCCATGCACACAACGACAATGATGAACACATCAGCTTTTATTCATCATTTGGAGAGGGAAAGACTAGAGGAAGTCACATGTCAAGGGGCAACTGGTGGGAGAAATAACAAGAGAAGAATGAAAAGGTATTAATTCAGATTTCCCTTTAAAGCACTTTGAAAACATCAGCAAAGGATCAGAGAGGCAACACTTGGTCGTAACAAAGGGCCCGCAGTGGTAATTGTAATAAAAAACACCTAAGTGAAAAAAATGTATATATAAGATAACTTCTGTTGTAAAGTCTTTTCTTACACATTGAGAGTTGTTTGTAATACTAGTTATACAAGATTTCTTGCCTCACAGGGTCCTGAAACACTTTGTAAGTATGATTCTGTTTTGATTTTCAAATACAAACCTCATCCCACACGAGAACCCAACACCACTTCCAACGCTGTTCATTTCAAGAAATTACTGAAACAATGGATGAAGGACAGAGGCATCACATTTGAAAATTAATAGCTAAAATTCCATTACACTTAACTCCACTGAATGGCTCGACAGTGCAAGGGTTTGGTTCTCCAGCCTGGGGTGACCTTGGACTCTCCCATCTAGTTCAGACATCATGTTTACCACCTGGAGCTACTCTTCTGCTTTCTGATTATTTCAGCTAAGTCTCTTTATCTCCATCCTTGTATACATCTTTGCCCTGCCTCTACCCTATCAATGAGTGCAGAACATGACCCATGTAGATCACACTGATGTAACGTTCAAAGCACAGTCTTCTCTGACTAGCTTTCTTACACCAAGTAACATAGTGCACATTTCTTATTATATCCACTTTTTCAGCTCTTTTGCAAAACAATATTGATGCATCACTACGGTGCCACTTGACAGTGACATATGAACCAAGCCACCCTTGTATCATCTTGAAGTACTCCATTTTCATTCAATCTCTTAATGACCAATAGCAACACTAAAGCACACTCAATTCACTCACTGGACATAAATAGCCTGACATGTTGCCTAAAACAAAAAGCTTCTTATTTTTTTTGTCTCCAAGCGGACAGACATGGTGGCATATTCTCAAGGATTTATCGCAGTTATCGGCACTTTATCACAGCCAAAGTGGTGATAAATGTATCGCCCTATTCACAAGCTAGTGCTAACAGCCCATAACACTAGTTTACCTGCAATTGCAGCCGCAAAAAACATCGCCACAGATGACACTAGCAACTATCGCTAATGAGGTGCAGAGTAGGCGTTTCCGCGCAAAAACCTGTGACAACACCCCTCCGCAACATTCTCAATGACCAGCCAGATCGGCGATAAGAAACCAAAACAGGTGATGAGGCGCATTAGCAGCAGGAATATAACAACTGCTCTCACCTGGTGTAAAGTCGGACAACAGCCTGCACCAGAAAAGGGAGCCCAGGCCAGAGCCACACCTGAAGGGCAACAGATGCCATGGAGCTACTGATCATGCAGCTGGGAGCCCCAACAGGACCACAACACCCATCGCCACCACACCCAGGAACCTCCCCTCAGGCACCTCCCGAGGCAAAGACATGTCACATCAGCTTCACGAAATCAAGTACAAAATAATTTGCCTGATGTGGCACAACAAGTAACATGCATGTGTCGTCACAAAAATGAGCATCACACATTCACCTTTGAATTACCAAATGAAACATTTTATTAAAAAAAAATCAAAACAACAACTTTGAAGACTCATGGCGGGTCTCCTCGGGACAATCTGTAGGTCACAACCTGCAAGACAAATATCCAGATAAGAAGGACAGAGAGAGAGAGAGAGAGAGAAAGAGAGAGAGAGATACAGAGAGAGAGAAAGAGAGGGAGAGAGACAGACGAAAAGAGAGGGAGAGAGAGAAAGACAGAAAGAGAGGGAGAGAGGGAGAGAGAGAAAGACAGAAAGAGAGGGAGAGAGAGAAAGACAGAAAGAGAGGGAGAGAGGGAAAGACAGAAAGAGAGGGAGACAGAGAGACACTGAAAAGAAGAGAGTGATAGGGAGAGAGAGTACCGACACTGCGTATCCAGGCCTCACTGCTCACCTGCTGGCACCGGTGCGTCTCAAACCACGTGCCAGTATGCACTGCCTCCAAGAGGGCCCACCACGTGCTGGTGCAAGCCCCAAGCCTGAGACTCGCGAACATGGCACCCTCCACATCATGCAGCCCCGCTCCGCAGGCCACCAGGTTACACACTTGATTCTGAGTCTTGATTTCATTGTGGCAGAGGATATATCAGTGCACAAGGTATCATCGCAGGCTGCACACCCACTCATCCCTTTAGGTGCCACTAACTCTGTGACCCACAAGGCAACGCCACGTGGCGGTGGGCCTGCAATGCCCACTGGCTCAGGCCTACAATATGGTCCAGCAGTGTTCACAACAAACATCACCAGTCCAGACCCTGAGGACGGGGCATCATCGCAGGCTGCACACACGCTCAGCACTTAAGGTGCCCCTACCTCAGCACCCCGAAAGTCACCGTCCTGTGGCAGTGTGCCTACGCCGGCCGCAGTGTATCCGGTGCCACAAAGTCTGTGCCCCGAAAGTCATGGACACTCTATGATTGAGTATCGTAGTCCGGACGCCATTATGTCACCTCCTCCCCTGGGGAATGTGATGTTGGCGTGTCCTAGGCCTTCATGCAGAAATAATAACCACACAGATACACCCAAAGAGACAGTGGAAATGGCGTCAAGCATGTGCGCCCAGCCCTTTTTATTGGCAGGGTCACATGTCCTGTGACAAGTGTGGTCGATGGATGTGGTGAGGGTGTAAACCAGCCGTGAGGGAGTGGCTGTGGCATGCTGACAACTAGACCTGTGATCAACATATCACTACAGGGAAGACCTGGGACATGTAGCGTTGTCGTCCCCCCCTGTGAGCGTCAGCGGAGTGGGCTGGCCTGGTGTATGGCAGTCCAGCATAAGGGCTTAAACAATGACCCTGGGGCTCTGGGCATGGTTCCGTACTGGGCTGGACAAGGAAGTAACTAATGCGTATGTCCCTGTTGTTGTGTCGGCACCACCCGGACCGCATTCAGCAATGTGTCAGCCTGTGACCCAAGTCCAATGACATGAGCAACATGGACTAAGGGGGAATCACTGACCCTATATTCATCCATACTTCCACATTTGAAAGATCATAGACATGACACATCTGTGTGATTATGAATGTTTAATGCACATTCAGTGGTGTGTTGCTGCTGGAGCAGTACAGGGCCATGCAAACTCCACTTTACAATGTTGCCCCGCGGAGGGCCAGGCAGAGTGCTTCAGGAAATGAAAAGTCCAAAGGAAGAGGAAGAATTCAGTCAGCAGTCTGATTGCTGTGTCATTGGCGATCAAACAGAATATGGCAGTCCATTTCGAGGTCCAAGGTGAGTGTCGCAGAGTGTATTGGGGGACAGTGGAAGGTGATGATGCAGAGGGCAGAACCAAGTAGAAACCGGCCATATGGCAAAGAAGAATGCTACTACGTCCTTTGTACCACGAACGCAGGTTCATCCGCATCTACGCCCACTGATGGTTCATGTGCCACACGTGTGGGTGGTGGTGTTCTGTCTCATGCACTGTGTGGCACTGACACTTCAGGGGCGGAGATGTGGATGGAGTGGTAGCAGCAACATGCATTTATGCCTGGCCTTGTGGCAGCAATCAATATGCAACCCTCATTGAGGGGTGTCCCCCTGCGCACCGCTTCAGTGTTACCAAATAGGTATTCCAACAAATAATCCAATAAATTCCAATGGTGTTCATTCAAATTTTTATGGGTTTACACCATTGTTATATTTCTTCATGGAATTACAATCTTCATTCCAATAGACATCATGTTATGCTTGAATCCAATCATATATCATTCCCATGATCAGTTCCAATGCATTTCGGACTTTAGTAGTCCTTCGTCAGGGGAATTATCTAGACAAAAGAAATATGAGGACTGAATTGTGGGGACACATCTCTAAATCATACATAACTAACAGACGTTTGTAATTACACACCTATAAACCTTGCAGGGTCATGTGTGTGGTCATGCACATTAATCTATGTTCAAATACAAACCAAAAAATCCATGCAAAGAGTGTCAGAAGTGAGAAAATAAACAAACCTGCACCATTAGACATCAAGGGACTAAGAAACGATGAGCAGATATCAAATCATACCAATGTGAAGAGTGATCTTTCAGCAAAAAACGGAATCAAAAAAACATATGTAACGGTAGTGGTCTAAGATCGTGCAGTGCTCGTATTCATGGTGAGCTAATTGTATAGTATATCACAAGCAAAAGTGACCATCAGGTAGTCTTCAAACGTTGTTCCAACGCATGCAAACCCCGCGTGAAAGAATAGTTCTAAAATGCTCGTTCCGATATCAAACAAAAATGCGTCCAATTGAAAAACATTACAAAAGCGGTGAAGTCGCGGTCAAACTTACATGTAACCGCTGTTAACACCACGCGAGCCTCGTGTGTATTCAGACGCTGGTCCCAGTGCGAAACGGACCGAGATTAATAAAGTTAACCGGTTGAGATGAGTAGACATAAAAGAAGGACGGTGTTTACATGCAAAATGGTGGGCGCCATCTTAAAGTGGTGGATTAAAACGTGAAACGAAGATAATATATAGAAGTAGAGTTGGAGGACAAATAATAATTACATCATGTGCAACAAAATATAAGCGCAAAATAGAGACAGACATGAAATAGTAACGATTCTGAGGGAATCACCCCTACCATTAAAAAAAGTAGATTGGTCATTATGAAAACAGTGTCCTGAAAAGAAATAATGAGCATGACATGTATGTATGTAAAAATATTATAGATAGCATACAAATTCCATCCGATCATTTAACCCTGTGGGTTGCATGGAGCACAAATATCGAATCCAAAAAATCTCTCTTTGTAAGAGTTTGTTCTTGTGATTAACTCCTTGGGTATGTGCCACATTTTCCAGTACCGTAAACTTTAGTTGGGCAACATTGTGTCTGTATTCCATAAAGTGACTGGCTACAGTGGATTTGCTATTTTTGGTTCGAATGTTGCTCTTGTGTTCCAAAATTCTTGTTCGAATTTGTCTGTCTGTATGACCAACATAAGTCAAGCCACAAGGACATTTTAACAAATAAATGACACTTTCGGTGTTGCAAGTTGCATTGACTTTCAATCGAATTTTGTTGCCTTTCATCGGATGGTACAATATGTTTCCTTTGATTACATTGTTACAGTTGCTACAGTTGTAGCAGGGTTGCAAACCTTTGAATGTTATGGTCTTCTTGTCAACAGTAGGCCTAGTCAAAAGTTCTTTGATGTTAGGTCCTCGTGAGTACGTAAACATTGGTGGTTGTTCAAATAACCCTCTGAAGTCTGGTTCTGTACTTAAAAGATACCAATGTCTCATAATCATTTGTCGATATTTGTTACTCAGAGTCGAGTATTTGGAGATCACGATAGTTCTTTTGTTAGGTTCTTTGGGTTTGGAGACTAGCAGGTCTTCTCTTTTAATTAGATTGCATTTCTCTTGGGCTGTCCTGATAACCTGAGATGGGTAGCCACGTTCTTGAAATCTTTGGCATTCTGCTGTTAAGTGTTGTTTGCAATCTTCAGGGTCCGAAACAATGCGTTTGATTCTCATCAATTGAGATAATGGCAGATTGTTCTTCAGATTTAATCTGTGGAAACTGGTGTAGTGGAGGGTACTATTCCGATCTGTTTCTTTCCGATATAATGTAGTGGTTATTTTGTTGTTCTCTAGTTTAACCAGTACATCCAAAAATGTTACCGTTTTGTCATTCAAATTCCAAGTAAATTGTATTCGGTCATTAATGGTGTTGAGGTAGGATAGGAAGTTCTACAGTTTGTTAAGGGAACCTGACCACAAGATAAAGATGTCGTCAATGTAGCAAGTATATAGTTTCCCACAGTCTATCCAGTCTGGTTGGTTGAGTATGTTTTTCTGCTCAAAGTAATGCATAAACAAGTTCGCATATACTGGGGCAGCACAGTTGCCCATTGATGTACCATTGAGTTGGAGATAGCAGGTGTCATCCCAAACAAAGTAGCTCTGATAAAGTGTGAAGACTAATAGTTCCATCAAAAAAGTTTGAAAGTTCATGTCAATATCCGAGTTGAGCAAAGAGTTTTCAATGGCCTCTAGGCCAAGGTCATGTGGAATAGCAGTGTATAATGACTTGACATCCACTGTACATAGCCAATATTCCTCATTTTCTGTTATCATTGTTTCGTTGAGTATGGTCAAAAAATGAGTGGTGTCTCGAATATTAGATGGTGTTTTCACAACCAATGGTTGCAAGTGTTTGTCCAGTAGCTTGCCCACAGGTTCGTGGATGCTTCCTCTGGTTGACACAATTGGTCTGAACGGAGGTTTTTGTAGATCTTTATGTACCTTTGGTAACATATATAATGATGGAGTTTTCGGGTAAAATTGAGTCAAAAACCTCTTGGTTCTCTCAGTGATGATGTTATCCTCGAAGGCTTTGGTTAGAATCTTGTCTAACATTTGGCTGAATTCTTCAGTGGGATCCGTTCTTAAGGCAGCATATGTGGTACTGTCAGACACATGTAATGAAACTTGCTCATCGTAAAATGTTCTGTCCATAATTACGAGAGCACCACCTTTGTCAGCATTTTGGCAAATAATCTCTTTGTTCTCTGACATTTTCTTCAAAATGTTTCTTTCTTTCACTGTTAGGTTATGGTGTTTGAATTTAGGTTGAAATTGCGTTTTAGAGATTTCACTCTTGACTAGGTTTTCAAATGTGTCAATGATCTTATGAGACGAAGGAGCCAAGAAAGTACTTTTCGGACGTAGGTCCTGTAGGATGGTATCAGGTTCAGTTTGTATTGCCAAAACGTTCTCAAAATAATGCCTAAGGCGTAAGTTGCGTGTTAATTTGAATAAGCTGATTTCCAGCTCCAGCGTATTAGAGTTGGTGGTCGGGCCAAAAGACTGTCCCTTTTGTAAAGTTTTGGTCTCCAATGCAGACAGAGTATAAGATGAAATGTTGATGACTAAATTGTTAGAGTCATTTATTTCTTCCTGCCTTTCTTTGGTAGTTCTTTTGGTTTTTCGACTGTTCTTTCCCCGCCTGGGTCTTCCGGGGCCTCTGGGCCTGATTCTAAAAAAGGCACGGTGATTACAGATGATGGGCCTGCTTTGGGTTGACTGGTGGGATGACTTTTGTCTTTCTGTGGTTGAGTGTCACTTTCGGACGATGATGTTTCCGTGGCAGAATATGGGTTATACGCTTTGGGTTGGCGTCGGCGGGCGTACACTTCTGCCCAAGTGTACACCTCCCCCAACTTGTAATCTATAGTGTCTCGTTTATATTTGCGTATTTTACGCTCTTGAATATCCTGAGTATATTTGTCCAATTGTAAATTTATATCCTCTAGCATTTTGGAGTAGTCAGTAGATTCCATCATCTCAGTTAGTTCAGATTTAGTAACCGCAATTTCTACACTCAATTCTTCCAGTGTCTTAGAGAGTTCTTCTACGATCAGTAGGATTAGGTCGAGTGAGCATTTGTTGAGGATTGCATACCATCTCTCAACAAAACAGGAGTTATTTTTGCATAGGAGTGGTTTCAAGGGGACCCGGAGGCCCCTGGGGATTCGTTGTGCTCGATGGTACCGTATCAGGGTACTGGCATGTAGTCTTTGATTTGTTTCCTTTTTCAATAGATACAAGAGTTGCTTAATGTTATTTTCTTTACTTTTTTTAGTGGTGAAAAGAGACGTGTCCTCTTTAATCAGGCCATACATTTTGGTGGCATCCTCGCCCGTAAATGCTAATGTATCAGCTTTGAGATCCGTTAGGCTGGTAATGTTATCGTAATTCATTGTGGCGTGCTGGGTCCTGAGTCAGGAAAAAGTCATACAATTAAATTATAGGACTCGCACCGCTATGTATAACTAAATAAATTGTTCAAGTGCAAGAGTTGTAGCGTGCAAAGCTGGGGTTTCGCTTCCTGCACAATCCAGCGTAAATAGTAATCAATATGCAACCCTCATTGAGGGGTGTCCCCCTGCGCACCGCTTTAGTTTTACCAAATAGGTATTCCAACAAATAATCCAATAAATTCCAATGGTGTTCATTCAAATTTTTATGGGTTTACACCATTGTTATATTTCTTCATGGAATTACAATCTTCATTCCAATAGACATCATGTTATGCTTGAATCCAATCATACATCATTCCCATGATCAGTCCCAATGCATTTCGGACTTTAGTAGTCCTTCGTCAGGGGAATTATCTAGACAAAAGAAATATGAGGTCTGAATTGTGGGGACACATCTCTAAATCATACATAACTAACAGACGTTTGTAATTACACACCTATAAACCTTGCAGGGTCATGTGTGTGGTCATGCACATTAATCTATGTTCAAATACAAACCAAAAAATCAATGCAAAGAGTGTCAGAAGTGAGAAAATAAACAAACCTGCACCATTAGACATCAAGGGACTAAGAAACGATGAGCAGATATCAAATCATACCAATGTGAAGAGTGATCTTTCAGCAAAAAACGGAATCAAAAAAACATATGTAACGGTAGTGGTCTAAGATCGTGCAGTGCTCGTATTCATGGTGAGATAATTGTATAGTATATCACAAGCAAAAGTGACCATCAGGTAGTCTTCAAACGTTGTTCCAACGCATGCAAACCCCGCGTGAAAGAATAGTTCTAAAATGCTCGTTCCGATATCAAACAAAAATGCGTCCAATTGAAAAACATTACAAAAGCGGTGAAGTCGCGGTCAAACTTACATGTAACCGCTGTTAACACCACGCGAGCCTCGCGTGTATTCAGACGCTGGTCCCAGTGCGAAACGGACCGAGATTAATAAAGTTAACCGGTTGAGATGAGTAGACATAAAAGAAGGACGGTGTTTACATGCAAAATGGTGGGCGCCATCTTAAAGTGGTGGATTAAAACGTGAAACGAAGATAATACATAGAAGTAGAGTTGGAGGACAAATAATAATTACATCATGTGCAACAAAATATAAGCGCAAAATAGAGACAGACATGAAATAGTAACGATTCTGAGGGAATCACCCCTACCATTAAAAAAAGTAGATTGGTCATTATGAAAACAGTGTCCTGAAAAGAAATAATGAGCATGACATGTATGTATGTAAAAATATTATACATAGCATACAAATTCCATCCTATCATTTAACCCTGTGGGTTGCATGGAGGACAAATATCGAATCCAAAAATTCCCTCTTTGTAAGAGTTTGTTCTTGTGATTAACTCCTTGGGTATGTGCCACATTTTCCAGTACCGTAAACTTTAGTTGGGCAACATTGTGTCTGTATTCCATAAAGTGACTGGCTACAGTGGATTTGCTCTTGAATGCAGACAGAGTATAAGATGAAATGTTGATGACTAAATTGTTAGAGTCATTTATTTCTTCCTGCCTTTCTTTGGTAGTTCTTTTGTTTTTTCGACTGTTCTTTCCCCGCCTGGGTCTTCCGGGGCCTCTGGGCCTGATTCTAAAAAAGGCACAGTGATTACAGATGATGGGCCTGCTTTGGGTTGACTGGTGGGATGACTTTTGTCTTTCTGTGGTTGAGTGTCACTTTCGGACGATGATGTTTCCGTGGCAGAATATGGGTTATACGCTTTGGGTTGGCGTCGGCGGGCGTACACTTCTGCCCAAGTGTACACCTCCCCCAACTTGTAATCTATAGTGTCTCGTTTATATTTGCGTATTTTACGCTCTTGAATATCCTGAGTATATTTGTCCAATTGTAAATTTATATCCTCTAGCATTTTGGAGTAGTCAGTAGATTCCATCATCTCAGTTAGTTCAGATTTAGTAACCGCAATTTCTACACTCAATTCTTCCAGTGTCTTAGAGAGTTCTTCTACGATCAGTAGGATTAGGTTGAGTGAGCATTTGTTGAGGATTGCATACCATCTCTCAACAAAACAGGAGTTATTTTTGCATAGGAGTGGTTTCAAGGGGACCCGGAGGCCCCTGGGGATTCGTTGTGCTCGATGGTACCGTATCAGGGTACTGGCATGTAGTCTTTGATTTGTTTCCTTTTTCAATAGATACAAGAGTTGCTTAATGTTATTTTCTTTACTTTTTTTAGTGGTGAAAGGAGACGTGTCCTCTTTAATCAGGCCATAAATTTTGGTGGCATCCTCGCCCGTAAATGCTAATGTATCAGCTTTGAGATCCGTTAGGCTGGTAATGTTATCGTAATTCATTGTGGCGTGCTGGGTCCTGAGTCAGGAAAAAGTCATACAATTAAATTATAGGACTCGCACCGCTATGTATAACTAAATAAATTGTTCAAGTGCAAGAGTTGTAGCGTGCAAAGCTGGGGTTTCGCTTCCTGGACAATCCAGCGTAAATAGTAATCAATATGCAACCCTCATTGAGGGGTGTCCCCCTGCGCACCGCTTCAGTGTTACCAAATAGGTATTCCAACAAATAATCCAATAAATTCCAATGGTGTTCATTCAAATTTTTATGGGTTTACACCATTGTTATATTTCTTCATGGAATTACAATCTTCATTCCAATAGACATCATGTTATGCTTGAATCCAATCATATATCATTCCCATGATCAGTCCCAATGCATTTCGGACTTTAGTAGTCCTTCGTCAGGGGAATTATCTAGACAAAAGAAATATGAGGTCTGAATTGTGGGGACACATCTCTAAATCATACATAACTAACAGACGTTTGTAATTACACACCTATAAACCTTGCAGGGTCATGTGTGTGGTCATGCAAATTAATCTATGTTCAAATACAAACCAAAAAATCCATGCAAAGAGTGTCAGAAGTGAGAAAATAAACACACCTGCACCATTAGACATCAAGGGACTAAGAAACGATGAGCAGATATCAAATCATACCAATGTGAAGAGTGATCTTTCAGCAAAAAACGGAATCAAAAAAACATATGTAACGGTAGTGGTCTAAGATCGTGCAGTGCTCGTATTCATGGTGGGATAATTGTATAGTATATCACAAGCAAAAGTGACCATCAGGTAGTCTTCAAACGTTGTTCCAACGCATGCAAACCCCGCGTGAAAGAATAGTTCTAAAATGCTCGTTCCGATATCAAACAAAAATGCGTCCAATTGAAAGACATTACAAAAGCGGTGAAGTCGCGGTCAAACTTACATGTAACCGCTGTTAACACCACGCGAGCCTCGCGTGTATTCAGACGCTGGTCCCAGTGCGAAACGGGCCGAGATTAATAAAGTTAACCGGTTGAGATGAGTAGACATAAAAGAAGGACGGTGTTTACATGCAAAATGGTGGGCGCCATCTTAAAGTGGTTTTAACAAATAAATGGTTTGCAACCCTGCTACAACTGTAGCAACTGTAACAATGTAATCAAAGGAAACATATTGTACCATCCGATGAAAGGCAACAAAATTCGATTGAAAGTCAATGCAACTTGCAACACCGAAAGTGTCATTTATTTGTTAAAATGTCCTTGTGGCTTGACTTATGTTGGTCATACAGACAGAAAAATTCGAACAAGAATTTTGGAACACAAGAGCAACATTCGAACCAAAAATAGCATTACTTTGAGCAGAAAAACATACTCAACCAACCAGACTGGATAGACTGTGGGAAACTATATACTCGCTACATTGACGACATCTTTATCTTGTGGTCAGGTTCCCTTAACAAACTGTCGAACTTCCTATCCTACCTCAACACCATTAATGACCGAATACAATTTACTTGGAATTTGAATGACAAAACGGTAACATTTTTGGATGTACTGGTTAAACTAGAGAACAACAAAATAACCACTACATTATATCGGAAAGAAACAGATCGGAATAGTACCCTCCACTACATCAGTTTCCACAGATTAAATCTGAAGAACAATCTGCCATTATCTCAATTGATGAGAATCAAACGCATTGTTTCGGACCCTGAAGATTGCAAACAACACTTAACAGCAGAATGCCAAAGATTTCAAGAACGTGGCTACCCATCTCAGGTTATCAGGACAGCCCAAGAGAAATGCAATCTAATTAAAAGAGAAGACCTGCTAGTCTCCAAACCCAAAGAACCTAACAAAAGAACTATCGTGATCTCCAAATACTCGACTCTGAGTAACAAATATCGACAAATGATTATGAGACATTGGCATCTTTTAAGTACAGAACCAGACTTCAGAGGGTTATTTGAACAACCACCAATGTTTACGTACTCACGATGACCTAACATCAAAGAACTTTTGACTAGGCCTACTGTTGACAACAAGACCATAACATTCAAAGGTTTGCAACCCTGCTACAACTGTAGCAACTGTAACAATGTAATCAAAGGAAACATATTGTACCATCCGATGAAAGGCAACAAAATTCGATTGAAAGTCAATGCAACTTGCAACACCGAAAGTGTCATTTATTTGTTAAAATGTCCTTGTGGCTTGACTTATGTTGGTCATACAGACAGAAAAATTCGAACAAGAATTTTGGAACACAAGAGCAACATTCGAACCAAAAATAGCAAATCCACTGTAGCCAGTCACTTTATGGAATACAGACACAATGTTGCCCAACTAAAGTTTACGGTACTGGAAAATGTGGCACATACCCAAGGAGTTAATCACAAGAACAAACTCTTACAAAGAGAGAATTTTTGGATTCGATATTTGTGCTCCATGCAATCCACAGGGTTAAATGATCGGATGGAATTTGTATGCTATCTATAATATTTTTACATACATACATGTCATGCTCATTATTTCTTTTCAGGACACTGTTTTCATAATGACCAATCTACTTTTTTTAATGGTAGGGGTGATTCCCTCAGAATCGTTACTATTTCATGTCTGTCTCTATTTTGCGCTTATATTTTGTTGCACATGATGTAATTATTATTTGTCCTCCAACTCTACTTCTATGTATTATCTTCGTTTCACGTTTTAATCCACCACTTTAAGATGGCGCCCACCATTTTGCATGTAAACACCGTCCTTCTTTTATGTCTACTCATCTCAACCGGTTAACTTTATTAATCTCGGTCCGTTTCGCACTGGGACCAGCGTCTGAATACACGCGAGGCTCGCGTGGTGTTAACAGCGGTTACATGTAAGTTTGACCGCGACTTCACCGCTTTTGTAATGTTTTTCAATTGGACGCATTTTTGTTTGATATCGGAACGAGCATTTTAGAACTATTCTTTCACGCGGGGTTTGCATGCGTTGGAACAACGTTTGAAGACTACCTGATGGTCACTTTTGCTTGTGATATACTATACAATTATCTCACCATGAATACGAGCACTGCACGATCTTAGACCACTACCGTTACATATGTTTTTTTGATTCCGTTTTTTGCTGAAAGATCACTCTTCACATTGGTATGATTTGATATCTGCTCATCGTTTCTTAGTCCCTTGATGTCTAATGGTGCAGGTTTGTTTATTTTCTCACTTCTGACACTCTTTGCATGGATTTTTTGGTTTGTATTTGAACATAGATTAATGTGCATGACCACACACATGACCCTGCAAGGTTTATAGGTGTGTAATTACAAACGTCTGTTAGTTATGTATGATTTAGAGATGTGTCCCCACAATTCAGACCTCATATTTCTTTTGTCTAGATAATTCCCCTGACGAAGGACTACTAAAGTCCGAAATGCATTGGGACTGATCATGGGAATGATATATGATTGGATTCAAGCATAACATGATGTCTATTGGAATGAAGATTGTAATTCCATAAAGAAATATAACAATGGTGTAAACCCATAAAAATTTGAATGAACACCATTGGAATTTATTGGATTATATGTTGGAATACCTATTTGGTAACACTGAAGCGGTGCGCAGGGGACACCCCTCAATGAGGGTTGCATATTGATTACTATTTACGCTGGATTGTCCAGGAAGCGAAACCCCAGCTTTGCACGCTACAACTCTTGCACTTGAACAATTTATTTAGTTATACATAGCGGTGCGAGTCCTATAATTTAATTGTATTTACTTGTGGCAGCAATGCCATGAGGATGGTCTTGAGGTCATTGAGGAACCCAGCTACCTCTCACTGGTGTGCAGCCATGGCAGCCGCTCTTTCTACCTGCGTCCGCTCCATGGTCTCCATTAACCTCCGCATGTCTACCAACTACTCTGTGACATCGCTAGAGCCATTCTGACTGGACAATTGTTCTAGTCCCTAAATCAGGGCTCCAGCGATGTCAGCCATGGTCTGTTGGAGAGCATGGAACGGACTGTGGGTGTCCGTCAGGGAGTGTGAACGGTCCCTGATGGGACTTAGACACCCACGTATGGTTTCTAGTTTGGCTGCCATGCGGTTGAAGCCCAACCGCACTGTTTGCCAGATTCTCCTGGCACCCCAACATGCAGCATTGGAAGGCCATGTGTTCTTCATGGGGGTCCGTGGAAGCAGCCATGGTGGTGGGTGCTGCCTTCTCTGTTGTCTGTGCAGAGGGTGGGGTCTCCTCGTAGCAGCTGGGCTGCCCTGCTCCTGGAGGTGGGCTGCGGAGGCTCTCCACGAGCTGTTGGAGGGCATTGGAGTTGAAGGTGTGGTAGTTCTCTTTGTCATCAGAGAAGAGAGGTTCGGGCTGCTCTGCAGGAGGTGTTGATTCTCCCTCTGCAATGTGAAGGGGAGATGCAGTTCACATGTATGGTGTCGCATTGTACATGTTTACATACAGACTGCATGACTGTGTACATTGTGGCTGTTCAGGAGGAGCTGCCTATTTGGTGCGGGACAGTGGACATTTTGACAACATCACGGATGTGTGTTTGTGCATGTACGTTATGAAACCACATTTGCCTGCAATGCCAAATGTGGATGGCCAGTTTCTACACACATGCAGCACCAGTTGTGTCCTGTGTTCTGTTGTGGACGTGTTGCGGTTTGAACTACATCGTTGTCAATGTTGATGTGTTCTGCATGTTACGTATGTGTGCTGTATTTTGGGGGGTCGCCCCTGCAGCACTAATTTTGCTGTCCCTTATCCCATTCATGCAGTGTGCCTTTGACTTCTGTGCTTATACAGTGCTGAGATGTTGCATATTTGGGTACATTGGTCTCTTGGTGGGAGTTGGGGGCTGGGGCATGGTTTGTCCACAAATGTGTACTACCTACTTGTGCATGTGTGCCATTGTGACCAACTCCCCCCATTCCCCCAGTCCCTGGTCGTTACTCATCCTGATGCTGTTTGCCGTTGATGTTGAGCAGTGTCCGGTCCCCCAACTCCTGCCACTGTCTCCCCACTGATGACTGTGGACACCATTTCCCCCTTCTCATCCAGCTTCTCCTGTGGTGCAGGACTCCCACCTCCAGTCTGCAGTGCTGCCTTACGTTTGTTGGCGAGTTTCTGCTTGGTTTTGCGCTTCACATCATTCCAGCACCTCTTCACCTCTTCGCTGATTTTTGTATCGTGACTGGCCTTATCGCAACGTTTTTTGCGTTCATGTTCCGCATTTTTGGGGCGCCGCATTGACTTTATCGTGGACATTTGATGCGTTATTGTGAGCGTATCGCATGGGACCACCGTGTTGAGAATACAACGTTAACACAGCGTTATTTTCCAGTGATAGACTGCAATGTGAAGAGTTGGTTTAAGCTAATTTTGCGGTAATTATCACACGTTCTTGAGAATATATCCAATAGTGTGCTCCAGAAAACCCACCTCTCTTCTGAAGAATGTGAACAAGTAAAATCAGAGTGTGTTAAGATTGGTTTTCCCACACAAGAGTTCCATAGGAAAGGTTGAGTGGTTATATTAACTAATAAATTGGCACTTGTCCATGTTCTGAAGACAATGGACAGACCCAGTTGGTCACCAACGCCATGCTTATGAGTTGCATGGTAATGGACCATGGAAAAATTGCATGTGATGATACCATTACTACCCAATACTGTGCACTTATTAATTTAAACCCATTGAATGGGTATTTCCCGTGTGGGACAGTTTTTTTCTGTCATAAAACCACATGGAAATCACCATTCCATGGGGTTATACTACATACATTTATCATTTATTCCGACATTTAGAATAGCATGGGGAATTGCCACCAAAGTGTTATAATCTCCCTTTGAGTTAGTATTGTTAGTTAGTAGAGTATCTTTTCTTTGGACCTTCCACTAATCAACAAGAAATCTCCATTCTGCCTCCCCCTGCCTTGAAGACACCCCCAGATCTGCCAAACCTACACTGAAGTACGCTTCTTTTCACACCTGAGAGCCAAGACATGGGCTTCCGCCTCACCTCAGGACAACCCCATCACACCAGCAATTCAAGAAAAGAAAGCAAGACCTGGATATTCGAATGAGAACCCAGCACCCAGAAGCCAACACCTACAGTGCCTCAAGGCCCTTGCCATGTTCTGTAATTGATTGATTGATTGATTGGGCACAGACACATGTACGTTCACTGCTTCCACTCCCAAACAAAGTAGGGTTGTCATGAAAGAATCCTGCTTAGGAGAAAAATTGAGTTAATCCTTTAGGTAATTCTCCCCCACAATAACTTGAGCTGGGGGCCTTCTGTTAACCAGTGAGGTAAACATTAAATATGGTTACTACAGTTGCCATAATGTTGAAACTTGTATTGCTGGGCAGAAATTATCAGGGGGGCACCGGGGTAATTTTGTGTTGTTTGCTTGCAAGTAATGATGTAAAAACTGGCCTTTACTACTATATTTTAACACAAAATGCATTCTCAATTCCATTTTGTAAGTATTTTGCTTATAAAAAGTAGCGCAGAAACACAAGAGCTAGAAAGAATGTCCACTCATTTGCTTTCTGCATGTGCTCCTAAACAAAAATGTCAATAAAAACTAAAAAACAAGTTTATTCATGAATTAAACTGCAAATCTGTAGACCTGCAGACTGAACAGAGTGATGGAGATGAACCAGCTTTTTAGACCATGTTGCAGACTTAATCTCCTCAATCAATTTTTTTTTCCTGTAAAATTTAGTTTTCATTGAAAATGAAACCCTCATTTTGTGAGACCTGTTTTTTGGTTACATTTTGGGAATATATATTATCTTCATTTCAATTCTCAATTTCCACTACAACGTAAAAAAATAAAAATCTCAGTTGTAAATATTGAAGAGGGTGCAGACCCTTTATTGTCGTGATTACAATAGGGACAAATTTCCAAATATGTATAATCTAATTTATCACTTGTTTAGCACCAATTTTTCCAATCTGAAAACATCATTGGAGCTTTGGATTGCTAATAACCTAATACATATTTGCTCAGGGCCGGCCTGGGCATAGCGGGCCCCTGGCATTTCCCCAGTGGGCCACCAGTGTTGGGTGCTGGTTTTGGGCTCCTGTGGGGTGATTTTGTTACAGGGACGTTTTTGCAGCATAGCTGCAATATCGGCTGATGTAACAAAATCAACAGAAACTGGCCCTGGTAAACAGCTCGGCTGCACACCAAAACCCCTCGGGGGCTGGCCAAGCACTTTGCCAGGGCCAGTTTCGGGTCCCAGTACGGCCCTGTATTTGCCTACACTTCGATAATGTTGCTCAATATTTTTACTATGACTTCCTTGAAAAGGAGAGGATGACTGTGGTATACACACAGACATTCATGGGTGATGCTCAGTGTGCAGAATGATGGTCTCAATCAAACCCCAGAGTGAAAAGTTCAGACTGCTTCAAAAAACAAAAACTGGGAGAGCCAATATCTCTGGGTTTAGCAGGTAGTTAAAGTTAGGACCACGTTTCCATAGGATCCACATTGTTTGTGTTCCTAATAACTTTGGCAACGTTTGACGAATCATCATAAAACTTTCCAAATAAAATCCTCTTTCACCTCATCTCCTAACTGGAAAGGATCTGTCAAGAGGGGTTCAATAAAAAGAGGGGGGTCCCAAAACACTTTTTCCCATTCATTTTTCCATTGGAAATTTAGATACAGCTACAGTCCCAACCACTGAATGGATTTGCACCAAGTTTGGCAGAAAGCTATATCTTGGTCCAGAAAGAGTGCTTTTTGTGATCTGGTGTAAATCTGTTCAGTAATTTGTAAGCAATTAAAGCTCATACACTTTGTATTTTTCATGCCATGTAGGATCAGCAAGTTTGAGAGATCTCCTGCTGAGAGCTAATTGGCTGCCACCACATCAACAACGATGCGGGCAACCCCATGCTGTGCATGACCCAAGGCTGTGCATGGAGTGGGATTGACTGCCTGCAGGGGGTTCGCGAGAGAGCCTGGCTTTACTTACGGCTACAAAAAATTACTTTATGTGAAAAAATACCTTAGAAAATTCACTGAAAAAAACAGAGGTTAAAGTAATGTTATAGTTAGGTGAGAATTTCAGTGTCAAAGTAATGTTTTAAATGTACAAAACTACCAACATTCAGCAGTTATAGTTATCTCTGAGAACTATAACGCATGCTCTTGCCATGCACTGCTAATTACCCCACATAATACATCCCTCAAGACATCTTCTATGACATCATTAATAATAACAAGGCAACATTTGCAAGGATATTATTGATAAGAAAACTGTGCATGGCGTGGGTGTGAGTTATGGTTGAGATCTTAGTGCACCAGTTGCAACCTACTGATATTCATGACAGCTTTGGGGTTACTGTAAATAGCTTTGATCAAAGAAAATCAGTTTTCAGTAAGCACAGTAGAAAATGTCAGCAGACTAAACTAAAACAGCCTCTCTGTATATATAGAAACAGCGGCAAACAGAACTCGAGCCAGTACTTGAATTAAAAATTAAACCTGGTATTTCCTTGTTGACGTATCCCAAGAGATAGTGTTTGATCTTCCAGTTTAAACTACTTCAGAACAACCAACTCAGTTGAAGCATACTGCACAATCACTTATTATTAACTGCCTTTGGAAGGAGACAGACTGTTGATAAAGTCCATTTTGGAGACAGGTGAGGGGCTGTCCTGGTTTTTTGAAGGTATTACAACACCTATAATAAGAAAGGAAAATATTCATTGATATATTTATTCATTAACCAGGTCCATGCAGACTAGATGATTTATGATTAGGGATGCTCTTTATCATGACTCCTGAATGAGATTGCAGCAGTAAATTCATTTTAGGTAACCCCTGAGATTTTTCAAAAGCAAATCTGACACTGAGAAGGAGAGTCTTGCCTCGTAGCCCCAACCTCAAAATATCAAACATCATGAAACATGTTGAAAATGGGCCTAAACTCCTCAATCTAATTCTCTACTCTGAGTGCCCTAATGTGTGGAATGTTATCATTTTTATTATTCTCTTTGAGTGGCTATTACCTAACCACTCCTATTGTCAAATTCATAACATTATAACATCCATATATATGTATATATATATATATATATATATATATACATATATATATATATATATATATATACATATATATATATATATATATATATATATATATATATATATGTATATATATATATATATATATAGCTACAACTGAAACGGGCACTGAAGATTCCGATTGAAGGATGAAACGCGTCTGCTGAGCGTTTCAGGGACCCTTTATTTGTTGGCGCTTTCACAGCAATAAAGCCTGCCATTGTTCCCCCGGATCTGTGTACACTTTCTTCTTTTCAAGTGGGAGAGAGACTGTTCAGGATATTCAATTGCCAGCTAGTAGGTGCTGGCATGCGTGACCGCCCTCTCGGTCTGGAGTGACACGGCTTACCTGCTAACCACGTTGGCTTCTCTGCATAGAACTGCAATCGTGTCACCCCCCCCTGTGCTGGTATCCCAATTGGCGGTCATTAGCACGTGGGGAGAGAGGAGGTAGTATTCGGCTGCCTGATAACGGGGACAAAGGAGGACTTTATTTCCTGCATTACGGCCGCATTGGTGGTAGAACACCGTCCACGACTGTTGGAAGCATCACCTGGTGTTTAGTGAAACCCTTCACTGTATGGGCTCCTGCGGTGAACCACAACGCCCAGAATGCAGCGGTAAAGCAGGCACAGTGCATTGAGCTTCACACCTGTGAGGCAGAGGAAGGGCGTGGTTACAGAATGGGAAATGGCCACAGCTTTAAAAACATTAGAGCAAAGGACCCTTGCTAATGGCTACAACTGGAACGGGCACTGAAGATTCCGATTGAAGGATGAAACGCGTCTTCCGAGCGTTTCAGGGACCCTTTATTTGTTGGCGCTTTCACAGCAATAAAGCCTGCCATTGTTCCCCCGGAGCTGTGTCACACTTTTTTCTTTTCAAGTGGGAGAGAGACTGTTCTAGATATACTGTGTGCTAATGCGGGCTGTAGCAGTCACGAGGGGACGAAGGAAAACGGCCGTGGACAGTATCCGGCTCTATGGCTGCGCGCCTACCACCACCTACCTGTCTCCAGCACGAACCTACCGTTTACTCACTCCCCCACGCCATCCTCCCGGACTGAGCCGCCACAGTGCTTTCTGGGACTTGTGGTTCCACATGCGACACGAACTACAAAGGGTGTGACGACCACATTAGGGGAAGGAGATCCAGGTGCTGGGAGGTATTTTACACAGGTTGGATTCATTTCGGGGAGGACATGCCACAGTGATTGGGCGCTGAGGAAGGCTTATCGAGCTGCAATGCATCCGCCGCCACTGGGAACCGGTCAATAAAGCGAGCTGTTTACCCTGAACTCCCCTTGGCCTCCGAGTTCTTCTGTTGAGGATCTTTGCAGTCATGTATCCTGCGCCTGCCTGCGACGCAGTACGGATGGCCCTGCTACATCAAAGCGTCCCAGAGCAAGGCTGGCACTGTGTTGCTTGCAGCATTTCCTGGTATCGAGTGATCGATAGCTCCGGTGACCGCCTGGATTCGCACAGCACCAGTGGGGAGACTTTGGTATTTTACCGACTCGGGATTCCAGTCCGCATTGACTGCCCCTGCCCATTGGACTTACTGTGTGCCATTGCGGGCTGTAGCAGTCACGAGGGGACGAAGGAAAACGGCCGTGGACAGTATCCGGCTCTATGGCTACGCGCCTACCACCACCTACCTGTCTCCAGCACGAACCTACCGTTTACTCACTTCCCCACACCATCCACCCGGACGGAGCCGCCACAGTGCTTTCTGGGACTTGTGGTTCCACATGCGACACGAACTACAAAGGGTGTGACGACCACATTAGGGGGAGAAGATCCAGGTGCTGGGAGGTATTTTACACAGGTTGGATTCATTTGGGGGAGGACATGCCACAGTGATTGGGCGCTGAGGAAGGCTTATCGAGCCGAAATGCATCCGCCGCCACTGGGAACCGGTCAATAAAGCGAGCTGTTTACCCTGAACTCCCCTTGGCCTCCGAGTTCTTCTGTTGAGGATCTTTGCAGATATATATATATATATATATATATATATATATATATATATATATATATTTATTTATTTATTTTTTTTATTTTTTTTGGGGGTAGAACAGAGACTACAAGTCTCTGACCCAAATTGTTCAAATGGTGAACAATCGAGAAGCAATGAAATGAATTATGCAGTGAATTTGATGAGCCACACGAAGCATGAATTATATCTTTTAATTGTGGTATATCATTGTAAATAAGATGTGTATATATGTATATAGAAACAACTGATAATGAATTCAATGTGGAGTAACATTTGGATCACAATAAACTCTCCATTCATTACAAAATGGCCCCCGTACTTACACCATGAAGGATTGACTTGTTTGTCCCTCATTGATTTCAACTCATCCAACATTTTTTTCACGGCATGGACTTTATTTTTTTGTAAATAAATGTGGTTGGAAACATTACCTCCCCGACATTGACAAAGGCGTGTAGTCGAAACGCGTCAGTCGGGTTTTTTTGTTGCGGAATAAAACTTGAGAAAATTTCCTCCTGGTGTGCGCCTCATTCATTGTCCACAAATGGAGCATCGTACAAAGAATCTGATCGCGTTTCACCAACGCTGAGGTTTAAGCACCCATGCCGTGGGAGAAGCAGCTGGTGATCGTATGGGAAGACTGACAAGTTGCTGCTGGCTCCGTCACTGAATTCACGACTGTGAGCACAAACTAACTCCACCTGGGAACACGGAGTGGAGCGAGAGAGCGGGCAACGCATAACGGTGAGGAGTGGGAAGCCGAACGCAGAGGTTAGGAGGACGCTTGGGTGCTCGTCGGAAGCCTCATCCGGTAAGCGGAGCTGCTTTTTTCACTTGGTGCAATATGCAGAGTATGCAACAGTGACAGACATGTCTGGGGGACAAAGCAAGACTAAATTAACATTCCGCATGTTTTGAAACAAGGAGGGCGAACCAAGTAAAGTATGTTCACGGACCGTGAAAGGGAAGAGGCAGCAGACAGTCTGTTTTCTAAGGGACAAAGAAAGAATAACAGTGAGGCACAAAGTGGTGCGAGTGGAACAAGAATAACGAACAACGTAAAAACGCTGTTTTCCAAATTGGAGAAGACCTACGAAAAGGAAACACGAAAGTGGTGGGAAGCCACGTCTCTGCAGCGATATTTAGATGCCAAACGAGTACCAAGGGGGCTTCGAATCTATACAACCCCCGCATACGAAAATTCCAACCCACAGTTACTGCAAGAATGGGCGGAATACACTCACGAAAGCTCGAGTGGGATGGTAAAAATGCTCATTAAGTATGCATGGATTGACAGGCAAGAGCTCCTAGAGGAGATCAAAAAAATTGAAGCTGAAATTGCACTAGAAAAAGACGAAAAGCTCAAGGAGGAATTACATGACCATATGAAAAAGCGCCTGACGGAGTACGAGGGTGTGATTAAACGCTGTAAACAAACCAAATATATTTGTGACGAGGAAGATTATGAATCAGGGAAAATACTGACCCATGCCAAGAAGTTTGAGGGCCCCATGAAGCTATCACTACAGCAGAGATCACAAGGAGCATCATCCAGAGAAATTTCCGAGTCGGAAGTCTCAGAAGGAGAACAGGCCACGCGCAAAGAAAGAGAAGTAATACCTACTTTTTTTCAAGAATACCAATTGCTGAGGCAAGCCCAGCAGAGGCCAGCAGCAAGAACACATCCACCAGCAAAAGCAAAAGGGGACAGAGAACAAGAAGGGGTAGGAAAAGCAGGAAAGGCAAGAACACCGACAGCGTAGTACATGACAACGAGAAGCAAGCGGGGGGCCAAGTTAAAGTAACACAGCATAAACAAACGATTGTGAATTTAACAGACAGAAGACTGTCAAAAACCGAGGAAAAAGTACTAGAATTAGGACTTTCATTTTGCCCCACGCCGCAATTCGACTATACTAATGTACGAATTGATGTCTACAAGTACATAAGAAAGCTAAAATTGAAGAAATTACACACATTGCATCCAAAGACGCCGCTAAGCGCATCGACAGGCATGCATGCACAAGCAGGAGGGAGTACCACTGGCACAGACATGGAAACAGTGTTACTACTCAGGGAATTAGAATATGAAAGCACCCTCATGAGCCAAGCTGATAGGGCAAGAACACTGGAAGAAGCGGGGGTAACCCAAGTCGGTGCCACCAGTAATATTAAGCTCAAATCAAAAACCATCCCACAAACAGCCTATGACTCTATAGACACTTTCCACGACTTGATCATTAATGATCTCAAAAAACTACAAGCCAAAGGTCCAGATCTCCGTAAAGAAAACATCACAAAGGATGAATGGAAGGCAATTATGGACCTAAAAAAGGACGACAACTTAATTGTGAAACCCTCAGACAAGGGGGGGAACATTGTCCTCATGGACAGGAAGGGAGTGGAGCTGTGGGGCGACCAATGGTGGCCCTCAGAGTTGGGACCTACTCCGATCCCGGTATCGGAGGTGAAAAATCTGGGGGTATGGCTGGATGCTGGCCTCTCCTTCGTAGGGCACACAAAAAAAACTGCGGCCTGTTGTTTTGGACTCCTAAGGGGCTTGAGACCTGTTCTCAAGTTCTTTGATGCCCCAACCAGGCAACTGGTGATCCAGGCTACTATCATCTCTCGCCTGGATTATGCCAGTTCTCTCCTGGCTGGGGCTAACCAGGCCGAACTAACCCGTTTGCAACGGGTTCAGAATGCTGCGGCGAGAGCGATTGTTGGCCTGCCCAGATTCAGTTCGGTGGCAGGTGTCCTTCGCTCTCTACATTGGCTTCCGGTTAGGAAGCGCATTCTCTTTAAGGTTTTGTGTCTTGCCTTTAAGATCCTGAGAGGTATTGGCCCGGAAATCCTGTCGAGCTGTCTTTCCTTTTATGTTCCCACCCGCAGCCTCCGTTCCCAGGGTTTGGCCCTTGCGGTGGTCCCCAGATTCAGGCTCAGTCGCATGGGAGGCCGCTCGTTTAGGGTCATGGCCGCGTCAGCATGGAATTCCCTGCCTGTTGAAATCCGTCTGATGGAGGACCTTTTGACCTTCCGGAGGGCTATAAAAACTTTCTTGTTTTAGCTGTGTTGCTTTTATTTCCTGTTGTGTTATGTTCTACCTTGTCTCTGCGCCGGGACGCTCCTTGGCTGGAGTATCTGTGCGCACAATAAATCACCCTAACATAACATAACATAACATAACAGGAAGTAAAACCAGAAAGAAACATGGAGACAATTAATGAACAAGGAATGCTATAACATTGTGACAAGAGCAACATATGAGAAAAGTGTCATGGACTTTTACGAAATAATTGAAAAGTGGCATGATATAGGATTCCTAAAGGATTTGGACTATAAATATATCCGATGTGAGACACCAGAGATACCGACTTTCTACCACTTACTAAAAGTGCACAAATGCGCTAAAAACCCACCTGGAAGACCCATAGTCTCCTCATTGAACAGTATACTGGAAAAAGCATCAATATACATCGATTGCTTCCTGAACCCATGGGTCCGAGACTCAAGCTCCTATGTTAAAGATACCAAGGACCTTTTAAGATTAATAGCTGGTATTGAGTGGGAACCCGATATGCTCCTCGTGACGCTAGACGTCACAAGCTTATATACAAGCATCCAACATGAGAAAGGGCTCCAAGCGATTGAGTTCTTTTTAAAGAAACGTGAAGCCAAATATTATGAGCATAATTGCATGTTGAAGGAACTCATTGTATTCTGCTTAAAAATAATATTTTCCTGTTTTCAGGAGAGCTCTTTCTACAGGAACAAGGGACCTCAATGGGTTCGTGCTTCTCCCCCAGTTAAGCAAATCTGTTCGTGGGCTGGTGGGAGAAGCACGTGACATGGGCAGGGGTGCATGAAAAATGTCTGGAAAACATTGTGCTGTGGGCACGCTACATAGATAATCTTTTCATTATTTGGAAGGGATCTCGGAAAGACGTGGAAAACTATGTAGCGGCCCTCAACAACAATTACTGTAATTTGGAATTCACTGATTGCATCAGTGATAAAGAAGTAGCATATTTGGACTCGAGAGTATACATTGAAGAAGGAACACACACAGACAGCTTTGTACCGAAAACCCACAGCAGGAAACAGCACGCTTCATGTGAATAGTTTTCATCCAGACAGTGTTATCAAAGGGATCCCATTTGGGGAACTTGTGCGAATGAAAAGGAACTGCACAGAAGACAGCGAATTCCAAAAAGCAAAGGGTGAATCATTCCAAAGACTCAGAGAGAGGGGTTACAAGGAAGGTACACTTAAAGCGGCTGAAAAGAAAGGGGAACAGCTAGAGAGGAAGAACTTGATTATGGGAGAGACGAAGAGCAAGGAGAGTAGATCCAACAATGAGCTGAGAATGATTACGGATTACTCAGCACAATCCAAGAAATTAATCAAATCTTCCGAAAAAACTGGAGATTACTGAAGCTAGATAACATCATAGGGAAAGAATTCCCAGAAGTACCCCTAATCACATACAGGAGAGGGCTGGCACTCAGCACCCATCTGGTGAGGAGCCACTTTTCTAAAAATCCGAAAAGGAAGGACGCAGTACCAGGATACTTTCCATGCATGAACTGCAAAGCATGCAGGAATGGGCAAAAGGTGAAGGAATTTACAATCCCAGGCTGGAAAACTAAAAGGAAAATAAACAAACTGATGAACTGCAAAACTGCGTTTGCAGTGTACTGCCTAACATGCCCCTGTGGATTGAACTATATAGGGAGCGCGATTCACCAAGCGAAGAAGAGAGTGCTCGAACATATGAGAGCCATTAAAAACCGAGATATGGTATATCCTGTAGCACGCCATTTTCAAGAACATCACAAGTCCAATTCCAATTTACTTAGGCACTTCTGAATGGATTACATCCCCAAAGATGAGAGAGGAGGTGATAGAGTCAAAAAATTATGGAAACTTGAGTCCAAATATATAATAGAGATGCAGTCGAAGAGTCCCACAGGACTGAACAATGAGGAGGAACTTTGGGTGCATATAGGATGAGTCTGGATAGAACAGTATTCAGAAGCAGAAGATTAGTGCAAATAACATCCAGGATAACACTTTGAACTTAGAACAGCAGTCTGCACATGTTTGAGATGAGGGGGAATGAGAATCAGGAAAGATGTATACATGGTACGTAGGGAGGAGATAGCAGGGACTAGAGTCTTTACCCATCCCGAGCTAAACCGGGTGAAAAGCTGCTAGACGGGAGAAATGATAGATTGGATCAATGTAAGAGCGGAACATTGGTCACCCATTACATTTGTACACTCACCCCTAATGCCTGGGCGGTATATTACACCTAGATTTTCCTAGCTGCGGGGGGGCTGCCAAATATATAATATAAGGAGGGTATTGTTTATACACAGCGGTAAGGCTGTACGCCCATCCAGGGCTAGATTGGTAGAACAGGGACTACAAGTCTCTGACCCAAATTGTTCAAATGGTGAACAATCGAGAAGCAATGAAATGAATTATGCAGTGAATTTGATAAGCCACACTGAAGCATGAATTATATCTTTTAATTGTGGTATATCATTGTAAATAAGATGTGTATATATGTATATAGAAACAACTGATAATGAATTCAATGTGGAGTAACATTTGGATCACAATACACTCTCCATACATTACAAAATGGCCCCCGTACTTACACTATGAAGGATTGACTTGTTTGTCCCTCATTGATTTCAACTAATCAACATTTTTTTCACGGCATGAACTTTATTGTTTTGTAAATAAATGTGGTTGGAAACATTACCTCCCCGCCATTGACAAAGGCGTGTAGCCGAAACGCGCCTGTCAAGTTTTTTTGTTGCGGAATAAAACTTGAGAAAATTTCCTCCTGGTGTGCGCCTCATTCATGGTCCAGAAAGGGAGCATCGTACAAAGGATATGCATGTATATATATTGCAGCTTTTGCACTAGCATAGTTACTATCAATTAACATGTAATAACAGGCTCACTGTCTAGTAATAGGAGCAGGTGGGAAGAAATAGTGACATTGTAAAGGCTATGTCAATGTAAATAATAATTGTAAAGTATATAAATATGTATATATATTTTCTCAAAATTATTATGTAAATATATTACATTTACTTGTTCCCTTTGTAAATAGGCTAAGACAGTGTGCTGTTTTTAGAGTATTTCTTCTATGTTAATGCAATGCTGACGTTTTTTTCATTCAGGGAAACACACAGTATATAAATTGCACCTATTGGTTCCTATGGTCATGTGATCAAGGCTACCGTGACGTAGCCGAAACGCGTCATGCTGGTGTTAGAGGAGCAATAAACCACCTTTAAAGAAAACCTAAGCGCTGTTTGTGGTCTGTATCTACGTCTGCGGAGTCGGTGTGCATGGCCGACAAGTAAGAGTTTTGGAACGGATATATATATATATATATATATATATATATATTCACTGAAAAAAGCATAGGTTCTAGACCATATATAGTTAAGAATTAACATTTATAAAACCTTGAAAATTAACTGAAAAAACCATAGGTTATAGACCATATATAGTTAGGAATTAGCATTTACAAAACCTTATTTTACTCACACAAAACCATTGAAATTCGCATATATAGTTAGTTGCACTAACTATATATCGCGCACCCGCAATCCACTGCTGATCATGTCACATATTACATCATTCATGACATGGTCAGTGACATCACTGATGACATCTCAAATGACATCACTGATGACATCACTGATGACATCTCAAATGACATCACTGATGACATCACTGATGACACCACTGATGACATCACTGATGACATCTCAAATGACATCACTGATGACATCACTGATGACATCACTGATGACATCTCAAATGACATCACTGATGACATCACTGATGACATCTCATTTGACATTACTGATCACATCACCGATGACATCATTCATGTGATAATACGATGAACCTCTTCAGACTCTAATATAACCTTAGATACACTCAGTGTAAACAGACACTCACAGACTGTCACTCATCCATGGAGTTACTCACACACCTAGTCAGTCATGCAAAGAATCAATCACACCTCCATTTCCTCAACTATACAGTTATACACACCTTACTTATTCAAACATATACTAACACATATTTACTCTCTTATACAATCCCTGATACAAGTTCACAATGATCCATACAGCCACTCACACATTCACTGGCTCTTATGCACAGTTATTTATATATGTCAACTCTCACATGTACTGTGTTTTACATATGTACTTACTTTGACATGTAGCACTGAGATATCCATTCACTCACCAATACACTCATGCACACAGTCAACCGCCCATACAGCTGTTTCCATATGCACTTTTGAACCCATACATCTAGTGAATCAACTGCTCACACATCTATGCACAGAGTCATACACCTCCCAGCCACCCACACACACACTCAGTCTCCCATACAAATACTTGGGCAACCAATCAATAACCCATATAGTTACTCATATAGCTACTGATCAACACATGCAGCAGTTTACAGAACAACAGACATAATGATGCACAAATTAAGACAGTTTAGTCACTAACCCATGCACTCAGTGAGACACATTTAATCACTCACTCATACAGTCAGTCATGCACCTACTAAATCCTTCATCCAGACACTTATACATCCACTCATTCTTCAATATGTAAGACATATTTTAACTTTACAGAAACATACAGTCACTGGATGTTGTCATCAGTGATGTCATCAGAGATGTCATTTGAGATGTCATCAGTGATGTCATCAGTGATGTCACTGACCATGTCATGAATGATGTAATATGTGACATGATCAGCAGTGGATTGCGGGTGCGCGATATATAGTTAGTGCAACTAACTATATATGCGAATTTCAATGGTTTTGTGTGAGTAAAATAAGGTTTTGTAAATGCTAATTCCTAACTATATATGGTCTATAAACTATGGTTTTTTCAGTGAATTTTTAAGGTTTTGTAAATGCTAATTCCTAACTATATATGGTCTATAACCTATGGTTTTTTCAGTGAATTTCAATGTTTTTTTAATAGCAAATATCAAAAGCTGTAAAATGTATTCTTCTTTTAAAGGAAAAATATATTTTATATGTATTTAATATAATTTTTTTATGTATATAAATTTTTTGAGGCAACGAATTTATCAACTATCATGCTGAAGAAGAGTGTGGGGAAAAAAAACAAAGAGGAGGACTAAGAGGAAAGAACAATCAGTTAAAAAATACAATTGCTTTAAAGCATGAAGTGCTTTTCCACACATTTACATTTAAATAACCCATATTAGAACATACAAAATATCTACAGAGGAGACGGTGTACATTGAATTTTAGACTCTTCATTGGTACCTACATGTTGGTACTTACATCACCCACACAACACAACAGCTCTATTCAGAGATACCCTACCTCAAAGCACTCTAAAATATTATTTTAATATTTCCCTTGGTTTTCCCCTTGTTACGCTTTCCGGAAGCCTATATTCCGGATTACATATATGGGCCTCCTCAGCCACCCTCAGAAAACCTAGGGGGTCAGGATATGTCTCCCGTGCCCCCTTATACCCATTCCCACCATTGTTTATCCTCCATCTTGTGACTAAATTCGTCCGAAACACAAGATGGCGGACTCCCTTTACGCTACCGGTGAGCTACCCGGTTCGCTTACCGGGTAGCGCTTCCACCGCGAAAAATCGAAAAAAAATGTATTTTATTTTTTTGCCCGCGGGACCCTTTAATAGCCCCCACATCAATCCTAGGGGGTCAGGAGGGGTCTACCTTGCCCCCTTTCATTCATTTCACCCTTCGTTTATTTCCACCTCTTGTCTCTCTATCCGACCGAGAGACAAGATGGCGGCCGCTCCGGACTGTTTAGAATGTTGACAGTCACCGGAGAGCCAATCCGCTTCTCCTCGCGAAGTTCCGTTACGCGTCTGGTACGCGAACCGGGCGCTAACCGGGACGCTGTCACAGATATATATATTTTTTTTAACGTTAATTTCTCAAAATCCACTGGAGTACATATCTTGAGACCTAGCAAAGGCACATTGGGCAAACAGTCTCTACAATTTTGCCAAGTTTCATAGAAATCCATTCAGCCGTTCGAGCTAAAAGTGAGTCCAACCGCCCTATGGAAAACTCAATGTTAAAAACACGTTTTGGGACCCCCCTTTTTTCTCGGCCCCCGCTTGACGAAACCCCCCCCCACACTTTCAGGGGACGCTCAGAAACACAATGTGCCATTTTCCTGAAAATTTCAGCCAATTCCGTCCATCAACGCCAAAGTTATTCAACATAGAATTTTCAGAAATCCCTTCTGTTGCTGTGGCTGAATGTTCGCAGTGCTGAGGACTTGGCGTTTATATATATATATATATATATATATATATATATATATATATATATATGTATATATATAACATTTCTATGGCAAAATGAAACCCCTCATTTTGTTCCTTTTCAAATTAAATGTATTAAGTGTTACCACTTTATTCCAATCAAGATGACTTCAGGTGTGCCATACTTTTGTCATAAGTAAGACTGTTAGCGTTCTAGTTGTTCTTTAGAACACTCTGGGACATTCTGTAATTGGGCTATAGTTGGGCTACATCTGCCTGATATTTGGGCTACATTTGGGCTCTTTTCTCTTAGGTGGCCATCTTGGGAGACTGCATATCAGAATTTTTTTAATGAAATATAAGAGGATTTGAGAAGTCACTCAAAATGTGCCCTAATTTTTCTTTCTTCAGCACTAATCATAATTTCTATGGCAAAATGAACCCCCTCATTTTGTTCCTTTGCAAATTAAATGTTTTAAGTGTTAACACTTTATTCCAATCAAGATGACTTCAGGTGTGCCATACTTTTGTCATAAGTAAGACTGTTAGCGCTCTAGTTGTTCTTTAGAACACTCTGTGACATTCTGTCACTGGGCTATAGTTGGGCTACATCTGGCTGATATTTGGGCTACATTTGTTTTTTTTGTCTCTGGTGGCCATCTTTGGGCTACATTGGGCTACATTTGGGCTCTAACATATATATAGCCCAATGTAGCCCAATATATATTTTTCAAAGTTAATTTTCGTAAAAACCACTGGAGCATATATCTTGAGACATAGCAAAGGCACATCGGGCTACCAGTCCCTACAATTTTGCCAAGTTTTGTGGAAATCCATTCAGCCGTTCGAGCTAAAAGTGAGTCCAACCGCCCTATGGAAAACTCAATGTTAAAAACATGTTTTGGGACCCCCCTTTTTTCTCGGCCCCCGCTTGACGAAACCCCCCCAAACTTTTAGGGGACGCTCAGAAACAAAATGTGCCAATTTCCTGAAAATTCCAGCCAATTCCGTCCATCAACGCCAAAGTTATTCAACATAGAATTTTCAGAAATCCCTATTCAAAAAAATCCTAACTATATATACCTACTGGCGACCGCCAGTAGGTAATATATATATATATATATATATATTACCTACTGGCGGTCGCCAGTAGGTATATATAGTTAGGATTTTTTCTCTATGGGATTTTTGAAAATTCTATGTCGAATAACTTTGGCGTTTGAGGACGGAATTGGCTGACATTTTCAGAAAAATGGCACATTTTGTTTCTGAGCAGCCCCTTAAAATTTGGGGGGGTTTCGTCAAGGGGGGGCCGAGAAAAAAGGGGGGTCCCAAAACGTGTTTTTCCCATGCAATTTTCCATAGGGCGGTTGGCCTCACTTTTAGCTCGAACGGCTGAATGGATTTTCACGAAACTTGGCAAAATTGTAGGGACTGGTAGCCCGATGTGCCTTTGCTAGGTCTCAATATATGTGCTCCAGTGGATTTTGAGAAATTAACGTTCAAAAAAATATATATATCTGTAAGCGCGTTCCGGGCAGCGCCCCGGTTCGCGCACCTGACGCGTAACGGAACTTCGCGAAGCGAAGCTGATTGGCTCTCCGGTGTCTGTCAACATTCTAAACAGTCCGGAGCGGCCGCCATCTTGTCTCTCGGTAGGATCGAGAGACAAGAGGAGGCCAAAACAAAGGGGGAATTGACCATAAGGGGGCATAGTAGATCCTCCCTGACCCCCCAGGTTTGATGTGGAGGCTTTAAAAGGGCCCCGCGGGGCAAAAAAAAACCAATATTTTTTGGGTTTTTTGCGTGGGGAGCGCCCGGTACGCGCACCGGGAAGCGGTCTGGGGAGCGTACTATAAGGAAAAAAGAATGATAGACTATGATATTTTGAAATATTGTATGTTTATTGATTGTTCTTTTTGTTGTTTTTTTTGTTTTTTTATTTAAGTAGCAGTATTTATGATTATTAAATATTTATTTTTGTGATTGTGCACAGTATACTATAAGTCTGACTTTACATTATAATCAATTTGGTACTAGTTTATGAATTACATATAAAAATGATTAAAGACTCAAACAATTTTTGATTATTAAATATAAATTTATTTTTCTGATTCTTTTTCAAAATTTAACAGAACGTCTAACATTTGACTGTCTGATATGTCTTCTTTTTGACTGAACATAACTTCCCACATTTGACCGTCCTGATAATGAAGTAAGAAATCCACAGATTCTACACATTGTAGAAGTTCATGGTCCCGTGATTCATCCATGAATTCCAAGTCAATGGGTTCAATGATTTCCTCATTGTTCATCTCTAGGACAATTTCAAAGGAAACGTTCTGTTCTCCTTCCATTTTTGTGCTGAAATTTGCATAAAAAATAAATATATCAGTAGAGATAGGGCACTGTTGGGTTTAAGTTCAGACAGGTACTTTTTAGGCGTGAAGTAGTACTATTAAAAAGTGCCTGTGAAAAAGCCTAAGTAAATTCATAATTATACCACAGAAACCTAAATCAATCCATAATTATAATAAACAAGCCTTTCTCAATGTCTAACTGTTACAGAGGGATAGTAGATAACTATCTGAAAATGTTTTCAAATTTATAAAATAACATCTTACCTTTTAAAAACAAGTTTAAGTTGTCAGTGAAAATGATTTTGCAATGTAGTTCAGGAAGTAGTAGTCAACATGGCTGTGTTTCTCTCTCTTTCTTTATATATATTCAGGTACATAACCAATCAAATGTCAGGTAAAAAATTTAGAAAATGAAAGTAACATTTTAATTGGTTGTCAATTCCAACACTTCAGATGTGTTTTGTGAAGTAATTTACCTCAGGATATTTAGAGAGGTCTACAGGCTAAATGGCTAAATGGAATTCCAATCAAATTTGTGAAAATGGTAGGGATTGGTATGTAGTATGAGCTAATCTATATTTGGTGAAAGTGTCTTTAGTGGTTTTTCTGTATATTACTTTCCCACCTTTTTTGAGCGAGCGCTTCCCGGTGCGCGCCCCGGTACGCGAACCGGCAGCGTTACGGGAGTCCTCCATTTTGTGTTTTGGTAGAATTGAGATACAAGATGGAGGGCAAATAATGTTCAGAATGGGTAGAAGGGGGCACGGTAGACGTATCCTGACCCCCTAGGTTTTCTGAGGGTAGGTGAGGAGGACCATATGTACGGAAAAAAAACATTTTTTTTCAAATTTTTGCGCAGTTAGCGTCCGGTGCGCGTACCAGGTAGCGCTCCGGGGGGCGTACTTTGGTGAAAATTTGTGAAAAAAGTTAGAGTAAAATAATAATTGTGAGTGATCAGATGTAGGGCAGCTCTGAAAAGAGCTTTTGGGTCCTGTGGCTGATGTAGGTACCTACAAGTAGGTACCAATGCACAGCCTTAAATTGAGGATGAAAATTCTGTTCCCCTCATCTGAGAAGTGAACTCCATCTGCTCTGTAGATATCTTGCATGTAGTAACGCAAGTTATTGTTGTAGATGGAGCCCATTCCATGGTCTCTCATGTAAGCTGAAACAGACTTATTTACATGCTTCCTTGATTTCTCAATTTGTGGACAAAATTGGTTGGACCACTTCCATTTCCATTTCTGTCTTTGGCATATATTTGAATATACCAAGGCAGTTTGAGGAAATAGTGCCATCAATTGCTCAAAGGTGTCCTTTAAAAGCATTTCCAGACCTACCCCAGTCAAAGTGCCCAAGTCATTTCCTCCACAGTGCACAATTAACAGGTCAGGTTTTGGCAAATGCAAAAAGGTTTTCACCAATGGTATCAATTGGTGACATCTTAATCCTCTGTGGCCAATCCAGTTGATTTCCACATTTTGTAAATTTAGGTTGTGTAAATTTCTGTTATCAGTATACCTTTGAGCCCAGTGGATATAACTATGTCCAACAATCCAGAAGGAAAACATGGTGAGAGGAGGTTCTGCTGCAGTCAGATGAAGTGTGGTGATGTAGTGGCAGTTGAAACAGTAGGAGTATGTAATGAAAAAAACTGTGGAGTTTCTGTAGTAATTAATCAGTAGCAGTGATTGGTGGATTTTGATTGCTGAAAACAGAAAGTTAGGGTGCATGGGTGAGTTCTTTGAAAGATGTCATTTGAATGGTCAAGAAAAAATCATTTTATGAAAGATTGCACTGGATACGCAGGTGTACTGAGAGTTCAGAGTTCAATTGAAACATTGTTGTGTGAACTTGCAAACATGAGAGGTCTTTCAGGAGGTGGTTGCTATGGAAAAAAGGCAGAAAGGGCAGAGGGGGGAAGGGTGTTGATTTGAAAAAAGTGAGGGAAGAGTTTTGATTGGGTGACATGAGAGATATGTGTGATGAATTACAGCATTTCTGTGCCATTGATGGTTGCAGCCTCTGGAGTGCATACCTTTTGCTCTGCTGAAGACAAATTGGTGTGTGTCTGAGACTGTTTTGAAACTCAAAAAGTATTTGCTAAGGTGAGAAAAGATTCATTTAATTTAAATAGAGAATAGTATGCTTTAAGGAGAAAATTATGAAGAAAGTTGTGTATTTAAAATGTTGCTTTGTGTCAAGTGTTTTACAAATAGATTTTGTTTCTTTGAGTTACATAGCCATGTTACATAGGCATGTTAAAAGTGACGCAAAAATGGTGCAAGGGCCTTCAAAAAATGCTTTCATGTGTCTTAGGGCATTTTAAGTCACTTCCCCATGAATGTAGGTATATAATTAGTTTACATGATGTGTTTAAAAACGTTTTTTGAAATCAATTAGGTTTCTTGATATGTACTGCTAGAGTTTCATAGGTTGCTTGGGGCATATTTACAAGGCCTTTGAGTTCCTTTGATGTTATTTTTCCCATTTTAATTTAAGACATTTCCTTGTGGTGCAAGGTCCTTGTAAATACGCCCCCATGTGTGCTTGGCAAATTTAGATTTTGATTCTTTGAGTTACATAGCCATGTTAAAAGTGACGCAAAAATGGTGCAAGGGCCTTAAAAAAACGCTTTCATGTGTCTTAGGGCATTTTAAGTCACTTCCCCATGAATGTAGGTATATAATTGCTTTACATGATGTGTTTAAAAACGTTTTTTGAAATCAATTAGGTTTCTTGATATGTACTGCTAGAGTTTCATAGGTTGCTTGGGGCATATTTACAAGGCCTTTGAGTCTCTCTGATGTTATTTTTCCCATTTTAATTTAAGACATTTCACCGTGGTGCAAGGTCCTTGTAAATACGCCCCCATCTGTGCTTGGCAAATTTAGATTTTGATTCTTTGAGTTACATAGCCATGTTAAAAGTGACGCAAAAATGGTGCAAGGGCCTTAAAAAACGCTTTCATGTGTCTTAGGGCATTTTAAGTCACTTCCCCTTGTATGTAGGTATATAATTGATTTACATGATGTGTTTAAAAACGTTTTTTGAAATCAATTAGGTTTCTTGATATGTACTGCTTGAGTTTCATAGGTTGCTTGGGGTATATTTAAAAGGCATTTGAGTCCCTTTGATGTTATTTTTCCCATTTTAATTTAAGACATTTCCCCGTGGTGGAAGGTCCTTGTAAATACGCCCCCATGTGTGCTTGGCAAATTTAGATTTTGATTCTTTGAGTTACATAGCCATGTTAAAAGTGACGCAAAAATGGTGCAAGGGCCTTAAAAAAATGCTTTCATGTGTGTTAGGGCATTTTAAGTCACTTCCCCATGAATGTAGGTATATTATTAGTTTACATGATGTGTTTAAAAACGTTTTTTGAAATCAATTAGGTTTCTTGATATGTACTGCTGGAGTTTCATAGGTTGCTTGGGGCATATTTACAAGGCCTTTGAGTTCCTTTGATGTTATTTTTCCCATTTTAATTTAAGACATTTCCTTGTGGTGCAAGGTCCTTGTAAATACGCCCCCATGTGTGCTTGGCAAATTTAGATTTTGAGTCTTTGAGTTACATAGCCATGTTAAAAGTGACGCAAAAATGGTGCAAGGGCCTTAAAAAAACGCTTTCATGTGTCTTAGGGCATTTTAAGTCACTTCCCCATGAATGTAGGTATATAATTGCTTTACATGATGTGTTTAAAAACGTTTTTTGAAATCAATTAGGTTTCTTGATATGTACTGCTAGAGTTTCATAGGTTGCTTGGGGCATATTTACAAGGCCTTTGAGTCTCTCTGAGGTTATTTTTCCCATTTTAATGTAAGACATTTCACCGCGGTGCAAGGTCCTTGTAAATACGCCCCCATCTGTGCTTGGCAAATTTAGATTTTGATTCTTTGAGTTACATAGCCATGTTAAAAGTGATGCAAAAATGGTGCAAGGGCCTTAAAAAACGCTTTCATGTGTCTTAGGGCATTTTAAGTCACTTCCCCTTGAATGTAGGTATATAATTGATTTACATGATGTGTTTAAAAACGTTTTTTGAAATCAATTAGGTTTCTTGATATGTACTGCTAGAGTTTCATAGGCTGCTTGGGGTATATTTAAAAGGCATTTGAGTCCCTTTGATGTTATTTTTCCCATTTTAATTTAAGACATTTCCCCGTGGTGGAAGGTCCTTGTAAATACGCCCCCATGTGTGCTTGGCAAATTTAGATTTTGATACTTTGAGTTACATAGCCATGTTAAAAGTGACGCAAAAATGGTGCAAGGGCCTTAAAAAAACGCTTTCATGTGTCTTAGAGCATTTTAAGTCACTTCCCCATGAATGTAGGTATATAATTGCATTACATGATGTGTTTAAAAACGTTTTTTGAAATCAATTAGGTTTCTTGATATGTACTGCTAGAGTTTCATAGGTTGCTTGGGGCATATTTACAAGGCCTTTGAGTCCCTTTGATGTTATTTTTCCCATTTTAATTTAAGACATTTCCCCGTGGTGCAAGGTCCTTGTAAATACGCTCCCATGTGTGCTTGGCAAATTTAGATTTTGATTCTTTGAGTTACATAGCCATGTTCCATACAGTGCTCACCTTCTGCGTAGTCTTTGATATGCTAGACTCCATCTGCACAATGAGATATCTAAGCAAAGGAAACACAGGTGATGTGATTGTGAAATAAGCAAAAGAAATTCCATATTTTTCAATTACATCACCTGTGTTTTCTAACATTACGAATCACATTGTGCAGATGAGGTTTAGGCCTGTCCAGGGACACAGAAGAGGTCTGGCCTTTGTTCAAGAGTGCAGTGGACATGACTCACTTCATTGGTAGGCCTGCACATGTATTATCTCCTCTGTACTCTTCAATAAGCCTAAATTTCATCTGCAACCCTGAGTAGGCCTCACCTCAAACAAATCTCTGGATAGGCCTCACCTTATCGTCATCCTGAATCAATCATTTAAAATGTTAGGGGCAGATTTATGATGGCCGTGCGCCTCTTTTGCGCCGCTGTTGCGTCACTTTTGTGATGTAGCAGTGATGCAAAAGATGCACCATGTTGCAAGATAGGCCTCACTTCATCTCCAACAAGATACCGTCAGTTTAAACTGTAAACATTTAGGACTGTGTAGGGGGCATGGAGAAGCTGAATCTTCTGTAAATGTCAAAATTTTTGTATACAGTGCTCAACTTCTGTGTACTCTTTGATATGCTAGACTCCATCTGCACTATGAGATACCTAAGCAAAGGAAACACAGGTGATGTGATTGTGAAATGAGGAAAAGAAATTCCACATTTTTCAATTACATCACCTGTGTTTCCTAACTTTACGAATCACATTGTGCAGATGAGGTTTACGCCTGTCCACGGACACAGAAGAGGTCTGGCCTTTGTTCAAGAGTGAAGTGGACATGACTCACTTCATTGGTAGGCCTGCACATGTATTATCTCCTCTGTACTCTTCAACAATCCTACATTTCATCTGCAACCCTGAGTAGGCCTCACCTCAAACAAACCTCTGGATAGGCCACACCTTATCGTCATCCTGAATCAATCATTTAAAATGTTAGGGACAGATTTATGATAGCCGTGTGCCTCTTTTGCGCCGCTGTGCATCACTTTTGTGACGCAGCGGCGGTGCAAAAGATTTGCTATGTTGCGACATATTTACAACTTGATGCATCTAGGCAGATGTGTCATGCTGTAAAGTCCTGTGCCACATGAAACCGATGCAGCAGTGATGCAAAAGATGCACCATGTTGCAAGACAGGCCTCACTTCATCTCCAACAAGATACCGTCCGTTTAAATTGTAAACATTTAGGACTGTGTAGGGGGCATGGAGAAGATAAATCTTCTGTAAATGTCAAAATTGTTGTATACAGTGCTCAACTTCTGTGTACTCTTTGATATGCTAGACTCCATCTGCACAAGGAGATACCTAAGCAAAGGAAACACAGGTGATGTGATTGTGAAATGAGGAAAAGAAATTCCACATTTTTCAATTACATCACCTGTGTTTCCTAACTTTACGAATCACATTGTGGAGATGAGGTTTAGGCCTGTCCACGGACACAGAAGAGGTCTGGCCTTTGTTCAAGAGTGAAGTGGACATGACTCACTTCATTGGTAGGCCTGCACATGTATTATCTCCTCTGTACTCTTCAACAAGCCTAAATTTCATCTGCAACCCTGAGTAGGCCTCACCTCAACCAAACCTCTGGATAGGCCACACCTTATCGTCATCCTGAATCAATCATTTAAAATGTTAGGGACAGATTTATGATAGCCGTGTGCCTCTTTTGCGCCGCTGTGCGTCACTTTTGTGACGCAGCGGCGGTGCAAAAGATTTGCTATGTTGCGACATATTTACAACTTGATGCTTCTAGGCAGATGTGTCATGCTGTAAAGTCCTGTGCCACATGAAACCTGCGTCAGATTTCATGTGAGCGTTTTGTTGTAGGGTGGCCAGTCATTTGCATGAAAGCACTGTAAAACTAACACAGTAAAATTAAGAAGATTTCACTGAGTCACATTTATGGCATTGCTGAATCAAATCCTTACGCCTGTTTGAAACAGCATCGCTGGACATGGTTAAATAATATCTGCAAAATGTTACTCTTGTTAAACAATTTTACAATTATAGTCTCTGAGATTTGTCTCTTACTCTGCAACATCTCATTGTTGTTCTCTTTCTTTAAAGATAACGACAACATCAAGCATGAGTGATAATGAGCAATCTGTTGATCTCGATATTATCATTGAAATTGTGATTGAAACATCAGTGGAAGTAGATCCCTTGGATGATTTAAATCCTGAGGATGATGAAGAACATGATGAGGATGCCGATTTGTCAGAATTGTATTACATAGGGTGGGAAGCTGACCTGCTTGAGCCTATGGAACTATAAACATTTATTTTTAAAAGTTACTGGAAATGAAAAGTAAACATGTAAACCGTTTCATTTAAAATTAAACACAACTTCAAAAACAGCTTGTGTGTAGTGTCTTTAATAAAATAGTCAAATATGCTCATAAAATTAGTTCAGATTCACATATAAAACAGCACAGGTCAAATGTAGAAGCATTCCATTTCTTTGCTACTATTTGTGACTACTAAATTTGCCAATGCACTAAAAATTATTTTATGTAAAAATGACAAGTAGTGTGTTAAATTTTTGACGACTGTTATTGATTTACTGTTTGGTAATAGTGGTTAATAACATTTTTTATTATATTTTACCACAGATTCAACTGCAGATCATTTCAAAACTACATAATGCCATCTAAACTACGAAACCGAAAGGCTACAAAACGTCAAAGACAGCAGCTTACTAAATGCTTGCAGCAGTCCTCTACAATAAAAACTCGTCAAGTCACCAAGAAAGCTCCGGGTAAGACAACAAAATCATTCCTAAGAAACATTTGTAGAAAAAAAAGTAGTACTACAGAAAATGTTTTAGTCCAGAAAAAAGAGAACCAATTTAAACTGAAAGGAAAGGCCAATCAAAAATGTTACTGCTAGAGCAGGAGATAACTCTGTGCATGGTAGTAGAAGGAAAAATCAGTTTAGGGACATTCGTAGACGAATGTTCCGCAACAGGATAATTGGCAATTTGTTAAAAAATATTAAGAAAGGTCAACAGAAAGTGGTTTTTTATAAGAGAAAAAAAAAGTTGAGAAAATTATTGATCAGGCATTTGAAATTAAGCGAAAGTTATTTATTTTGATAATCAATAGAATTAGGAAGCTAAACAAGGCAATTTATGATTTCAAAAGAAATAGTAGATGGAAGAGAACAGTTAATCGTAGCAATTTTTGTGAAGTTTTTTCAGGAGAATGGATGCATAGTTCAAGTTGTGAGGCATTTTTTAATGAGGAGAGTTATTTCCAGGATAATGATTTGGTGCATGCAGTTGACACCAGTGGTCGAGCTTATGAGGTGAAAGATGGTTGTCCAGTTGAAAAAGAAAAACTTGTGGCAACAGAGGCAGAAGAGGTGTTAGGTAATGAGGTTTTAGGAAGACGTCCTAAGGGACCAGTGTATATCTGGAAGTGTAGTAGTATTTGCAGTGTGCGACAGGATTCCATCAATTTGCTTTGTGATTTTGTACGGACATTTAATAAGAAAACTTTAAAACAGAAAATGAAGTTGTTGCAAGAATTAGATCCTTGCAGAGTGAGAGAAGTGACAGGTTTGCATGGTCATTCACTGGCTTGTCTTTCCAGGAGAGTATGCCAGAGTGTTTTTCATCATTTCAGGATGCTAGCAGTGCATCATAATAAAGTGAGGAAATTAGTTAGAATGTTGTATTATGCTAAGAGTCCAGCAATTATGCTTAAACAATTATGCACTGCTCTTTTGCATGGTTCTAAAGTAGATGTGAAGAATATTTGTGAAGAAATTGAGTTTTGTTACTTTGCAAGTAAAGAGGAGAATGTTGAAATTGACCCAGAAGAAGAAGGTAATGTGGAAGATAGTGTACAGGTTTCCAGTACAGATAATTTTCAGAAATAAATTGCCACGTTTCAGGTGAAATCAAGTGAGAGGCCTAATTTTACTTGTGTGTGTTGTCGACGCACTTATTATAAGAATCAGACTAAGTTAGTGGATTTATATGCGAAAAGTGAAAGTGAAAATAATAGTGAATGGAAGGATTTTGCAACATACTTGATGGTAGAAAATTGTTTTGATTTGGGATTGGATCAACGTGTGTGTACTTATTGTTGTAACAAATTAAATCAAAACCGGATGCCTGCTAGAGCGGTTCATAATAATCTGGAATTGGTTGAGATTCCTTCTGAATTGAAGGATTTAAATACTTATGAATCTATTTTGATTCAAAGTATCCATCCCTTTCAGGCTATTGTACGAATGGAGCCAAAGACAGGGAAATTGCCTCCATCAGATTTACAGAGAGGATTAAAGGGAAGAGTTGTTTATTTGCCTCTAGATTTGAAGAAAAACATTAATACAATTGGAGTAGAGAAAGTGGAAGAGGAACCTCTGGTTATCTTAGTTAATGGGGTTCCGACAAAGAGTAAGAAAATCTGGCAAGATTTAGTGGATGTTAGGAAAGTCAAAAAGGCAACATTGTATTTGAAGAAAAACAATAAGTACTACAAGAATGTATATGTTGCAGAAGAGGAAGTAAGTGAAGAAGAGGATAGCGATTTGTGTGCTGGTCAAATTGAGAAAGTAGAAGCCTCTAAAAATGAAGAAATATATGAACATTATAGTGTTCATCCTTTGCATTCCAAGGAAGTCATGGGGAATGCTATTGAGTTGTTTCAAATGAAAGAAGCCAAAGGAAGTCCCATTAGTGTTTGGGAGGAAAGTTTGGAAGCTCGGTGTTTCCCACAGCTATTTCCAACAGGTCAAGGAGGAAGATATGATGAGCGACCTGATCAAATTCCTGCTTCTGAATACCGGACTTTACGATTGTATGCAGAAGATCCTAGGTTTCGTCAATGCATTCCCTATTTGTTTCATCTACTGTTTGAAAGCGATCTGTCTGGACTGTCATATGCAGTGAACCACATCTTGAAAAGTGGTGTACACATGCAAAATATCTCGGCAAGTGACTTTATGGATAAAGTCAATGTGCAAGACAGTATTTTGGATTCTCACTTGATTAATCTCATGGCGTGTCAGCGTGGTACTAATGAGTACTGGTACCGTCGTCATGGTGATTTAAAATGTATGCTGAGGAACTTAGGAACTCCCACATGGTTCCTCACTCTCAGCTGTGCCGAGTATGGCTGGGAAGACTTACTTGAATTTCTACGAGAGGCAAATGGAAACATTGAAAATATCGAATTCAAGACACCCGGAGAACTGTGCTCCTTGGATCCAGTGAATGTATGCAGGTACTTCAATAATAGATTTGAAGCTATGATGTCTTTCATCATGAACAAGAAAAATCCACCTCTTGGAGAGGTGTTGGATTTCTTCTGGAGAAAGGAGTACCAAGCAAGAGGTGCTCCTCATATACATATGCTGCTGTGGATCAAAGATGCACCCAATTTTGGAACAGATCCGGATGACTTAGTGAGGAAGACAAAAGCCTAAGAGAACAAGTTTTATGCTTCCAAAGCCATCGTTGTGGAAAGTACTGTCGTCGTAAATTCAGAAACAAGGACAAGTTCTACACAAAATGTCGTTTCGCCTTTCCACGACCGGTGATTTCTAAAGGAAGAGTGAACAGTTTGATGTCTTCGCTGCGACATAATGTGATGAAGAAATCACCCAAAAATACGTACAATTTGAAAAGGAACGAAGAGTCCAAGTACATCAACGACTACAACCCAGTGATTTTGTCCATGTGGAATGCTAACATGGATATACAGTTTGTGGCTGATAACTGTAGGCTGTGGCTCGGTATGTGACATCTTACATCACCAAAAAAGAAAAGACAGAATTGAAGGATATGTGGGAGGACATTTCCCATGAAAAGAGCCTCAGTAAGAAGTTGTACAGTTTCAGTCTGAAGATGTTGTCGCATCGAGAAATCGGAGCTTACGAATGTTCTGACCGGTTGTCTTCAGCAAGTCTCTATGCCAAATCCAGGAGTATCATTTGGGCGAGTCTTGGTCTTGCTGCAACGCGTAATCGAGTTCTGAAACCTGTACGAGAAATTGAGTATTTGGCGGAAAAGGAGCCAAACAGTACAGATATTTTGAAGACCAACATGTTGGATACATATTATCCAAATAGAAGCAGTCACCTCGAGAATGTTTGTCTGTATGAGGTTCTACAAAATTACATATTCAAGAGGAACATCAAAGAAGATATTGATAAAGGAGTGTATGCTGTAATTGGAAGTGAGGGATGTCTGGTCAAGCAAAGAAAATGCCACTTGGTAAACCATCGAAAATTGAGTGGCGAATCTCCTGAAAGAAAAGAGTTTTTCTATTTAGCACTTTTGCAACTTTTCAAGCCTTGGCGTGCAGAAGAGGAACTGCTTGGAGATTTCCTCTGTTACGAAGACTCTTTCAATGCCGCCAAGGAGACCATAGAATGTCCTGTTTTTCCCAAATATCTAGAAATGTTGAATGCGGAAATGGAGCAGGAAGCAACGATTGCAGCCGAGATTGCTAGAGACAGTTCTCAGGACAGTCAGAGTTCTGTTTCATTGAGTCAGGATCCACTAGGAGGACCAGTTATCGAAAATGAAGCTGCCACTGCCATGATTGAAGTGGAAAGAGCCATGGCACATGCTCAGGAGGATGCGGTTAACTTAGAAGACTTGGAAAGACAACTTAACGTTGAGCGGAGGAAAATATATGACGAAGTTACCAACCAAATAGATCATGGATTAAGTCATGAGAAGAAAGAGTGCTCATGTACGTCGTTGAAGCCTGTCCGACTGTACGTGAGTGGAGAAGCGGGAACTGGAAAAAGTTTCCTCATTAAAGCAATTTCATGTTATTTGCAGAAAAGGACTGAGTCATTGCTGTCTTGTGTTGTCACCGCTCCAACTGGACTGGCAGCACATAACATTAAAGGTATTACTTTGCATCGTCTACTGATGCTGCCAGTGGAGCATGATAACAAATTACAATACCACAAGTTATCTGGAGATGCTTGTTGTGAAGTTTCAAGAGTCTTGAGGAAAATGAAACTTCTTATCATTGACGAAGTAAGCATGGTTTCCAATGTCATGCTTGCCTTTGTGCATTTGAGAATGCAAGAAGTTCTCAAAACAGAGTATGATGTGTTATTTGGTGGCAAACACATCATTGTTTTCGTTGATCTTCTGCAGCTGACACCAGTGAAAGGACAACCTGTGTTCAAAATGCTCACGCATGAAGATACCAGGAAGTGCCTAGGGAGCATTGGCAACGTCAATATATGGTTAAACTTCAATTATGCTGAACTGCGTGAAAATATGCGTCAGGCAAAGGATGAAGATTACAAGAATATTCTACAAGATGGTAGAATCGGAAAAGTGACCGAGCATGGGAAAGAAGCTTTACATGCACGATTACTGTCAAATTTGTATCCAGAAGAAGACGTTGTGCCTGAGAATATTTTTCGGAAAATTACTGAGAAGAAATCTGGAATATGTTTGATGCCAACTCTTGCAGAATGTGCCATCTTCAACAACAAAATGTTGCATTTAGAAAACCAAGAGATTGTGAAACTGGAAGCTATTGACAGAGTAGAGCATATGGCATCAACAATTATTTTGTCTGAGAATTTGAAATCAAAATTGGATTCATTAGAGAAGACTATATCTAAAACTGCAGGTTTTGAAAAGACTCTGAATGTGTGCTTAAATTGCCGTATAATTTTAAGAAGGAATTTACATGTTGAAAGAGGTCTGGTAAATGGATCAATGGGTAATGTTGTTGATTTTGTGAAATACAGAAATAGAGATGGAATTGAATTTTTAAAAATTAAATTTGATGGCATTGAGGAAGTACAGCTAATTGGTCGTTGCTCTGCTAGGTTTTTGCTTGTAAAAGACTTATATGTTCGCGGTAAGCAGTTTCCTGTTTGCTTGGCATATGCGGTGACAATCCATAAATCGCAAGGTTTAAGTGTAGACAGTGCATTGGTGAATATTGGCAGTTCTGTGTTCAAGGAGGGTATGGCATATGTGGCATTGTCACGAGTCAGAACTTTATCGGGATTGTACTTGATTGAGTGTGATGTCACAAACATTTGTGCGGATCTAGATTGTGTTAAGGAATACAATAAGTTAAGAAGAGAGTATGCGCCACATTTGCCTCAATATCCTTTGTTTGAGAAACGTGTGGTAGGCCGGAAACGAAGAAATGTGACCAATAGTAGGGAGGTTGTAGCAAAAAGACGAAAAGTTGATGAACCTGAAATTATAAGCAGAAAGAAAAAGGATTCTGTTGAAGATGTTGTTGGTTTTCAATTTGAAAATAGTTCTGGTGTCAACTGCTATGCTAATGTAGTGGTTAATGTTGTCTTTTCTCTAGAAACTTTAAAAGAACAGATTGTGATCAATTCGGATCAAAGTTTTTGCTGCTTGCTGAATTCTGTGTTAGAGAAATGTAGCACTGATAGAACAAAAATAGAAAGTGTGTCTGAAATTCGAAATCTGTTAGACAAATGTTCAGGTCAAACACAATTCTCTCAAAATATTCAGCAAGATTGTCAGGAGTTTTTAATGTATATGCTTGATGTATTGCAAGATGAAGGTGTAGATGTAGATCACCTGTTTGGCCTTTCTTATCAATGGCAGCATGACTGCGAGAACTGTAGGGTATCAAGTACTACTAGTGTAGACTCAGAAAGATTTATATATTTAACTTTGCCAGACAGTAAATCAGTGTCCTTTAATAAGCTAGTAAAATCAGCCGATCACAACATGGAGTGTAGCCAATGTAAGTCAGCAATGCTGTCCACATTATTTATACGAACATATGGCCAGTATATCATTTTAATGTTCCAACGATGTAGGCCTGATGGAACAAAATTGACAACTTTAATTAAAAATGTTGTGGCTTCGCAGTTGTCAATATCAGGAAGGACGTTTGTAACTGCAGCAATTATATATCATGACGGTCCTTCAACAACATCAGGACATTACACAGCTTATTTAAAGTCTAGAAACGGCTGGTCATTCTGCCATGATTCTGTTTTAACTTTCAAAAAAAAATTGCCTTTTGACCTTAAAAATTCTTACCTGGTGTTTTTAAAACCAAAATTTTAGGGAAAGAATCTCGGGATCTGCTCTGAGGAATTTCAAGAGGTTCTAATGGCTCCTACACTATTTGGCCTTGAGGATAAGTGTAGTACAGAGTAAAAAGTTAAATGTGGAAATGTGGAACATGAGTGAGCAAGAAGGATGAGATATTACTAGTACAGGATTGTGAAAGTGAACTTGAACGTTTTCTTTCTAAAAGTTGCGGAAAAAGAAAATGACGGGATTTGCTTAGAAGAATTCCAAGAGTTATAAATGGCTCTTACACGATTTGGCCTTGAGGAAATGTGCGGTAGAGAGCGAGAACTCATTTATTGTATGTAACATATTTGTCAAAACGATGGAGCTTTTCTTTCAGAAAGTGGCGGGCTGAAAATAATAACAGCACAACAGAGTATAAGCTGTTCATAGGACATCCTTTGACGTCATGGAAAGTAAGTTACTTTTAAGGAGTTCTGATTTCTGATTGGTTATGTTATATGGGTTTTTTAAACACAATCATTTTGATTGTGTGTTTTTTTCCCCGCTGTTACATGATGAATACCTTCAACTCACTGTTTTTAGGGAAATTTGATACATTCTGAGAACAGCAAAAATAAACCATTTAACATGTATAATTAATTCTGTACTTTTTGTATTTATGATATACATTGAGAACTGTGCAGGAGGCATGGAGAAACTGAGGCTTCTGTAAGTGTCAAGGGAGGTGAGTAATGTACATTGCTCTGTTGCATACAGTCCTCACCTTCTCCGTACTCTTGGATATGCTAGACTACATCTGCACAATGAGATACCTAAGCTGAGGGAATACAGATGATGTGATTGTGGAATGAGCAAAAAAAATTGCACGTTTTTCAATTACATTACCTGTGTTTCCTAACATTACGAATCACATTGTGCAGATGAGGTTTAGGGACACAGAAGAGGTCTGGCCTTTGTTCAAGAGTGCAGTGGACATGACTCACTTCATTGGTAGGCCAGCACATGTATTATCTCCTCTGTACTCTTCAACAAGCCTAAATTTCATCTGCAACCCTGAGTAGGCCTCACCTCAAACAAACCTCTGGATAGTCCACACCTTATCGTCATCCTGAATCAATCATTTAAAATGTTAGGGGCAGATTTATGATGGCCGTGCGCCTTTTTTGTGCCGCTGTTGCGTCACTTTTGTGATGCACAGTGATGCAAAAGATGCACCATGTTGCAAGATAGGCCTCACTTCATGTCCAACAAGATACCGTCAGTTTAAACTGTAAACATTTAGGACTGTGTAGGGGGCATGGAGAAGCTGAATCTTCTGTAAATGTCAAAATTGTTCCATACAGTGCTCACCTTCTGCGTAGTCTTTGATATGCTAGACTCCATCTGCACAATGAGATACCTAAGCAAAGGAAACACAGGTGATGTGATTGTGAAATGAGGAAAAGAATTCCACATTTTTCAATTACATCACCTGTGTTTCCTAACATTGTGAATCACATTGTGCAGATGAGGTTTAGGCCTGTCCAGGGACACAGAAGAGGTCTGGCCTTTGTTCAAGAGTGCAGTGGACATGACTCACTTCATTGGTAGGCCTGCACATGTATTATCTCCTCTGTACTCTTCAACAAGCCTAAATTTCATCTGTAACCCTGAGTAGGCCTCACCTCGAACAAACCCCTGGAAAGGCCACACCTTATCGGCATCCTGAATCAATCATTTAAAATGTTAGGGGCAGATTTATGATGGCCGTAAGCCTCTTTTGTGCCGCTGTTGCGTCACTTATGTGATGCAGCAGTGATGCAAAAGATGCACCATGTTGCAAGATAGGCCTCACTTCATCTGCAACAAGATACTGTTAGTTTAAAATGTATATATTTAGGACTGTGTAGGGGGCATGGAGAAGCAGAGGCTTCTGTAAGTGTCAAAGTTGTTGAAAAACTGTTTGTCCTTCAATCTTTTCCCTTGTCTTTTCTAATTTTTAAATACATGTTTTAATATTTTTCAAATTTTTGTTCTTTCTTTCACAGATTGAAAGTATAAAAATAACAAGTGACTAAGTTAACGACAATTATAAGGTAAATGTTTTGTACTCTTTTCGTTACATTTCTATCACATTTAACTTCAATTAGTTCCACTGCTTCATTTCTTTAACCCTCAGTTTCCTGCCTTTGCTATTTCCCTCATTCCTTTCTCTATTACTTACTTACTCTACTCCTTCTACTCCTTTTCTCAGTCCCTCTGTTCTCATAGTTCCTCACTCCTGTTCTATTACTCTCACTGTCTCTGACTGATCACTCTTTCACTACTTGTTCATTATGCTTTCTCCCTGTAGTTCAAGCACACTAAGGGGCATATTATCAACACAGGCAATAAAATTATCGCTGCTTTTATTGGCAGAAAACTGCTGCAAAAGCGGCTTTAGCGGCAGTTTTCTGCCACAAAAGCGGCTTTAGCGGCAGTTTTCTGCCGATAAAAGCAGCAAAAATGTTATCGTCTGTGTTGATAATATGCCCCTATGTTATTTACATTTCTTTGCTGTTTCAATCATTCCTTTTCTGTCACTTCTTCTTTTCTGCTTTCTGTTTTTTCTCTCTGTTATTCCACATGTTTTAACCTTAGTCACTATCATACATCTTGTTTTATTCCTATTTACTTTTGCTCACTGTTTTCTTAACACGTTCCCTCAGGATTGTTCTTTTAGTCCGGTTCTATCCCTACCTCTCATTCCACATCCTTTACTATTTTTCTTCTTATTTTGCTCTCCTTCGCTTGTTTTTTTTTTGTTTTTTTTATTGCGCTAACGGGGCGCTCTCCGGTGCGCGCATCGGGAAGCGCACCAATGAGAAAAATGAAGTCAAGAGTGCTTAAAATGTTAGTAATTTTTTAAAAATGGGAGGTAGTTCTGAAAAGAATTTTTTTTTAATGTTTTTGTTGTTTTATATATTTTTTTGATTTTTCTGATTTTTTTTTTTTTTTTTTTGAACAATTTTATGTTTTTTTGGGGGTTTTTGGGGGGAAACAACGAAAAACAGCCATTATAAAGGGCTCAACAAAAAACAAAAAACAAAAAACTGGGAATTAACAGTGGCTCGAGAGGAGAAAAAAAAAAACTACTGCTTTCTTCTCTTGCTGCAGTTGTGGTTGTCGATAGAAGCATTAATAAGGTGAATGCTTAGTTCCCCGTAGCAGAGGGTCTTTCCGCAAAAAATGCAGACCATTTTTATTACACCAAATTTTTCTTGTATATTTGATACTGTTTCGCGCCCTTCTGGTGCTGCAAATGAAGATTCACCTGATGAGGTGCTGGCCTGATGGTCTCTTTTTTTCTGAGCCAGATCCCGTACCTCAGCTTGTGCCAGATTGTTAGGGTGCCACCTCTGCATGTGGCGGATCATTGTGTAGTTCCCAAATGAATATTTTTTATTTGGGTTGCTCCTGGACATGACCTCTTTGCAAATTAAGCATGTCACCTTCGGGGCATTCACTTTTTTTTGCCCAGCAGGAATGGAAAAATACTGCCTTATATAATGAACTTTGACATGGCTTTGTCTTGGTTCTTCAGGCAAGTATGTTATAGTTTGTTGGTCCTCATCATCTTCTTCCTCCTCTTCTTCAACTCCTGGAAGGATCTGTGGTGGTGGACCTTCCTTTCTGGGTGGTGGTGGTGGGGGTGCACTAGCTGCAGCTACTACTGAAGCCATGTCTCACAGATAGCTCTTGCTTTCTCAAAGAAAAAAGTAAGAATGAGGAAAAGAGGAGGGGGCTTTCATCATTTGTAGAAAAAAAAAGTTGAGAACCAATGAAAAGTGTTATTTTCAGGTCACATGTCCCGACGCGCTTACGCTACGCGCCCCGGCGCGCTTACGTTTCGCGCTCCGGGTCGCGCCACGGAGCGCTTCCGGGTACGTTTATGGAGCGCGCCGAAGAAACGCATCACGCGGTTACGCGATGCGTCACGTTTACGCGGCGCATCACTCGACTACGCGAAACGTCATCATGTTGTTTTCGTTCGCGGGAGCAGCGCTCACGGAACGCTCCCCGGTACGTTCCCCGGTACGTGCCCCGGGAGCGCCCCGGGGCGCGTACCGGGGCACATAATAAAAAAATAAATATTTACACATTTTAAAATTTCTAATAAAAATTATTACTTTCATACATATAGATATTTGCTATTAAAAAAACAATGAAATTCACTGAAAAAACCATAGGTTATAGACCATATATAGTTAGGAATTAGCATTTACAAAACCATTGAAATTCACTGAAAAAACCATAGGTTTTAGACCATATATAGTTAGGAATTAGCATTTACAAAACCTTATTTTACTCACACAAAACCATTGAAATTCCATATATAGTTAGTTGCACTAACTATATATCGCGCACCCGCAATCCACTGCTGATCATGTCACATATTACATCATTCATGACATGGTCAGTGACATCACTGATGACATCACTGATGACATCTCAAATGACATCACTGATGACATCACTGATGACATCTCAAATGACATCACTGATGACATCACTGATGACATCTCAATTGACATTACTGATCACATCACTGATGACATCATTCATGTGATAATACGATGAACCTCTTCAGACTCTAATATAACCTTAGATAAACTCAGTTTAAACAGACACTCACAGACTGTCACTCATCCATGGAGTTACTCACACACCTACTCAGTCATGCAAAGAATCAATCACACCTCCATTTTCTCAACTATACAGTTATACACACCTTACTTATTCAAACATATACTAACACATATTTACTCTCTTATACAATCCCTGATACAAGTTCACAATGATCCATACAGCCACTCACACATTCACTAGCTCTTATGCACAGTTATTTATATATGTCAACTCTCACATGTACTGTGTTTTACATATGTACTTACTTTGACATGTAGCACTGAGATATCCATTCACTCACCAATACACTCATGCACACAGTCAACCGCCCATACAGCTGTTTCCACATGCACTTTTGAACCCATACATCTAGTGAATCAACTGCTCACACATCCATGCACAGAGCCATACACCTCCCAGCCACCCACACACACACTCAGTCTCCCATACAAATACTTGGGCAACCAATCAATAACCCATATAGTTAGTCATATAGCTACTGATCAACACATGCAGCAGTTTACAGAACAACAGACATAATGATGCACAAATTAAGACACTTTAGTCACTTACCCATGCACTCAGTGAGACACATTTAATCACTCACTCATACAGTCAGTCATGCACATACTAAATCCTTCATCCAGACACTTATACATCCACTCATTCTTCAATATGTAAGACATATTTTAACTTTACAGAAATACACAGTCACTGGATGTTGTCATCAGTGATGTCATCAGTGATGTCATTTGACATGTCATCAGTGATTTCATCAGTGATGTCATTTGAGATGTCATCAGTGATGTCATCAGTGATGTCACTGACCATGTCATGAATGATGTAATATGTGACATGATCAGCAGTGGATTGCGGGTGCGCGATATATAGTTAGTGCAACTAACTATATATGGAATTTCAATGGTTTTGTGTGAGTAAAATAAGGTTTTGTAAATGCTAATTCCTAACTATACATGGTCTATAACCTATGGTTTTTTCAGTGAATATATATATATATATATATATATATATATATATATATATATATATATATATATATATATATATATATATATATATATATATGTATATATATAACATTTCTATGGCAAAACGAAACCCCTCATTTTGTTCCTTTTCATATTAAATGTATTAAGTGTTACCACTTTATTCCAATCAAGATGACTTCAGGTGTGCCATACTTTTGTCATAAGTAAGACTGTTAGCGTTCTAGTTGTTCTTTAAAACACTCTGGGACATTCTGTCATTGGTCTATAGTTGGGCTACATCTGGCTGATATTTGGGCTACATTTGGGCTCCTTTGTCTCTGGTGGCCATCTTGGGAGACTGCATATCAGAATTTTTTTAATGAAATATAAGAGGATTTGAGAAGTCACTCAAAATGTGCCCTAATTTTTCTTTCTTCAGCACTAATCATAATTTCTATGGCAAAATGAACCCCCTCATTTTGTTCCTTTGCAAATTAAATGTTTTAAGTGTTAACACTTTATTCCAATCAAGATGACTTCAGGTGTGCCATACTTTTGTCATAAGTAAGACTGTTAGCGCTCTAGTTGTTCTTTAGAACACTCTGTGACATTCTGTCACTGGGCTATAGTTGGGCTACATCTGGCTGATATTTGGGCTACATTTGGTTTTTTTTGTCTCTGGTGGCCATCTTTGGGCTACATTGGGCTACATTGGGCTACATTGAGCTACATTTGGCCTCTAACATATATATAGCCCAATGTAGCCCAATATATATTTTTCAAAGTTAATTTTCGTAAAAACCACTGGAGCATATATCTTGAGACATAGCAAAGGCACATTTTTTACTCGGCCCCCGCTTGACGAACCCCCCCCCCAAACTTTCAGGGGACGCTCAGAAACAAAATGTGCCATTTTCCTGAAAATTTCAGCCAATTCCGTCCATCAACGCCAAAGTTATTCAACATAGAATTTTCAGAAAATCCCTATTCAAAAAAATCCTAACTATATATACCTACTGGCGACTGCCAGTAGGTAATATATATATTACCTACTGGCGGTCGCCAGTAGGTATATATAGTTAGGATTTTTTCTCTATGGGTTTTTTGAAAATTCTATGTCTAATAACTTTGGCGTTTGTGGACGGAATTGGCTGAAATTTTCAGGAAAATGGCACATTTTGTTTCTGAGCAGCCCCTGAAAATTGGGGGGGGGGTTCGTCCAGGGGGGGTCGAGAAAAAAGGGGGGTCCCAAAACGTGTTTTTAACATTGAGTTTTCCATAGGGCGGTTGGCCTCACTTTTAGCCCGAACGGCTAAATGGATTTGCACGAAACTTGGCAAAATTGTAGGGACTGGTAGCCCGATGTGCCTTTTGTAGGTCTCAATATATGTGCTACAGTGGATTTTGAGAAATTAACGTTTAAAAAAAGATATATATCTGTAACAGCGGACCGGGCAGCGCTCCAGGACGCGTACTTTTCGCGCAACGGAGCTTTGTGAAGCGAAGCTGATTGGTTCTCCGGCGTCTGTCAACATTCCAAACAGTCCGTAGCGGCCGCCATCTTGTCTCTCGGTAGGATCGAGAGACAAGAGGAGGCCAAAGCGAAGGGGCAAATGACCATAAGGGGGAATAGTAGATCCTCGCTGACCCCCTAGGTTTGATGTGGAGGTTTTAAAAGGGCCCCGCGGGGCAAAAAAAAAAAATAATAATAATAATCGAACGGCTGAATGGATTTGCACGAAATTTGGCAAAATTGTAGGGACTGGTAGCCCGATGTGCCTTTGCTAGGTCTCAATATATGTGCTTCAGTGGATTTTGAGAAATTAACGTTCAAAAAAAGATATATATCTGTAACAGCGCACCGCTTCGCGTACTTTTCGCGTTACGGAGCTTTGCGAAGCGAAGCTGATTGGCTCTCCGGTGTCTGTAAACATTCCAAACAGTACGTAGCGGCCGCCATCTTGTCTCTCGGTAGGATCGAGAGACAAGAGGAGGCCAAAGCGAAGGGGCAAATGACCATAAGGGGGCATAGTAGATCCTCGCTGACCCCCTAGGTTTGATGTGGAGGTTTTAAAAGGGCCCCGCGGGGCAAAAAAAAAAAATAATAATAATAATCGAACGGCTGAATGGATTTGCACGAAACTTGGTAAAATATTAGGGACTGGTAGCCCGATGTGCCTTTGCTAGGTCTCAATATATGTGCTTCAGTGCATTTTGAGAAATTAACGTTCAAAAACAAGATATATATCTGTAACAGCGCTCCGCTTCGCGGAGATAAAATTATATCTGTATTACCTAGCTGTTGCTAACACCAGTTAGCGACGGCTAGTAGGAGATAGCGACCATCTTGGGCCCCACTTTGCATGTGAGTGATATTTATCACTAATGACATGCAAAGTGGGCATGCCAAGATGTTAGCGACTGGAAACAGTCGCTAACATCGCTATCTCCTATTATCAACTTTTGGAAATATTCGAGATAAGCGCGAATATCTCCAAAAAGTAACAGCTGCCCTGAGCAGTTCTTAGCCATGTTATCCAATGGGAGGTGGATAACATGGCTAAGAGCATTAGCTCGGTAATGCATGAATATCGCTGAGTTTTCAGCGATATTAATGCATTGCGGTCGTTTTTTATCGTATTTGCGATAAACCTTGATAATAGCAAGGTTTATCTGCGATAATTTCTGACTGTAAAAAAATCTTTGCAATGCATCGTTAGGGATAAATATCGCTTAACTTTGGTAATATGCCCCAACGTCTGTTAACGTTCGATTCGAAGGAAATCAGGAAGTGTTGAAAAACATTGTCTGCGCCATCTTGTCTTTTTTCAAATGCCACACTTTTGTCGTGCACGGCAGCCATTTTAGATGCCTTGACCAGACCCACTCTGTGCACGCTGTCGATCCTTAGCATGGCTCCCCACCCTCGCAAGCATCTCACCCAGGCAGTGGTCACCCCCGCTCTCTGTCTTATGCATGGGTAATAAACCTCCCCCCATCTGCGCTGCTCTTCCCTGAGAATCACACCCTGTGCCCGCCCGACACCTCCCTTTCGCCCTATTCACTACCGCACCCTCTGACACTCCTTTTCCTCTGTGTCCGATTGTCCAGGCCGGTCCTAGGCTATCAGCTAGCCCTGCAGATGTAGTTTATGGCCACAGCTGTAAAGAATCACCCCTCTTCAAAGGAGTTATAGTAGATCAAGGCCCACACTCGATGAGATCCGTCACAGCAGAAGCGTTGCTATTATCTGAAAACCATCCTGTATTGTGATTGGGGAGGGGACCGAGCGTGAAGCGGAAGATTCCAGGGATGACTCTTTGTACATCAAAGTTTTTACAATTATGTGTCACATTAAAAATATATAGCACTCCGACAAAGTAGTAAGATTATAAAACTTTAATAATTTATAAATATATACAAGAAAACAAAAATAGTAATAACATATAAACATTTTTAGGGAAAAACAACGAAGTAGCGGTCGGCTGTGCGAATAGTCCCAACGCAGCACAACGTCCAGATTTCCGGCGTGGGGCGTCGCGGGGGGTGGGTCATCAGTAGCAAACTGTTGTGCGAATAGTTCCAAGGCAGCAGAACGCGCCGAAATCTAGATGACACGAAAGTGATGTCTAGTAAGTTGCCACCCAGCAAATAACGGCGTGGGGCGTCGCGGGGGGTGGGTCATCAGTAGCAAACTGTTGTGCGAATAGTTCCAAGGCAGCAGAACGATGGCACCAAGGTGATGTCCAGTAAGTTGCCGCACTGGTTTTGGTATCCTACAATGCTGCTCCGAATAACGGCGTGGGGCGCCCCGGGGGAGGCGGCGTGAACGGGCCTCTCCAGGTGGAGTGTCATCTGTTGTAGTGGGGCGCCCCTTTACCGTTTCAGTTGCCATTCCGTCCGTTTTTGGTCCACTGTGTCAAAAGCCGCAATTCAGCTGAGTTGCGCCCACTCTTGCGGTGCAGCGATAGGCGGCTGTCACAGGACTCTCAAAATGGCGGCAGGCTCTTTCCTTTTTGGGCCTGGTCCACTGAAATGGCCCTGGGACACCTTGAAAATCGGACGCTTGTCTGCTAGGTCTTGGACCCCATTCTCGAAAGCGTCCCCTCCGCCTTGAGAATTCATCAAAAGTTTTGGGGGCCCCGACTCTTGCAGGCTTCTGGTGGGGAGCGGCTGCCATGATTGCTCGCGGAATGACCACGACGGAGCTACGAGATGGTGGTGCTCTCATGCTGACGCCAGTTTAGTCTGAAACATACAGAAACAAGGTGGGGCTTTCATCGTTTGGGGAAAAAAAAAAAGTTTTCATCCAATGAAAAGTGTTGTTTTTAGGTCATATGATCAAGCCTTCCATCATTAGGAAACCAAAAGTAAAATGAACCAATGAAAAGTTTTATAAACAAGTCACATGACCTGTTATGCGGCATAGGGTATAAAATGCGGAGAAAATACGTTGGCACGTGAGGCGGCGTCAGTAGCGGACCGATGTGCGAATAGGCCGAAGGCAATACAACGCGCCAAGATCCGGATGGCACCGAGGTGGTGTCCAGCAAGTTGCAGCACTGGTGTGGCCATCCTACAATGCTGAAAGTCGGCGTGGGGCGCCCCGTTGGCCTGTGAGTTTGCGTCAGTAGCGGACCGATGTGCGAATAGGCCGAAGGCAGCACAACGCGCCAAGATCCGGATGGCACCGAGGTGGTGTCTAGTAAGTTGCCGCACTGGTGTGGCCATCCAACAATGCTGAAAGTCGGCGTGGGGCGCCCCGTTGGCCTGTGAGATGGCGTCAGTAGCGGACCGATGTGCGAATAGGCCGAAGGCAGCACAACGCGCCAAGATCCGGATGGCACCGAGGTGGTGTCTAGTAAGTTGTCGCACTTCTGTGGCCATCCTACAATGTTGAAAGTCGGCGTGGGGCGCCCCGTTGGCCTGTGAGATGGCGTCAGTAGCGGACCGATGTGCGAATGGGGCCAAAGGCAGCGCAACAATATTTTCTGACTGACACCACAAGGCGCTGAGATGCCAAGATCCGGATGGCACCGAGGTGATGTCTAAGTTGCGGACTGATGTGCGAATGGGGCCAAAGGCAGCGTAACAATATTTTTTGTATGGAAGATACCACTAGGCGTTGAGATGCCAAGATTCGGATGGCACCGAGGTGATGTCTAGCAAGTTGCTGTACTGGTGTGGTCATCCTACAATGCTGAAACTCGGCGTGGGTCGCCCCATTAGCCTGTGAGATGGCGTCAGTAGCGAACCGATGTGCGAATAGGCCGAAGGCAGCACAACGCGCCAAGATCCGGATGTCACCGTGGTGGTTTCATAGTTGAGAGGCACTTCATCTGCAGTGGGGCGCCGAGATCCGGATGGCACCGAGGTGATGTCTAGCAAGTTGCTGTACTGGTGTGGTCATTCTACAATGCTGAAATTCGGCGTGGGGCGCCCCATTAGCCTGTGAGATGGCGTCAGTAGCGGACTGATGTGCGAATGGGGCCAAAGGCAGCGCAACAATATTTTCTGAAGAGAAGACACCAAAAGGTGCTGACATTCCAAGATCCGGATGGCACCGAGGTGGTGTCTAGCAAGCTATGCAGTTGAGTTGTGTGCGCACTTGCGGCGAATAGGTCGAAGGCAGCATAACAATGTTTTTTGAATAGAAGACACCACAAGGCGTTGAGATTCGGTTACCACCGAGGTGATGTCTAGCAAGTTGCCGCACTGGTGTGGCCATCCTACAATACTGCTCCGAATAACGGCGTGGGGTGCCCGAAGGGGGGGGGGGCCGGCGTGAATGGGCCTTCCTAGGTGGAGGCTCGTCTGCTGTAGTGGGGCGCCCCTTTACCGTTTCAGTTGCCATTCAGCTGAGTTTCGGCTGCTCTTGATGCTACAGCGACAGGCGGCTGCAAGAGGACTCTCAAAATGGCGGCCTGTTCTTTGGATTTGGGCCTGGTCCACTAAAATGGCCCTGGGACACCTTAGAACTCGGACGCTCGATTTTTTTTTCCTTTCCTGTACATGCAAAAAAAGGTAAATGCCCGGTACGTTACACGCTTCATCTGCCACGATGAACTCTCCAGAGGAACCGAAAAAAAATATAGTTGTGGTAACTATACCATGCATCGTCATATGGAGAGGTGGCACCAAATAATTATAGTGCTGCATAAAAGAGAGATTTGGAGGAGAACCCCTGACCTGCTAGTACATTCATCAAAGAAGTGGCACTGAGAGCTTCAGAGGCAAGGGAAATGGTCCCAAATATTTAGAAGAACTTTGGAAAGATTAAAATGACATGTTTAGATTGTGGCAAATTAATTTCATGTGGACAGATGAGTGTTACTCTAATAAATACAGCATATGAACATCATCATAGTCGATGGTTGGTAGAGACATTTTGACTATATCCTGGACCTGCCCGTCCTTGCCCAAAATGGCGCCGGAATAAATGGGACTCGTAACTCCTTGTTGTGTACTGGTTGCAGAACCTTGAAATCACGAGATACGTATGCAGTTTTGAAGCACATGGCGGGCGGGGACGAGAATTGATTGACTATTTCGACATCCCTATTGATATTAAGTTCTGATGTGTTATTGATTACTGTACTGTTGAAAGTTCGAATTAACGTCACCCATGGTACTTGCCCGCAAATGTATATCTAGATAATTTTATTGTAACTGGCCCTGTCGTATTTTAATTATAAAATGTACGTCCACCAATTCCGTAACTGTTAGACACCTTAGTTCTTGCAACCTAATGGCTCGCCCGTTACGTTCCTCTACAGTGTAAATGTCTATTCATCATATACGATTACAGTTTGCTCTGTGGCAGGCCCACGTGGTTATAGGCTCGTATTTGTATAATGAAATTTTCACAATAAAGGTTTTTAAAAGAAAACATGGTAGTAGTATATACATTGGTAAAGTTTTTAATAATAGTGACTGTTTTAGAATCATTAAAAGGCAAGTGAAATAAAGCAGACCAATTACATGAAGGGTAAAAGGTATAATACGAAGGAACGCAGTAAAGATAAATGGTCAAGGGCTGTTGTGTTTTCTATTCCTGCAACATAAAGTGATCGATAAGAATCTCATATTCAGGCGTATCGGCGACTAAGACAGCAGGTCGACCCTCTTTTGCTCAACGGCTCCGTCATGGGACGAAGAAACGCTCTTTTTCTCGAAAAAAGAATATATTTTACTTGCAGGACAGTTGTAAAATTTCCGGGAAAGTACATTAGCCTGGAACATTATAACATATATTTAAGAAAAAATAATGTTCGGAAGTAATGAAAAGCGTAATTTTTAGGTCATATGACCAAGCCTTTCATCATTACAATAAGAAAAGTAAAATGAACCAATGAAAAGTTTTATTAACAAGTCACATGACTTGTTATGCTTACGTTACGCGCTGCGCGCCCCAGATGACTTCCGGATGCGCTAACGCGGCGCGTCATATGACGCATTACGCGACAACGCAGGTACAGAATATAGTCAAAATGTCTCCACCAACCAGCGGTCGGAGCACAACCCCTTTCAGCAGGCTAAATAGTTCTGTTAAATGACAACAGAAGGGACAGGCAACAAGAACCATCAGTCAAAGAGGGGAGGGCTAGTTCTTCTCTACCGGGTTACATTGGGGCGCTACCGGAACTGATCGAATTGGTAGTCTACAGTGTTTCTGGATGTTTCAGACTGAAGCTGGGGTTAGCATGAGAGCAGCACCATTTCGTAGCTCCGTCGTGGTCATTCCGCAACCAATCATGGCAGCCGTTCTTTATCGTTATTTTGGGCGGGGTGGGTGGCGGAGCCGAGCTGTTTTGCAGCCATCATTGTGTGGAGTTCAGTTCATCTCACTAGTTTTGTATTTGTCATGAGGGGTTGTTCCTAATGTTTCTATTTTAGCGAGGTCAAAAAGAGATCCCATTAGTGGCCTACTGATTTTGCTCGATTCCTTTTCTTTTTTTTTACACGATTTTTCGTTATCTGCAAAGACTAAACAGAGTATTGCGACTCTGTGTTTGTTTGTAAATAGAGAATGAACCAAAGAGAACTAATTCTAAAACAGTAAATACTTGGATAACAATCAATCAAAGGAGAGAGAAGCAGGCACGACGGATTACAACGGGGGCAAAGGCCTGCGTTAACTACCTTTCACTATCTGCAAAGAGAGAGTACTCCTAATAGAAATGAGGGGGGGGGGCACCATTCAAAGCAGATCAGTGTGCATAAACACGAAAATGTTTTCACTTACCACGTACTTGACATTCGACAGCTTATGATATTTGCTATTAAAAAACCATTGAAATTCACTGAAAAAACCATAGGTTATAGACCATATATAGTTAGGAATTAGCATTTACAAAACCTTGAAAATTCACTGAAAAAACCATAGGTTATAGACCATATATAGTTAGGAATTAGCATTTAAAAAACCTTATTTTACTCACACAAAACCATTGAAATTCCATATATAGTTAGTTGCATTAACTATATATCGCGCACCCGCAATCCACTGCTGATCATGTCACATATTACATCATTCATGACATGGTCAGTGACATCACTGATGACATCACTGATGACATCTCAAATGACATCACTGATGACATCACTGATGACATCTCATTTGACATCATTCTTGTGCTAATACGATAAACCTCTTCAGACTCTAATATAACCTTAGATACACTCAGTGTATACAGACACTCACACACTGCCACTCATCCATGGAGTTACTCACACACCCAGTCAGTCATGCAAAGAAACAATCTCACCTCCATTTCTTCAACTATACAGTTAAACACACCTTACTTATTGAAACATATACTAACACATATTTACTCTCTTATACAATCCCTGATACAAGTTCACAATGATCGATACAACCACTCACTCATTCAGTGGCTCTCATGCACAGTTATTTATATATGCCAACTCTCACATGTACTGTGTTTTACATATGTACTTACTATGACATGTAGCATTGAGATATCCATTCACTCATCAATACACTCATGCACACAGTCAACTGCCCATGTAGCTGTTTCCACATGCACTCTTGAACTCATACACCTAGTGAATAAACTGCTCACACATCTATGCATAGAGTCACACACCTTCCAGCCACCCCCACACAAACTCAATCTCCCATAGAAATACTTGGGCAACCAATTAATAACACATATAGCCTCTCGTATAGCTAATGATCAACACATGCAGCAGTTTACAGAACAACAGACATAATGATGCACAAATTAAGACAGTTTAGTCACTAACCCATGCATTCAGTGAGACACATTTAATCACTCACTCATACAGTCAGTCACGCACCTACTAAATCCTTCATCCAGACACTTATACATCCACTCATTCTTCAATATGTAAGACATATTTTAACTTTACAGAAACATACAGTCACTGGATGTTGTCATCAGTGATGTCATCAGTGATGTCATTTGAGATGTCATCAGTGATGTCATCAGTGATGTCACTGACCATGTCATGAATGATGTAATATGTGACATGATCAGCAGTGGATTGCGGGTGCGCGATATATAGTTAGTGCAACTAACTATATATGGAATTTCAATGGTTTTGTGTGAGTAAAATAAGGTTTTTTAAATGCTAATTCCTAACTATATATGGTCTATAACCTATGGTTTTTTCGGTGAATATATATATATATATATATATATATATATATATATATATATATATATTACCTACTGGCGGTCGCCAGTAGGTATATATAGTTAGGATTTTTTCTCTATGGGTTTTTTGAAAATTCTATGTCTAATAACTTTGGCGTTTGTGGACGGAATTGGCTGAAATTTTCAGGAAAATGGCACATTTTGTTTCTGAGCAGCCCCTGAAAATTTTGGGGGGGTTCGTCAAGGGGGGGCCGAGAAAAAAGGGGGGTCCAAAAACGCGTTTTTCCCATGTTAATTTCCATAGGGCGGTTGGCCTCACTTTTAGCCCGAACGGCTGAATGGATTTGCACGAAACTTGGCAAAATTGTAGGGACTGGTAGCCCGATGTGCCTTTTGTAGGTCTCAATATATGTGCTTCAGTGGATTTTGAGAAATTAATGTTCAAGAAAAGATATATATCTGTAGCAGCGGACTGGGCAGCGCTCCGCTACGCGTACTTTTCGCGCAACGGAGCTTTGTGAAGCGAAGCTGATTGGTTCTCCGGCGTCTGTCAACATTCCAAACAGTCCGTAGCGGCCGCCATCTTGTCTCTCGGTAGGATCGAGAGACAAGAGGAGGCCAAAGCGAAGGGGCAAATGACCATAAGGGGGCATAGTACATTGTCGCTCACCCCCTAGGTTTGATGTGGAGGTTTTAAAAGGGCCCCGCGGGGCAAAAAAAAATAAACATAATAATAATCGAACAGCTGAATGGATTTGCACGAAACTTGGCAAAATTGTAGGGACTGGTAGCCCGATGTGCCTTTGCTAGATCTCAATATATGTGCTCCAGTGGATTTTGAGAAATTAACGTTCAAAAAAAGGTATATATCTGTAACAGCGCACCGCTTCGCGTACTTTTCGCGTTACGGAGCTTTGCGAAGCGAAGCTGATTGGCTCTCCGGTGTCTGTAAACATTCCAAACAGTCCGTAGCGGCCGCCATCTTGTCTCTCGGTAGGATCGAACAGCTGAATGGATTTGCACGAAACTTGGCAAAATTGTAGGGACTGGTAGCCCGATGTGCCTTTGCTAGGTCTCAATATATGTGCTTCAGTGCATTTTGAGAAATTAACGTTCAGAAACAAGATATATATCTGTAACAGCGCTCCGCTTCGCGGAGATAAAATTATATGTGTATTACCTAGCTGTTGCTAACACCAGTTAGCGACGGCTAGTAGAAGATAGCGACCATCTTGGGCCCCACTTTGCATGTGAGTGATATTTATCACTAATGACATGCAAAGTGGGCATGCCAAGATGTTAGCGACTGGAAACAGTCGCTAACATCGCTATCTCCTATTATCAACTTTTGGAAATATTCGAGATAAGGGCGAATATCTCCAAAAGCTACCACCTGCCCTGAGCAGTTCTTAGCCATGTTATACAATGGGAGGTGGATAACATGGCTAAGAGCATTAGCTCGGTAATGCATGAATATCGCTGAGTTTTCAGCGATATTAATGCATTGCGGTCGTTTTTTATCGTATTTCCGATAAACCTTGATAATAGCAAGGTTTATCTGCGATAATTTCTGACGGTAAAAAAATCGTTGCTAAGCATCGTTAGGGATAAATATCGCTTAACTTTGGTAATATGCCCCAACGTCTGTTAACGTTCGATTCGAAGGAAATCAGGAAGTGTTGAAAAACATTGTCTGCGCCATCTTGTCTTTTTTCAAATGCCACACTTTTGTCGTGCACGGCAGCCATTTTAGATGCCTTGACCAGACCCACTCTGTGCACGCTGTCGATCCTTAGCATGGCTCCCCACCCTCGCAAGCATCTCCCCCAGGCAGTGGTCACCCCCGCTCTCTGTCTTATGCATGGGTAATAAACCTCCCCCATCTGCGCTGCTGTTCCCTGAGAATCACACCCTGTGCCCGCCCGACACCTCCCTTTCGCCCTATTCACTACCGCACCCTCTGACACTCCTTTTCCTCTGTGTCCGATTGTCCAGGCTGGTCCTAGGGTATCAGCTAGCCCTGCAGATGTAGTTTATGGCCACAGCTGTAAAGAATCACCCCTCTTCAAAGGAGTTATAGTAGATCAAGGCCCACACTCGATGAGATCCGTCACAGCAGAAGCGTTGCTATTATCTGAAAACCATCCTGTATTGTGATTGGGGAGGGGACCGAGCCTGAAGCGGAAAATTCCAGGGATGACTCTTTGTACATCAAAGTTTTTACAATTATGTGTCACATTAAAAATATATAGCACTCCGACAAAGTAGTAAGATTATAAAACTTTAATAATTTATAAATATATACAAGAAAACAAAAATAGTAATAACATATAAACATTTTTAGGGAAAAACAACGAAGTAGCGGTCGGCTGTGCGAATAGTCCCAACGCAGCACAACGTCCAGATTTCCGGCGTGGGGCGTCGCGGGGGGTGGGTCATCAGTAGCAAACTGTTGTGCGAATAGTTCCAAGGCAGCAGAACGCGCCGAAATCTAGATGACACGAAAGTGATGTCTAGTAAGTTGCCACCCAGCAAATAACGGCATGGGGCGTCGCGGGGGGTGGGTCATCAGTAGCAAACTGTTGCGCGAATAGTTCCAAGGCAGCAGAACGATGGCACCAAGGTGATGTCCAGTAAGTTGCCGCACTGGTTTTGGTATCCTACAATGCTGCTCCGAATAACGGCGTGGAGCGCCCCGGGGGAGGCGGCGTGAACGGGCCTCTCCAGGTGGAGTGTCATCTGTTGTAGTGGGGCGCCCCTTTACCGTTTCAGTTGCCATTCCGTCCGTTTTTGGTCCACTGTGTCAAAAGCCGCAATTCAGCTGAGTTGCGCCCACTCTTGCGGTGCAGCGATAGGCGGCTGTCACAGGACTCTCAAAATGGCGGCAGGCTGTTTCCTTTTTGGGCCTGGTCCACTGAAATGGCCCTGGGACACCTTGGAAATCGGACGCTTGTCTGCTAGGTCTTGGACCCCATTCTCGAAAGCGTCCCCTCCGCCTTGAGAATTCATCAAAAGTTTTGGGGGCTCCGACTCCTGCAGGCTTCTGGTGGGGAGCGGCTGCCATGATTGCTCGCGGAATGACCACGACGGAGCCACGAGATGGTGGTGCTTTCATGCTGACGCCAGCTTCAGTCTGAAACATCCAGAAACAAGGTGGGGCTTTCATCGTTTGGGAAAAAAAAAAAGTTTTCATCCTATGAAAAGTGTTGTTTTTAGGTCACATGATCATGCCTTCCATCATTAGGAAACCAAAAGTAAAATGAACCAATGAAAAGTTTTATAAACAAGTCACATGACCTGTTATGCGGCATAGGGTATAAAATGCGGAGAAAATACGTTGGCACGTGAGGCGGCGTCAGTAGCGGACCGATGTGCGAATAGGCCGAAGGCAACACAACGCGCCAAGATCCGGATGGCACCGAGGTGGTGTGTAGCAAGTTGCCGCAGTGGTGTGGCCATCCTACAATGCTGAAAGTCGGCGTGGGGCGCCCCGTTGGCCTGTGAGTTTGCGTCAGTAGCGGACCGATGTGCGAATAGGCCGAAGGCAGCACAACGCGCCAAGATCCGGATGGCACCGAGGTGGTGTCTAGTAAGTTGCCGCACTGGTGTGGCTATCCAACAATGCTGAAAGTCGGCGTGGGGCGCCCCGTTGGCCTGTGAGTTTGCGTCAGTAGCGGACCGATGTGCGAATAGGCCGAAGGCAGCACAACGCGCCAAGATCCGGATGGCACCGAGGTGGTGTCTAGTAAGTTGCCGCACTGGTGTGGCCATCCTACAATGCTGAAAGTCGGCGTGGGGCGCCCCGTTGGCCTGTGAGATGGCGTCAGTAGCGGACCGATGTGCGAATGGGGCCAAAGGCAGCGCAACAATATTTTCTGATTTGAAGACACCACAAGGCGCTGAGATGCCAAGATCCGGATGGCACCGAGGTGGTGTCTAGCAAGTTGTGGCACTGGTGTGGCCATCGTACAATGGTAAAAGTCGGCGTGGGGCGCCCTGTTGGCCTGTGAGATGGTGTCAGTAGCGGACTGATGTGTGAATGGGGCCAAAGGCAGCGCAACAATATTTTCTACTATATTTTCGGAGTAGAAGACACCACAAGGCGCTGAGATGCCAAGATCCGGATGGCACCGAGGTGATGTGTAAGTTGCGGACCGATGTGCGAATGGGGCCAAAGGCAGCTCAACAATATTTTCTGAAGAGAATACACCACAAGGCGCTGAGATGCCAAGATCCGGATGGCACCGAGGTGATGTCTAAGTTGCGGACCGATGTGCGAATGGGGCCAAAGGTAGCGTAACAAGATTTTCTGTATGGAAGATACCACTAGGCGTTGAGATGCCAAGATTCGGATGGCACCGAGGTGATGTCTAGCAAGTTGTGCCACTGGTGTGGCCATCGTACAATGGTAAAAGTCGGCGTGGGGCGCCCTATTGGCCTGTGAGATGGTGTCAGTAGCGGACTGATGTGCGAATGGGGCCAAAGGCAGCGCAACAATATTTTCTGACTGACACCACAAGGCGCTGAGATGCCAAGATCCGGATGGCATCGAGGTGATGTCTAAGTTGCGGACTGATGTGCGAATGGGGCCAAAGGCAGCGTAACAATATTTTCTGTATGGAAGATACCACTAGGCGTTGAGATGCCAAGATTCGGATGGCACGAGGTGATGTCTAGCAAGTTGGTGTGGTCATCCTACAATGCTGAAACTCGGCGTGGGTCACCCCATTAGCCTGTGAGATGGCGTCAGTAGCGGACCGATGTGCGAATAGGCCGAAGGCAGCACAACGCGCCAAGATCCGGATGTCACCGTGGTGGTTTCATAGTTGAGAGGCACTTCATCTGCAGTGGGGCGCCGAGATCCGGATGGCACCGAGGTGATGTCTAGCAAGTTGCTGTACTTGTGTGGTCATCCTACAATGCTGAAACTCGGCGTGGGTCGCCCCATTAGCCTGTGAGATAGCTGTTCTTTGGATTTGGGCCTGGTCCACTAAAATGGCCCTGGGACACCTAAGAACTCGAACGCTCGATTTTTTTTTCCTTTCCTGTACATGCAAAAAAAGGTAAATGCCCGGTATGTTACACGCTTCATCTGCCACGATGAACTCTCCAGAGGAACCGAAAAAATATATAGTTGTGGTAACTATACCATGCATCGTCATATGGAGAGGTGGCACCAATTAATTATAGTGCTGCATAAAAGAGAGATTTGGAGGAGAACCCCTGACCTGCTAGTACATTCATCAAAGAAGTGGCACTGAGAGCTTCAGAGGCAAGGGAAACGGTCCCAAATATTTAGAAGAACTTTGGAAAGATTAAAATGACATGTTTAGATTGTGGTAAATTAATTTCATGTGGGCAGATGAGTGTTACTCTAATAAATACAGCATATGAACATCATCATAGTCGATGGTTGGTAGAGACATTTTGACTATATCCTGGACCTGTCCGTCGTCGCCCAAAATGGCGCCGGAATAAATGGGACTCGTAACTCCTTGTTGTGTACTGGTTGCAGAACCTTGAAATCACGAGATACGTATGCAGTTTTGAAGCACATGGCGGGCGGGGACGAGAATTGATTGAATATTTCGACATCCCTATTGATATTAAGTTCTGATGTGTTATTGATTACTGTACTGTTGAAAATTCGAATTAACGTCACCCATGGTACTTGCCCGCAAATGTATATCTAGATAATTTTATTGTAACTGGCCCTGTCGTATTTTAATTATAAAATGTACGTCCACCGATTCCGTAACTGTTAGACACCTTAGTTTTTGCAACCTAATGGCCCGCCCGTTACGTTCCTCTACAGTGTAAATGTCTATTCATCATATACGATTACAGTTTGCTCCGTGGCAGGCCCACGTGGTTATAGGCTCGTATTTGTATAATGAAATTTTCACAATAAAGGTTTTTAAAAGAAAACATGGTAGTAGTGTATACATTGGTAAAGTTTTTAATAATAGTCACTGTTTTAGAATCATTAAAAGGCAAGTGAAATAAAGCAGACCAATTACATGAAGGGTAAAAGGTATAATACGAAGGAACGCAGTAAAGATAAATGGTCAAGGGCTGTTGTGTTTTCTATTCCTGCAACATAAAGTGATCGATAAGAATCTCATATTCAGGCGTATCGGCGACTAAGACAGCAGGTCGACCCTCTTTTGCTCAACGGCTCCGTCATGGGACGAAGAAACGCTCTTTTTCTCGAAAAAAGAATATATTTTACTTGCAGGACAGTTGTAAAATTTCCAGGAAAGTACATTAGCCTGGAACATTATAACATATATTTAAGAGAAAATAATGTTCGGAAGTAATTAAAAGCGTAATTTTTAGGTGATATGACCAAGGCTTTCATCATTAGAATAAGAAAAGTAAAATGAACCAATGAAAAGTTTTATTAACAAGTCACATGACTTGTTATGCTTACGTTACGCGCTGCGCGCCCCGGATGACTTCCGGATGCGCTAACGCGGCGCGTCATATGACGCATTACGCGACAACGCAGGTCCAGAATATAGTCAAAATGTCTCCACCAACCAGCGGTCGAAACACAACCCCTTTCAGCAGGCTAAATAGTTCTGTTAAATGACAACAGAAGGGACAGGCAACAAGAACCATCAGTCAAAGAGGGGAGGGCTAGTTCTTCTCTACCGGGTTACATTGGGGCGCTACCGGAACTGATCGAATTGGTAGTCTACAGTGTTTCTGGATGTTTCAGACCGAAGCTGGGGTTAGCATGAGAGCAGCACCATTTCGTAGCTCCGTTGTGGCCATTCCGCAACCAATCATGGCAGCCGCTCTTTATCGTTATTTTGGGCGGGGTGGGTGGCGGAGCCGAGCTGTTTTGCAGCCATCATTGTGTGGAGTTCAGTTCATCTCACTAGTTTTGTATTTGTCATGAGGGGTTGTTCCTAATGTTTCTATTTTAGCGAGGTCAAAAAGAGATCCCATTAGTGGCGTACTGATTTTGCTCGATTCCTTTTCTTTTTTTTTACACGATTTTTCGTTATCTGCAAAGACTAAACAGAGTATTGCGACTCTGTGTTTGTTTGTAAATAGAGAATGAACCAAAGAGAACTAATTCTAAAACAGTAAATACTTGGATAACAATCAATCAAATGGAGAGAGAAGCAGGCACGACGGATTACAACGGGGGCAAAGGCCTGCGTTAACTACCTTTCACTATCTGCAAAGAGAGAGTACTCCTAATAGAAATGAGGGGGGGGGGGCACCATTCAAAGCAGATCAGTGTGCATAAACACGAAAATGTTTTCACTTACCACGTACTTGACATTCGACAGCTTATGATATTTGCTATTAAAAAACCATTGAAATTCACTGAAAAAACCATAGGTTATAGACCATATATAGTTAGGAATTAGCATTTACAAAACCTTGAAAATTCACTGAAAAAACCATAGGTTATAGACCATATATAGTTAGGAATTAGCATTTAAAAAACCTTATTTTACTCACACAAAACCATTGAAATTCCATATATAGTTAGTTGCACTAACTATATATTGCGCACCCGCAATCCACTGCTGATCATGTCACATATTACATCATTCATGACATGGTCAGTGACATCACTGATGACATCACTGATGACATCTCAAATGACATCACTGATGACATCACTGATGACATCTCATTTGACATCAATGACCACATCACTGATGATATCATTCATGTGACAATACAATGCATCTCCTCACATTTTAATATAACCTCTGTTTCACCCAGTGTTAAATACAGAGTATAATTTTTGAAACCATTGACACACCAATACTAGTTACTACATACGTACTCACTGATTCCTACGTCTACACACACATTCACTCATTCACCCATACAATCATTCATACATACAATCACTCATACATACAATCACTCATCTTTACAATACTATCATATGCACTCATACACCTATACAGACACTCACACTCTGCCACTCATCCATGGAGTTACTCACACACCTAGTCAGTCCTGTAAAGAATCAATCACACTTCCATTTTCTTGTCTATACAGTTAAACATAGAGCACCTTACATTTTCAAACATATAGTAACACATACTTACCTTCTTATACAATCATTGATACAAGTACAGATTGATCTGCACAGAGTCACACACCTCCCAGCTAGCCACACACACACTCAGTCTCCCATACAAATACTTGGGCAATCAATCAATAACCCATATAGTTACTCATATAGCTACTGATCAACACATGCAGCAGTTTACAGAACAACAGACATAATGATGCACAAATTAAGACAGTTTAGTCACTAACCCATGCACTCAGTGAGACACATTTAATCACTCACTCATACAGTCAGTCATGCACCTACTAAATCCTTCGTCCAGACACTTACACATCCACTCATTCTTCAATATGTAAGACATATTTAAACTTTATAGAAACAAAAAATCACTGGATGTTGTTATCAGTGATGTCATCAGTGATGTCATTTGAGATGTCATCAGTGATGTCATCAGTGATGTCACTGACCATGTCATGAATGATGTAATATGTGACATGATCAGCAGTGGATTGCGGGTGCGCAATATATAGTTAGTGCAACTAACTATATATGGAATTTCAATGGTTTTGTGTGAGTAAAATAAGGTTTTTTAAATGCTAATTCCTAACTATATATGGTCTATAACCTATGGTTTTTTCAGTGAATTTTCAAGGTTTTGTAAATGCTAATTCCTAACTATATATGGTCTATAACCTATGGTTTTTTCAGTGAATATATATATATATATGTGTGTGTGTGTGTGGATATATGTATATATATATATATATGTGGATATATATATATATATATATATATATATATATATATATATATATGAACTTTTACTGTTTTCATAGAATATTTTTAGAATCAACCCTATTTTCTGCTTAAATCAACTGAAGCTTTTATTGCCATTTGTTCGAAGGCATGTATGTGAGTTTATCTTTGTTCAAAAACTTTCTCCAGTTTGGAGTAATGGCAACAAGAATAACTGGTTATGTCTATTCTAATTAAAGTTATAGAGGTATCCAAGGGGGTTAAACGTGAGGTAATGTTTCTGATAAAAATATTATCGATATTAGTATTAATTTGTACATGAAAATCAGCTATGGTAACAAGTTCTGTCAAGTAATAACCTCTGACTTGTACCACAATAGAGCAGGTTTGATGGGTGTTGTTAGCAATGGGGGTCTCTAGTTGGCAGTGGTATGTACCCTGTCCAAGTAGGGACCCTTTGTTCTAGTCAGGGTAAGGGAGTTACTCACCCAAGATAACCCCTGCCCACTCCCTGGGTACGTTGGCACAAGCAGTCAGGCCTATCTCAGAGGCAATGTGTAAAGCATTTGTACATAAAACACACAGTAAAACAGTGAAAACACTATAAATGGATACCATACCAGTTGAGAAAAAAAACAATCTTTATCTAAATCATACAAGACCAAAACGACAAAAATCCAACATGCACAGCTCAAGATATAACTTTTAAAAATTTTAAGCAATTCAGTCCATAGAACTCTATGGATGTGTTGATTGTAGCACAAAGTACCTTTGGCGCGTCAAAATTCAAAGCGAACAACAGCAGCAAAGAAAGGAAGCATCAGAAAACACATCAAAAGGTAAATTCTTGAGCACCAAGGGTATGGAGGTGTCAGTTCTGCTGCACACTGGAGAAGTCTTGCATTGTTTCCTTAGTTTGAGGAGAAGTGATGCATCAAATTCAAAAAGTGGCTCCTTACTGTGGAGCAATGCAATGGAAACTTGGTGAACAGGTGAAAATCCAGGCGCGTTGGGTTGATGCAGCGGTGAAACAGGCGCTGAGTTGATTCTTCCAGCAGTGGGTAGGTGACGCGTCAATTCCTTCAGTCGCACAGAAGGGCCTGCGTCGATGTCGGGGGTGTTTAAAAATGGACACACGGTGCTCTGAACTTCGGACTGCAGCAGATCTTCCAGCTGTGAACAGGTGCTGCATTGGTTTTTCAACTGCACTGAGGCAGTGTCTTGGTTTTTCAACCACAGGGCAGGCATGTGGCAGTAAAAATGGCACTGAAATGCGATGCATGGATTTTCCAATCTTGAAGCAGCAAAACCGCATCCAAGGGCCTTGAACTGGAGTTGGCATCACCTGGCAGGTCAGAACTCCCAGCAGGGGTGCTGTAGTTGAATTCTTTGATGGCCCTAGGACTTCCAGAAGGAGGCAAGAACACAGAAGCCCTTGGAGAACTTGGAAAGTAGGATTCTAGAAGGCAAAGTCAAGTTATTTCACTGCTCACAGACAGGAGCAGCAACTGTAGGCCAACCCAGTAAAACAACACAGCAAAGGGGCAGTACTCCTCCTGACAGCTTTTCAGCTCTTCTTCTTGGCAGGGTCCTCAGTCCAGAAGTGTTCAAATAGTCTGGTGTTACAGGTTCAATACTTATACCCCATTTCACCTTTGAACTCGGTATACTTCAAAGAATAGTCTTTGTAGTGCAGAGATCCTGCCTTGCCCTGGCTCCAGACACACTACAGGGGGTGGAGAAAGCATTGTGAGAGGACAGGCAAAAACCTAGTCAGGTGTCAGTGACAACTCCTCTCACCACTCTAGCTCAGGAAGGCCATTCAGCCTGGTGATGGGCAATCAGGATATGCAAGGACACCTCAGTTTCCTTTGTGTGACTGTCTAGAGTGAATACACAAACAGTCCAACTGTCAATCTTAACCAGACATGGATTCCACATGTAGGCAGAGGCACAGGATGGTTAAGCAAGAAAACTGCCATTTTCTAAAAGTGTCATTTTCAAACACACAATTTAAAAACAACCTTCACATAAAGATGTGTTTATACATTCTGAGTTCAAGGAACCCAAACTCCAAATCTCTATCTCTTCCCAATTGAAAGTTACAGTTGTAAGATGTTGCAAGGTAGCTCCAAAGATAACCTATGGGAGAGATAGTCCTTGCAATAGTGAAAAAAAAATGTTGCAATATCAGGATATGTACAAAAAAAAAACACCAGTACATATCCTACCTTTCACAAACACTGCACTTTGCCCATGGATCTACCTTGAACCTACCTTAGGGATGCATCACTTGTAATAAAAGGGAAGGTTTGGGCCTGGCAAGTGTGTGCACTTGCCAAGTCGACATGACAGTTAAAAATTGCCCTTGTACGCATTGCAGTGGCAGGCCTGAGACTTGTTTGCAGGGCTACTCATGTGGGTGACACAAACAGTGCTGCAGGCCCACAAGCAGCATTTGAATAACAGGCCATGGGCACACAAAATGGACTTACCTAGGGGCTAATCAGTAAATTAAATATGCCCGTCATGGATAACCAAACATAATAACAATTTACACAGCGAGCACTTGCATTTTAGCACTGATCAGCAGTGATAAAGTGCCTAGAGTCCTAAAGCCAACAAAAACAGGTCAGAAAAAACAGTAGGAAGAAGGCAAAATGTTTGGGGATAACCCTGCAAAATGGACCAGGTCCATCAGGTGTTCACTCTACCCTTGAGAATGTGCAGCTAGGTCCTGGATAGGACAGGGGCCCAGAGAAAACTCCAGGGGAAAGGGGAACCAGAAAATAGATTGAGTCTGCCTGGTCTATCAGCACATCATGATCTACCGGTTTCTTTGATTTACCGCTTGCATATGTTGAATCCCAATACAAACAGAAGAACAATTTTTATATTTATTGTATTTTTCCTTTGTTAACACCCTTACAGTGCACAGTTCTTATTATGTTCACTTGCAACATATACCTACTGCATATTCAACCTTTACTGGGCGGTCTGGGTCTTAAAGCAATTAGGTGTCAGAAAGCACTTACCAAGCACTCAAGATCCACAAGAGCAGAGCACGTTTCCGTAAATCACCACATACACTACTCACCACAAACACTATAATATGTTGGACAAATTGTAGAAGCTGGGAAAGGGGAACAGGATAAGAGAGAATACAGAGACAGTGAAGACTAACAATCCGCTGGGCATGGGCGTCTGCAGGTCAGGCTGTGTATCTAAAGGCACACAGGAGATCTTTAATAATATGTTGGGATGGTCCTACTTCTAACTGAAACAGTAAAAAGATATACGTAAATATATCTTTGTGTAACCAGCCCTCTGTGTTTTTTAAATCAAGCTGACCTTCCAGAAATGTAAATGTATGATATATAGGTGAGAATGTCAAAGCTCATCAACTACCCATGGCTTCCTGAATGTGCATCTCCTGATACTGGTTAGGTTTAACTAGAAACTAATGAACAATCATAAACATTCTATTCTTTCTAACTCATGTATCACTTACAAGAAACCATGTGTAGCTTAGATGCACGTTATATATACATGTAACAAAAACAATGTCTCAACAGGTAATATTTGGAAGACCATTAATAAAACTAGCACATTTTAGTTGCAAAAAGCAAGAACAGGGAGACTCAAAGGGTTTAGGAGAGATGCATTCTGTATTTAGAACAGGTATGAACAAGAGAACAGTATCAGCACTGTTTACAATTGAAGTGAGCATAACCCGCAAAAACTTGTGCACATAAGTCCTTGTGAAACAGAAGGTGAACGGCGCAAGTGACAAGAGGCACAGCGGAGAGTGGATAGACAATTTTATGAACCATATAGTTGTGCTGGGAGGTCAACAGTGTTTAGACCTGTAGTAACCTGTAGAACCAGGAATGGAAACAATGAGTCCTGGAAAGGGAATATAGTAGATGGTTCCCCTCCCATTGAGGAGACCGATGGACTCTAAATTGGAATTCCCTGCACAGGAACGCCTCCACCACAAGTCCCTGGAAGCCCTCCGCTTGACGCTGTGCTCAGCTCCCTGATCTACTGACACCAGATATCCATACCCCAATAAGAGTTAAGCTAAACTAAGCTGGACTCCCACAATTCACCAGGATTCTAAGTCCCACCAGCTCCCTAATTAGCTCTCTGGTGCGCCCCGGCCAGTGCTGCACCGTGACCACTGGCATCTATATTCCCCTCCAGGATCCATTGTTTCAATCCCTGGTTCTACATCAGGATCAGCACGAAAAAATTTTAACCTGGTCCTGAATATAACCTTAATTTACAGCAGGTCGTAATTCCCTTGACCTCCCGAGCGCAACTCTTGGCGCAAATCTACGGTTCACAAACTTTTCTATCCAATTTAATTTAATTTCTGTAAATAACTACTCGTGAACCAAAAAGTATCTCGTAAATATTGTTATTGTCTGTCCTGCTCCGCTCTCTGCTGTGTCACTTGCGCAGTTCATCTTGTGCTTCACAAGCACTTTTGTGCACAAATGTTTTCGGGTTACGCTCATGTCAATTTTAAACAGTGCTGCTTCTGTTCTCTTGTTCATACCTTCTCTAAATACAGAATGCTCCTTGCATCACTCTTAAACCCATTGAGACTCCCTGTTCTTCCTTTTTGTAACTAAAATGTGCATGTTTTCTTAATGGTCTTCCAAATATTACCTGTTGAGATGTTGTTTTTGTTACATACAGTCATCACCCAGGTTTCATCTAGGTATACTGGTGTTCTCCTGTTGTACGATTCCATCATATATACATGGCACATCAAATGGTACTTTATACAGTTATCCTTTTGAAATAATTCAAAAATATATATTTCTTGCCTAGATTCCTTAACTAATGATATCTATGCGCCAAAAATAGTTAAACTGGACTTGATATCCAGAATATGGCTCTCAAACTAAACTTTCTTCAGTAAACTCCAAAGGATACATTTGTCTTTTTAACATGAACCACAAATCAACAGAGGGTCCTGGCTACAGCTAAATTGTAGCACGATTGCTTTGTAAGAACACCTTGAAACACAAGCAAAGTTATACCTGATAATCCAAGATGGCGTTATATTCACCAATTAGACAAAAACTTTGCCAGGGAATGCTCGCCTGTTTCCAGTTTTCAGACTTTGAATAAGGCTATCCCTTGGTCTTCTGCAGTAACTGTTAAACCATGCAGAAAGAGGACCCTGGAAGCCCTGTGATTAGTCTTGGACAGCGGCCCTTTACATCACCTAAACAATCTTTCATGGTGCTTGGTAATGGACTCAAGGTCAGGAGTTCTTATCCAATGCCACCCATTACCTCCATACTATCAACCACAGGGCCATAGATCTTGGCCAGCTTATCAGGTCACTGCAAACCACCTCCCATTTTAGGGGTCACTTTCTATTAATGCGAAGTGGTTCAAACCTAGATTTGGAGCTGAAGGACTGATGGGCCTCAGAACCAGGCCTACTAAGGATCAAATGGGAAGCATTGTGATCACTGTCAAAGTGCTCTATAACCACCATGTCTGTGACAGAGGGGCACAAATGCACCGACAGAAAAATATAATAAATACTGACTCTTTTGCAACATGCTCTTAAAAGTGCTGGCACCCTTACAATCCAAGGTTTGTATTGAAAAAAAATAATAATAATAAAAAAAAATCTACCTTGCAGGCCCATATGCCAAAATGAAGGGATGAACTGATCAGCTGGTTAGTGACTAAGAAGCATCTTTTTACTGTGGCCAGAACTAACTGTGGGACACAGCAAGCAGTGTCTCCTTTTCTTAGATTAAAAGGCGCAAATTCTAAGGGTACGAAGGTGACATTAAAATCACTGGTGTTGAGTACCTTATCAAGCTGTTGGAGGGAATCTATAGCATTTCCTAAGGCATGCAGATTGTTGATGACATGTTGAAACCCCCCGGCATATTGTAAGTATTGAAGAAGAAGCATAGGGACCCACCCCCAGCAAGAGACACCCCCAACACATCTCACAAGTTAATATCAAGCCTCGTAATAATGAGGGCTAATGAATTTTTTATCCACATACTTAGATGATCTACTGGCTCACCCCTACAGAAGTAGCTGGACAGAAAAAGTAGTAAACCTGCACCTGAATACTGGCTTAACACAACAGGTTTCCTGTAGAATACAAATGTCATAAGAGTCAATAAATGTCCTCTAGTCCGGGTCTGACAATTTGGAGTTGAGGCCAGCAACTCAAAGTATGTTGGCTTTAGAATGAGTGCTTGACAAAGAGGACAGAGGCGAATGTGCCACGGGTACAGGCAAGTCTGAGGAGAAAGTCTGCAACAGCGTCATGGCAGCCTGATTTATTGGTGATGTTGCAGTGAAGGCTTGTACATCCTGTGGGTTTCCCTTTGTTGTAGAGGTTCCGGAGGTAGCAGATTCCAGCCTATTAGGGGCAACCAGGTATGAGGTGTGGCTGGAAAAGTCATTTGAGGAAGAGAAACTGGCACCCACAGTTGGATCTGTAACACAGACTCTCAGATGATGTATCTCAGTTGGAACGGAAGCAGGAGCATCAGATACCAGTCTAGAACACCATGAATCTTGATTATGGGAATTATAAAAGATATATTACCACAGATGCCTTGTCTACTATCAGTACTATACCCAGCCTTTGTGCGAGTAGTGAGAGTAGTGGGCTTATAGAAATTCCCCGGAGAGAGGGTAATATTGCGACTAACAGAAGTTGCCAGCTTGCTTAGGTGCCCGAAAAGCAATTCAACCAGAGGAGACTTGATATTCACTAGCATACAGTCCCCATCACAGTCTTTGGGGAGAAGACCTATCCAGGGTATTTTTTTTAATGGATAAGAGTTCCTTGGATAAATTCTGAGGCCTCCTGGCATTAGATTTTAACCGGTAAGCAGTTGTATTCTTCAAAGTCCCTGGATTTTCACTTACATTGAAAGGATGTTCAGGGACATCCCTCAAAACAATCAGCTAGAGTGTACTGTGGTGTACTACCATTTTCATCTATTACTTGTTATTTGTGTGCCTCTCTACTGCATATCTTATGGTTTAGAATGCAAGCATTCTGTTGGTGCTTCTACTATGTGCTTTGCTGTAATAGGATTGTTGGGGACAGTTGATCAGAATTCTGATGTTCAATTAGTGCTGATCCTCTGGGCCCGTTGTACACATATGCTGATGATCTGAATAAACTTCAAGGAAAAGCCTTCTCAAATTTTATCAACTTGTCTTTACATGTATACTCTGAGGGAAGTTGAGGGTAGTTAGTGGGGTATTTGGTAGAACGTCTGCCAGCATGGCTGGTTGAAATATCCCTCCCTCTTTCTGCCAATTGATCAACTACCCTATTAGCTTAACCTTGCCCTTCAGTAATGCAGCCTAAGCGCTGGTTACCATTAGATCCTGGTTGAGAGGAGAATTGGGATGAGATTGGTGGATTAGGCCTTCCAGGGATCTGCTGCAAGAGCTCTGCAGGAGGTGACAATGGACTTCCTGCACCTGTGGGAAGTGTGGACCTTGGTGACTTAAATTTTGATATAGCATATCGATGCAGTCCACTAAGGGTGCAAGTTCTGCCTTTAGGACGTCCCTAAATTTCCCTAGACAGGTCTCCAAAAACACATATTTGTAAGAAATAGAGTTGTTGGTTGACGGGGTGTGGCCACTGGTGAAGCAACATCCACAATCCTTGTCAGGGTGATGTCACAAGCAAACCCCAAATTACCCCGTGCTCAACTCTTTGGTAGCTTGACACTGAACAGTCAGGCTTAACTTAGAGGTAATGTGTAAACTATTTGTGCTTTTGTACAGGACAAGTTACCTTACTGTAACAAAAGAATCCAAAGAGGCTTTTTCATCTTTCTATGAGTGATGCTGAATGCATTGCAAATAGAAAGAAAAAGTGAGTTGCATCTCTTTATGGTAGGCGTACCGATTTCAGGCAATTCCAGCTTTACAAACCTCAGTATATTATGACTTGCATAAAATCAATGGGTACATTCAGAGGAACGCCCATGCTAACTTCTTTACAAAGTTATGCAAAGCTGTGCAAATCAGGCCTTGAGTGGCGTAATAATTCCCAAATAATCTGTTGTATTACCATGGATTAGTAGCATTTATTCATTTTTCTTATATTTTTTTTTATTGTGTTGCATTATAGAGCACACATATATATATTATATATATGTGCTCTAAAATAATTGCATTAAAAATTAAGAATGCCACAAAAAAGTATTTAGTGGTTTAATTTATTCATTCGTGCATTTACATTTTGTTTAAAGACATTTGTGACCATTTGTAGTTTGACTGTTGTTCAAAGTGGAGGTTAGCTAATAGTATCCCTTGGCTTCACTTCTGCCAGTCCTGGGAAGAATGACGGCAGATCCTGCAAGTAGTCTTCAGCCACGGTCCGTGGAGGGAGTTATGGTGGGGCAGGGAGGCGGGGAGGGGGAGGGGCGGGGTGGAGGGTGCTAAAAACCGGCATATGGATAATTGCAGGTAAGTAAACAATTTAATTAAAAAAACGAATTTCGTAGCCTTGCATCGCAAAGCGATGCAAGGCGCGCTACCAAATTCTTATTATATATATATATATATATAAAAATACTTATTAAAACAAAGTAATAAAAGTAGATACTTTGCCAGCAGTTCTTTTGTTTTAATGTGAAGTGTCCTGCACTGTATCTAAGTCAGAGATCACTGTAACCCCCTGTCCCGCCTGGGCTGGGACGTGGGGGTTTTCCCTTAATACTGGGGACTCTACAGTTGTATACGGCTCAAAGAGAAAGACAGGTGCCTTCAATAAAGGTTTGAGAGAAGGCTTTATTGGTATGTAAGTCTTCTTCATGTAACCCAAAGTAAACGGTTAAACAAAACAAAGGAGTCTTCTTCTTGGGTCTACGGGGAGAACAGTCGTCCTGGGGTGCGGTCCTGCTCCGGGCGTTTTCTTTCTGGTTCCGCTCCGGTACCGGCAAGGAAAGGAAACGACTGTCAGGATACATACATTGCAGAACTAGTAAAGGGGTCGGGGAGTGAGGGATGAACAGATCGTGCACTTTAGTCTACCCAGGGCTGGGGAAGTGCTCGTGCAGGGATAGTACGGGAGGGAAGTCTAAGCGGCTAGGCGAGACAGGGGATCGGTCACTGGTGTTTCCTCCTCCCGACCCAGCCCGCTACCCGGCCCCGTACCTCTTGGAGCCACGCTCCTCCCGTGGGAACGTGGCAGGGCGGCTCGTGGAAACGTTGGCCTCCTGGCTTGTCGTTCTCAGGGGTCTCGGCTCTCCGATACGGTTCCGCGGCTTCCTCCAGGTTCTCCGCTTTGCTCACCACGCCCTCCATCTCCATTCCAGGTGTGCCGGCTTTTGACGCCCTGGCGTCCTCAGGGGGCGGGGCCTCGGCACCTGACTCGAGGATCTTAAAGGGGCCGTCGTCCTTGCATTCCGGAAACCAAACCGAGGTATCCTCTTCTGTCCAGACTGCCGGTGGCTGCTGTGGGGACAAGGAGCATGGTAAAAGGGGTGTGGCCATCCACCAGTCATCCGTGGTCTGAGGGTCCTGCTCCCCTGCCCCGTCACACACCTCCCCCCCTGGCTTCTCCCGTTCGGGGAGAGGGAAGGACCTAGACAGAAAGTCCGCATTACCGTTGTTCTTCCCCTTACGGTGATGAACGGTAAAGGCATAGGTCTGGAGAGACAGGAACCACCTCAACACTCGGGGATTGTTACTACTGTTCTGATGTATCCACCTCAGGGGCGCATGATCAGTATGAAGGATGAATGGTTTACCCTCGAGATAATATCTCAACTTTTCTACGGCCCACTTTATTGCCAAAGCCTCCCTCTCTATAGTGGAATACTTGCATTCCCTCGGAAATAACTTCCTGCTCACATACAAGACAGGATGTTCCACCCCATCACTCCCGATTTGAGACAGAACGGCTCCTATACCCACATTGGAGGCGTCCGTTGCTAGGAGAAAGGGTTTCGTGTGATCAGGGGAAGCCAGCAGAGGGGCCGTGGTCATGATGGTTTTTAGTGTCTGAAAAGCCTGAAGGGTCTCAGGAGGGGGCTGTCTAAAGTCGCGGGGCCTCGCATTGTTTTTCAGGAGGTCTGTCAGGGGGGCTGCTTTCATCGCAAATTGAGGAATAAACCTACGGTAATACCCCACCAGTCCTAAAAACGCGCGCAACTCTTTTTTGTTGGACGGAAAGGGCACTGCAGTGATCGCTCGTACCTTCTCACTTTGTGGAGCGATTGCACCGTCACCCAGGACGTACCCTAGGTAGTTCACTGTCTTAAAGGCAGCGCGGGATTTCTTAGCATTGATATGCAGACCCGCTTTTTCCAAGGCTGTCAGAATGGTAGTCAGGTGTTTGAGATGGTCCTTCCAGTCCCGACTGTAAATCACTATATCGTCCAAATATGCCGAGCTGAAGGACGTATAGGGTTGCAGTACTAGGTTCATTAATCGTTGGAAAGTGGCCGGAGCCCCATGTAACCCAAAGGGAAGAACCGTGAATTCCTAGGCCCCTTCGTCTGTTACAAAGGCCGTCTTTTTTCTGTCCTCTTCACGAAGAGGCACCTGCCAATACCCCTTCGTGAGGTCTATAGTGGTGATGTAACTTGCGTCCCCAATTTTTTCTATTAAGTCGTCCACCCGTGGGATGGGGTAAGTATCAAAGTGGGACACTGCGTTAAGCGCGCGGAAGTCCATACAGAAGCGTTTGGACCCATCGGGTTTGGGGATCATCACGATGGGCGACGACCAAGGACTTTGGGAAGGCCGTATAACCCCTAGCCGGAGCATGTCCTGTACCTCCTTGCGTACCATTTCTTTGCGAGCAGTGGGAATTCGGTAGGGTTTTTGTTTCACCACTTGACCCGGTAGGGTGTCTATGCGGTGTTCTGCTATATTAGTTCTTCCGGGTAAGTCAGAGAATATGCGGGAAAAGGGACTCAGGGTTTCCGCTAACTCTGCCTTTTCCTGTGGGCTGAGTTCTGGGTTTACTACTAGCTGCTCCCTAGTGGATGCAGTGTCCGGACCTGCCCTCGCCACTAAGGGTGCGTCCCCCGGTATGGGTCCTAGCCATTCCTTGAGCAGGTTAATGTGGAAAATCTGGGTTTTCGTGGGAGACATTCGTAGCCGGTAAGTCGTGAGACCAAGGGTGTCGATTATCTGGTATGGTCCCTGCCAGCCCTGTTTCTGTTTGGTCATTCCAGAGGGAAAAAGCACCAAAGCCCAGCTCCCTCTAGTAAGGGTCCTCAACCTTTTCCCTTTGTCGTAGGATACCTTTTGTTTGTTCTGGCTCCTTTCTAGGTTGGAATACTCTAACTCTTGTAGTTTACCCAGTTTGGAGCGCAAGTGACATGTGTAGTCCAACAGGGACTTTTGTTCCTCGAGTTCCTCGTTTTCCCCCATATCTCTGGTTATCTCTAACAAGGAACGTGGCACTCTTCCATACAGGAGCTCGAAGGAGGAGCATCCCAGGCTGCTTTGTTTTTGGGCCCGAATGACATAAAGGGCGAGTGGTAGCAGCCGGTCCCAGGAGGGTCCCTCGGCGGATAACATCTTTTTCAGAGTTGTTTTCAGGGTTTGGTTGTACCTCTCCACCAGACCGTCGGTCTGGGGATGGTACACCGACGTCTTCAGGTGTTTCATATCCAGGGAGGCACATACCTCTTTCATCAACTTTGATGTGAACGGAGTTCCCTGGTCTGTTAGTACTTCACGAGGAAACCCCACTCTAGAAAACAATTCTACGAATTTTTCAGCTATATTGGCTGTGGTGGGGGTTTTCAGGGGAAAGGCCTCTATGAACCTGGTGGCATAGTCCACTATGACTAGGGCATATAGGTGTCCGCGACTTGATTTCGGCAGAGGACCTATAATGTCCATACCGACCCTTTCGAAAGGGACACCAATAATTGGCATCTTTTGCAAAGGGGCCATGGGGGGTCGGCGAGAGTTTTGTCTTTGACAAACTTCGCATTTGGCGCAATAGTCCTGCACCTCTTTATGTATGCCGGGCCAAAAGAAATAGCGGATTATGGTGTCCGTAGTTTTTTCTTTGCCTGCATGTCCTGCCGTCAGGTGGGCATGAGCAAAAAAAAGGACCTGCTCTCTAAACGACTGGGGTACCAGTAGTTGGTCTTCTCCGTCCTCTCTGCTTTGCCTGTATAGTAGGTGGTTTTTTATCACAAAGCGCGGATACGAAAAAGGGGGTTGGTCACTTGCACCCTGGGCGGCTTCCCATGCGTTCGTTAAGGTCTTGTCTTCTGTCTGGGCAAAACGGAAACTACGATCGATAACCCAGGGTTCGGGGGTCAGATAGGCAGGAAGGGTGTTGTCAGGGGAGGTACCAGAGAGGTGTTCTTTAAACAGTGATAAAAATTCAGGATTGTCTGTTCCCAGAATCATATCTTCAGGAAGGGAGTCCACCACCCCAACCCACACCCGGCAGGGTTCCCTATTTGGAAGAAGTATCTTGATAGAAGCAACCGGGTACGGTTTAACATCCCCATGGACACATCTAATATACACCGGCCCCATGGGATTCACCTGTTCGGGTTGCACAAATCTGGTTTGGATCACTGACTGCCTGCATCCCGAATCTAGTAACGCTTTGACTGTGTAACCATTCATCCTCATACTCACATAGAATGTGCTACCCATTTCGGCTGAATACAGCACAGTCCTCGGCATATAACCAACTTCCATTGGCTCCTCTGGTGGTTTTCGTTTGGGGCACATTCGGGCTATATGTCCCCATTCCCCGCAATCAAAGCACTGGGGTCCTCTGGTGATGGGGTGGGAAACCATGCTCGGTGGACGCAGTGGTCTAGGCACTTCTACTCCGCTTTTGAACTTTCTATCGAGTTTAGGAGGTGGGAGGCTTTTCTGCGTCTTGTCGGTTTCCCACGCGAGTGACTCGGGTTGTGCTCTCGCATACTGTGATGCCATTTCAATGGCGTGTTCCACGGTGAGCCCCACGTGCTGACGCAACCAGCGTTGGGTGGCATAAGGCAGGGCTTCCATAAATTGTTCCAGGTATATTTTCTTCAATATGTCTTCTTTGTTACAGATGTCCGGGCGCAGCCACTTATCGGCGGACATTTGCAAGCGGTAAAAGAGCGTTTTGGGGTTTTCTCCTTGTATGCCCCGTTCCTTCCGGAACCGCACCCTATAGGCTTCCTGGTCCAAACCCAAGTGGTCTAGTATTACCATTTTAATGGTAGCGTACGGGGTGGTTCCAAGGGGATTAGCCGCCTGATAGGCCGACTGGGCTTCTCCTGTTAGGAGGGGGGCTAAGAAGAAGGGCCATTTTTCCTCGGGCCAACTCAGAGCACGTGCTGCTCGTTCAAAGTTTGTCAGGAAGGCGTCTGGGTCATCCCCAGACACATATTTCTGGAGAGACACCCCGGGTGGATGGGGCGTGTGCGCTCTCGCCTCGCCATGAGCGACTAGGGGTGCCGGAGTAATGTTTTTGAGGGTTTCCAGCTGAGCCGTTATCGTATGGGTGAACAAGTCCCTATCGGCTTGGGCGGTGGTGATTTGGCTCTCCACAGCCTTTTCCAGTTTATCCTGTCCTTTGATCAGGTGATCGATGAGGGCCTCCATCTTGTCCGTACAGACGGATGTGGATCCCACTTCTGACACCAGTTGTCCCGCCTGGGCTGGGACGTGGGGGTTTTCCCTTAATACTGGGGACTCTACAGTTGTATACGGCTCAAAGAGAAAGACAGGTGCCTTCAATAAAGGTTTGAGAGAAGGCTTTATTGGTATGTAAGTCTTCTTCATGTAACCCAAAGTAAACGGTTAAACAAAACAAAGGAGTCTTCTTCTTGGGTCTTCGGGGAGAACAGTCGTGCTGGGGTGCGGTCCTGCTCCGGGCGTTTTCTTTCTGGTTCCGCTCCGGTACCGGCAAGGAAAGGAAACGACTGTCAGGATACATACATTGCAGAACTAGTAAAGGGGTCGGGGAGTGAGGGATGAACAGATCGTGCACTTTAGTCTACCCAGGGCTGGGGAAGTGCTCGTGCAGGGATAGTACGGGAGGGAAGTCTAAGCGGCTAGGCGAGACAGGGGATCGGTCACTGGTGTTTCCTCCTCCCGACCCAGCCCGCTACCCGGCCCCGTACCTCTTGGAGCCACGCTCCTCCCGTGGGAACGTGGCAGGGCGGCTCGTGGAAACGTTGGCCTCCTGGCTTGTCGTTCTCAGGGGTCTCGGCTCTCCGATACGGTTCCGCGGCTTCCTCCAGGTTCTCCGCTCTGCTCACCACGCCCTCCATCTCCATTCCAGGTGTGCCGGCTTTTGACGCCCTGGCGTCCTCAGGGGGCGGGGCCTCGGCACCTGACTCGAGGATCTTAAAGGGGCCGTCGTCCTTGCATTCCGGAAACCAAACCGAGGTATCCTCTTCTGTCCAGACTGCCGGTGGCTGCTGTGGGGACAAGGAGCATGGTAAAAGGGGTGTGGCCATCCACCAGTCATCCGTGGTCTGAGGGTCCTGCTCCCCTGCCCCGTCACACCCCCAGAGAGGTTTCTATGGTTATGGGCAAAACATACCAGATGTTAGAGAAAAGTAGATTCGTGGCGCAGCACTCAACCACTGTGAATTAATGCTGGAAGACTATCTTTAGAAAAGGAAAGGCAGCAACAGATGTCAACTACATCTGATTGTGACAGGGGATGACCCTTAATAGTGCAGAGGCTGATGACAGGCACCCTTCCATCATGCAAAGGTAAGTAAATCACCTATCAACTTTTTAAACTGTCCTATGAGAAGATCACTACTCACAGCAAGGGAGACATCAGTAGTCAATTGAATGAAGTTACCTCAAGGTCTTTTTGAGTTTAAATTAAGAATTAAATAAACAATATGTGTAGTCATGGTACGCAAAGCTCCGCTAAATGGTAAAATATCTCCGCCAGCACGCAAAAGTTCTGCAAGCACGCGGAACAAGCTTGTTCCGCCCGTTTGTGATGCTTTTTTCCTGTTCGCGAACGCTGGTTACGTGCTCGGGGAAAAATCTCTTGCGAACTAGCATTTTGAAAGGGCAAAGAAGCAAAAAATTCCACGAAGCCGCGGATCGCTGAATTTTTGGAAATTCCGCGTTCTCTGGGGAATGCGAAATTCCACAAAGTCCGGGAGCGGAATGGAATTTTCCACCCAGGCCTAGTCATAATAAGGGCCTTAGTAACCAGACATCCTTTTGAAATTTTGGGAACTCTCTCTGTGGGGAATGGCTGAATGAATCCACGCGCAGCGTGTATGTACTGCAACTTTTTCAAAAAATTTCATCTTTCTGTAATGGTAACATATTACAATTTAAGCCATTTCGGCAGAGCACCAAAAACCATATTACAGTAACGTTGTTCAGGCTAAAATATGAATACAAAGATGTTTTGCACTGTTTTGATACATTTTTAGAATGGTACTTTCCCTTTTCCTACGGAGGCTTTCTGCACCAAGGCAAAAATGAGAACGTTTTTGTGGAATGATAACTGAACACATATAGCACACGTTTTTTTTCTTATGAATCAATATTTTTGTGTCTTATATATTAAAAAATATAAAAAATTTGAGCAAAAACAACTTTTGTCAGAATTCCTCTCAGGTTGCAGAACATCTTGTCTGGTATAATCTGAAGCTTCATTTGTTTTTTCAGTGCTGGATACCGACAGGCCCTTGGATCAATAACAGAGAAGTTCCAGAAGAGAAGGCAGTTCTCCCAGAGTCCGCACCACTTTAGGGGCCCGGAAACAAACTATTGCAGCAAAGAATTAGATTTATGTTTTTATTAGAGATATTTCTTTAGCACAGATCTAGCCACCGGGGCAGAGGAGCGCTTTATAAGATACCTTGGGCTGCAGTGTATCATTATAAATATGGATGTTTCAAGACTTTTCAAAAGGAGAGCAGGTTGATACTGAGCAGACGATTCGCAGGTAATCGGTTTCAGAGTCTTGGGCTTGCCTGGAGAAGCCTTGGAGTATTTTTTTTCTCACTATTTGATTTCAAGGTCTAGGCGTGGTTTGCTACCGGTGACTCTCATCATTCCTGTTTATATATTATTTACTTTATGCAACAATTTAAAGTGTTGTCAGATTCCATGTTACGCCAAAATCAAATATACCGTGACAATATATTATTACAAAAACAAAATACAAAAAAAATGGATGAAAAACATCAGTTGTCAAACGCAACCCGGAAGGGAATTACTTGCAGGAGTGGTGGTTGCATTACACAGAAGGCAGCAGCCAAAACACTGAAAGGCATCACCGTCAGATGGAAAGCAAGCCCATCGAAAATGGATAAACAATTAAAAATGTATTGAAAGTAGAAAAGAAAAAGAGAAATCATTCCTAATTAATTCTGCTGCCCCGCGCAACCCCAGACTATTTGTAATCCTACAGGGAACATCTTTATTGATTGGGGGATGCTGCGGTAGACTTCTGATGCTTATCTCAGCATAAAAACAGGCTCTTGTGATGAGCAGTGATTTAATTAGATGACAATCACTGTTAACAATGCATAGCGAATACCAAAAATATGCACAGCCAGACTGGCAGTGATAAATGTAAACGTATAGCATTGACTTTCAGTAAAGTCGTCGTCTTGTATGGAGGCATGGCTCCCTTGTTGCCCCCTCTCTTGGAGTGACGGCTTTGTAATGATGTATGGCTGCGCTTTGAAGACCTACAGTATTTCAAGAGGTCTCCAACCCTTAGCAAAGCATGACACGATTTATGTGCACGGGTTGTCAAGATGGATGGGCGAGCGAATAATTAAGCAACTCTGCTGCTAACAAAGATTCTGCTGCATGTTTTTCCTTGGGCTCGTGTGGACAGACAGCACACATTGTTCACTATTTATTGCAAGGCTTCGGTAAAAAATATTTGTGAAATGATCCTGTGATCTCTCTACAAGGAGATTCTGGAGTTTCAGAAATCTTTGTAGGAAACGTGAACAAACAAATAGTGTACTAGCTTACAATTAATCAATCGTGATGCCTATAATAAAAGAACAGCACTTTCCAGTAGTTGCATGGTGCGGCCACAACGGCCGCCTAACTAACATTGTAAAAGGGTGATTTATTGATTGTCACTAATACAGAAATGTAAGCTATTTAGCTAATTTTCAGAGTAAGTGATCAGCTCTCGCTTTTCACCATGTCAAGATCAGGTGCTAGTTCGCCCCTAGATCTTTTTTAAAATCCCTAATCAGGGCTGGAAATCTTGACTTGTAAGAGTGCTGGTCTTTTCTGTGCACATGGTAAGGGTGGTGAATCAACGTGAATAGGACTTTGAATACAGTGATTGTCTCCAGACACCTCTCAGCAATCCCACTGTGTGGGGCTTACAGGAGGTAACAGGAGGGGTTTCTGGCCCCCAAAGAGCCTCAGTAGGCAAGGGGACTTCCTCCCCCAACCAGTAGTGCACCAGAAGGTATGTTTTGAAAGTGCTGGGTAATGGGGACATGGCCTCCGAAGACCTCTCAGCCATCCCGCTATGCAGGACTTACTGGAGGGCAGATGAGGTCTTGTTGACCCCAAAGGACGCTCTGGAGCCAAGGGGTCTTCATTCCTCAACCAGCAGTGCACCAAGAGGTGAATTTGCAGAGTGGTGGAGAGTGGAAGAGTGGCCTCTAAAGACCTTGCAGCACTCCCGCTATCTGGGACTTACTGGAAGTAACAGAAGGGGTTCCTGGCCGCCAAGGATCCTCAGCATATAAGGGGGATTCAGTCCTCAACCAGCAATGCACCAGGAGGCGTGTTTGCAGAGTAATGGAGAAAGGGGGCAGGGCCCCTGGCGACTTGACTGTCCCACATGGTTTTTTTTTATGGACGGTGGGTGAGTGGCCTCCATTCCCAAGGGTTGATTTGGGCCCGGGGACCCCATCCCCCAGGGCCAGGCCTTTTTCTTATTGGGAGGGAGGCTGCGTGGCCAATATCCGCAATTGAAGCGGAGTGACAAAAACTCCATGAACTCTACAAGCAGAGCACAGTTTATCGCCCACCCTTAAAAATGGAGCGCTGTAAACCGCGTGTCTTTTTTAGATTTTGCCACAGATTTGGGGGCCCTCCAATACATTTGTGGCAAAATTGAATTAAAAAATGTTTTCAACCACCGGTGGTGGGGTGGGGGTCAAGGTATTCCTACCCTGCCCACTTTTCTTTATTTTTTAAAATTTTTGGTGGGACTCAGCTTGAGGCAGAGTCCCAAGATGGCTGCCAACACTTCCTGGTTGAAGTGTTGGCAGCCAATCAAATATCAGTAGGATCCACAAGTCCATTGCAAGGACTCGCATCCCAAGATATCTATATTTTTTTAAACTTAAATACCTCTGAAACTATTGAATTGGTTTACTGCAAATCACAAAAAGCAAGCTTTTTGCCAAATTTGGTGTAATTCCGTTCTGTATTTCGGGCTGTAGTCATGTTAAAAAAATGAAAAATCCCCATAGAGATATCATGGGGAAAATGGGTTTAATGACATCCCTTTTTTCTCCGCACTTGCTTGACAGATCACCCCCAAACTGTCAACACAACAGCTAAACCAAAAAGGGGACTGTTTTTGAGAATCTCATGAAGATTCGTCAAGTGGCGCCAAAGTTCTAGGCAAAACAAAAACATATTTTTTCTTTAGAAACTTTGGTCCTAGCTATAACTATAGACTGGCGACCATTCCAGCATTTGGCCAAATTGGGTCCGGGAAGGTACATTGTTGGAGACAGTCATACAATTCCTACAATGTCATTCTGTTGTACCATCTTTCTTAAGATGGCTTTATGGGTGCACCACATGGTGAATAGGAACCGTGAAATGGAGAAAACAATATGCATTTGTCTGTCAAATTTCAACAGCCTATACACTTCGCTATGGAATATTAGGCTCTGGGATGGACCAAAATTGGTCCTCCTCGTCCAATGTGCCTGAGGCCAGACTGTGCAGGGGCTCAAATTGGCAGTTAAAGTCGCCACCAATGATTACCCCACAGTTTGAAGGGATGGTTGGGAGAAGTGTGTTTAGTTGGTCGAGAATGATGGACTCTTTACCACGGTGATGGTCGCAAATAAATGTTTATTAAGAGAATACTTGATATTGTCCGAAAAGTTAAACTGACACAAAGAATGTCTGGTGAGGAACTCTCTATTTGTTTTGCCTCACAACCCAGGTGAACTCCAACCCGAGTGGACAAGCCCCCTGACGGTCTACCTCTCCCCGCATGGGTAGCTGGGATACTAATAACCGCATAACCCGATCTAAAATGGTTCGTCCCTAGCCGATGTTTCATGGAACATGCAGATCTCGTGATGTTCAATGAAGAGTCCCCAGTCCGGGCTTTCCAATTTGGAAGCAAGTCCCGCTATGTTCCAAGAAGGTAATTTTACACTTGGGGGGTGTAATAGATTTACCTGTGAGGGGAGTTCAATGATATTGCTCACTAAAGAGCACTCCTTTAAACCAGGAAAACTTGAGATGGGTTTCAAAGTATTGGTGCTTTTGGTAACTAGTGGAGAATCTACTTCCCAGAGTGATGATTTAGCTATTAACGTGTCCTTATATGGTGTGTAATTATTCCGTGTGCCCGTGGTGTCTGTCATCAATTTGCCCTCAGGTGAACTATGTTTTCCGACTTCGTTGACCTGAGCCATGGCCGCAGGCTGAGTTGGGGCGTCTCTCCAATGATCGATCCCCCTTGGCTGGGCAGTGCGTACTCTACAATGCGCTCAATCTTTGATTTGAGGCTCTGCCTTCCAGAGTCAATCCACTGCCTGAAGAGGACTGAACCTATTGGTCACTGGGATATTAAAATACAGTGGAGACGATTGTGCCTGCACAATTGGGGAGAATTGGTTGTTCTGTTACCTTTCCCTCCACATGTGTTTGTGTCCTCTAGGTTTTTGCTGAATCTGGCCTGGGGGGTAGAAATAGGCTAAGGGGCCTGAGCTAATGGACACCCCAATCCTATAATAATGTTGATCTAAGAGGGAATCTACAAGCACCATATTTCGAAAGTTTACCACAACACAGTCACCAGATATATCTATCGGCCTCCATCCTATCCAAACCACCCTGCGAATCATGAGAATTTCATCTATGCCTCTATAGGGGAACTGTTTGTGGTTAACTAGCCAGTGTAGGTATTTATTCCTTAAATCAAAGTAGGATTCCCTGGACCCTCTTTTTAGTTCTGGGACTCCAGCTAGGATGACTACATAGGGGGATGAGGCCGGGGGAGATTGATGCATGGGAGGGCAGTCCCTACCTCGTGGGGTCCCTCTTGTACCACACTCTTCTGCCTGGCCCTCTCTCCAGTAGGATTACTCACTGGGGGCCTTGCTACCCCTGGGTCGCTGGCTTTACCCCACTGTGCCCCCTGACCTTCAGTACTACTTCCTTTCCCCAACCCCTTGCAGCTACTAGGTTGCTTTCCCTCCTACTCCTGAATGGGTTGTGGTACCTTATTGGGAGGGGGGTGTTGGCCTTTAAGGGCTCAGGGCTGGGGCTTGTGGGAATCATTATATTGGCTAATTCCTTTTCCCTCAAAATCACCTCAGTCCTGTCCATCCAGCATTCTACCAATTTGGCGAGGCTTACAACCCGACCCCACAGGTTTTTTAATTCATCCCTCACAATTGTCCTAACTTGGACCTGCATGTCCACCATCGCGTCCATAACCCAGGCTGGCTGTTCTAGGCCTCCTTTGAGTGGTGATCTTTGGTCGTCTGCCCTTGCAGCGCTCGGAGTCTCAGGGGTTGGGGCTTTACGTTTGGGCCCCTTAGATGCAGTGGTTGTGGGTTCCCTTTTTTAGGACGGGCACCCCCTGGGTGTAGTTCATCCCTCCTGCTCACCGCATGGGTTCTTGGGACACTGTATGTGTGTTCCTGGTTGGTGGACAGGGGTGATCTTTTTATGTCAAGGGGCCTGGGGGGAGCAGCTAGGTCTGGTGTATTGGACAATCATCTTTCTGTTAGTTTGATCTCAGTTGCCACTACACCATTGGCTCTCTGTAACATACGGTCTATTGACGTTTGCTGGACAGAAGAGGCCGGTTGCACTGTTGCACCATTAGGTTTCCCCACCCCATTTTGCAAGGAGGTCAAAATAATACCTACTAATATTCTGTGCCAGGGGCCTAGAGTCACTGACCTTAATGTGCATCTTTTGTATAGTCTGTTCTCCAAGGATTAATCTGTCTCTCCTTGGGGAGCTTAGAAGTGTGGCCCAACCCAGCCTCTTACGGCCACTGACGGGCAAGGACAGGCTGTGCCCGGGCACGGCCCGTGCGCGTCCCGCGCCGCGGTGAGTGAGGCTGCTCTTTGTAGATCAGTGAGGGCTCCTCCCCCTCACCTGTTGCAGCTGTATCAATGGGGACGTAGGTGATGTTAGCTCCTGTTGCACCCTGGGACTTGTGGTCCCACCAGGGTGGATGGTGACCCCAAGGGCTGCTGTGAGGTGTGCTATTAGCTGGGAATCATCCGTGGCCCTGGGCTTATGCTCCCACCAGGGTGTTTGTGCCAGAAAAATATAAGGCAGTGAGCAGCAAGTCCACTCTTCCACTTTACAACACTCTCCTCAACTGTACTCTGCAACACTCTACATCACCCTCATCACCCTAAATCACCCTACTCCACTCTAAAACACCCTACTCTATGACACCCTAGTCTCCTGTTTGAGATTCCATTCCACTTTTCAACTCGCTGCTTCAGTCTACGATACTGTCCTCCACTAAATGAACATCATTCCACTACAGTGCATAACACTTTATGTACTGTACAATACGCTACTACACTCTACTCTACTAGATTCCAATTTTAAACACTCCTGTCTATGACAATAGACTTTACAACACTCTCCTCCACTGTACTGTATGACACTCCAAATAGCAACTCTCCAGTTGCGGCACTGGACTGGACTGGACTGGACAACGTATTTTAATACATTTTTTAAAGAAGCATCAAAGGTAAATGAAAAAAAAAAAGGTTAAAGTATAGTTATATATAGGAGCATTTATTTTCCCTCTACAAACCGTGTTTAAACTACACAAACTTTAAAAATTCTAAAGTTATAGTTATAACTTTCATTTACAATTCATCCCCCACCTTAGAGTTATCATAAGTAGCGGACCTCGTTACACACTCTATTCAGCTCACTAACCGCACAACTCTACCATGCACTGTATTGTGACAAATAAAGTAATTTGAGAAGTTATGTGTTGTTTTGAGTGCTGTGATTTCACATGCTAAAAGTGAGACAGTACGCAAGAGTATACTCAGTGCATGGAAAGTTATGAATTATAATTAATGTAGTGTGGCGAGGGAGGTGACAGGACTGTGTTTGGAGGTGGGCGATTTATAGTAATTTGAAGGTGGTGCGTAAATTATAAATTGAAGTTGAAAATATAACTTTACTATTTTTAATGTTTGTGTTTTTTAAGTTGGGTTTGTTTAGAAAGAATACGTAAATTATCCTTAACCTTTGTTTTTTCATTGTATGTTAAGGGTTTTTAGTTTTTTATTGAAAATGTGCTTCAAACTGCAGTTTGGAGTGTCATTTATTGGAATGTCATAAAGTGAAGGAGAGTGTTGTAGAGTGGAGTACTGTAAAGTGTAATAGAGTGGAGTGTTATAGTATACAGTAGAACAAAGTGTTATATAGTGGAGTGGCATGGTGTGGCGTATCGTGGACTGGAGTATCATAGAGTGGAGCGGTATGTAGTACAGTGTAGTGGCATGTCAAACAGTAGAGCTGAGTATTGTATAGTGGAGTGTCATTAACTGGAGTTTCATGAAATGGTGTGTGGTAGAGTGGAGAGTCATGAAGTAGAGTGCCCGAGTAGCACAGACTGTAACAGAGTGTTCTAGAGTGTTCTAGAGTGTAGCAGTGAGTGGAGTTCAGAGGAGCAGAGTGTCATATAGTTCAGTGATGTCGAGTGTAGTGTTGTGCAGTACAGTGGAAGAGAATCTCATATAGTGTAGTGTTGTTAAGTGGAATATCATTATTTGTGAGAACGCAGTGCATGGTAGAGTGGCGAGTTATAATTAGTGTTGTCTGGTTAGTGAGCTGAAAAGAGTGTGTAACGAGGTCCACTACTTGTAATATTTTGAAGTTTGTGGATAAATAGAAAACAAAAGTTATAACTATACCTTACAGTTTTTAAAGTTTGCGTAGTTTAAACCTAGTTTGTATAGGGAAATACGTTTTTCATAACTATAACTAAGCTTTATCCTTTGTATTTTTTTCCATTTAATTGCTATGTTTTAAAAAAAGTTTCAATAAAAATGTGTTTCAAATTATAGAGTCCAGTGTTACAAGTGGAGAGTTGTTATGTGGAGTGTTTAGAGTACAGTGAAGGAGTGCGTTGCAAAGTCCATTGTCATAAACAGGAGTATCCCAGATTGGAATCGAGTAGAGTGTAGTAGCGTATCGCACAGCATAGTAAAGTGTTACATAGTGTAGTGGCATGGTATCTCATGTAGTGGAGTCAAGTATCGTATACTGTAGCAAAAAGTTGTACAGTGGAATGGCATGTTGAACAGTAGAGTAGGGTGTTGTAGACTGTCATATAGTGGTTACAGTGCAGTAGAGTGGAGTAGGGTGAAGTAGAGTGTCAGAGTGGAGTATCATCAAGTGGAGTGTCACTGTGGAGTGGAGTTAATATAGAGTGAAGGAGAGTACACTGGACTGGCATGGAGTGGAGTAGTGTACAGTAGAGGGGCACAGAGTGTAACACCGTAGAGTGGAGTAGCGCATACTGGAGCAGCATACAGGGGAATGGAGTAGAGTTTAATTTTGTATAGTGTAGTAGTGTACAGTGGAGTGGCATAAAGTGAAATAGCATATAGTGCATGTTAGACCTGGCACCATTGACGTGGGTCTCCCTTCCATTTTTAGTGGTGCCTTATGTATTTTTGCTGGTATTAGATGCTTTATGCACTGTGCCACTGCTATACAATGCAAGTGCTCCCTATTGTAAACTGATGTATTAATCAGTGGTTCCATGTTTGGCTATTTGGTTTACTTGTCAGACCCTAGTCTAGTGCAGTGAGTGTGCCCAGGGCGTATAAATCCAAATGCTGCTGGTGGGTCTGCAGCACTGGTTGTGCCACCCAAAGAAGCAGCCTCGTAAGATGTGTCTAAGGTCTGTCATTGCAGAGACTGCGTGCAGTCTAGTACTGTCATGCTGACTGGGCAAGTGCACCCATTAATCAGTCACTAAACCTTCCCTTTTCTTCATATCAGTCACCCCTAAGGTAGGCCCAAGGTCAGAGTGCATTGTACGTATAAGGTAGGACAAGCCCTGATGTGTGTGGCATGTCCTAATAGTGAATTACAGCCATTTTCGTTTTTCACTATTGCAAGGCTACCTGTTCTCCATAGGCCAGAATGGGCTGTTAGAGTTATTACATTTTATAATCCTAACTGTCTCAGAGAACATGGTAGAAATTCGAGTTTAGTATGCCTGAACTCAGAATAATAAAATACATATTTTAGTAAAGTTTATTTTAATATTCTGTGTTTGCAAATACCAATTTTAGAAAGTAGGTATTTGCTTGTCTAACCATTCAAACCTGCATCTGCTAGGTTGTGTATTCCTATGTCTGGTTTTGTGAGTGACAGGGCTGGGGAATTCCAGGAGACAGGCTGAGTCACCCAGTGGTGAATAGAGAGATCTGCATCTAGATGGGAGGGAGGAGTTGCACCTGAACCTTGAATAGGTCTGTGCCTGCCTTCCACAATGCTGGCTCCACCCCCTGGGGAGCGGCTGCTGTCTCTGCCCTGCACACTGAAAGAAGAGAAGGAGTCCTGTAAACAAAGAGCTCCAGGACTGTACTTGCCTTCCACAATGCTGGCTCCACCCTCTGTGGGGCGTCTGATGTGCATGCCCTGCACTGTGAAAGGAAAGGAGAAGTCTGGTAAACAGAGTGCTTCAGAACTGGTTTGGACTGGGCAAAGGCACCTCTCCCCTCAGATAACAAAGGATTTTGGGTTATAAATATTGGGACCCTGATCCCATGAAATTAGATCACTTTGGACTACAAGAAGAAACCTTTACTGAGGAGAGGAACCTGAAGAAACTGAGGAGAGACTATTCCCAAGCTGAAGTGCTGCTTGGGGGATTAGCCTGCAGTGGTTGCCTTACTGCCAAAGGAAGGAGAAAGGAACTTTATGTACTTTGCTTTCAACTTGTGAAGGATCTCCAAGGGCTTGGAAGAGAGCTTGCCTCCTGCTGAAGTTTCAGGGACAACAGACTTCAACCCCCAGCTCCCCAGAGTTCTTTTTGAAGTGCCTGCTGCTGTTTTGGGCCTTCTGAGGAACTGCATGTCGCAAGGAGCTGGAAGCACGACTCAACGAGAAGAAGCGTGTCGCTGTCGCTGTGCCGGTCGTCACAACTCCGAAGGAGGATGTCGTCGCTGGAACTGTCGCACTGCACCGTTTTGGAGAAAAGCACGCAGCAACGAAGAGGAAGCGTGTTGCCATCGCTGCTGCTACCGTCGCAACTCCGAAGGAGGGTGTCGCCGCTGTAGTTGTCGTACTGCACCGCATCAGGAGAAGAATCTCGCAACGAGGTTGGAGTGTGTCACGATCGCTGTGCCTGCCGTCGCAATTCCGAAGGGTGGTGTCTCCGCTGGAACTGTCGCACTGCACCGCATCGACCAAGAGCACCTCGCATCCCCGTGAAGCGCACTGCCATCGGAGGTGCTGCCATCGCATCTTGGATGTCAACGCTTTAGTTGTCGCATCGAGAGGAAGCTTCACACATCGTGGGAGAAGAGCGTCGGCGCTGGGGCTGTTGTCGTCGCATCGTAAGGGTGTCGCCGCTGCAGTCCATGCATCGAACCGAGAGCTTCTCGCTTCCCCAAGAAGAGTGCCGCATCTGGAAGATCTTCACGTCTTTATTTCTTTGTATCTGAACTTTGCCGCATTTCCCAGAGCTGCGACATTGCTTGTCGTGGAAGCGCAACGCAACTTAAGGTACATTGACGCAGAGTGTGGCATCTAAGAACTAAACTGAACTAAGCTTAAATCTACCATCTTAAAGTAATCATAGTGTGTATTTTTGTCATTTATGGTCTTGTGGTAACTCTATATAAAGTCTTCCTATTTTTGCTATAAAACCTGTGTGGTGTCCATTTGTAGTGTTGTCACTGGATTACTGTATGTGGTCACAACTGCTTAACTTACAACGCCTCTTAAGTAAAGCCCTTCTGCTCGTGTCAAGCTACCAAGGGGATGAGCAGGTGTAATCCCCTTATACTGACTAGAGGAGAGGGTCCCTATTTGTCACAAGTACCTACCTGTGCCTACTGGAGACCCCCAAATCTAACAGTGTAGTAGTGTACAGTAGAGTAGCGTGAAGTGGTTTAGACTGGAGTGGTGTATGGTGGGGTGGAGCAGAATGTAACAGCATACAGTGGAATTGGGTACAGTGGAGTGGGGTAGAGTGGAATACCACACAGTAGAGGGGCAAAGATTGAAGTTGCATACAGTGTAATAGCATAGAATGGAGAGGCGTACAGTGGAATAGTGTAGAGTGGAGTACAGTGGCATGGCATAGAGTAGAATAGCATAGAATGAATTAGCATATCGCAGAATACTGTAGAGTGGAGTGGTGTAGAGTGGAGTGGTGTAGACTGAAGTAGTCTACAGTGGAGTGGGGTAGAGGGAAATAGTACAAAGTGGAGTAGTAGCCATGGCCTAGCATACAATGGAGTGGCATAGAGTGGATTGGTGTACACTGGAGCGGGGTAGAGAGGAGTAGCGTATAGTTTAGTGGCATACCGTGGAATATTGTAGAGGGGAGTTGTTAGACCTGGTACCTTGGTGGGAGTCTCCCTTCCACTTCTTGCTGATGTGCCTCATGTGTTTTGCTGGTGTTAGCTGCTCAGGGCACTGTGCCACTGCCAACTAGTGCCACAGTGCAAGTGCTGCCTATGAAAAGTGTATACATTGATTGGTTTCCATGATTGGCTTATTTGGTTTACTGTCAGTCCCCAGTAAAGTGCACCAGGAGTGTCAGGGCTTGTAAATACAAATGCTGTTGGTAGGCTTGCAGCACTGGTTGTGCCACCCACAGAAGTGGCCTAGTAAAATGTGTCTAAGGTCTGCCATTGCAGAACCTGCGTGCAGTCTGGTACTGTCATGCTGACTGCGCAAGTGCACCTACTTGCCAGTCCCTAAACCTTCCCTTAACTTCATATTAGTCACCTCTAAGGTAGGCCCAAGGGCAGGGTGCATTGTAAGCATAAGGTAGGACAAGCCCTGATGTGTGTGGCATGTCCTAATAGTGAATTACAGCCAATTTCGTTTTTCACTATTGTAAGACTACCTGGTCTCATAGGCCAGAATGGGCTGCTAGAATTATTACACTCGATAATCCCAGCAGGCTCAGGGAACATGGCAGAAAGTCAAGTTTAGTATGCCTGAACTCAGAATAATAAAATACTTCTTTTAGTAAAGTTTATTTTAATATCCTGTGTTTGCAAATGCTACTTTTAGAAAGTTAGTATTTGCTTGCCCAACCATTTCAGCCCGCCTCTGCTAGGATGTGTATCTGCTGTCTGGTTTCTGTGAGTGACAGGGCTGGGGATGACAGGTGGTGAATAGGGGGATTACACCAGGATGGGTGGGGGGAGTGCCCCTTGACTCTGAATAGGGCTGTGCTCTGCCACCTCAATGCTGGCTCCACCCCCTGGGGAGCGACTGATGACTCTGCCCTGCACCTTGTGAAGAGAGAGGGGAAGACTGTCAACAGAGTGCTCCTGGACTGTACTTGTCACTACAATGCTGGCCCCACCTCCTCCGGAGCTTCTGATGTCCCTGCCCTGCTCGCTGAAAGTAGAAACCAGTGTCTGTAAAACAAAGTGCTCAGAGACTGGACTGGATTAGGCAAAGGCCCCCCTGGCCTGAAAGAACAAAAGAAATGGTGTATAAAAAGAGGAGCCCTGCTCCAAAGAAATCAGATCCTGTTTACGCCAAGAAGAAACTCTGCCTAAAGAGAAGGACCTGGGAAAGCCTCATGGAGGATAATTGTCTCTAAGCATGAGAGACTGGCCTGTGGTGGGTGCCTTGCTGCAAGAAGGAGAGAGGAGAAAAGACTGAAGGACTTTTTGAATTCAACTTGTGCATCTTTGTGAAACAATCTCCAAGGGCTTGTCTGTGAACTTGCCCCCTGAACTGCGCCCCAGGAACATTGGGCGCTACCCCCCTGAAGGAAGAGCTGGTGACCGTGCTGCTCATCTTTGCAGCGCTGCCCACGGAAAACCGAGTGTGCTGGGCGCTGCCATCGCGCACTCTGAAGAGTCTGGGCCACCCCCCCAGGCCTTGCTAACGCACCGTGACTTCTGCCGCCGAGCCGTAGCTCACAACGCCAAGCCAAGGACCCGCCCGGTCTGAGCATCGTGTCCCTGTGGTCCCCGAGCCATAGGGTACAAAGTAAAGCCGGATTTCGCCTCAACTCGCCCCCATGCAACGCCCTGCTGGAAACGCCTAGCCGCTGACTTCGCATCAAGCCGCTGCAGCCCCCCCTTCAGAACCGGAGCGTACGCCGAGATCGAGCACCTGCCCCACAACGCATTGCTGCCCTCAACGACCAGAGCCTGCTGAGCCATCGAGCCGTAGATCGCGTCAACAGAGGAAGGCACCGCTGCGTGGGACGTCAGACCGTCTTCTCTCCGTCTGCACCGAACAACTAAGAAAAGGTACTGTGCCTCCCAAGCCCCGAACTGTATGCTGTGCGAGTCTCACTCCCAACAACGACTCGCACCGCCTCGCTTTATTGAATCTGCCCTGAGTACGTCTGGATCGTACACCGCGCTCTGGACTGCAGTGTCCGTGCGGCGCGTGTACTTGGAACGCACCAAGGTACGAGCACACTAGTCTGGTACGACTCGTACACCCTGTTTGCATCGCCTACGCAACAACCATAGAGACAGTGCCTGAAGTACAGTGAAGCCGTTTTGAGAGGTATTTAACCCCTTCCAAAGACTGAACATTGCAACTAAGGCCTACAACCTGCTGTAACATTGTGGCATCATTTTTTTAGAGTTACTGGAACCATTATTATATGCTAAGCCTGTATTCTGAAGCCTGCTGAGGGTTTTTATATAAAAGAATATATTTTTACAGTCTTGTGTCTCTGTGTAGTGGGTCAATAGGTCACTGTGTATGTTCTGACAAATGCTTAGCCATATGTACTCTAGAGATTAGTCTTGTCTGCTCGCGCCACGCCACCTAGAGGGTGAGCAGGGGTTATTTCTAGGAGTAGTCCTTTGCTCTGACTAGAGGAGAGGGTCCCTGTTTGACACAAGTGTATACCTGCGCCAACCAGAGACCCCCAATTCTAACAGAAGTGATGTACAGTAGAGTGGGACAGACTGGAACTGCATATAGTAGAGTAAACTGTACAGTGCAGTAGCATACAGTGAAATGGTGTAGACTGCAGTGGCCGCGCCGCCCCCCCTCCCACATTGAATTTTGGCTGGCCCAGGGGGATGGGGTCCTGATGATGTCATAAGTGATGTCATCAGTGATATAACTGACCATGTCAAGAACAATGTAATATGTGTGGTTATAAGCAGTGCAATGTGGGGTCAAACATTATAGTTAGCTCAGGTAATGATAACTGCAGCATTTCTATGGTTTTGTATGTATGAAATCTGAGCCTAACTATAATGTCCCTGTAACCATTGTTTTGAATGTCTAAGGGTTATTTAATTATATTATCTAACTATAAAGTCCTTGTAACCTTTGATTTTTGGTAAATTACTAAGGCTTTTTAAATTTTACTTACTATCTGTAACCTGTAACCTTTGAGAGTGAGGGTGCGAGAGGCTGTATAGGTCACTGAGTGGGTGTGTGAGTGGCTGTATGTGTCTGTGAGTGGATGTGTGAGTGTCTGTTTGGGTCTGTGAGTAGGTGAGAGTGTATGTTTGGGTCTGTGAGTGAGTGTGTGAGGCAATCTTACTGACCTTGTCAGTAAATTGCTTCCTTCACTGCACAGCTCAGCCTGGTAGCTGTTGCCCTCTGACCCTTCCAAGTTCTGTGTTTGAGGCACTGATCCCTGGTTGTCCAGTGGGGAGCATCTCTGCTCTGCATTCTGCTCTTTTTTACCTATCTTTTTTCTATCTATTGCTTTTTCCTTCAAGTATTGCTTTTTCACTATTTATTTCTCCTCTTTGTTGCAGCATTATTCCCTTAACCAGCTCTTGCCGCTGCTCGTCCCCTGCGGCCCGCCCTCCTCCACCACAGTTTGTTCTGCCTTCCGCCTCCCGGCTGTCCATCTCTCCCCAACACTACTTAATGGCGGCTGAGCAGCAGGAACACTGCTGGCGCATGCCAGTCTGCACCCATCCATACCTGCACCGTACCCAGTGCCAAGGACCCTGGTCCTTGGACCATTCACAACTACCACTCCAGCACCTTCCACGCCCTCAACACTGGACTTTCCACCGCCTGCCATCTTACGGCTCTGAAGAACTCCCAAGTTCTATTAAACTGCCGCAACTGCAATGGCTCCTTCACCTGCCCTCACACACCAGACCCACTAATCACAGGAACCTCAAGAACTGGACACAACAACCTCTCATGCGTTCCTCTCAACACCCACCCCTTCAAAAGACACGCCGTGAAGTTATGGGGACTGCTCAACTCTGTCTCCCCCAATGTCGCCTTCTTTACGGAAACCTGGAAGAACCCCACACCAGCCCTCAACATCGCAACTGCCATCCCCAACAGCTATAAATCATCCACAATGACCACGTCAACCGACGAGGAGAACGCATCACCATTGTACACAAATACACCCTCTGTTTCACAACCAGCTTCGATGACCACCAACCTGGCATGGAGCATCTCCATTTTCAGATCCAGGCCAACCTCGAACACCACCCTCTGCAGACCCCGCTCCTTCCGTAAAGCCATAGCCGACTTCATCACTCACCATGCTCTTACCTCAAAGGTCTACATCCTCCTTGGCAACCTCAATTTCCACCTAGACAACATTGATGACCACAACACCTCATCCCTGCTGGAGAGCCTCGCACTCATTGGACTCAGACAACTTGTCACAATGGCAACCTACTTAGCAGGACACATGCTAAACGCCATCTTCTCTGCAAGCAACAAAATCTCCAACAGCCACACCGTCTGAGCCACACTGGACCAATGACCACTGTGTCCACTTCTCCAGTACCAAACCCACCACATGACACCACAACCACCATGATCCTCGCAGAAGATGGAACAAGGTCCCCGAAGGCCTGCTCAACACCTCCCTCAGTAAAAGCCCACCACCAACATCCACGGATGCCTAAACCTTAGCATGCAACCTCCACCGCTGGATCTCAGACTGTGCCAACACACTGACTCCCCTCAGCAAAGCAGCCCTCCAAGAAAGCCAGCTGGTTCTCCCCACCCACCGAGAGTCCAGGTGCACCTCCAGACGGAGCGAGAAAAGATGGAGGAGCAGCAAGATCGAAGCAGACCATAAAACCTTCAAGGCACCCGTCACCGCACACCACCACCTCATCAGAACAACAAAGAAAGCAGCATCCAGGAATGCATCAACGCCAACGCACATACCAGCAAAGTACTCTCCGCCATGGTCAAATAATTCACCAAACCTAGCACAGAGACAGCAGACATTCCCCCTTCTCATGACCTCTGCCACATCCCTGCCACCTTCTTCCACCGCAAGATCAAGGAGATCTATGATAGCTTTGCAACCCAAGACCCAACCACCACACCCACAACCCCCGCACCCAATGGCTCCAGACCCAGGCTGACCTTGCCCAACTGGACCACCTTCACCAATGACGACACCCTCAGGATCATGAAAAGTATCCACTCCAGAGCCCCCTTGAATCCCTGCCCTCACTACATCTTCAAGAGAGCCTGCAGCGCCATTGCACCTGAACTCAGATGCACAATCAACTGCTCCATTGAGTCCAACACCTTCTGAGAAACCTGGTAGCATGCAGAGATCAACCCCCTGCTGAAGAAACCCTCTGCCGACCCGACAGGCCTCAAGAACTACAGACCCATCTCTCAGCTCCCTTTCCCAGTCAAAGTCATTGAGAAAGCTATCAAAAACCAACTCTCTAAGTTCATTGAGACAAACCACATCCTGGACCTCTCCAAATTGGGCTTCAGAAGCAACCACAGCACAGAGACTACCCTTCCTCATCACTACCGATGACATCCGCACCCTCCTCGACCAAGACGAAACTGCTGCCCTCATCCTCCTAGACCTCTCATCCACCTTTGATGCCATCTCCCACCACACTCTCTGTGCAAGACTCCACGACGCTGGTATCCGCAACAAAGTCCTAGAATGGATCCGCTCCTTCCTCACTGGCCAAACACAGAGTGTCAGACTTCCACCGTTCCACTCAGAACCCACAGAGATCAACTAAGGAGTGCCTCAGGGATCCTCCCTGAGCTCTACCCTCTTCAATATCCACATGGCCCTGCTTGCAGCCATTGTAGCTATAGTCAGCAGCCATGGACTCAACATTGTCTCCTACGCAGAAGACACCCATCTAATTTACTCCCTCACAGACAAACCCACAGCCGCCATGAGCAACTTCCACAAAGGGATGAAGGCAGTCATCACCTGGATGAAGGATATCCATCGCAAGCTTAACTCAAACATGACCAGCTCCACCCCTTCCATCTGGGATGACTCCTAGTGGCCCCCACGTTCAGAACCCCCTTGCACCCACGGACCACACATTAAACCTCAGCATTATCTTGAACTCCTAGCTCTCAATGAACTGCCAAACCAATGCTGTTTCATTCTCCTTCTTCTACACACTCCACCTGCTTCATAAGATCTTCAGTACATGAAAACAATTACCCATTTGCTCGTCAGCAGCAGCCTCGACTATGGCAACACCGGCACCACCCAGAAACTCCAAAAGAAACTGCATAACATCTAGAACACCTCCACCAGACTCATCCTGAAAATCGCAAGCCACTGCCACATCACCAGCCACCTGGGAGACCTTCACTGGTTACCTATCAGCAAAAGAATTACATTCAAGCTCCTCACGTATGCATACAAAGACCTACACAATGCCGGACCTGCATACCACAAACACTGCCTCTTGTTCTACACTTCCACCAGACACCTCGGCTCCACCCAACTGGCCCTGGACACCATCCCACAGATCTGCAAGACCATGGCTGAGGAATCACCATTGCTGCCGCAATTCAAAAAGGACCTGAAGACCTTGCTCTTTGACTAATCCCGAGATCCTTCCCCCACTCAGCACGTTGAGACCCTCATGGGTGAGTAGTCGCACTTTATACGAATCCTGATTGATTGATTGAGTATCTGTATGGGTCTGTACTAGGTTTGTGAATATGTGTGGGGGTCTGACAGTGGGTGTTCAAGTGTCTTAATGGTTCTGTGAGTAGGTGTGTGAGTGTCTGCATGGGTTTGAGAGTGGATTTGTGAGTGTCTGTGTGGGTCTGTAAGTGGGTGTGTGAATGAGTCTGAGAGTCAGTGTCTGTTTGGGCGTTTGTGTGAGTATGTAAGTGTGTGTGAGTATCTCAGTGGGCCTTTGAGTGTGAGCATCTGAGTGGGTCAGTGAGTGGGTGTGTTAGCGGGTCTGTGAGCGAGTGTTTGACTGTATGGGTTTGTAAGTGGATGTGTGAATGGGTCTGTGTGTTAATGTTTCTGTGCGTAAATGGGTCTGTGAGTGGGTGGGTGGGTGAGTATCTGAGTGGGTATGAGAGTGCATGTGTGGGTATGTGAGTGAGACTGTGAGTGCCTGCATGAATCCATCAGTGGGTGCGTGAGTGGCTGTGTGGGTCTCTGAGTGGCTTCAAGACTCTGTGTGTGGGTCTTTGAGCGGGTGTGTGTGGCTGTGTGGGTCTTTAAGTAGGTGTGTCAGTGCCTAAGTGGGTCTGTGAATGGGCATTTGAGTGCCTGCGTAGTTGTGTGAGTGGGTCTATCAGTGGCTGGATAGGTTTGTGAGTGGGTGTGTTAGTGCCTGCATGGGTCTGTGAATGGGTGTGTGAATGCCTGCATAGGTCTGTGATTGTGCATGGCTACATATGCAGGCCTGTAAGTGGGTGTGAAAGTACCTGTGTAGGTGTTTGAGTGGGTCTGAAAGTGTTTTTTTCTTCAAAGTGCATCAAGATTCACGGATCCATCGCGGATTTACACACGGGCTGAAGTGAGCCTCACAGGGGATCCCCAGATTCCTGAAGTTGAAAAAAAACGATGTAACTCTATATCGTACCTAACGTAGGTCCCTTTAACACCTCTAACACACACATGGGGTCGGTGTACCTCTACCCTGACTCCTTTAATCATTTTGCAGATACATTTTAAGACCCCAAGACCATTCCTAGATACTTAAAATAGTAGCTCCAACCTTCCGATCAGGTTGGGATCAGCCAAACACGGCTTTGCTGGTGGCGTGTGATTCTGAGGATCTCCTACGGGGGATCTGCAGAGGGTCCACATCCATGTTACCTGCTGAACTAGGACGCTCCTGAGGCGGAAGCCGGGAGTTAGCGCTCGAAAGTTGTTTTTTAAAACTGTATTTGTATTTGCACAGCTCTTCGTTTTAAATCATTTTAAAAATTGACAAAATTGTGATAATTTGTTAGTGGCACTCACCCACCTGCTAATAGTTGGGGGCTTGAGACACAACTAAATCCGAGCACCGAGGGCCGAGTTTGGGGCTCTTGACGCTCACATAGAGCCTTCCCCGGGGGCGACGATTTGGGCCGCCATCTTGGGGGTAAAGGCAGGGTTGGCGCTCTAGCGCTCGGGCGATTTTCGGCCCGAGCTCTACAAAAACGAGCTATCTTCATTTGCCTCCTGATACCTGCTGAACTAGGACGCTCCTGAGGCGGAAGCCGGGAGTTAGCGCTCGAAAGTTGTTTTTTTAAAACTGTATTTGTATTTGCACAGCTCTTCGTTTTAAATCATTTTAAAAATTGACAAAATTGTGATAATTTGTTAGTGGCACTCACCCACCTGCTAATAGTTGGGGGCTTGAGACACAACTAAATCCGAGCACCGAGGGCCGAGTTTGGGGCTCTTGACGCTCACATAGAGCCTTCCCCGGGGCGACGATTTGGGCCGCCATCTTGGGGGTAAAGGCAGGGTTGGCGCTCTAGCGCTCGGGCGATTTTCGGCCCGAGCCCTACAAAAACGAGCTATCTTCATTTGCCTCCTGATACCTGCTGAACTAGGACGCTCCTGAGGCGGAAGCCGGGAGTTAGCGCTCGAAAGTTGTTTTTTAAAACTGTATTTGTATTTGCACAGCTCTTCGTTTTAAATCATTTTAAAAATTGACAAAATTGTGATAATTTGTTAGTGGCACTCACCCACCTGCTAATAGTTGGGGGCTTGAGACACAACTAAATCCGAGCACCGAGGGCCCAGTTTGGGGCTCTTGACGCTCACATAGAGCTTTCCCCGGGGGCGACGATTTGGGCCGCCATCTTGGGGGTAAAGGCAGGGTTGGCGCTCTAGCGCTCGGGCGATTTACGGCCCGAGCCCTACAAAATGAAAGCCATTTCCTGTCCGCGCAGCGGGCGGGCGCAGCGGGCGCGCCGATGGCGCGCCGGAGGCGCGCCAGAGGCAAGCCCGTCTGGGCCCGTCCGGGCCCGACCGGAAATAGGGCCAGCCACTATGCCGGCGGACAACAGATACCCGGTAAGTTATTCTAGGGAGGAACTCATGCTACTACAGGACAAGAAAAGAGTGTGCTGTTCCCAGATGGACTACCTCGATGAACATTTCTCTCGTTGTAAATACTGTCCTGACATAATTAATGACAGGGAACCCTGTAGAGATATTGGGATGGCACTATTAAATTGCAGGTCCCTACCTAAACACGCAGTTGAGATTAGTCTACTAATCGAAGACAACAAACTGGACTTACTCTTCCTCACTGAGACATGGTTGCACTCGAACTCAGATTATGATATCAACACCGCCCTGCCAAATGGTTTTTTCATTCAGTGTCAGCATAGGGTACAAGGGAAAGGCGGGGGCCTGGCAATAATTTATAAAGACACCTATTCCTGTAGAATCGAGGATGGTGGTGTCTTAGATTCTGAAAGTGTCCAATTCCATATTCAAACTTCCCCCACCAACTCATTGGTAGGACTCTTTATTTATCGCCCACCAGGTCATCTAAAACAGTTTACAGGATCCCTACTAGAAACTATATTGGGGACAGCAGCACAGTCGCCCAATTTTTTAGTCCTGGGAGACCTGAACCTACACTTTGATGATCCCACTGACAAGGTGGCCTCTGACCTCAGTACGGACCTCAAAGCACTGGGTATAACACTCCTAAACACAGAGAGTACACACACTAAGGGACATTTGTTGGACCCCATTTTTTCTAATAATAGCCTCCTTACGGTTAAGCCCTCACTACCACTTCCATGGTCGGACCACTTTATGGTCCCCTTCTCCTGGAAAACTCCATTAGAAGAAAAAAACGCTCCCCGCCCGCGAACTCTACAGAGAGCATGGGCAAAACTATCAGTGGAAGAATGGACCCAGGCCCTAGAACAAACGGCCCCTATGGCAGAATCGGACCCTCTGTTAGCAGACCTAAATTTTCAGAATTGGCTTACCAATTCCCTTAACGTAGTACTGCCCCTGAAAAAGATCACAAAGAAAAGTAGCACCTTCAAATCACCATGGTACACCACTGAATTGAGGGATCTCAAGAAAAACTGTAAAAAGCTGGAACGCACCTGGAGGAAGGACTGGGCAGCCAACAGTAAGCTCTCCTATCAGGCGGCTTTAAGACTGTATAAAGCTGCACGGCAGAAAACCCAGGCAGCCTTTTTTGAGGAAAAAATTAACACATCCGCCAATTCCTCTAAGGAGACCTTTAAAATTGTAAAGCAACTGCTCAAATCCCCCACTCCAATCACCAACCAGGAGTGTACAGAAGCCAGATGTGACTTGCTTGCAGAGTATTTCGACACCAAAGTCCAACGAATACTTGACTCCCTCCCACAGGCTGTCCCCGTTGCTGACGATGAAGCCCCTCCTGCCCCGATTCACTCACCCCGGCTGGACAGTCTTAGAACCATCACTATGGATGACTTCCGCAATACGCTCTCCGCAGTGAAGAGCGGGTCTCCATCTGACCCCACACCCATGTATATCCTCAAACAAGTAGCTGATACCATCACCCCCCTTGCAACAGATTTACTAAATGCTTCATTCATTAAAGGGGTGGTTCCACCCAGTTGGAAGCAAGCAAGAATCAAGACTCTTCTGAAAAAACCAGGCCTAGATATGGCCGACTTGGCCAACTATCGCCCTATCTCGCTGCTGCCTGGTCTGGGAAAAATTGCTGAAAGAATTGTAAATAAACAGATCTCTGGGTTTTTAGAAAACAATGACCTGTTGAGTGGCTCGCAAACAGGCTTCCGCCCAGGCCAGGGCACTGATACAGCCCTCATAGTGGTAACTGAGGAAGCAAGATGCATCTTGGATTCAGGGGGATCCGGAGTTCTGATCCTCCTGGATCTAAGCGCCGCATTTGATACGGTGGACCATAAAATACTAGTCCACCGTCTTGCAAGACTCGGGATCACGGGAATGGCCCTGAAATGGTTGGAATCCTTTCTGGATGAACGAGCATTTAAGATCTGGGAAAATGGCATCATGTCCAAATCTACTCCCCTCCAGTGTGGAGTCCCCCAGGGCTCATCCCTGAGCCCTACCTTATTCAATGTTTATATGGCCCCACTGGAGGAGGTAGTAGCCCCGTTCGGGATTAAATGCGTCACCTACGCTGATGACACCCAACTAGTCGTCTCGCTGACACAAAATTCGGGATGCTCAGACAACCTCTCGGCCTGCCTCTCGGAAATTTTCTCCTGGATGTCTAACTCCAAGCTCAAATTAAACGGAGCAAAAACCGAGATTCTAATTCTGGGTCACCAACTCTCCTCTCTACCCAATACATCTTGGCCCCCCTGCATGGGAGAGGTGCCCTCACCAAAAGACAAAATCAAGAGCCTGGGGGTATGGTTCGAGCCTGAACTAACCTTCAGGGCACATGCCCAGAAAGTGGCAGGCACATGTTTCGGCCTGCTCCGAACTGTGCGGAAAGTCCTCCCACTGCTACCCTTCCAATCTAGAAAATTACTAATTCAGGGACTGATCCTGTCCAGACTGGATTTTAGTAATGCTCTGCTCCTGGCAGCCCTGGAAGCCACTATCAACACCCTACAACGAGTACAAAACGCTGCTGCCAGGATGCTCCTGGGTGCCACAAGAAGAGCATCAGCAAAACCATTGTTGAAAACCTTGCACTGGCTCCCAGTGCGCGAGCGCATCTCCTTTAAATCATCATGCATTGTCCACAAAGCTCTTCAAGGCAAAGGACCCCAGGCCCTAAGTAGCCTGATACGCCCGTACAGACCCTCACGGGCCTTGAGATCGGACCTTGAAAACCTGGTCATAGTCCCCAGAATTAGGAAAGCCCGCTCGGGAGGCCGTCGCTTCTCGGTAAATGCAGCAAAGACCTGGAACGCCCTCCCCAGACACATTCGCACTGAACCGTCCCTTAGCAAATTTCGCAAATGTCTCAAATTCTTTCTTTTTCCCAAAGCCTCTTAAATTCCCTTGCCCCCTTCAGAGCTTCTTATTTTCGCATGGTAGCGCTGGGACGCTTACGGGCAGCCATGCGCTTTATAAATCCAATTTCATTTCATTTCATTTCATTTCATGTTATGTTATGTTATGTTAAAAAGATTTTTACCGCGCACAGTCACCAGATGGTTTCATGGCGCTCATAGACAAAGCAGGACAGAAAGACAGTGGGGTTTATTCATAGGCTAGCTGGAAAAGATGGGTTTTCAGAAGTTTGCGAAAGCAGGTGTAATCAGAACAGAGTCGTATGGTATAGGGAAGGGAGTTCCAGGTAGAGGGGGCAAGGAAAGAAAAACAGGAGCCACCGTGCTTTTTCCGTTTGAACCTAGGAACGATTAAAAGATTGTGAGCAGAAGACCGAAGATTCCTCGAGGGAATGTGACGCTTGAGACTGAGGTAAGTGAAAGCGGCGGCAAGGGCAAGGAGTGACTTAAAAACAGTGCATCCCAGTTTGAAAATACATCGAGAGGCTACCGGGAGCCAATGCAAACTCCTCAGCAGGGGCGAGATATGTTGGTGCTTAGGCTGTTGAAAGACCAGTCTGGCCGCCTGATTTTGTACCAGCTGAAGCCGATGAAGATGGTAGGCAGGGATCCCTACATACAGGGAGTTGGCATAGTCGATACGAGAGGTGACAAGGGCCATGATGACAAGTATGAGAGCCTCTGGAGTGAGGAACTTTCGGATTTTACATATTCTGCGCAGATGGTAGAAACATGCAGAAGTGACGGCGTTAATTTGAGGTCTCATGGATAGATCACTAGAGATAATTACGCCGAGGCTCCTCACAGTATCGACGGGACAGGGTGGGGGGCCAATAGATTGGGGCCAGAAGCTGAAATTCCAAGGGTTGGAAGACCCGCCTGTCAATACCAACTCCGTCTTGCTGGGATTGAGCTTCAGCTGGCTAAAATGCATCCACTCAGAGATGGCAAGCATAGTGGACTGAAAGTTGGTACAAGAAGAAGGAGAGGAATCGATGGGGAAGATTAGCTGTAAGTCATCCGCATAGTTAAAGATAGTGACTGGGGTGTGACGAAGGGAGGCTAAAAGGGGTTGCATATAGAGATTAAATAAAAGGGGCGAAAGAGCAGAACCCTGGGGGACACCACAGGAGAGTGAAGAGTAGGGGGCATAGAAGGTAGACAGATGAACCGATTGGGAGCGCTGGTGCAAGAAGGAACTGATCCAAGTTAAGGCCAAGCCCTGAATGCCCGCGTTTCTGACACGGTCGATCAAGATGACATGATCGACCGTGTCGAAAGCTGCCGACAGATCTAATAGAACAAGGGCCTGGGCCAGGTTCTTATCGGCGCCTTGTCTCAGCGCATCCATCACAGCCACGATGACAGCTTCCGTTGAATGGGCCGGTCTGAACCCGGCCTGCTGGTCATCAAGAAAGGAAGATTTTTCAATGAATGCGCTGAGGCATCGGGTGACATAGGTCTCCAAGACTTTCCCCAAATAGGGGAGGAGGGAGATCGGCCGATAGTTGCTCAGAACAGATGGATCAGCACCAGGCTTTTTGAGTATAGGCACAACAACTGCTTGTTTGAAAGCATCGGGGACGGAGCCTGTAGCAAGTGAATTATTAAGAAGAGCCAGCGGGGGACCTGGACAGGCCAAGAAGGCAGCTTTCAGAATTTGAGGGGGACAGCAGTCGTTGGGGGAACCTGAGCTGACCGCGTGTAATAGAGAGGTAAATTCAGTCTGGGAAATGGGGGGAATTCATACAGACAGCTAGGGTTCATAGGAGGTAAGGAACAGGCAGTGGATGAGGAAAAAGAAGGAATATTATTTTTGATGGTGGTAATCTTCTCAATAAAAAAGGAATTGAGAGAATCACAGAGAGCCTGTGAGGGTTGGGGTTGCGCAGTAAAACGGTCAGGCAAGGAGAGTTCTTCTACGATTGAGAAGATATCTTTGGTTTTGGATGCTGAGCTGAGGATTTTCTGGGAAAAATAGAGGGTTTTGGCCGATAGAATGGATTTTTTATACAGTTTTAAAAGGTCGATATAGACAATTTTTAATAAGGGATCGTAATTCCGCCTCCACCGGCGCTCAGCTTGTCTAAGAGCTAGTTTTTGCTGTTTGAGTTGGTCTGTAAACCAACGCTGAGCATCATGCGGGCGTTTGGTTTTAATGATTTTCATCGGGGCGACCACGTCGCTCGCCTGTGTCAACCATTTATCAAGAATGGCTGTTTGAGGGTTTATTGACGTGGAGTCACTGGGAATTGTAGTAAGCAAAATAGAATGAAAATGAGAGATATCGGCTCGCTTCCAGTTGCGTGCCGTAAAGTTAGTAGTAGATGGGGGGCGGGTGGGCCGAGTAAGTTTCAGTGAGAAGGAAATAAAAAAGTGATCAGACCAAGTGCAAGGATAAACTAGGGAAGGGGAGATGTCTAGATTGGCCGTCCAAACTTGGTCGAGAATGTGACCTTTAGTGTGGGTAGCTACTGAAATGTGCTGTTTACAGTTCAGGCCATATAGCAGATCTGTGAATTCAACGGACAGACTGCTTTCCCGGGGGTGCTTTGGCCAGTAGTTAAAGTCGCCTATGATAGGAATTTTGGCAGAATTAATAACTAGCTGGGAAATGAGGTCTCCAAATTGTCGAGAAAATAAAGGCATGTTATCAGGAGGACGGTAAACAAGGACACAAATAAAGGAGATTTTGGAGGAAGTGAATTGCAGCGTAAGAATATCAATGTTTGGAATAGAGGTAGTTGCTAAATTTGTGAAGTGGTATTGGGAGCGGATGACGGCAGCAACCGCCCCACCCATTCTGCCTGTCACCCTATTGGACTGTAGTATGTAATAGTCCGAGGGGATGGCCGCGAGGATGTCGGGGTGGAGTCGTCTGTTGACCAGGTCTCGGAGAGAAGAAGAATATCAATTTTACTGTCGTCTAGCAGTTGGAAGACTTCAAGTTGATGCTTGGCTAGCGATCGGGTATTGAGGTAGACAACAGAAATGAGATGGGACACTGGTAGACCATCCACAAATGACAGGGGGACAGAGTTGTTACGGGAGATGGGAGCAGGCACGTCTGAGTGGGTAGGGAGAGTGCCATGAGAAACAAAAATGCCACAAGCTTGGGCGATGCCGACGGCGCGGGGGTCAGGGGGCCCGGTGCGTTGGAGGGAGTAGAGTTCCTGAGATGTGTATGTGAAACGGTGGACATGGTGGATGGCCGCTGGACGCGGCCAGCCGCGGACAGGCACAGACGGGCTTAACTTAGGCGCAACTTCGGCACGAAGTCGGCGCTCCCGCTGCGCTCGTCCGCTGCGCTTCCGCCAGGCCACCATTTTATAACAATAGTAAAGTGAGCCACTAGACCGCTAACCTGCAAGGTGGAGAGGCAGGGCGGAAGTGGTGTGAGGAGCAGGAAGTGGCGCTCGGTTCAACAACCCTCCGCACAAACGGCACAATGCCGGGGCGGAACGGGGTCAAGAGCGTGAGAAACAGGTAAGAGAATTGCCAAGCCTGGTGCCCAGTAACATACAACAAAATACACTTTGCGCTAGAATTTCGATTTTAAAATGCAGCTTGTAATCAGCAAGATGAGAAAGTTAAAAACAGCCGCAGCGCAATCACACGCCCGCAGCCTCAATCGCCGCGTTTGTCAGTATGAGAAGGCGGCTGTCGCGCTAGATATAGAAAAGGTATTGTAGCCACTAGACCGCTAACCTGCAAGGTGGAGAGGCAGCGCGGAAGTGGTGTGAGGGGCAGGAAGTGGCGCTCGGTTCAACGACCCTCCGCACAAACGGCACAATGCCGGGGCGGAACGGGGTCAAGAGCGTCAGAAACAGGTAAGAGAATTGCCAAGCCTGGTGCCCAGTAACATACAACAAAATACTCTTTGCGCTAGAATTTCGATTTTAAAATGCAGCTTGTAATCAGCAAGATGAGAAAGTTAAAAACAGCAGCAGCGCAATCACACGCCCGCAGCCTCAATCGCCACGTTTGTCAGTATGAGAAGGCGGCTGTCGTGCTAGATATAGAAAAGGTATTGTAGCCACTAGACCGCTAACCTGCAAGGTGGAGAGGCAGGGCGGAAGTGGTGTGAGGGGCAGGAAGTGGCGCTCGGTTCAACGCCCCTCCGCACAAACGGCACAATGCCGGGCGGGAACGGGGTCAAGAGCGTGAGAAACAGGTAAGAGAATTGCCAAGCCTGGTGCCCAGTAACATACAACAAAATACACTTTGCGCTAGAATTTCGATTTTAAAATGCAGCTTGTAATCAGCAAGATGAGAAAGTTAAAAACAGCAGCAGCGCAATCACACGCCCGCAGCCTCAATCGCCGCGTTTGTCCATAGATATACAATTTTGTTTTTCTTTTAATAACTCTGCAACTGCTGAACAGATTTACACCAAACCACAAAAAGGGCTATTTCTGGACCAAGAGTTACCTCTCTGCCAAATTTACAGCAATTCCGTCCAGTAGTTAGGGCTGTAGTCATGTTCATAATCCGTATGGGAAATTGCAATGAAAACAAAAAAATGTTGCCACCCCCTTTTTCTTAGCCCCCGTTTGATAGATCACTCCAAACCTTTCCATGCAGAACTAGACATTCCATGGCACTTTCTTTAAGAGAATTTCAAGAAGATTCATCAGTGTCAAAGATCAAATTTTCTATGGCAACTAGGTCCTAACTATAACTACCTACTGGTGACCGCCAAAAAGTTATGTATTTCCCTTACCTTATTTATACTTACCTGCATGGTAAAGGCATGTGTGGTAAAGGCAGATGTGTGTTAAATGCATGCATTGTAAAAAATGCATGGTAAAGTCATGCATGGTAAAGGCATACATGGTCAAAGCATGCTTAGTAACATTGTACAACCATATCCAAGACCATTTAGAGATTTTTTTCATGGAGGGCACACAGATGGAATACCTCACCCTTTCAAACTCCAAGCGGGGTGAGCGCATTGAAAATTAAAGAGATTACACATTTTTTGTAGGCAGGTAAGGTTTCCTAGGTAGATCACATTGAAGTCTATGGTAGGCCTTTCTCTTGTTTGCTGGGTGAAACAAGTCCAGTCAAGGTGATCCTCTTGAAATAGGAATGAGTTTATAGATTTGAATGATGGATACCTCCAGCTTTATCTTAGATTTTAATTGAGTTCATAAGTTTTATTGTTTTAGTTACACGACGAATTTGGAATTTACATTTGGTGGCTAAAATGTAACATTTACTTAACATTGTATGTACTTTAGATAGAGAGGTACATACATGTTCAATGAAGCCACACCAGTAGGCATTGCCTCATGTACATCATTCTTCTCATAACTATATATGATCAACTCTTTTTTTTTTAGTTCTCACAACTGCAGGTGTGGCTACTGCAATGGCACTTTCGGGTGTTGGGTTTTGATTTTATGGTGTACAGGGTACATCCATTATAACAGCATAAGACAAGGATGATTTATTATTATACTTTATTTTATTTTAGTGTTTTATAGAGCGTGAAATTGACCCATTAGGGTATCAGAGCACTTTACAGGAATCATAGCATTGTACAAAAAGAATTAGAATCACAAGAGTAAAAAATCAATTAGGAGGTGGTGGGGTGCAGAATACATAAGAGACAGGACACGTATTTACAGATTATATTTACAATTACTCAATAAATGACCACAGGTTTCTTGGTGGGGTGACTAGGTAATCCGAAGGGAGGCAATAGCCAGACGTATATCAGGGTCATAGTGGTGGCTGAAAGCAAAATTTAAATGATGAATACAACCATAAGAAGGTTTTGGTATATTTTTTTAAACGAGACAGAGAAGGGATTCTTCTGATGGCAGGTGGGGGAGAGCTCCATATTCTAGGAGCGGCCCCACAGAAAGCACGATTGTACGTTTTTTTTTTCCCGAAAGCGAGTAGGTTGCAGCAGGAGGTCTCTGGCGGACCGGGAGTTTCTAATCCATTCAGAAATCACAAGTTTCCATGCAAGATATGCAGGGGACTTTGAGTATAAAGCCTTGTGTGTAATGCAAGCTAGTTTAAGCTGTATTCTTGCCTCAAGAGGAAGCCAGTTCAGAGTTTTCAGGTGTGGGGAAATGTGGTTGAGTTTCCTTGTGCCGGTAAGTAGCCTGGCGGCCACATTGAGGGAGCCTTTTAGAGGTGTCAGGGAGATCTTGGGTAAACTTTAACTCTTTTTTGTTCTTTCCTTGTTAAGCAGAGGGAGGGCCCTGTTCCTTTATCAATGAATGCCAAGCTCCACGTCAACATCTTCCACGTGGTTTTGCCATCCCTGCTTTTATTTATGAAAGATTTGCCTCTTGCCTCTACTATCTACCAGCTGCGGATGGCACCGATTGAGGGTAGAAGAGCATAGGGCGGAGAGGAAGGGGTAAAGAAAAATAAACGTACCCCCTCGCAGCATCTATCCTATCTCGTCTTTCTGTGTCTGGCTGGAATAGAAAACACCCAGGCACCCATAAGCCAATCACAACGCTGCAATGCCCTATTGGGCTTCAGTATGACTGTTACCACCACCTTCCGCAACATCAGTGTCACAGACTCTGTGTCACTGCAATGCAGCGTTGTGATTGGCCAGAGCGCCGTGGTTTGGCACTCAGATGGGGACTGGGAGCCTGGGCATGTTCTCCACCCAGCCTGGGTGGAGAACATGCAAAGTGCACATGACTGTTTGGTGCCCACCAATCCTCCCCCGCCTCCCTCTTATCTTAGAGCAGAGCACCTCATCCGTCAAGCTGTTGCAGCAGGAAAACATAAAATGATAATAACATCCAGTTATTATCATTTTATTTTTCCTTTAACTACTCTGCGAAAAGCAGTGGACGACTCTCCTTCACCTTAGCTATCTACACTTGCAAAATCGAGATTAAGTCCATTGACCCCGGCAGTCTGTGCAAGTACCAGTTCTGATGTGAGCTGTGCCCGAGTTCCCTTCATGCACATAAGGGAAATCTTATAGATTAAAAAAAACTTAGTAATGGTACCTTTTCTCACCTTGTGTAGCAAGCCAAATATTCAAGGGCATCCAGAACGACAGCAGGGCACGAGTGTTTGCTACTGGCCAACAGATGTTTCACAACAGAACCAAAGAACATAAAATGTCCACATCAAGTTAAGTAAAACAAAGATTAATGTAAAATGTCATAAAATTAAGCAAAATGTTTATTCGAGAGTTACAAATTTGGTTAAATGGACTTGGATCATAGCCTGAGTTAAAACAAACTAGTTATCATAATTAGACACCACAGAGCAGCAGGGTTCAAAGGATGTGCACCAATGATTCTCATGGAGCCACGAGTCTCACAAAAGCCAGCAGGATCAAGAAGTATCAGAATGAGCTTTTCACATCATAGCTTTGCAGTTTATTTTCTCCAGTCACGTTCCAAGGACAAAAGCTTAATGGCATAAAATTTGCAGTGCAGGTGTTAACTTGATACCACTAGAGAAGGTGGTTTCAATTGATAAACTCTACCAGATGGTCCTTGGTAGGCTCTCCTCAGCTTTAATATACTCAACTTTTATAGAAGTACTTTTCAATTTTGAGGCTACCAGTACTCAGCACACCAAGTGTCTCTGATCAACTGGTAACAGAACATTCAGTGTCCATGGAAGGTATTGCCAACTCAAGACTAATGCACACACAAAGCTCTTTAATAAGGTGCAAGACCTCAGCCTTTCTGACTTCTTTTTTTATTTACTCTTTTTATTAAAATTTTCAGGCGCAGTAGAGAGACTCGTAAGTAATTACAACTGTTTGGGAGGATATACAGCATAGGCAACACGCTAGTGACAGCTACCGAAAGCATATTATTTCAACTTAGAGCCTATCTGGTCACATACAATGCTGTTCCGTACACTCCTCACCTACTTCCCCTACCTTCTTCTTTCCTCACCTGCAGAAAGATATGCCCTCTCCTTGTGTTCACCGTTAAGAAGACGAAGTCAAAGAAAAAAATGCTTCAGAACATATCTATAATTTCAAAAGGGGGTGGTGATGGACAGAGTATCTGAGTTAATCAGAACACTCCTACCCAGTCAACAGATCAGGGCTTGATCCATCACCGTTTTTTAGCTCACTGCACCATCCCAGTTCAGAACCTGGCTATATGCAAATTAGTCTGTCCCTGGCCCAGTGCATCATGGGAACAGGGCAGACCAAACTACCAAGCCAATTCTTTACTGGAAAGGAAACAAGCTTCCGGGGACCGGTTTCTGGCATTACAGCCGTCTTCGGCCCGGCTTGCTTGAATCCTGATGGTGCAGTGAGCAAGGGACTCACATCTGAGCATACCCTTCCACACTTATGGTGGCCAAAATAATTTCAAAAGGGGGTGGTGATGGACAGAGTATCTGAGTTAATCAGAACACTCCTACCCAGTCAACAGATCAGGGCTTGATCCATCACCGTTTTTTAGCTCACTGCACCATCCCAGTTCAGAACCTGGCTATATGCAAATTAGTCTGTCCCTGGCCCAGTGCATCATGGGACAGGGCAGACCAAACTACCAAGCCAATTCTTTACTAGAAAGGAAACAAGCTTCCGGGGACCGGTTTCTGGCATCACAGCCGTCTTCGGCCCGGCTTGCTTGAATCCTGATGGTGCAGTGAGCAAGGGACTCACATCTGAGCGTACCCTTCCACACTTGTGGTGGCCAAAATAATTTCAAAAGGGGGTGGTGATTGACAGAGTATCTGAGTTAATCAGAACACTCCTACCCAGTCAACAGATCAGGGCTTGATCCATCACCGTTTTTTCAGAACATATCTATGACACCGACAAACAAATTAGATAGGATGTCTCCCAATGCAGTTTTTGGTAAGTACAAGTGATAACAATTCATCTATCATTTTCAGTCAAAATTGAATGTACAGTGGTTTACATTTAACTTCAGAAAGTAGCGGGCCCCCTGCATATTACTCATCAATCATCCAAAGGCAAGAAGATTCCACAGTCTATGGTACCATTGGGTGAGTGTAGGGCACTCCTCTTGTTTCCAGTTGTGGGCTATTGCCAGTTTTGCTGTTCCGGGGCACAGAAGACACAAGTGCCAGTCGTTCTTAAGCAAAGCGGTTTGAGGTCCGGAGGTATCACCACTGGAGTAGAAGAGGGAGTAGTTCAGTGCTTTATGTAATAGCTTAGAGAATTCCTCCCAAAAGGTTCAGATCTCTGAGCAATCCCGCCATATATGGGCAAGGCAAAGGTCTGGTGCCTTAGTGGACTAATGCATCCACTGCAGGGGCCTGTGTTCGACCTAATGGTCACAGGATTAAATCCCGGCGGGTCCACTCAGTCTTTCACCCATCTGAGGTCGATAAAATGAGTACCGTTGAGTTGAGTAACAATAAACATCTGTTATTCAGCACCTTGAGACCCATGGGTGATAAGTGCGCTTTACAAATAAACATGTAATGTAATGTAATATGCAATGCCTCCTCCATCACCCTGACCCTCTCCAGCATCTAGGGAATGCATTACGGTACTTGCAATGCGGTTTGTGTGTGGGGGGTATAATGCCATTCATACCAGATATTAAATTGTATTTTCTGTCCCATGATTGAAATAGAGGGGAAATGTATATCCCTGCTCACTCTGTCCCATCATTTAGCATTCACTTGTGTATCTAGAATGCACTCACATTCCTTATTGTAACGACAATTTGGTGGGGTGTCATGCACTAGTATGAGTATATAAATCCTCTACAACTTGCCCCGGGTACCTATCCATTTAGGGAATGGAATGGGTGTAGATAGGAGGGTTCTAATCTTATCGGGAGGGCTTCAAACAGATAAATAACTTGTGAGAGGACATCTATTTTAATACCAAACCAGGAAACCCCACCAAAATGCCCCAGGAGTTAGTCAGTCCCAATAATCTTTGGCATCAGATTTCCCCAATGGTCCAAATGAGCTGGACTCCGAAATATTTAAAGGAGGATTTGGTCCACCTAAAAGGGAAGAGCCCACATGTCTGGCTCCCTCCTCTGTTTAAAATTGCAGATTGACGATCTCGCATTTGTTGATTTTATAGCCAGAGGGTGACTCATAAGCTCAAAGTCTACAAATGCCAGAAACAATGTGCTCTGGGATCCTAGTGTCAGCAGTATTTCATCAGCGTAGAGGTGAATTTTGAACTCTTTTGATCCCACTCAAAGCGTTGGTTGGCCAGATAAGACAGGCCAACGCTCTATAAAGAGAGTGAACAGAAGTGATGATAGAGGACACCCCTGGCTTGTGCCTTTAGGAATCTGGCAGGTAGTTGAGAGATGACCATTTAGGGTAACCCTGACAACTGGGCACCTGTATTTCAAGAAATTCATCTTCAGAAATTTGGAGTCTAATTCAATCTCCTGCAGTGTGAGCCCGCAGGAAGATCCAGTCCACCATGTCAAAGGCCATCTCTGCGCACACATACAGGAGGCTGACAGATATATTTTTGAGGGAGGCCTTCTCCACCAGGTGTATGGCTGCCCTTATATTAATATGGGCCTGGCGGCTCTGGATGAATCTGCTTTGATCTTGATGCATTTGAGTGGGAAAACCTAATTGAGGCATTTGGCAAGTGTTTTCGTATAAAGCTTTGTGTTGATATTTAGAATGGCTATTGGTCGATAGGGGGTACAAAGCTCGGTGTCCCTATTGGGCTTCGGTATGACTGTTACTACCACCATCCACATCATCAGAGTCACAGACTGTGTGTCTGCACAGTAATTGAAGAGCTTTGTTAGTTTCTACACTAGTTTGGTGGAGTATGTTTTATAAAATTGCACTATCAGCCATCTGGGCCTGGAGTCTTATTTGCTTTAGAGAGATAATAGCCAACTTAACTTCTTCAGACAGTGTCCGGCCCTTCAGAGCGTCTCTCTAAAGGTATATGATCTGCAGAAGCAGAACGTTTTGTAGAAAGGCTTCTGCCTATCTGAGTAAAGGGGTGCTCCTTGATAGAGGGTCTCATAAAAATGATAAAATATGTCCACCTTCCTCGAATCCTCCAGTATTGGGACATCAGAGGTTGCCAGGACCTATCTGATATGCTCTTTTTCTCTCTTTCCCCGCAGGGCCACTTTGCGTTGGGTGCCTATTTTAATTCCTGTCTTGTATGATGGTTTTGTGAAAAAGAGCAAGGAGAGCTCCTCCGTATTAATGTAGTAATACATTAATAAGGAGTGTTGCAGCGAGAGGGTTGCTGTAAGCACTCTGTTTCCAAATCCTGAATCTCTTTTTTCAGCTTCTGGCTCTCCATAGTCTAGTGCACTCAGCTGCTGCATCTATAAAACAGAACCTAATGATTGCTTTGAATGCATCCCAGTCCTCTTTGACCGGAATCTACCCGCCCTCATTAAGTTCAAAGTATTAATCAAGTTGATGTCCTATTTCATCCCTGATAATTGGGTCTCTGAGCCAGGAGATGTGAAGTCACCAAACCCCCTGGGCCCCTATGTGTACCTAAGACCTAGTTAAATTGAGACGGGAACATGGTCAGGGACCGAGATAGGTACAATCTCTGCTTCACGAACCGTTACCATAGAATGGTTACTTATTAGTATGTAATCAATTTGTGAGTGAGTTTGATAGGCATGCAAGTAAAATGTGAAGGTTGTGGTTGTGGTGTGTCTCTCTGCCAGGCGTCCCTCCAGACTAGGTCTTCCAAAAGGCTCCGTCAAGTGTCCCATCCCCCCTCTTCTTGTCTCATAGAAGGTTCCATATCAAGTGAATATCAACTTTCAAGATGATTTCCCCCTGTGCCACTCACGCCAGGTACTCCACGAAGCCTACCAGAAATTACCCTGGGACACATTAGGTACGTACACCATGGATATTGTAAGAGGTCATCAATCCGAATCACCCACCAGAATTAGGGATCTGACTTTGCAATCTGAGAATGTTAGGGGAAGATTTGTTCTCAGGTAGATCACAACACCTTGTTGTTTAGAGTTAGTTTAAGAATGATAAGCAGTTGGGTGTGTAGTGTGTTTAACTTTCCCTGGTGTCCTGGAAGTGTAAAATGTCAGGGTTGCATTCCCAGCGTGTTTACCAGATGTCCGCATGTTTGTTATGGGAGTTCAGTCCCTGTGTGTTGAGTGGGACAACCTGAACTATGGTCGTGATAGAGATAAAAGTCTTTCCAAAAAAAAGAGCTGCTTTGCCGCAGCATGTACATTTTGGCATGATGTGCAATCCAATGTTTGCCCTTTTGAAGCAATAAACCTATACCACCCTATAACAAAAAATTGGACTTAAACCAAAGATTGAGAACAAAGCAAGAAGCTTATAGAATCCGTGGAGGACTGCCCTAATCCCCGGTGGTCGGTGTGCGAGGGTGTTAACAACCCTCAATGACACAATACTGGGGGTCAGGCAGGCCTTCCATTCCAGCAGGACCGACAACTCCCAGAACAGACCTAGTCTGCTTGGGTGCAGCCAGTCCACCAATGAGAAATCTAGAGGTCTCCTCCTGCTCCCACAAGGCCAGTCAATGACTCAGACACATAACTTTCATGTCTCCCTGTCAGTGAAAGCAGGGAAAGGCGGTGGGGTTCTCCCCCCACTGAGTGAAAGGAAGGGCTAGTTCTCCTTTCTGGCATGTGCTCATAGGTTGTCCCGCCATTCTTTGGTGAGCTCTAAGCACAGGCAGCCACAGTCAAACACTACCAGTTATATAGGGATATTGTTTTGCCTGGGCTTGGCAAGGAGTTCTGTTTTTGGGTGAGGCATAGGGTGTGAGGGGCTTCCACAGGACTGGGGCCATTATGTGTTCCCTGGGGCATCCACAGCAGTCCACAGTCCTGCCTTATTTAATGCTGCTCCCAGCCCCCTTCTCTGCTCATCAATTCTGGTGTTCATTCAGGGGGTCGTTCCCAGTTTCTCCCAGGTGGGAGATTTCCATTCCGATTCCACTGGCAGTTCCAACCTCGTTCCCCCACGTGGGGCAGTCTCGAGTCTGAGCCTGCTGTCTGCTATATCTCAAGGATAGAGTCTGAAGGCATGCCAAGCAGGCGGCTTCTCGTTGCACTTCAGTGACAGTGTGCCATATATATCCTAATTTCAAGACAAATCCAAAAGGGTAGGTCCATCTGTATCGGATACCATCTTCCCGGAGCCCTGGATTATTGGGTGGATCATAGCTCGATGTTGTAACATCAGTTGAGAGATGTCCCTAAAAAATGGGGCAGGTGTTATGGGTGTAGACTTTGCTTGCTGAGCACTTATGGTCCGTATCTCCCAGTTCCTCATTGCATGTTTGATCTCGCATTCAGCACCACTTAATCTTGCCTCTACTCAGTTATTAGGGCCAGCTAACTCTTAATTCGTTCTCCCCACCCCAATTTAAATGCAGCCTTATTTGTGCAGAACAGTTTCCTGGAGCTCTCTTCCCAAGAGAATTCACTCTGAAGTCATACCTTTCCATTTCTGTGCTTGACCCTCACCCACTTGAACATTTGTGAGATCTCACAAGATTTCGAGTGCGCACATAACTAATCAGCCTTTAAATACTGCGCCATGTCCAGCCCACCTCACTTGGCTTTAATGTCAATGGAGAGAGTGGTTGCTTCTGATCTTCTCACCATCATCCTGTGCAGCCGAGCCCCTCCTTAGTCAACCATCTGACATAGAAAAGAACAGAAAGGAGAGTGAGTAAAAAGCGGAACCTCACCAATGAACTATGCATGCACTCGCAATGAGCATCAGCCAGCACCAGCAATTAAAAAGTTAGTGAGTACTTGATTGCCTAGAGTAACAGACCTTTTAAAACCAACTCGGCAAGAGTCTTTAGCACTCAATTGCCTAGAAACGTCCCTGCAAACTAGCAAAAAGGAGATGGGTTGTAGTCTTCAACACTGATATTACAGGACTTTTGTGCATCTTTTTCAAACCTTCGGAAACTGCCTTTCAGGATCTCACCAACTTTCCAAGAGACATTTCTGGCAATCTGTATACAGGTTAGAGTTTATTCTGTTAGAATACGCCACATACTAATGATTGTAATATTGGACTTTTGGGTGTAAGATTGTAACTTTGGTATGGGTGTTGTTCACAGATATAAATGAAGAAAGCCAACCAATGAACGAGAGGCGGGACTGTTTGACACTTAAAACGGACTCAGAACATCATAAGAGTTGTTGATCTTGAACCTGACATCATATCTCTTTCGCTTCCTCTACACCCCCATTCCCTTTATGGAACAGCTGCAAAATCACAGTCTCAATCTGTGAGTTGAGTGCTGTGCTTGAAGCATGTGGGTAGCCAAACATTGGCCCCGCAGATCACCCGGATATTTAGGTGAGAGGCACTGCGACAGCAGGAGTAATCCTAGAATCGTACCTCTTCCACCTTTCTAGCTTGCTGTATGACTTCCTCCTTTACAGAGAAGTAATGAAATTTGATAAATATATCTCTGGGTCTCTGTTGCTGGGGGGTTGCCATCTGAGGTGTGCATGAGGTAACCCGTATTTTAGGTTTATGGTATCTCAGTAGGAATAAGAGCATTCCCACCACAAAGGGTTTGAGGTTTGCATCTGGAACCCACTCGCTCAGTACTCTCTCAGGAGGTTATTGAGGTCCTCCAGTTTGTCCATGGCCTCTCTGAGTTGTTCTTCAACAGTGCTGCATCTCTCCTACATGGCAAGGTAGTCCGCTGATACATTCTCGAGATATCCTACCATCTCTGGGATCTGTTGTCCCACGAATCCACATTTGTGTACAGTTCTGTTATTTTGGTGCTTATGTCTGAGCATAGGATTGCAAACTCACTGTTGAGGTCCTATTGTAGTTTGCAGTGGAGTTCAGTTTTAACCCCTTCGATGCTCATGACAGAACGGTTCCGTCATGAGCGTCGGTTGAGCGGTGCTCATGACGGAACCGTTCTGTCATGAGCCCATAGGCTCATTAGAACGTTCAGCACAGCGCTGAAGGTGTTAAACATGCAGAGGCTGTCCTGCAAGTTGGCCTTCGTTAGCGTTATGGTGAGGTTAGAGGTGGTATCTTTGTCTTGGGTTTTGAATAGAGTCTGTCCAAGTAGGCGAGGAGGCCACCGGGGGAGAGTGTCTTCTTCCTAGGGCGCATTAGGAGCATCCCCTCATCACAGGCCCACTCCCTAAGTGTAACCCACCAGTGTCGTCTTGCTTGATAGAGTTGGCAGACCCCGGGGGGTTGACTGGTCCCTCACATGCTACAATGGGCCAGGTCCGTCTGAGATTGTCTCATATAAGCCCAAGGTAGTGAGGACACCAGAAACTCTTCAGTCAGTGTAAGTGGGCGCATGAAGACTTATTTGAAGTATTAGGTTGGCAGTATGGATAGCGGTATAGGGTGGTAAGGGTACATTTAGGGTTGGGTAATGGTAAATGGGGAAAAGGGTTATCTAAAAAAAGTGGGATTTACCTTCCAAAGAAATACAAAATTTAATTTAAAATACATTTTTTATTAAAGTTTACACATATTTGCAGAGCTGCCTTTATCACACATGGACGCATAATAATTATATTTAAAGTGAGTAAAACGTGTACATACTTATATAGGTTTTACTTACCTTAAATATGCTTACCATATGTCCATGTGTGCTAAAGGCATGGGTCGTTAAGGCAATGTTGTAAAGGCATGCTTGGTAAAGACATGCTTTGAAATATCATATCTTTATTTCATCTATTTGATGGTATTCAACTCTTAAAAACTTGAACTGAGCAGCCAAAAAAACTAGTAAGCCTGGGAAACTCATTGTTTTATTTGCATTGACTTTCAAGATTTCTTCCACCTTAGTCAGGTTGCTTGCTGATCATAAAAAGTTTATCAATGTACACTGAAATAAGAGGAATAATTATTTGGCACGTATCAAGGAATTGTCTTTAATAGAACAAGTTATTAGGTGAGATTATCATTTTCATGAAAATTCCACCAAATTCTACATCTACGTAACATTTGAAAATAAATGTATTTATTAAATGCTATTAAACCTTCATGTAAAACTGTGATAAACCTCCCTTTGAAGGAGTAACGCATTTAAAATTGTTAGAGTCTAACTATCTGAACTATTTGTTACTGTCAAATCCATAACGGATTCACTTTTTATGTTATATTATGATATTTGGATTTGTAAGGCACAGCTTATCACCCATGAGGGTATGCAGGTGCTGGAGCAGGAGCTTGGGCCTTGCGGTGTTCCTAGTTGAACAGCCACGTCTTGACTTTCATGTGGACCATGAGAAGTGGTGTGGTAGTTGTGGTGTGTTGCAGACGTTTGTTCCTGTTTTATTTCCTATCTTGCTTCTGTGGATGCAGGCGATTTGTGCAAGGGTGGAAGAGGTGGAGTGTAGTTGTCTCGAGGGTTGGTAGAGTTAGAGTCGTCGTTCAGGTAAGCTGGTCCTCTGTTCTAAGGCAACACTTCTTTTCTGGTCACATTGAACACACCGCATAAGGCCTTCCCAAATGTTCTAATCTCCCTCTTCAGTCGTTGTTTTTATTATGTCAGATCTTAAGAGAACACAAAGAATTTGGCCAAAAGGATCTCCTTCTATCTTAAGAATTATATGTAGGACAACATTAAAGTGATTTTTGAGAACTGGAGTCAAGATATCCAAGGAGACTATGTAAACTAATGCAAGGCGTTCAATCTGCACAGATGTTGGATTGAATGTCAATGTATGTGCAGGCATGTCTATTTGTCATAGTTCAGTGTTAAACTGGTGCAAACTGTCCAAGTATTTCCTTATCAATACACTTACAAGCATGTTTGAAGCAGTTGAGTGCTTCCAAAATCGTGTGCTTAACGTTATTGTAATAAATGAATTGCAGTGGCAATCATTCAATTCCTTGAAAAGGCATTAAAGAGCAAGAGTGGATTACATGTACAACAGTTGTGCAAACCATAAAACACAAACAAGATGCACTGCTTATGACATCAGAATATGTATTCCAAAAATTAACACAATGTAATTAAATCACATACTGAATCTAATAGATGATATTAAATTCACAGTCATTCAATTTATGGTGTCAATGGTAAGATTTCGCAATTTTGAAGAAAATGTTACATTTAAAAATTCGAAACACACACATATATATATATATCACCCAGAGGTGGTAGCCACTGGGTAGTTGTAGCTAGGTCATCATTTCCATTGAAAATGCTCTTTTTGTTTTGTTTATACTTTGGCCCCATATAACAAAGCATCATGAACCTCTCAATAAACGTGCAGCGTTTTGACTAGTTTGTGCATGGAAAGTTTCGGGGTGATCCGTCAATCGTGGTCCGAGAAAAAAGGAGGGTTCCATAATGCAAAATTTAATAAGCACTAACGCAAAAACTGCTGAACGGAATTTCACCAAATTTGGCAGAAAACTTGATCTTGGTACATAGCTTGTGCTGTTTGTAATATGGTGTAAATTCGCTCAGTAGTTTTTGAGATATTAAGGTTGAAAATATTTGTATATCTGGATGGCTGGATTTGAGGGACTCTCGGTCCCTTGAGCCCTATTTAAAAAAAAAAGTGGTGTCCCGATTGGCCCAGGCAGCTTAATTTCCCTTGAAACCGGGGCCTTTTAGGGCTCAGAGGGGTGGGGGGGGCACACCATGTCATCATATATTTTGGCCCGGGGGGAACCCCCTCCCATTTTAAAGAAATGAATGGCCCGCAATATGGAGTCCCCAGGGACTAATAAGGCTTGGGGAGGTGGGGATCACACGGCCCCTACCCATTAATATTATATTTGGCACTGGGTGATGGGGTCCACAGGGCCTATTAGGGCTCGAGGTAGGGGTCTTCAATGCCCCATCCCCTTGTATTTTGGCCTAGCTGTGGGGTCCTTAGGCCCGAGAATGGTCAGCGAGGATGGTCGGCATGGTCCCCTCCCCCTTTTAAAAACCAGACTGCCCTGTGGAATGGAGTTCCCAAGGCCTGAGGTGTCATGGGTAATGTCATAAATGATGTTGTAGAACATGTCATGAGTGATGTAATATGTGAGGTCATAAGCAGTGCATGGTGGGGGCGCAAGTTATAGTTAGCTCTGCTAATTATAACGGGAATTTCAGTGTTTTTTTAGCCCAAAACGTTAATGTTATCACTGACACATTCATCTAACTATAACGTTACTTTGAACTTTGTTCTTTCAGTCAACATATGCATACACACATATATATGCATACACACACATATATATATATATATATATATATATATATATATATATATATATATATATATATATACATACTGCATATTATGCATATAGATCTCAAAAGACATATTTATCTTTTTATTTTACATTCAAGATAATACCAAGAAAAAAGGGGAAAAGGTGATGACTTTCTTGAAAATAGCATTTTTGTTTTTAAAGAGAATAAGGCCTCCACTCTGGTCAGCCAAAGAACATGCGAGATGGGGTTTGCTGCCCACTTTGGGTTTGGGGGAGAAGATGTGCAGCACAAATTGGGTAAATGGCATAAGAATGAAATGCCTTAATAAAACAACACATAAATTCAATGAAAAAACCAGCTAAAATCTAAGTTATGGTTCTTGCTCAAACGTGTAAAAGCACTGAAGTGTGCCAATTATTGCATGCAACACACAAAGCATGCCACACCTCTTGCTGCCGGCCATGTTTAACTCTCGCATATTTAACTATTTTATTTTCGTGCCATTGATATGTGGGTGTTGTGTACATAGCACGTGTGGTTAGTTATGGTGTGCATTGTGAAATTCTATGTCAGGACGGAGGCTCCGATTATGCTTATCTCAATTTCTTTACTGAAATACAGCGGCCAATCAAGACACAGTAAAGAAAACAAAAACTACATTACCCATAAACCCTGGGTAACCATAGAGTACCTAAACAGTATATAAAGAGTCATAGAGGTCACAACTTCCTCTTTCTTTGCTGCTCCGCAGCCAGTTAAGTGCATTTATCCTCTACTTTACTAATTGTGCTTGGTTCTACTTGTTATATTTAGCGCGCTTTGTTACCTGCCTTTTGCGCTGTTATTGTATGCTAATTGGACCTTCCGGTTCTTGTGCCTGCGCTGTTGCTCTGCGCGCTTTGCCTTATTACCGTTTCTTCCTACGGCGCTCGCTCGGTGTGGCTTCGGGGGCGTGTGCTCACCCCCCGGTGGCAGGCTCGCTTTCTGCGCCTGTATTTCTGTTTGTGGAGTGGGAGTGGGGCTGAAAGACGTGCGTCCTTCACGCGCGTCTCTCATTTTCGTCAGGCACGCTCCGCGCTTGCGCAGTTCCTTGGGTCCTTTTGCCTTTTGACAGGACTTTCCAGCGCTGAGAGCTATTCTCCGTTTGTAGAGATAAGACTTTGGCTTTCAGCCTTTGCCCACCTGCCTGTTCGTTAGGCCCCTCACGCCCTGGTTTCATTAGAACTGGGGTTGTAAAATTTTGGAATTGGCTTTGCCTAGAGTGTCAGCAAGCCCTCCCTCCACATTTTAAACTCTTGTGTCAGGTAGGTTCCTGCTAGAGTTTGGCTTGCTTTGGGGTGTCCACTCCCCCTGCATTGCCCTTTGGGTGTTAATATCTATACCTCTCCTCATTGGGCATATTTCCTTTTATAAAAGGTCGCAATGGGTGACTATTATGAGGATGAGGAGGATTATTATTACGCTGAGGAAGAGCCTGCAGGCTCTGAGGGTGCTGAATATATGGATCAGTCCTTATACCATGCTATTTCCCCTCTCAAAAGGCATTTGTCTGAGTATGCCACTCAGCAGGGCTGGCTCCCTAAGTCAGGACGTTCGAAGAAGTCACCTAAAAATCCTCATATGGCGGATTTTGTTAAACTAGCTAAAACTTTGTCATCTTCTAAGTCTTCCAAGAAATCTTCTGCGCCTGTTAAGGCGCAACAGGCTTCTCCCGTGACTGATGATTCTTCTTCCACTGACACTTCTTCAGAGCCTGTGCTGCCGCCCCCGAAGAAGAAGGCTCGCAAAGAACACTTTGTGGATGCCCCGTCCACTCCTCAGGTGTTAACCTTTGACCCGGACGACATCATACATCCCAATTCTTCTGCCTGGCTTCCCTCCTCTGAGGTAGCTGACTATGTGCAGTCGCACATTCGTCGTCCTTTTGATAAGGATGTTCGCGCTTGCTTGCGCTCGGAGTGTCCACGACCAGATCTTGCAGACAAATTGGCGGACACTCCCGAGGTTGATCCGACTATGGTTACCTACATGCGCAAATATTCCAAAGATCCGAAAAAAGGTCTGGACAGATCCTGGAGGTCTTGCCAGGACAAGTTATTGGATCTTTTAGGTCCCCTAACAAAGATTTTGGACTTGGCGTATTGTGCAAAGAATTCTTACTCCTTGATTGATCCTGAAGAACTGGTGGGATGGTCTCAGAGGGCCATCTGCATTCTGGGCAATGCCAATTGTGCTCTGTCCTGCGAGCGTCGTCGCTCCATTCTCATGAAATTAGACCCAAAATTGACAGATCTCGCACCTTCTGAATCAGGTTCCATGGCGCAAGGATTTCTCTTTGGTCCTCCCTTTCTGAAAGAACTCACTAACTTTGTAGCGACATTCAGTGGGCTTGATAGAGTGCAGTCCAATCTGCGTCGTGCCTTCCGTCCGGTTTTCTGACGGGCCGGACGAAGGGGACGTTCGTCCGGCCGGGGAGGTAATCAACCTACCCAACGTGGTGGTCAGTCCCAGAGAGGTAGCGGACATGACAACTCTGGTTCTGAAAAATCCAGGTTCTACCCTTACCGCAAAGGCAGAGGCAACCACAACAAGGGCGGTTACGGAGGTCCTCAAGGAGGACGTCAAGATTCCTCCAACTCAGGTGAGCTTGATTCTGGCTTCCGAGGTTGTTTTAGGGGGCAGACTGAAGTGTTTTCTCCACAATTGGCGGCTAATCTCCAGCGATGCCTGGGTGTTGGAGACGGTGCAAGGTTTCAAACTGGAGTTTTACGAACGCCCTCTCCAACACCGCCTCCCGCTTCCCCATGTTTTTTCCCAACTAGATCAGAACTTCATCTCCTAGGAAATCGAATCTCTTCTAGCGGAGGGAGCCATCATTCCTTCTCCCGTCATCCCGACGGCTTCGTCAGCAACATTTTTCTAGTGGAGAAAAAAGGGGGTGGTTCCCGTCTGGTCCTCAACCTCAAAGACTTCAACGGCGGAGTTGTGTACCGTCATTTCAAGATGGAGGGTATCCATCTTCTTCGAGATCTACTTCAGGAAGGGGACTGGATGGTCCGTCTAGACCTGAAGGACGCATACCTGTCTGTTCCGATCTATGCTCCTCACCGTCGCTTCCTTCAGTTTCAGTGGCTGGGGAAATGGTTCGAGTATACCGTCCTTCCTTTCGGTCTTTCCTCCGCTCCGTGGTGTTTCACAAAGCTCATGCGCCCAGTGATGGAATCTTTACGAGCCCGTGGAGTCCGTTTGATTGTCTACCTCGACGACATTCTTTTGATGGCTCAGTGCCCTCTTCTTTTGCAACATCATTTGCAATGGTCCATAGAACTATTACAGTCTCTGGGATTTCTTGTGAATCCTCTGAAATCAGACTTTCAGCCCTCGCAGACGATGGACTTTCTCGGGTTCCGCATCGATTCGGTGGCCTGCCAGCTCCTTCTTCCCGGTCAGAAGATCAGAGCGATCAAACGGGAGTTGCGCATGGTCTTGTCCAAACAAGTGGTCTCTTTGCGGACGGTGGCACGGATTGTGGGTCTGTTGTCCTCTTCAATCCAAGCCATTTTTCCGGGTCCCTTACACTATCGCGCTCTTCAACGCCTCAAGATCAGGCATCTTCAGAAGGGTCTTCGCTACTCCGATCTCATTCCTCTTTCGGATGATGCTCGCTGGGAAATGTTGTGGTGGCTGGACCACATGGAGTCTTGGAACGGTCGTGCTCTGTTCGGGTCGACTCCAGACTTGGTTATCGAGTCGGATGCGAGTCTTTGGGGATGGGGAGCCCGGTGCGGTTCTCTGACGATGGGGGCCATTGGTCCCAGGAGGAGTTATCCCTCCACATCAATTGTCTAGAGCTTCTTGCGGGCTCTTTCGCGATCCGTTGTCTTTCTCCTCAGGCTTCGAAGTGTTGCATTCTCCTCCGCATGGACAACATCTCAGCAGTGAGGTATGTCAACTAGCTTGGGGGCACCAAGTCCAAACTCCTGTCAGAAATTGCAAAGGACTTTTGGCATCTGTGTCTGCAACGCCAGATCACGATTATTGCCGAGTATCTTCCGGGTCGCGACAATCGTATAGCGGATTGGAATTCGCGCCATCTGCGGGATTACAGCGATTGGCGGCTTCACCCTCGGGTGTTTCAGTCGTTGGCCCGGATTTGGGGACGATGCCACATGGACCTCGCCTGAACAGACAGCTTCCCCTGTTTTACAGCTGGCGCCCGGATCCGGAGGCTCTCGCCACGGATGCCTTTCTCCAGTCTTGGCCGCCTCTCCTGTGCTATGCCTTTCCTCCCTTCATGATGATTCCCAGAGTTCTGGCCCGCACGAGGCATTTTCTTTCAGAGATCATTCTCATCACTCCTCTTTGGAGGGCTCAAGCGTGGTTTCCAGTTCTTCTGGAGATGAGTTGCTCCCCGCCTCTCCTTCTTCCCAACAGGTGGAACCTGTTGCTGGACCCTCTGCTGGAGCCTTATCCCCCCATTCTTTCGGGACATCTCCGTCTTGTGGCGTGGCGGATTTTGGGGGACGCTGGCAAGTCTCAGGCCTTTCTTCAGACACTGCCCGATTTATCGGCGAAGCTTGAGCCCCCAACACACACAAACGTTATGCGTCAGCTTGGAAACGATGGTGTGATTGGTGTACACAACGGTCAGTGGATCCCTCTTCTGCAGATGTCACTTTAGTTCTTAATTTTCTTGCTTCTCTTGCTTCTTCTGGTTTGGCATACAGAACGGTTAATAACTTTTGTTCTGCTATTTCTGCTGGCCATGTTCCTGTGGATAGTAAACCTATTGGGGAACATCCTTTGGTTTCCAAATTACTCAGAGGCATTCGGATGGTAAAACCTCCATGCCCTAAGTATGTCGCCTTATGGGATGTCTCCGTGGTTTCGCGTTTCTTGAATTCTTGGCCTGTTAATACCTTACTCTCTCGTAAGCAATTGTCGGCCAAACTGACTATGTTGCTATGCCTGTTGTCCTGCAAGCGAGTGTCGGATGTTCGTACTCTGGATCTTGCCGGACGCACTTTCTCTCCGGAGGGTGTCTCATTTGCCATTTCTCGCCGTACTAAGTGTAACACGTCCTCCGTGTCTTTTTCCTTTGTGATGTATTCCTATAGGTTCTGTATCGATGCCCCTATTCCTGACCCTATTCTGGTTAACAAACTAACAAGTTAACTAGCAGCCATCCCATGAGGCAGAAAACCCCCATGATGCAGGAACCGTTATCTGATAAAGCCACACTACGGCACAGGAATGTGTTATCTGATTAGGTCATAACGCTTGCCATCTAATTAGACAAGCGATATTCCTCCAGCCCCTGATAAGGCATACGGAGTTCTCAAAACAAATCAAACCTATGACAGACCTGGGAAAAACCCTGCGGCCATTGTTTTGATTTCACCGAGAACTTCAGCAAAAGAATGTGCTAACGACCTGGTCGTATGACATCCTTATTGAAGTATCTATGTCCATCCTTACGTCATTCTCGGCACCTTAAAGGTATAAATATTACCGATATTGCCCTATGCAAACACACGCGGTGGTGACGAGATCGGAGCAGCCAGACTTGCCGAAGCCCAGAGCAGAGCAGACCCCGCTGGCGCATCCCCCCCTTCTTGACGCGCTGAGAACGAGCAGCTGCCTATTTCTCCTACCGAGAAATCCAGCTCCGGCGCTTCCGGGTGGCCCTCGCAGGCAGCCTGGAATATCGAGACCAGAGACGAGAGATACCATCCCTCATTCATCCTAGATTCCAGGTACAGAACTGAATAACCCCTTGCAGAGAATTCTTTAGTCAGTCACTTGGCAAAACAAACTTAATTTAAACTGTAACTTTCTATTCCCGCCCACGTATTAGGCTTAGGTCAGGTACACGGGGTAGGCGTAGCTAGAAACACCAGTTGAGTACGATTAGTCAAATGTATACGTGTATGTAATATATTTTATTCATTTTAAACCTTCATATGGCTTAGAAACCATATCAATGTTTTTACAGTATTATTTTATACTTCTGCTTTTAATGTATGCACTTTACTTAACCATAAGTATTGCAATAATATCGATCCATTTCTCTTGTATGAGAAAAGAGACTGATCAATAAATAACATCTTTTATTGAACACGCCCGTCTCTTCCTTTTCTCTACAATCTGATGAGACTAAGAATGCACGTACTGACTGAGTAAAATAAACTGCCTTTTGTTCACACGACTCTAGAGATACACTCTTGATTAGGGGAGAGCAAAGTTGTCATGTTCTATGGTTGTCAGAAACTAAATCCCTTCTTGTCCATCCAGGGAGGTTCAACTCCTCCTTGCCTATTCGAGAAAGTTTCTAGTGAACTCTGAGCTAGCTGGCAAACCCAAAACTTTAAGTCTAATATCGACAGTAGTAGACCTAGTTAACGTCTGGTCTAGGCCTATACTATTGAAGGTATTATTCCAATGCGCAGAGCCTATTGGGATAATAGGAACTACACTACATGGCGCCCAACGCGTTTGGAAGGGCGATAAAACGAACGTAAGACATTTAGAGTAACTCAGTCGTGCTTTCTCACTCAGACCCCTTTTTCCCCATAATACTCCAAAGACGTCTGGAGTGGGTAAAAGGTAATATCCGCCAAACCTCGCAGGAGGAAACTCCTATGTATGGTACTTGGTTTAGTCAACGTTGAAGGATACACCGTTCCAAAATATTGTGCATCTAATCTTTGTTTCCATAAGAAACCTGATCTGCAAACAAACAAAATAAGCTTCCTGTCGGTAAAATGGTAGACAGTGATGATGAAAGAGAGGCAGTTAGATTAGCAACTGAACTCGCAGCAGCTGATACTGCTATACAAGAAGCTGACCAGGATATAATACTCATCCCGGTCATCAAAAGAAAATCTATAACTTTAAAACTTATAGAAAATGGACTGACACCTAGAGGTGGCACAGTCATATTCGTAATTGAGGCACACGAATATCGGCAGACAGAGGTATACTATTCATGGATAAATTTTCCAGCAGCAAATGCTGTAACAAAGTACTTCCACTATTACAAAACAGAGGAACCTCCTAATGAGTATACTCCTTTCGAGGAGGTGGAAGTACCACTTAAATTTCAAGAGCACCTGCTCTTATTTAATGGCGCCCTAAAACATAATAATCACATCACCAGGCTCGGTCCTTTAGGTAGACCAGGAGCAACGTGGCCGGTCCTAGCTGGATACACACCGCATCCAGACTTCGAAAGAATGCCTGCAGCAGATCTTTTAGTACAACTAAAACAATTAATAAAAATACATAGACAATTAGTCCAATATGTGATGCGGACTTCAACAATTCAACCAGCAATTAAAATTCCACAGCTGACCCCTCACCAGGGGAACACAAATAAAATTACACCACAGAACATACAATCCTGCCTAGGTAAAGTACCAGCTAAACGGGAACAAATACCATTCTGGTTAGCACAAAAAATCACCCAAATAGAGGCTGTGTTTCCAGACACCACCCCGTTAGAAAAACACAGGATTCTGACTATCTGTCTTCCAATGGGAATCGCACCACACGTGGAGGACTGTGACACTTGGGGTACAGTCTTTGCTTCCATCTACACAAAAACGCACGGTGTTCCATCCATTTCGGTAATACCAGATGTGCTAAAACAAATTCAAGACGAATACGGTCCAGAACCCGCTTTAACTCTTGGTATGAAATTACTAAAAGACTTCAAGCAGGTCTCGGCTATATTATTAGCCAACATAAAGGGAGAAGCAGCAAACGTGGCGATCCGCCAGAGGTTAAAGGAGACAGATATAGCAGACCAACCAGCTGAGATTGGCAGAATCATAGAAAAATCCTATGAGGAACTAGGCAGAGATAGTTTAGGTGGAATACCAGTAAAACCACAACTGATTGAAAGTCCTGAAAAAATATTTTTTAATAATAATTTAACATCACAAAAAAAGAGCTGGGATGGAAACAAACAATCCAATCCTAAAGAAAAGAAATTCCAGTCCAGAGGAAGGTCTCCTAGGCGAAGAGAAAAATCTCCGAACCAAAGACACAGGTCACCCCAGAGTGACCCCTCTGGGAAAAGATATAACCTTAGAAATAGGGATAATATAAAGAAGCCTGATAGATATCAAGACATTGATACACGTCCCTCTCAATCTTTTCAGACTTCCTCGCAGAAATCGGAAAGAAGAGGACAATCAGAACAAAGAGAAGAGCACGCCAAGTCCAAAGACAAGGAACCTGCTCATCTAAAAAAGAAACTACAATTTCCAAAAAAGAAGGTAGCCAGTATCAAGGTAGTTAACAATGCCGAGAATACTAAGGACACAACTGAAAAACGGAGAATGGGCTCAGACAATGCTAGACAGCGCAGCAGAAGTGAGCATAGCTCGCAAAGTCCTTATGAATCATCTGGAGACAGTGGACACGAATGAATATCTTCAAGTGGAAACTGCAGACACCAGAGTTAGCAAACCTCACAAAATATATGAAATAACTTTACGTATAGAGGGGGATAAGACTAGAAAAATAAGGGGACTATTTTGGGATAATCTCTCCAAGGGCTATGACATCCTTCTAGCTGAAAAAGACTGCCGACCAGAGTTTGTCAGGGAGTGCCCTCATGGCGAAGAAATAATTATGCCTGCCTTCTCAAATCATATCCCAATTCATAAAAAATACACACTTGCCAGAAAGTGGGCAGTAGCTCTAGCTCCTGCTTTATATAAAAATCACGTAGGATGGGATGAGGACTCTCCTCCTCACAAAATCCAGTTAAAATCACAACCTACTGCACAAAGGCAGTACCCAATTAAGCAAGAAGCTAAAAAACAGGTAAAAGAAATCCTAGATCAATTAGAATACCAGTGGGTGATTGAAACTTGCACCTCACAAATGAACAACCCTTTGTTTCCGGTCTCCAAACCAGACAATTCATATCGTCTAGTTTTGGATTACCGACACCTTAACTCATGTTGCAAAACTTTTGCAGTGCAAAACTCGCATAGTGCTGCACTAATGAATAACATAGTGCGCAAAAAATACAAAACAACATTAGACATCTCTAATGGATTCTTTTGTCAAAACATAGCACCAGAGAGCAGATATTTGTTTGCGTTCTCAATAAATGGCACTCAAAAACAATTCTGTCGGTTAGCCCAGGGGTACAAGAATAGCCCGGGGGTATTCTCAGCGAGAGTAACAGAATTACTACAAACAGACATGTTAATTAAAACAAAATTAGAAACACGTGATAACACACGCAATCTTGTGATTCGAGTCATCCCAGGAAGATGCGGATTCACATACCTGACCTCTAATGAGGGAGAAAAGGTACCAATTGCATTCAAATCACACTTGTACACTAAGGCTGAAATGAAATTCAGCCCAACGGAAAAAATTCTAACTGCAACACAGACAGCTATAGCAAAAGAACGAGCCCTGGCACAAGGTAAACGAATAATAATCGTGACACCGATACCAGCCCTAGAGGCGGTAACAAATGCAAGCATTCCAAATGCTAAAGCGCTCCATCCGAGATGGATACAATGGGCTAATTCTCTTGCTGCAACAGACGTGGCATACGAATTTGATCCTAACTTAAAAACACAAGAATTTCTCCAATATGAATTTGAATGTCCTCCGCCGACCGAAATTCTGCCTCTAGAACATTACGGCTGTATAATATATACAGACGGATCAGCACAACCCGCAGTAGGGGGTAAACAAGCCTACAGTGCTGCGTGCGCGATCGTTAAAGGTCGCTGGCACGAAGGGAAATTTAAACCAGCTATCACTAAAACACAATCTTTAGGAGATTGTACAGCTCAGCGAGCTGAACTACTGGCGTTCAAGATGGCGCTTGAAAATACAGATCGAGAATTCCCGACACTCATAGTGTGCGATTCGTATTATTGCGTTCAGTCTTACAATGAATACTTACAGATCTGGCTTCAGAATGGTTTCAAGGATGCGAAAGGTGGCACAATCAAGCATAAAATGCTCTGGGAACAAGTAGTTCTTTTACAAAAAGAACTACCAAAGACTCACGTGATACATACACTGAGTCATCAACGTGATGGCGTTCACGTTGCAGGGAATTCATTGGCTGATGAGGCCGCGAAGGCAGCTGTGCCAACGGCTTCCGTAGCTGCCATCACACGGTCAAAAACAAAAATAGACAGCGAAATATTACAGGCTGTCAGCGCTACAGAAAAGGATTCGATAGAAACACTCCCGAAAGGCTTTCCAGTAAAATACTCATACATAACTGATGCAAACAATGTTCCTTTTGCTCGAATCCCTGGAGTGGGGGATAGGGCAATTCCAAACATGGAACATAGGTTAGGACTGATAATAGCGGCACACGAAGGGCTTGCTTCTATACATGCTGGCGTCTCAGCCACAGTATCATTATTAAAACAGAGATACTGGTGGCCACAAATGAGAAGACAAACAAGGAACTATGTTTTAGAATGTGAAATATGTCAAAGAATGAAAGTATCAACGGTGAGACGACCAGCGCAGACGCCCCTTCTAATCTCGGATAAACCATTAGCCTGTGTTTACCTAGACCACTGTGGTCCCTTACAAAGGGATGGTAACTATAAATATATCTTAGTTGCAGTGGACTCATGCACGAGATTCATATGGATGTGGCCCCAGCGAACGGCTGACGCCAGAACTGTTATAAAAGATTTGCGAGTCTTTATCGGCACATACGCAATTGGCATGCTGCATTCGGACCATGGTCCTGCTTTTAGCTCTAGAGCTTATAAGGAGGCCATGGTCAGCATGGGCGTTACATTGCGGTACTCTTGTCCATTTCACCCTGAGGGGAACGGAATTGTTGAAAGAAAAAACCGTGACATAAAGCAATCTATAACGGCAAAGGTATTAGGTTCGGGAGCTGGGTGGGTCAAACATCTAATAAGTGTCCAACGTAGTCTAAATAACCTGCCAAGAAATTCTGTGAAGGGATTCAGTCCGTACGAATTATTATTTGGAACTAGGATGTTGGTTTTAGACCTCGATAGTCAAACTTCAGTGGTGAAGGAAAAAAGCTTTGATATCAAAGATCGTTTGGCTATTTTGCAGGACTTAAATGAAACAAGAAAAGACCTGAGCAACATAAAGTTGAAACAGCAGCCAACAACCACTGAAGAACCACCACCTGTCCCAGCAACACCTGTCTGGATTCCAAAAATCGGGGATCTAGTCAGAGAAAAGATCGCGGTAAAGAAGGAATTTGGGCCTTCTTACAGAAAAGCAGTTCCTGTCTTGTCTGTCAACGGGACAAGATCAGTTGTACTACCGCCGCTTGCTGGTAAAAAGGAGAACAGAGTTGTATCCATCGACCTGGTAAAACCACAATCATGTGGCCGATAACAAATAGTAGGCCAAGTGGACTCCCGATAAGTAGTAGAACACCAAGATTTGCTACAAACACAGAGGTTCAATCTAAGAGGCTGATCACATTCGAAACGCCTACAGATCTACAACAAGGACTATGCAACACTGCAATGGAACTTAGACCTCTGAAAACCCAAATAAAAACATTTAGCAGAGACACACCAATCTATAATGAAGTAACAAACGACTATGCAAGAAACAGTAATCCTGAAGCAATTGGAACGATTGACAGAACTGCATCCGGCTACTTCATAAACTTCGATGATTCGTCTGAAGGCTTCACTGAACCAAAAACACAGCCATCAACAAAAACCTTTAAAGATAAAGTTAAAGTACTTTTGAAACAACTGAAAGAAACATATCTGATTTCTCCATGGATTGAATTTTGGGTGGGTTTTGGTGCATTTATCCTCATACTTTGGCTCATCATGATACTACTTTTGGGACGCTTCATTGAGGGAAAATATGCTAAAATGGACACAGCAAGTCAGAAAATCAACTTGATCCTCAAACCACACACATCTTCACACGTCGAGAAAAGAGAACTTTCTTCAGTCAACTTCACAGCCAATCCTATACCGGGTGGGGTAGCATGGGACAACACTGACTACGAAATCTATGGTCCGGTTGAAATCCTGAAATATCCACACCAAATTAAGATCTCGTTGAGTGACTTTGTAAAACCAAGCTCATTTGCTGATGATTGGGACTTTGAAAGTATAAATAATATGATGTCTGACTTAGTGATGTCTGCTAAATTTCCCAAACATGATTATTTGCAGGGTTCGACAAATTATGATAGTATGTATTGCTACAACCACTTTGGTAACCATTTTCTACATAGATCTGCACAACCTAGAAATGTTTTAAATTATAATCAATGGGAACATTGTGCAACACCTCCAAAAGGAAGCTCAAGAACCATTTACGACAAATATTCATACTTTTCAGGTTTTAACATAAGTAATGCTGAAACATTTTATTTCAAATTGTCAAATAAGACAGGGACACAAACCATGATAACAAACACAAAATTGATATATTCAGACTCATTCTTTGAACAAATGAATACTTTTGGTTTTGATTATTGGGACAAAAATGTTGAAGTAAAAAGTGTTTGGGGTACAAAAGAATGGCAAGTACAGGGTATAGAATCTTTGTTTAGAGCCTGCATGATCCAAGAACAAATTATATTTTTAAATGACACTGTTCAACAAACTACCTGTCTTGGCTTAGCCAAAATCAAAGACTTAAATAAACCGTCTATTCCAAAACCAACAATGAACAGCAATAGCTCTACAGATGAGGAGATAGACAAACTATGTATTAAACCAAAACAGAACACATCCTGATTGGAAAAAGTGGTTGATCTGGCCCACAGATACTAATAATTGTCAAGACAGATTCCTGAACAAAACACAGGGGTTCAAAATGACCAGGCCAGACCCTAGATATCCTCAAAGACAACACCCAGGGATAATAACCACCTACAGTGTGGGCAAATTATGCCTTCAGTGGCTACAAACTTCCACACTGACAGAAATTAAGCAACACCTAACTTTACTTACTGATGGTGCTGACTTGCGTGATTTCATTATGGGACCGCGCAAACAGCGTCAGAAACGTTTCATAGCAGCCTCTGTATATGCAGCATACAACGAGGCCTGGAAGGTTACTCAAATTGAGACAGCAGAAAGAATACGGGAAATTGACCGTATTAATTTGGAAAAATCACTTTCTGTAGTGGACAATGGGTTAATGACTCTGTCCTCCAGAATTTTTTCTCGGGACAGCATTGTGTCTTCAGCAATCGACATAATATCGCAAGACTTACTGTTGTTACAACACGGTCAGTCCCAATTGCGTTCTATTGTACAGCTTGGCTGGACGTTACAAAATCTGCGTTCAGGCTATGTGCCTTGGCGTTTAATCAACACGACGTCACTTTTCAATATCTTTAACCTTACTGATAAACAAATCAGTATGGCACAAAAGGGTGCTGATTATACAATCCTGAGCAATGAGAAACTCGAGAGATTACCAGTGACAATGTCAGAACGACCTGTCAGTGAATGGATAATACATGGGATAATTAATATTCCTATATCAACCTTCAGCTTTCAATACTGCCAAAAATATATACAGGCTGGCATGTACGAAAAATTGGGAAAAGGGTACATTAAAACAACATGGAACTTGCCCTATTCACATGCATGTGTCAGTAATAAAGGACAGAAAGTGTTTCTTAGTGGCAATAATTGTGCGATGTCACTAAGCGGTACACTTCTGTGTAACGGAATTAGTTTGCATGGAGCCTGTGAAGGGAACTCAAATAACCTTTCATGTCACCAGCTAGGCACACCTGCTACAGAGATAGAACCATTCTTTCAAAGACTCTATAATGGGAGTTACATTCTAATTGTGGACCGCAGATGCTGTAGTCTTATGCCCGGGACTCCTTATCTCGTAACTACGACTGCGAAGGTCAAGTGCTGTGGACGCTTATTGTTCCCCAGCTCCTTTCCAGACAGGGAGGCAAGGGCATGGCCCAACTTGAAAATTACTTCTATTCGAATAGATACTTTAAGCAGAATGAAAACAGTGCTTCTTCAGACGCCGACAAGGCTCACGTCATCAAACGAAACGTATGATCTCCTAGTCGCAAGGACGACTGCAGAGATACATTCATTGTTATCAACTAATTCCCCCATACATTTCGCAGAAATCCTGAATGAAATCTTAAATATTTCTGATACCAGTGGAGTCTCAAAAGTATTTAAGACAGTATTTTCGATGGCATTAACACCATTCAAAGCCATACTGGGTATTTTTCCAGATTTCGTCCATTCGATTTTTGGCGGACTTCCCCTCATTTTGGGACTAATTGCAGGAATCCTATTCTTAGTCCTTATATTTCGTTATGGCAAACCATGTCACAGACAAAACACCTGCGACAAGGGAAGAAACAATCCTAGCCATTGGATACCGGGACTGGATATCAAAAATCCTGGGACTATCCCGGCTTAGAGACCTGAACATGACTTGGTTTCTTTCATTTCGACCAATGTGGCATCGATGTGTTTTACCTGTATTAAGGTGCTTGCAATGCGGAGAAGAATGCGTGTTAGACACCTGTCTGACGCTACAATCAGATGCGCCAATGGATGCAGAAACATTGTTGAGTCCGATAAAGGCTCATGCTTTGTGCTGCCCTCAACGGCTACCAATCCTGATGACGGCATTCGTGGAAGCTTCACCACTACGATTAAGGGGTAGTGAAGTTCAAGATGAAAGCAGCATCGATCAGGTACGACCTTCTGTCAGCAATATTAATCAGAATGTCAATGGAGACAATCATGCGCACGAATGCATGGTTACACCTATTTCCGAGTTAGTGGAACTCTCCCAGGAAGCTGTTGACAACTTTTTCGAGAGTCTAAATGATATGATGTTCTCACCAGAGCAGAAATAGAGACTTTTGAGCAAGCTCGTACACGGCGTTCCCTGAATTTGGCCTTCAACTAGAAAAGCAAAATACCATGAACAATTTTCCCTCCAGTTCACGGACAGCAATTTTTTCAGCAGCCCCAAAATATTTTTTGCATATTTTTCGGTACACTATCTTCTGCTTAAAGTAAGAACTATTCTTAGAGAACTAAAATTTCTAATTTTAGATAGCTTATAGACATTAGCTGCCCGCTGGTATGTTCATAATTATTTTATTCTGTGATGGAATGGTCTCGAACCTTTTTTCTGTATTAAGAGCCATTTCATGTGTAGATTTTCATATACAAATTATTGATAATGTATAGATATGCTTGATTACTTTAGTGATTGCTTTAGCATTATTCTACAGCTTGAGCGCATATATTACATGTGACTATTTTTCCGTATATTTGATAATTTCAAAATGCATTTATGTATTTTGGGGTGGTAAGGTATACACGATACTCTACAGTATGTTTTACTATGCATAGATTAGTAAATATGTCCATAGTTAGCGTGGAGTGGGTGTGATGTATTCCTATAGGTTCTGTATCGATCCCCCTATTCCTGACCCTATTCTGGTTAACAAACTAACAAGTTAACTAGCAGCCATCCCATGAGGCAGAAAACCCCCATGATGCAGGAACCGTTATCTGATAAAGCCACACTACGGCACAGGAACGTGTTATCTGATTAGGTCATAACGCTTGCCATCTAATTAGACAAGCGATATTCCTCCAGCCCCTGATAAGGCATACGGAGTTCTCAAAACAAATCAAACCTATGACAGACCTGGGAAAAACCCTGCGGCCATTGTTTTGATTTCACCGAGAACTTCAGCAAAAGAATGTGCTAACGACCTGGTCGTATGACATCCTTATTGACGTATCTATGTCCATCCTTACGTCAATCTCGGCACCTTAAAGGTATAAATATTACCGATATTGCCCTATGCAAACACACGCGGTGGTGACGAGATCGGAGCAGCCAGACTTGCCGAAGCCCAGAGCAGAGCAGACCCCGCTGGCGCAGCCCCGCCTTCTTGACGCGCTGAGAACGAGCAGCTGCCTATTTCTCCTGCCGAGAAATCCAGCTCCGGCGCTTCCGGGTGGCCCTCGCAGGCAGCCTGGAATATCGAGACCAGAGACGAGAGATACCATCCCTCATTCATCCTAGATTCCAGGTACAGAACTGAATAACCCCTTGCAGAGAATTCTTTAGTCAGTCACTTGGCAAAACAAACTTAACTTAAACTGTAACTTTCTATTCCCGCCCACGTATTAGGCTTAGGTCAGGTACACGGGGTAGGTGTAGCTAGAAACACCAGTTGAGTACGATTAGTCAAATGTATACGTGTATGTAATATATTTTATTCATTTTAAACCTTCATATGTCTTAGAAACCATATCAATGTTTTTACAGTATTATTTTATACTTCTGCTTTTAATGTATGCACTTTACTTAACCATAAGTATTGCAATAATATCGATCCATTTCTCTTGTATGAGAAAAGAGACTGATCAATACATAACATCTTTTATTGAACACGCCCGTCTCTTCCTTTTCTCTACAATCTGATGAGACTAAGAATGCACGTACTGACTGAGTAAAATAAACTGCCTTTTGTTCACACAACTCTAGAGATACACTCTTGATTAGGGGAGAGCAAAGTTGTCATGTTCTATGGTTGTCAGAAACTAAATCCCTTCTTGTCTATCCAGGGAGGTTCAACTCCTCCTTGCCTATTCGAGAAAGTTTCTAGTGAACTCTGAGCTAGCTGGCAAACCCAAAACTTTAAGTCTAATATCGACAGTAGTAGACCTAGTTAACGTCTGGTCTAGGCCTATACTATTGAAGGTATTATTCCAATGCGCAGAGCCTATTGGGATAATAGGAACTACACTACACCTTCTTTTCCTCACAATCCGAAGCTTTGTGTGGTGCAATGCATTAAGGATTACGAGGTGAGTACTGCACCTTTTCGACATGATTTGCAGGGTCAACTGCTTATAGCTTTGCAGAAGCCTTTTAAGCCTGTCTCTCCCGCTACCTTGGCACGTTGGGTGCGCTGGCTCATGTTGGAAGCGGGCATTGACGTTTCTGTCTTTGGGGCCCACTCTGCTCGGGGAGCCATGGCTTCTAAGGCTTTTTCATTGGGGGTTGGCCTCCAGGATATCATGAAGGCAGCTGATTGGTCTTCAGAATCTGTATTTAAAACGTTTTCTTTCAAACCTATTGTTGATGTTGCTTCTGTTGTGGTGGCTAAGCTTTAAACAAGCATAATCGGAGCCTCCGTCCTGACATAGAATTTAAAATTTGCTAACATTCGTGCCAAGAATTTTCAATTCTATTAAGAACAGGAGGCGAGGATTATCCCACCCTTATTTACAGTCTTTATATTGTATTGATTTTCCGCATTTCTGCTGTACCATTATGTTGATTATTCTACTACTTGTTTCCCACCCTGTTTTGCACTTTGTACTTCTTCCTTTTGGAATGGCCTTTACGGCTCTGTTTTTTCCTTTTTCCAGGCTCCGACCTTAAATGAGGTGTGGTGCGAATTTCTCCTTTTCGTTTGCCTTCTTTTGTTCCTGTGGCTATGGGAGGTTCCTTCGTCCCTACATCCGGATGATGATGACTTCTCCGTGGGACGTCCTTAATGGATTGCTGGAGTTACAGTTGTTTTTTCCTTAATGTTCTGGACAAAGAAAGAGGAAGTTGTGACCTCTATGACTCTTTATATACTGTTTAGGTACTCTATGGTTACCCAGGGTTTATGGGTAATGTAGTTTTTGTTTTCTTTACTGTGTCTTGATTGGCTGCATAATCCTCGCCTCCTGTCCTTAATAGAATTGAAAATTCTTGCCACGAATGCTAGCAAATTTTAAATTATCATTACAGAATTGTGTTGGGTGGGCTTGAGAGGGTTAAGAAGTTGAAAATATCTTGACCAATAATCTATGGACGGTCCTCATAATATTTATACCAGCAAGTAGGCATACCTAACAACACAACGTAATTAAATAACAGTACATTCTCAAAACATCAAATAATACTACATTTATAGATGTTACATTTATAGCGTAAAGGGTGATGTGATATGTAGTCTCCTCCGTAAAGTTATTAACATTTGCATCTGTCACTTCAAGGGTGAGGTCATGAAAATTGTATTATGTGCACAAGTTAACATTTGCATAGCTGGTATGTGAAAAAAATATTACAGAGCTAACCATAATTCCATATAAACTCCAGTGGTTTTTCGGTTTGAATTTATAGCCATGAAGGTAATATATGTTGTCAAACATATTTGATCAAATGCACTAAACAATCCAATATCCATCTGCCCTGTCTGTATGTGGTACTTCCAACTGCAGTTTCTCCACGAGGATGGGGGAGCATAGACCCCACACTCCTCAGTGAGCAGCGCATAAAAAAATAAAATGGTAATGAAATTATTTCAGTGCCTTTTATTTTTTACCGATGTGCACGCCGCATTGCCCTCGAGCCGAGGGACATGCGTGGTGTGTCCTCTTCTACCGATTGGCAGCATGGTGGAATGGAGCAATGGCTGGCTGGAAGCACCAAAGTGTGCATCTCAGTTTGGCCGGCTGTCTTACAAGGGCCAGCCTGACATGCTTGCTTTGAAGCTCTCCATCCCAAGCTGTCTTAGATAGCTGGGTGGAGAGCAAGCACAGGCCTCCAGGGCCTGAAGGAGCATCAGGTCAACTCGCCCCATCTAATCCTGGTACTTCTCTCATGCTGGTTAATATCATGGGAGCAGCGTCAGGATTGGTTAGGGGAGCTCCACATCAGCCTGCAGATTCAGGACATTGAGGAGGACGGGCAGTAGGTGGGTAAACACCATTTATGTTTTACATATTTATTTTTAAATGTTAGTGTAGTTGTTTTATTCAGGGTTTTTGTGTGGAGGGATTGTAATATTAGTATGGACTTTTGGAGTGAGCAGGTGTTTTATTTTGGGCCTTTGGAGGGAGGAGGTGTTTTATTTAGATTTATGGGAATCGGTGGGGCACTTTGCTCGCCCTACCACTTTCAATGGTTGCTAGCCACCCCTGGTATTTCTATGAACTTAAGCTAGTTAAAAGGCAGCAGAGCACTGTACAGGGTCGAGGACACGCACACAGTTGATGAGTGATAGTAGAGGTACCTGGTTTGTGGCTATTAATGTATCATGATTAACGCTTTACTAAATTGGATTGGTATTGGTGCAGTCCTGTGGATACAGGGAGATTTTGCCAAAGCATCAATGCATAAATGAAAAAGTACTTCTGTCTTGTTTTTTCTTTTTCTCACATATAAGTCTGCAACCTTGTGCTGTCCTGACTGTGGGTGTGCTAAGAACCACTAGAGCTGTTGATAGTAACTGCAAGATAAGTCAGGGTGCTGGTTGTGATGGCCACTGTCATTAGATGGCAAATTCAGAAGGTGTTTTGCTTTTCTCCAAATGGATTTATTGACAACAACAATTACAACTCTATAAACGCACACTGATTGATGAGTTACTCCAACATGGCCAATCCCATATGGAACAACATCGATTTCTTGCACTTGGCTCAGACTTGTTCATTTAATTTTGCATTAGCCATTCCAGTTTGCCATTGAATACATCTGGATTTCTATTGCTCATATTTCACCATAACTGTACAACTAGCTCCGTAGCCCATCACCTTTCTAGTGGAGGCATCGAGTCTTTTTTTAGATGTGAAGATTGTCCCTGCATCTAAAAGGGTTCGCACGTTACAACAAATGCATGTTCTAAGTACTGCTGTTGACGAAAAAAAATCTTTTCTGCTGACGTGACTTTGTGAACTGCATTTCTTGTTTTGGTTAAGCGTTAATTTCATACTCTCCAGAAATTTCACTTTGGCGATTAGATTTACCAAATTCCCAAAGGTAGTCAGCAGTTGCTAGCCAGAAATCAGATCGCAGCTTTAAGCTAAAACACCTTGCCTAAATCTGTAGTGCTTTCAATGCTCCACAGAGGATATCTTCTCCTAGGCGTTATAGACTTAAAAGAAACTGATCAGAAACTTCATTTTGAGTATGTGTATAATTGGACATACCGAAATTCCTAATCAGCTCTAATTCCTGCTGGGAAGATACAGACCACTGACTTTTCCCCTGTAGTGACGCAAAATGCTGGTCTAAAACACTAGTGGAGAAATAGCAAAACGCAAAAGAGCATTTGCTGTGCGAGAAAGTATCCATTCACTGGAATCCAATGTACAATAGTGCATGGCTAGAACAATCGCAACATTTCTCCTCTCCACCTCGACATCTTGACACAAAAATAATACAGCTATTTTAGAAATCAGACAACATGACTACTCGGACAGCATAGTCATCATGTGAAATCCTTCCTTGCGTTTGCCTGTTGTCACTCTACAAAGGACATGTCATATGTTTTTTAACTAGTACATGCAATTTATACTAGTTTTTAAACATTGCAAATTAAGTACTTTCATGTAAAAACAAAGTAGCTGACACTTAATATTACGTTTAATTTGGGGCTTATAGCTTTGAAGAACGTTTTACATAAATGGGCTGTCTTGACAAAATTTTAGTTGAAAAAAATGCCTCAAGACACACTTGCCAGAAAAGAGATATACTACAGTTTTCCCACTTAGTATAACGCAACCTGCTCAGTGGTCTGGCTCTCCCTGTTAGTAATTAAAACAGTAATGTATCTGCCAAAAAACTTCTAAATATTTCTGCTGTATTCAGTTTCTTAGTATTTCCATTTATCGACAGGTCAACTAAGCTACCACGTCTTTCTTCACGTGTTAAACCATTCGTAATTAAAATAAATCCTCAAGAATATATGTTTTTAATTTGCTATGAAAATTGCTGGTTGAAGGTTCTGGGACATTTCCAGTGATGAGACTGTAGCATTGTTAGAGTCGGTAAAAAAAAAAAACACGTGTCAAGGCTGTATGAATACGTTCCTAGGCCGGTTGGTAAACTTGTTCTCGCTGTGTTTTTTTTTTTTTTTTGCATAAATTCGAATCATCTATATCATGCATTCCAAAGAAACGTCACCCAAGCACAACAACTGAAACAAATATGTATTTTGATGTACACTTTATTTCTTTCTCTATCTCAGTTTTTATTGAGGCTCCAGGAGAATAGCTTAATGAGGGGCACAAAGAATATTAGGATATGCAAGATGGTGGCTAAACAAAAAGACTCTGGGGTACCAGCACCGAGCTCTTCCAGTGCGCAGTTTATGACGGACGCTGACTTTTTCATCGAGCAATGGGGTACATGGAACTTTGAGATCGTTAAGTTAAGGGCATGTGGGTTAGCTGCCACTAAAATATAACAAAGGCTGGCCCACTCTAGAGTGGGGTGACCACCACGGAGACCGAGTAGTCCTTTGACTGACAGACAGCTGGATCAAATGTTTCTACCAATGGAGACAGCTGAGATTCCAATGGCAGAAACACTGCAGGGGTAACCAGGGGTAGGCAGACGGGGCGTCTAATGTTTATTGGCCGATAGCCCACATCTGCCAACCTCTAATTGACCTACTAACTCTTGGTAGAGAGAAACCTGCCTACACAAAACAACCTTTGCTCAGTTTGCTTTGGATGCTAACACTGCATTTATTGGCTGATCTTACTCAAAGAAACAGGACTAAAGAGCAGACAATGGCTATTAATTACGGAATAAATGTCATTGAAAAACCATATATTGCAAATAAACTAGTGAAAATGGAGGTAGTTTTTGGAAAATGTCTCTAATGTGACCTCGCTCAAGCTAAACCGAGAAAAAGGTCACATTAACTGCTTTTTGTAATATCAACCGTTCAGAATCCGAAGTTACATCTTCGCCTATGCTCATAAATCAGCAACCCTGTAATGCTGATTCAAAGGGGAAAATGATAGAAAATCCTAAACATTAACAACTAAAAGGAGAATCTATTGAAATCTAGGGCAGGTAATGATTAGGGCTCCTGGTATTATGGTATTTATTTTTTTAACATTTTTTGTCTGTATTTATCATATTTATTTTTGGGCCATTTTTAAATGCATTTATCCATATTTACTTTGTGTTCTGTGTGGAATTGAAGTTGTAAAACTGTACATTTTAATTTTTTTTAACTGATAGACACGCACTCATGCTGTCGTGATTTAGTTATTTAAGCTCGCAAATATTATGTAAAAATACATCCACTAAATATTTGGATTATATCACAAATGTATGTTGACATATGCTATTATTTAAAATAATTTTATCTTGTTTTTTGTATTTCTCTTGCTGTCCATCTGCTCAGTTGATGGGCTGCAATTCATGAAAGACAGCACGGAGAGTCACTTCAAAAAAGCAAGTTTTTTGGTATTTATCCACTTTTAAAAATAAATGCAGAAAGAAAACACACTGTTTTCTGTCTGTATTTCTCTGTAAAAATCAGTAAAAACTGAAAAGAGGGAGCCTTAATAATGATGTTCTTCTACATTCAGGCTGGCTTGTGCTTAGCCCACTTCACATTTCAGCTTAAATTAGGATTATGGATGTGCCTTCAAAAAAAGATATATTCCTAAAAAGTAAACTTTGACCAGCGAGATGATACATATTTATGTATTAAAAAGGGACTGGAGCATTATTTAATCACAGTTAACAAAAATCCGCAGACAAGCTCATGTTTAAGTCCTAGTGACACGCTTCAAAGTGAAGATGAGAAATGTAGACACTAGTAGTATGTAGCTTTGGAATATGAAAAAGGTCACTAATTGACCTCTACATGTTATGTCTCAGCCACCAAAGGGCACTCATATGATGGCTGACACTTTCAAAATAGATGCAGCTATACTGGTATCACGAGTAACTTTGTCTATTTATGTCTTGCTTGGCAAGCAACTGTGATCATATATATATTTTAAAAACGGCATCCAAATGAAATCATAAACCAGTTGCTGTCCTTGCAAGACTGTTATCATCTCGGGGGCTTCTTTCTGCCCCAGATGGTAAGGCAACAAAGAACTACCATGAAATGGAAACACAAATCTACAAGTCTATTCAGGGGATGGAGAAGTGGATAAAAGATGGTGATTCAGTAACAAGGAGAGATACTCTTGATAATGAGATGGAGGCATTATTTGTCTGAAGATAAGGCCTTCTGCTATCTTTTATAAAACCCAAATAAACAATGTACATTGGACAGGAGAAATAGGTGAAACTGACCGGCAAAAAGTCAAGCCCTTCAGACCGCAAAAACTAAAAAACAAAACTCTGAAAGATGTGGCATAATGGCTAAACCTGACTTTGTAACTGGTGATTTAGGTTTGAGTGTCGCCTCAACATCCTGTGATTCTGGGCAAATCACTGAAGGCCTGAATTAGATCTTGGTGGGACTCACTTCATCTCTCTATGCTGGAGTATCCAAGTACTCCGCCAAGCTGACAGTATCTTGCCTGCCATATACAGATGTGTGCTGGCGGAACCGCCATCCACATCAATAGACTGTTTCCAGTCGCATAAGCGGTGCACTGTTGTTGAGGCAGCGGACCGCTTTTCTGGCTAACAGTAAATGTTGCCTTGAGGGCAACGGGTTTACACCGCACATATTTAGATGTCCCCATTGTGCTGGCATTGTTCTAGCAGCGGTTTGCAGACAGAGTGAGTCCCGGGTGGAGTGGAGACTGGCAAGTACTACCTATTTATGTCAATGGATAAATATGTTGTGTTTGCTTCTGAAATATTTGTAAGTATTGTTCTATGCCCATTTCCTTACATATTGTACAGCACACAAACAACACACACACACTATTGATTGCCCACCCAGAGGCTCCAAAAGTACAAAACCCACAACCACCACATTAAAAACATTTTTTTAAGTGTCAATACAGGTGTGTTTGCTTTATATGAGTTGTAAAATGTACACTATTCCATTACACATAAAAATGCATCTAAGAGCAATGTAAAAATACACCTGGCAAAAGCAATTATCAACACACTATTCATAGTAAGATATGTGTAAACAAAGCTTATGTTAGATCCCTGCGACAATGCAGTTGAGTAGCATTGTGGCCATGTAGTAGCAGCAAATGGAGGACCTGTACAATAGGGTTCAAGATGGGAATGGAAGTGGAAAACAGAAAAAAGTTACTTTTTTACATCATTTGTTTCAATTCTAGCAACTCATAGTATGAGGCATCCCCGCCACAGTTTCCTCAACAAAGTGGCACATCGTGATTGGCCCAAAGGAAATCTTGACTGGAATCCCTCCAACAGCCATTTCTGCCTGTGACACCGATGATGTGGCTAAATATTCCTGGCGGAGTCTGCAGCACTCAGGCAGTCTTTCGCCCATGGACCTGCTATTATCTAAATAGAGCAGGCGGACCGCCAAGTAGGTGAGCAGTGAAACTGTCAAAAATGTGATGATGGGACCACATCCTGCCAAGATCTAAATCAGGCCCTTAATCTCCCCTTGCCTAAATAAACAAATATGTGAATGTGTCCATGTGTAACATTACTGGTGCTCAATGTAAAGTAGTCCAGTACCTTCATGTAGAGCTTGCATCATATAAAACTGAATAAACAGATGGCAGGCATCAGGCATACAACAAGCCATGGAACCAGGAGAAAAACATGAGCAGACAGGAAATTATTGATTGTGAGCAACAAGTGATGTTGCACAGCAACAACCAGTCTTAATGATTAATTTATGCAGGATTTCAAAAAATGTAACCTGATAAAAGAAATATTAGTAATTCCAGGAAAAGTACTTTTTTAGCCCTATTAATCGTCTGATTGCAAGTCTGTTGGTGAGAAGTTGTGGAGGACGAGTTTTGCAGCATATATATATATATATATATATATATATATATATATATATATATATATATATATATATATATATATATATATATATATATATATATATATATATATTACCTACTGGCGGTCGCCAGTAGGTATATATAGTTAGGATTTTTTCTCTATGGGATTTTTGAAAATTCTATGTCTAATAACTTTGGCGTTTGTGGACGGAATTGGCTGAAATTTTCAGGAAAATGGAACATTTTGTTTCTGAGCAGCCCCTAAAAATTTGGGGGGGTTTCGTCAAGGGGGGGCCGAGAAAAAAGGGGGTTCCCAAAACATGTTTTTAACATTGAGTTTTCCATAGGGCGGTTGGCCTCACTTTTAGCCCGAACGGCTGAATGGATTTCCACGAAACTTGGCAAAATTGTAGATATTGTTTGCCCGATGTGCCTGTGCTAGGTCTCAAGATATGTGGTCCTGTGAATTTTGAGTAAATTAGGTTTAAAAAAAGATATATATCTAGAGCCGCGCCCGGTACGCGTACCGGGGAGCGCTTCAGGCGCGCCACGCGACTTGCGCACGGCAAGCTGATTGGTTCTCGGGTGTCTGTAAACATTCGAAACAGTCCGCAGCGGCCGCCATCTTGTGTCTCGGTGGGATTGAGACACAAGAGGTGGCAAGAATCAAAGGGGGGGAATGAGCAAAAGGGGGCAGGGTACACCCCCCTGACCCCCTACTTTTGATGTGGGGGCCATAAAAGGCTCCCGCGGGTGAAAAATTTTTTAAAAAAAATTCGATTTTCGCGGGGGGGGGGGGTGGAGCGCCCGGTACGCGCACCGGGGAGCTTACGGGGGAGCGTACCATGGAGATTAAAAATGACAGACTTTTTTTTTTTTTAAAAAAGCTTCTTTTTATAAATTGGAGGTAGTTCTGAAAAGAACTTTTTTTTTGATTTTGTTGTTTTATATATATTTTTTTTGGTTTTGTTGTTTTATATTTTTTTTTGATTTTTTAAAACAATTTTATATTTTTTTTGGATTTTTGTCAAGGGAAAAACAAAAACAGGGATTCCAAAACTGCTCAACAGGAGCAAAAAAATGTGAAAATTTAGGGACTGGCAGAGCAGCGGTGTTGCTGTTTCTTTAGGGCAATGAGTTCAACACTCTGCTCCCCATAGCAGAGCAGTTCGTCACACTCCGTGCACAAAAATTTTATGCCTGCAAACACCGGCTGAATGTTAGGGACCATTCTTCCACGGGGTCGTCCCGAAGGTGTTGCTCCACCAGTGGAGGTGCTGCCGCCATCTGTTGGTACATTCCGTGCCAGCTCTCTGACACTCTCCCTGGCAAAGTTGTTAGGGTGTCTTCTTTTCACATGCCTGATCAAATTAGCATTCCCAAAACTATATTTTTTCAGAGGATTGCCTCTGGATAAACTACTCCCACATATTTTGCAGGTTACTTTGGGAGCGTTGACTTTTTTCTGTCCTTCAGGGATGTCGTAAAATTTCCAGATGAAATGGTTTTTTTTCTTTTGCTGAGGAGGGTCCTCATCTAAAAATCCATCTGAATCACTGCTGGATGAATCTCTTGCAGCCATTGCTGGAGATCAGAAAATTAGGAGATAGAGTAGACAGAACAGCTCTTGCTCTCTCCAAGTACAAAGCAATAGTGAGAGAAATGGGTGGGTTTCACACAATTTGGAAAAAAAAAAGTTCTGAACCAATGAAAAGTGTTATTTTAAAGTCACATGGTTTGACGCGCTTACGCTACGCGCCCCCGGGCGCGTCCTGGGCGTGTATCGGGGCGCTTACGTTGCGCGATCGTATGCGCTTCCGGGTGCGCTTACGCGGTGCGTCATAAGACGCATCTCGCGGCTACGCGACACGTGTCTTATGACGCAAGGCGTGGCGGCTACGCGATACGTCACGATGTTGTTTTCGTTCGCGGCAGTAGCGCTTCCGGGACGCGTATTAGTACGCGCCCCGGGGCGCGCCGCAAGATTGCGCTTACCCGTGCGTTCACCTGTCCGCGCCCCGGGAGCTTACAAAAAAAAAGTATAAAAATGTTTTTTATTAATAAACATATAAAATATATGTTTGGATTTAAAGAAGAATACATTTTACAGCTACAGATATTAGCTTTTAAAAAACCAATGAAATTCACTGAAAAAACCATAGGTTATAGACCATATATAGTTAGGAATTAGCATTTACAAAACCTTGAAAATTCACTGAAAAAACCATAGGTTATAGACCATATATAGTTAGGAATTAGCAAAAAACTTATTTTACTCACACAAAACCATTGAAATTCCATATATAGTTAGTTGTACTAACTATATATCGCGCACCCGCAATCCACTGCTGATGATGTCACATATTACATCATTCATGACATGGTCAGTGACATCACTGATGACATCACTGATGACATCTCAAATGACATCACTGATGACATCACTGATGACATCTCATTTGACATTACTCATGACATCATTCATGTGATGATACGATGAACCTCTTCAGACTCTAATATAACCTTAGATACACTCAGTGTAAACAGACACTCACAGACTGTCACTCATCCATGGAGTTACTCACACACCTAATCAGTCTTGCAAAGAATCAATCACACCTCCATTTCCTCAACTATATAGTTAAACACACCTTACTTATTGAAACATATAATAACACATATTTACTCTGTTATACAATCCCTGATACAAGTTCACAATAATCCATACAGCCACTCACACATTCACTGGCTCTTATGCACAGTTATTTATATATGTCAACTACCACGTGTACTGTGTTTTACATATGTACTTACTTTGACATGTAGCACTGAGATATCCATTCACTCACCAATACACTCATGCACACAGTAAACCGCCCATACAGCTGTTTCCACATGCACTTTTGAACCCATACATCTAGTGAATCAACTGCTCACACATCTATGCACAGAGTCATACACCTCCCCGACACCCACACACACACTCAGTCTCCCAAACAAATACATGGCCAACTAATCAATAACCCATATAGTTAGTCATATAGCTAATGATCAACAATTGCATCAGATTACAAAACAACAGACACAATGGTGCACAATTTAAAACAGTTTAGTCACTAACCCATGCACTCAGTGAGACACATTTAATCACTCACTTATACAGTCAGTCATGCACCTACTAAATACATCATCCAGACACTTATACATCCACTCATTCTTCAATATATAAGACATATTTTAACTTTACAGAAACATACAGTCACTGGATGTTATCATCAGTGATGTCATCAGTGATGTCATTTGAGATGTCATCAGTGATGTCATCAGTGATGTCACTGACCATGTCATGAATGATGTAATATGTGACATCATCAGCAGTGGATTGCGGGTGCGCGATATATAGTTAGTACAACTAACTATATATGGAATTTCAATGGTTTTGTGTGAGTAAAATAAGTTTTTTGCTAATTCCTAACTATATATGGTCTATAACCTATGGTTTTTTCAGTGAATATATATATATATTTTTTTTTTGGGGGGGGGGATTTCACCAAGCATAAACAGTTTATGCAGATGCACTCCGCTCCAATTAAAATTACCACTCCAATTGTTGTTGCAGGTAAAAGGATTTATTCAAAAATCATTCCAGCATGATATATTGAGTGATGGAAAAACACCAAACGCGTTTCAACGATAAACTCGTCTTGCTCACGGGTAAACTCTACACAGAGCTTGGTGCAATAAATAAAGCTTGTTCAAACAGAATTGCGTGACAAACAAAAAAGTGTCAACATAAACAAAGGACTTACATCAAACGTCCCTACAGATAGCGGCCATATTGGAAAGGTAGTCTGTTTACATACAATTACTCCGTGGTCCATTATTTTCACATTGTCAAAAAGGCTGGTTAACAGACTGTTTTAGTACCTTTTGAGAAAGCCAGTAAAATCACTCACGCTGCACGACTAATACCCAAAGACAAATCATCAGCAGCAGATGATAGAGTAGTTAGATTTTTGTCTACCTATCATTCAAATTCATGGTAAGTACAAAAAAGCTTGAGAAAACACTGGAAAGTCCTTAGTACCGAACCAACTCTCGATGATGTACGAAGCTGTAATCTGGACATCACATACCGTAAGGCTAATTCTTTGAAAGATAAACTCAGCAAAAATGACATATGCAGTTCCAAGAATAAGAGATCTGATATAGAAGGCTTCTTTACATGCATGGCATGCAAGGCATGCAAATTTATTTCAAATGTCAAGAAAGTTTATTACCCTGTGGAAGACAGAGAAAAAACCATTAACAAACATCTCTCCTGTCTGTCTGACTATTGTGTATATATCTTGGTTTGCCCGTGTGCCAAGAAATACGTTGGGAGTACGATGTTTTCAGCAAAGAAACGTATTCTCGAAATCATGCGGGCAATCCAAAAAAAAAAAAACTTTCGCCAATTGCCAGACATTTTGAAGAGCTTCACAAAAGCAATCGGAACTTATTAAAGTTCTTGTAATTAATTGTGTCCCCCCCTATGAAGAGAGGAGGTGATAGGATACGTAAGTTGCGACAAATGGAGAGCTGTTATATATTAGACCTAGACACCAGAATTCCAGGAGGGCTGAATTCAGAGGAGGAGTTAGCCTGGCATCTGAGGGACTGACTACTTTACCTTTGACTCTTGACTATTTATCTTTTTATTATATGTATCACCAGCATTCCATTTTTGATTGTGTTAGGCCTTGAGCCTCCTGCAGTAAGATCTCTGAATTGTTTTTAATCCACATAACTGTGTCAATCACTATATGTTTTGTATGTATTCCTTACAGATTCTGGCCTGAGTATTTAGGGTTTCTGTTTGGCCTGACTGGTATTTTTCTGTTTCTCTTTTTTTCGTTCGGGCGAAGAAAGCAGGCAAGTTGCGACATTGTGGAGACTTTAAAGCATATGCAACCATTTGGAATGGAGATATAGGATGGCTTTATGATTAGTTGTTTCATTATGCAGATTATATGGTTCTCCCACTTGGGATTAATAGAGTCTGTGCCCACCCACTGGGGATTTGAAGTATTTTAGCCTTTATCATGTGGCAAACAATTGTTTCTTTCCACTAGGTTTAACAAGAATATTTGTTCACCTACTAATTTAGATACTCTCACGGCAGGTGATTGAATTGATTTACAGTTATTGAGGTTATTGACAAGGATGTGCAGCAATAAGGCGATTTTTATCAGCAGCGAACAACGGATATATTATTATATTGCAGAATTGCAGTTCCGATGTCGCAGCGAGTAAACTACAGTATGTTCTAATGAACAAACTGTACAAGCAAATTTCCACTTATTGATGATTTATGATGCTTTTGCCTGATCACGGAGAAATATATACAATGATTTTATTTGGTACAAAAACAGACTGTTAACCAGCTTTTTGACAACGTGGAAATAATGGACCACGGAGTAATTGTATGTAAACAGAGTACCTTTCCAATATGGCCGCTATCTGTAGGGACGTTTGATGTAAGTCCTTTGTTCATGTTGACACTTTTTTGTTCGTCACGCAATTCTGTTTGAATGAACTTTATTTATTGCACCAAGCTCTGTGTAGAGTTTACCCGTGAGCAAGACGAGTTTATCGTTGAAACGCGTTGGGTGTTTTTTCATCACTCAATATATCATGCTGGAATGATTTTTGAATAAATCCTTTTACCTGCAACAACAATTGGAGTGGTAATTTTAATTGGAGCGGTGTGCATCTGCATAAACTGTTTATGCTTGGTGAAATCGAAAATTGACGACAGGGCAACCTCTAACCCTGGGATGCACCGCTGTCATGGAGTCCCGGCAGCCTCAGAGGAGGTGAAAAGTGTATATATATATATTCATTGAAAAAACCATAGGTTATAGACCATATATAGTTAGGAATTAGCATTTACAAAACCTTGAAAATTCACTGAAAAAACCATAGGTTATAGACCATATATAGTTAGGAATTAGCATTTAAAAAACCTTATTTTACTCACACAAAACCATTGAAATTCCATATATAGTTAGTTGTACTAACTATATATCGCGCACCCGCAATCCACTGCTGATCATGTCACATATTACATCATTCATGACATGGTCAGTGACATCACTGATGACATCACTGATGACATCTCAAATGACATCACTGATGACATCACTGATGACGTCATCCAGTGACTGTATAATTCTGTAAAGTTAAAATATGTCTTACATAATGAAGAATGAATGGATGTATAAGTGTCTTGATGAAGGATTTAGTAGGGGCATGGCTGACTGTATGAGTGACTGATTAAATGTGTCTCACTGAGTGCATGGATTAGTGACTAAACTGTCTTAATTTGTGCATCATTATGTCTGTTGTTCTGTAAACTGCTGCATGTGTTGATCAGTAGCTATATGATTAACTGTATGGGTTATTGATTGGTTGCCCAAGCATTTGTATGGGAGACTGAGTGTGTGTGTGGGTGGCTGGGAGGTGTATGACTCTCTGCATAGATGTGTGAGCAGTTGATTGACTAGATGTATGGGTTCAAAAGTGCATGTGGAAACAGCTGTATGGGCGGTTGACTGTGTGCATGAGTGTATTGGTGAGTGAATGGATATCTCAGTGCTACATGTCAAAGTAAGTACATATGTAAAACACAGTACATGTGAGAGTTGACATATATAAATAACTGTGCATAAGAGCCAGTGAATGTGTGAGTGGCTGTATGGATCATTGTGAACTTGTATCCAGGATTGTATAAGTGAGTAAATATGTTTTAGTATATGTTTGAATAAGTAAGGTGTGTATAACTGTATAGTTGAGGAAATGGAGGTGTGATTGATTCTTTGCATGACTGACTAAGTGTCTGAGTAACTCCATGGATGAGTGACAGTCTATGAGTGTCTGTTTACACTGAGTGTATCTAAGGTTATATTAGAGTCTGAAGAGGTTCATCGTATTATCACATGAATGATGTCATCAGTGATGTGATCAGTAATGTCAAATGAGATGTCATCAGTGATGTCATCAGTGATGTCATTTGAGATGTCATCAGTGATGTCATAAGTGATGTCATCAGTGATGTCATCAGTGATGTCATTTGAGATGTCATCAGTGATGTCATCAGTGATGTCACTGACCATGTCATGAATGATGTAATATGTGACATGATCAGCAGTGGATTGCGGGTGCGCGATATATAGTTAGTACAACTAACTATATATGGAATTTCAATGGTTTTGTGTGAGTAAAATAAGGTTTTTTAAATGCTAATTCCTAACTATATATGGTCTATAACCTATGGTTTTTTCAGTGAATTTTCAAGGTTTTGTAAATGCTGATTCCTAACTATATATGGTCTATAACCTATGGTTTTTTCAATGAATTTCATTGGTTTTTTAAAAGCTAATATCTATAGCTGTAAAATTTATTCTTCTTTAAATCCAAAAATATATTTTATATGTTTATTAATAATTTTTTTAAATATTTTTTTTGTTTCGCTCCCGGTCCGCGAACCGGGAAGCTTCCCGTTAGCTCAATTTGATTCCGCGATCCGGTCCGCGAACCGGTAAGAAATCAACATAGTGACGGTATCGCGTTGCCGCGTAATGCGTCTTATGACGTACTGCGTTAGCGCACCCGGAAGTGCCCCGGGGCGCGGACCGAGGCGCGAAACGCAACTCCCCGGAAGCGATCCGCGGCGCGAAAGCGCGACGTATCGCGTTGCCGCGAAATGCGTCTTGTGACGTATCGCGTTAGCGCACCCGGAAGTGTCCCGGGGCGCTGACCGAGGCGCGAAGCGCAGCGAACCGGAAGCTAACCGGGGAGCGTTCCGCAGCGCGTAACATGAGCGTTAGAGGTCATGTGACTTGTTAATAAAACTTTTCATTGGTTCATTTCACTTTTAGTTTCATAATTATGGAAGGCTAGGTCAGGTGACCTAAAAATAACACTTTTCATTGGTTGAGAAGTATTGTTTTTTCCAAATGATGAAAACCCCTCCTTCTTTCCTCACTCTGACTTTCATTATTGTGAGAGGAAGACCTATTTTGCTTCTTGGAAGACCTATTTTGGTTGTGTGAAAATGGCTTCATTGATTGCTGCAGCTGGTGCACCCCCACCACCACCTCCACCTCCTCATGGGAAGAGAGGACCACCTCCCCAGGTGGTTACCAACACTGAGGAGGAAGATGAAGAAATGGATGAGGAGGGAGAACAACCACAATTCCTGGAAGAGTTGCCCCGGGTTTCAAGAAAGAAAGCCAGTTTCATCTGGCAGTTTTTTTCCATCCCTCCTGGCCAAAAAAAGGTCAATGCCAGGTACGCAACATGCCTCATATGCAAGGAACAATTGTCCAGAGGGACGGACAAAAAATACAGTTATGGTAATCACACCATGCATAGGCACATGACGAGGAAACATCCCCTAAATTACAGCCGGGCGGAATTAAGGGATATGATGGACAATCCTAGAGCAACTCCTGTGGCGAGATCAACAACATCGGTTTCTTTAACACCAGAGGAGGCACGGGAAACTGTGCCAAATATCCAACCAAATTTTGGGAATATGATACATTTATGTATGCGCTGTCGTGCATTATTAGCTTGTGGCAACATGAGCATCAATGCACTCAACCTTGCATATGAACACCATGATTGCCCTAACCGCCCCCAGTAATTTTTTTTTGCTCCTGTTGAGCCCTTTTCAACGCCTGTTTTTTGTTGTTTCCCCCCCCCCCAAAAAAACCAAAAAAAATATAAAATCGTTCAAAAAATACAAAAAAAACAAAAAATGTTCAAAAAATACAAAAAAAATATAAAACAACAAAAATATAAAAAAAAAAGTTCTTTTCAGAACTACCTTCCCTTTCAAAAAAAATTGCTACAATGTTTAGCACTCTGGCAAGCTCTATTTCTTTTGGTTCGCTCCCGGGTTAGCTTCCCGGTACGCGGACCGGGAGCTAACCAAAAAAATTTTTTTTTTTTTTAAAAAAGTGTAAGTATAAGGAAAGTAAACAGAGAGTGATGTTAAAAGAAAGACAGCTATAGGGAGTAAAGAAGAGATACTGTTTAATAGATCTATTTACCGAAGAAAAGACAGAAGAGGGTATAATTGTGAAAAACAAAATAGATAACGAAGTGAAAGAAAAACAAGCATTGGCATAGCCAATAGATCTCGCCTTTGGGACCTTCTAAGTATTTAGTTATGCAGCATAATATCCTTGGTGCAGCAACATCAACTGTTGCATGTCTAAACACGTATAAGGTCCCAAAAGCGAGACCTATTGTCTATGCCAATGCTTGTTTCTTAAGTAGAATTGCAATATGTCTGACTCTTCCATGTGAAAAGATCTTATCTTGTGCTCTAAAGATTGCTAAAGTCTCGACAGAGAACAGGCTAGGCTGTAAGTAGGGTAAATTGCGCTTGGTGATCTGTTTGAGGGAGCGTCTGCTTTGCCTGGTGTCTTTGGAGAGCAATTTTGATTGTTATACTGGACAATATAGCCCTAATGTAAATAACATAGGGGCATATTATCAACATAGGCAATAAAAGTTTTGCAGCTTTTTTCGGCAGAAATGTGTCGCTAAAGCTGCTTTTGCGGCAGAAAACTGCCGCTAAAGCCGCTTTTGCACCAGTTTTCTGCCAATAAAAAGAGCAATAATTTTATTGGCTGTATTCATAATATGCCACTTAGTGTGCTTCAACTACACAGAGAAAGCATTAAGAACAAATAGTGATACAGTGATCAGTCAAAGACACTAAGAGTAATAGAGATGGAGTGAGTGAACAAGAGTGAGGAACTATGAGAAGAGAGGGACTGAGAAAAAGAGTGGAAGGAGTTGAGTAAGTATGTAATAGAGAAAGGAATGAGGGAAGTAGCAAAGGCAGGAAACTGAGGATTAAAGAAATGAAGCAGTGGAACTAATAGTAGTTCAATGTGATAGAAATGTAACAAAAAGAGTACAAAATATTTACCTTATAATTGTCGTTAAATTACTCACTTTTTGTTTTTATACTTTCAATCTGTGAAAGAGAGAACAAACATTAGAAAAATATAAAAACATGTATTAAAAAATTACAAAAGACAAGGGCAAAGATTGAAGGACAAACAGTTTTTCAACAACTTTGACACTTACAGAAGCTACACAGTCCTAAAGATATACATTTTAAACTAACACTATCTTGATGCAGATGAAGTGAGGCCTATATTAAAACATGGTGCATATTTTGCATTGCTGTTGTTTCAGAAAAGTGTTGCAAGACACTAAAATTTTAAATAATTGCTTCAGGATGCCAATAAGATGTCTACTATCCAGAGTTTTGTTTCAGGTGAGGCCTACTCAGGGTTGCAGATGAAATTTCGAGTTGTTGAAGAGAATAGAGGACATAATACATGTGAAGGTCTACCAATGAAGTGAGTCATGTCCACTGCAATCTTCAACAAAGTCCAAACCTCCTATGTTTCCCTGGACAGACCTAAACTTGATCTGCACAATGTGATTCGTAATGATAGGAAACACAGGTGATGTAATTGAAATACATGCAATTTATTTTGCTCATTTCACAATCACATCACTTGTGTTTCCTTTGCTTAGGTATCTCATTGTGCAGATGTAGTCTAGCATATGAAAGAATACGCAGAAGTGCAGCACTGCATGCAACAACTTTGACACTTACAGAAGCCTCACCTTCTCCATGCCTCCTACACAGTTCTACATATACATCATAAATGCAAACAGTACAGAATTAATTATACATGTTAAATGGTTTATTTTTGCTGTTCTCAGAATGTATCAAAATTCACTAAAAACAGTGACTTGAAGGTATTCATCATGTAACAGCGGGGAAAAAAAAACCACAATCAAAATGATTGTGTTTAAAAAACCCATACAACATCAGAAATCAAAAATCAGAACTCCTTAAAGTTAACTTACTTTCCATGACGTCCAAGGATGTCCTATGAACAGCTTACACTCTTTTGTGCTGTTATTACTTTCAGCCCGCCACTTTCTGAAAGAAAATCTCCATCGTTTTTAAAAACATGTTACATACAATAAATGACTTCTTGCTCTCTACCACAAGATTCCACAAGGCCAAATCTTGTCAGAGCCATGTATAACTCTTGGATTTCTTGTTAGCCAATTCCGTCTTTTCACATTTCCGCAACTTTCAGAATTAAAATGTTGAAGATCATTTTCACAATCCTGGAATAGTAATATCTTCCCCTTCTTGCTCAGTCATGTTCTACTTTTCCTATGACACTGCTACAAGCAGACTTACACTACCTCTATGACTACTACAATTATTTAATTCTCTACATCACTTTTAATCACAAAGCAATGTAAAACAGTAGACAGCATTGCAGACTTACATTCCCTCTACTCCATGTTTTGATTGGCTGCTTCAATTAGCTTATAAAAAGAAACAGTTTTTCTGAACTCATTCAAAGTGCACTTATTTCTCCATGATGTCCAGTCTTGTGGTTAGAATTTATGTCTCTGAACTACACTTATCCTCAAGGCCAAATAGTGTAGAAGCCATTAGAACTTCTTGAAATTCCACAGAACACATCCCGAAATTATATCCCTAAAATTTTGGTTTTAAAAACACCAGGTAAGAGTTTTTAAGGTCATACGGCAATTTTTTTTTGAAAATTAAAACAGAATCATTGCAGAATGACCAGCCATTTCTAGACTTTAAATAAGCTGTGTAATGTCCTGATGTTATTGAAGGGCCGTCATGATATATAATTGCTGTAGTTACAAAAGTCCTTCCTGATATTGACAACTGCGAAGCTACAAAATTTTTTATTAAAGTTGTCAATTTTGTTCCATCAGGCCTACACCGTTGGAACATTAAAATGACGTACTGGCCATATGTTCGTATAAATAATGTGGACATCATTTCAGATTTACATTGGCTACACTCCATGTTGTGATTAGCAGCTTTTACTAGCTTATTAAAGGAGACTGATTTACTGTCTGGCAAAGTTAAATATATAAATCTTTCTGAGTCTACACTAGTAGTACTTGATACCATACAGTTCTCGCAGTCATGCTGCCATTGATAAGAAAGCCCAAACAGCTGATCTACATCTACACCTTCAGCATGTAATACATCAAGCATATACATTAAAAACTCCTGACAATCTTGCTGAATATTTTGAGAGAATTGTGTTTGGCCTGAACATCTGTCTAACAGATTTCGAATTTCAGACACACTTTCTATGTTTCTTCTATCAGTGGTACATTTCTCTAACACAGAATTTAACAAACTGCAAAATCTTTGATCAGAATTGACCACAATCTCTTCTTTTACATTTTTTAGAGAAAACAAAACATTAATTACTACATTAGCATAGCAGTTGACACCAGAACTGTTTTCAAACTGAAAACCAACAACATCTTCAACAGAATCCTTTTTGTTTCTGCTTGTAATTTTAGGTTCATTGACTTTTTGTCTTTTTGCTACAACCTCCCCAGTATTGTTCTCATTTCTTCGTTTCCGGCCTACCACACGTTTCTCAAACAAAGGAAACTGAGGCAAATGTGGCGCATACTCTCTTCTTAACCTATTGTATTCCTTAACACAATCTAGATCTGCACAAATGTTTGTGACATCACACTCAATCAAGTACAATCCCGATAAAGTTCTAACTCGTGACAATGCCACATATGCCATACCCTCCTTGAACACAGAACTGCCAATATTCACCAATGCACTGTCTACACTTAAACCTTGCGATTTATGGATTGTCACCGCATATGCCAAGCAAACAGGAAACTGCTTACGGCGAACATATAAATCTTTTACAAGCAAAAATCTAGCAGAACAACGAGCAATTAGCTGTACTTCCTCAATGCCATCAAATTTAATTTTTAAAAATTCAATTCCATCTCTATTTCTGTATTTCACAAAATCAACAACATTACCCATTGATCCATTTACCAGACCTCTTTCAACATGTAAATTCCTTCTTAAAATTATACGGCAGTTCAAGCACACATTCAGAGTCTTTTCAAAACCTGCAGTTTTAGATATACTCTTCTCTAATGAATCCAATTTTGTTTTCAGATTCTCAGACAAAATAATTGTTAATCCCATATGCTCTACTCTATCAATAGCTTCCAGTTTCACAATCTCTTGCTTTTCTAAATGCAACATTTTGTTGTTAAATTTGGCACATTCTGCAAGAGTTGGCATCAAACATATTCCAGATTTCTTTTCAGTAATTTTCTGAAAAATATTCTCAGGCACAACATCTTGTTCTGGATATAAATTTGACAGTAATCGTGCATGTAAAACTTCTTTGCCATGCTCGGTCACTTTTCCAATTCTAACATCTTGTAGAATAGTCTTGTAAACTTCATCCTTCGCCTGACGCATATTTTCATGCAGTTCAGCATAATTGAAGTTTAACCATATATTGACGTTGCCAATGCTGCCTAGGCACTTCCTGGTATCTTCATGCGTGAGCATTTTGAACACAGGTTGCCCTTTCACTGGTGTCAGCTGCAGAAGATCTCCGAAAACAATGATGTGTTTGCCACCAAATAACACATCATACTCTGTTTTGAAACTTCTTGCATCCTCAAATGCACAAAGGCAAGCATGACATTGGAAACCATGCTTACTTCGTCAATGATAAGAAGTTTCATTTTCCTCAAGATTCTTGAAACTTCAAAACAAGCATCTCCAGATAGCTTGTGATATTCTAATTTGTTGTCATGCTCCACTGGCAGCATCAGTAAACGATGTAAAGTAATCCCTTTAATATTATGTGCTGCCAGTCCAGTTGGAGCAGTGACAACACAAGACAGCGATGACTCTGTCCTTTCCTGCAAATAGCATGAAATTGCTTTAATGAGGAAACTTTTTCCAGTTCCTGCTTCTCCACTCACGTACAGTCGGACAGGCTTCAACGACGTACATGAGCACTCTTTCTTATCATGACTTAATCCATGATCAATTTGCATGGTAACTTCGTCATATATTTTCCTCTGCTCAACGTTGAGTTGCCTTTCCAACTCTTCTAAGTTAACCGCATCCTCCTGAGCATGTGCCATGGCTCTTTCCACTTCATTCATAGCAGTGGCAGCTTCATTTTCGATAACAGGTCCTCCTAGTGGATCCTGACTCAATGAAGCAGAACTCTGACTGTCCTGAGAACTGTCTCTGGCAATCTCGGCTGCAATCGTTGCTTCCTGCTCAATTTCCGCATTCAACATTTCTACATATTTTGGAAAAGCAGGACATTCTATGGTCTCCTTGGCGGCATTGAAAGAGTCTTCGTAACAGAGAAAATCTCCAAGCAGTTCCTCTTCTGCACGCCAAGGCTTGAAAAGTTGCAAAAGTGCTAAATAGAAAAACTCCTTTTTTTCAGGAGATTCGCCACTCAATTTTCGATGGTTTACCAAGTGGCATTTTCTTTGCTTGACCAGACATCCCTCACTTCCTATTACAGCATACACTCCTTTCTCAGTATCTTCTTTGATGTTCCTCTTGAATATGTAATTTTGCAGAACCTCATACAGACAAACATTCTCGAGGTGACTGCTTCGATTTGGATAATATGTATCCAACATGTTTGTCTTCAAAATGTCGGTACTGTTTGGCTCCTTTTCCGCCAAATACTCAATTTCCCGCACAGGTTTGAGAACTCGATTACGCGTTGCAGCAAGACCAAGACTCGCCCAAACGATACTCCTGGACTTGGCATAGAGACTTGCTGAAGACAACCGGTCAGAACATTCGTACGCTCCGATTTCTCGATGCGACAACATCTTCAGACTGAAACTGTACAACTTCTTGCTGAGGCTCTTTTCATGGGAAATGTCCTCCCACATATCCTTCAATTCTGTCTTCTCTTTTTTGGTGATGTAAGACGTCACATACCGAGCCACAGCCATACAGTTATCAGCCACAAACTGTATATCCATGTTAGCATTCCACATGGACAAAATCACCGGGTTGTAGTCGTTGATGTACTTGGACTCTTCGTTCCTCTTCAAATTGTAAGTGTTTTTAGGTGATTTCTTCATGACATTGTGTCGCAACGAAGACATCAAACTGTTTACTCTTCCTTTAGAAATCACCGGTCGTGGAAAGCCGAAACGACATTTAGTGTAGAACTTGTCTTTGTTTCGGAATTTACGACGGCAGTACTTTCCACATCGATGGCTTTGGAAACGCAGAACTTTTTCTCTTAGGCTTTTCTTCTCCTTTGCGTTTGGAACAGCACACGTAGAATACTGTTGGATGAAACTCATCACTGAGTCTTCTGGATCCGTTCCAAATTTAGGTGCATCCTTGATCCACAGCAACATATGTATATGAGGAGCACCTCTTGCTTGGTACTCCTTTCTCCAGAAGAAATCCAACACCTCTCCAAGAGGTGGATTCTTCTTATTCATGATGAAAGACATCATAGCTTCAAATCTATGATTGAAGTACCTACATACATTGACTGGATCCAAAGAGCACAGTTCTCCGGGTATCTTGAATTCGATGTTATCTACGTTAGCATTTGCCTCTCGTAGAAATTGAAGTAAGTCTTCCCAGCCATACTCGGCACAGCTCAGAGTGAGGAACCATGTGGGAGTACCTAAGTTCCTCAGCATACATTTTAAATCACCATGACGACGGTACCAGTACTCATTAGTACCACGCTGACACGCCATGAGATTAATCAGGTGAGAATCCAAAATACTATCTTGGACATTGACTTTATCCATAAAATCACTTGCCGAGATGTTTTGCATGTGTATACCACTTTTCAAGATGTGGTTCACTGCATATGACAGTCCAGACAGATCGCTTTCAAACAGGAGATGAAACAAATAAGGAATGCATTGTCGAAACCTAGCATCTCCTGCATACAATCGCAAAGTCCGGTATTCAGAAGCAGGAATTTGATGAGGTCGCTCATCATATCTTCCTCCCTGACCTGTTGGAAAAAGCTGTGGGAAACACCGAGCTTCCAAACTTTCCTCCCAAACACTAATGGGACTCCCTTTGGCTTGTTTCATTTGAAACAACTCAATAGCATTCCCCATGACTTCCTTGGAATGCAAAGGATGAACACTATAATGTTCATATATTTCTTCACTAGTAGAGTGTTCTACTTTCTCAATTTGACCAGCACACAAATCGCTATCCTCTTCCTCACTTACTTCCTCTTCTGCAACATATACATTTTTATAGTATTTATTATTTTTTTTCAAATACAATGTTGCCTTTTTAACTTTCCTAACATCTACTAAATCTTGCCATATTTTCTTATTCTTTGTCGGAACCCCATTAACTAAGATAACCAGAGGTTCCTCTTCCACTTTTTCTACTCCAATTGTGTTAATGTTTTTCTTGAAATCTAGAGGCAAATAAACAACTCTTCCCTTTAATCCTCTCTGTAAATCTGATGGAGGCAATTTCCCTGTCTTTGGCTCCATTCTTACAATAGCCTGAAAGGGATGGATACTTTGAATCAAAATAGATTCATAAGTATTTAAGTCCTTCAATTCAGAAGGAATCTCAACCAATTCCAGATTATTATGAACTGCTCTAGCAGGCATCTGGTTTTGTTTTAATTTGTTACAACAATAAGTACACACACGTTGATCCAATCCCAAATCAAAACAATTTTCTACCATCAAGTATGTTGCAAAATCCTTCCATTCACTATTATTTTCCCTTTCACTTTTTGCATATAAATCCACTAACTTAGTCTGATTCTTATAATAAGTGCGTCGACAACACACACAAGTGAAATTAGGCCTCTCACTTGATTTCACGTCAAACGTCGCAATTTCCCTCTGGAAATTATCTGTACTGGAAACCTGTACACTATCTTCCACATGACCCTCTACTTCTTGCTCAATTTCAACATTCTCCTCTTTACTTCCAAAGTAACAAAACTCAATTTCTTCACATATATTCTTCACATCTATTTCAGAACCATGCAAAAGAGCAGCGCATAATTGTTTCAGCATAATTGCTGGACTCTTAGCATAATACAACATTCTAACTAATTTCCTCACTTTGTTATGATGCACTGCTAGCATCCTGAAATGATGAAAAACACTCTGGCATACTCTCCTGGAAAGACAAGCCAGTGAATGACCATGCAAACCTGTCACTTCTCTTACTCTGCAAGGATCTAATTCTTGCAACAACATCATTTTCTGCTTCAAACTTTTTTTGTTAAATGACCGTACAAAATCACAAAGCAAATTGATGGAATCCTGTCGCACACTGCAAATACTACTACACTTCCAGGTGTACACAGGACCCTTAGCACGTCTTCCTAAAACCTCATTACCTAACACCTCTTCTGCCTCTGTTGTCACAAGTTTTTCTTTTTCAACTGGACAACCATCTTTCACTTCATAAGCACGACCACTGGTGTCAACTGCATGCACCAAATCATTATCCTGGAAATAACTCTCCTCATTAAAAAATGCCTCACAGCTTGAACTATGCATCCATTCTCCAGAAAAAACTTCACAAAAATTACTACGATTAACTATTCTCTTCCATCTACTATTTCTTTTGAAATCAAAAATTGCCTTGTTTAGCTTCCTAATCCTATTGATTATCAAAATAAATAACTTACGTTTAATTTCAAATGCCTGATCAATAACTTTCTCAACTTTTTTTTTTCTCTTATAAAAAACTAGTTTCTGTTGACCTTTCTTAATATTTTTTAACAAATTGCCAATTATCCTGTTGCGGAACATTCGTTTACGAATCTCCCTAAACTGTTGTTTCCTTCTACTATCATGCACAGATTTATCTCTTGCTCTAGCAGTAACATTTTTCATTGTCCTTTTCTTTCCATTTGATTTCCTTCTCGTTTTATGGACTGAAACATTTTCTGTAGTAATATTTTTTTTAATACAAATATTTCTTATGAAATATTTAGAGCTCTTACCCGGTGCTTTCTTCGTGGCTTGAGAAATCTTTTTGTTAGAGGACTGCTGCGTTTTTTTTTTCACCTGCTGTCTTTGACGTTTTGCAGCCTTTATCTGTCTTTGTATTGTAGGCATGGTGAAATCTTGAAATGATCTGCAGTTGAATCTGTGGAAAAATATAATAAAAAATGTTATTAAACATTATTACCAAACAGTAAATCAGTAACAGTGATCAAAAACTTAACATACTACTTGACATTTTAATTTGAAGATTTTTTAGTCATTGGCAATTTTACAATACAGAAATACCAGAAAAGAAATGACATTTATATTTATGTTACCTATGCTATTTTATATGTGAATCTGATCTAATTTTATGAGCATATTTTAATATTTTATTGAAGACACTACACATAACCTGTTTTTGAAGGTGTCTTTATTTTTAAATTAAACGGTTTACCTTTTTACTTTTTATTGATTATAAATTTTAAAAATAAATGTTTATATTTCCAAAGGCTCAAGCAGGTCAGCTTCCCATCCTATATCATATAATTCGGACAAATCTGCATCCTCATCACGCTCTTCTTCATCCTCAGGATTTAAATCATCCAAAGGATCAACATCCACTGATGTTTCAATTACAAGTTCAATGATGAGGTCAAAATCAACTGATTGCAGATTGTCGCTCATGTTGAGGTTGTCTTTATCTTTAAAGAAAGATAACAACAATGAGATGTTGCAGAGTAAGAGACAAATCTCACAGATTATAATAGTAAAATTGTTTAACAAGATTAACATTTTGCAGCTATTATTTAGCCATGTCCAGCAATGCTGAGCAGGTGAAGCCTATGTCTAATTTTCCACTGAACAGGACTCATCTCTTCTTAACCTTGGATAAGCCTCACCGACTCTGTGTCCCCTGCACATACTTAAATGTTAAAGGGCAGATTTATATTAAATGGCACATCCCCAGGCATGCACCAGTTAACGTGCACCACTGCTCTGCCACCCATGGTGTGCCGCATTTACAATCAGATAGGAGAAAGCTGCGTCAAAACCCTGCGCCTGCTTGAAGCTGGCATAGGTCTTGACGCAGCATTGTGGAGATGGGGCACCCCTGAGCCTTGCTGGAGCTGCATCGCACTTGCGATACAACTCCAGCAATGCGCCACCTTTACGGCACAGATGCGTCACGCATCTGTGCCGTTTTTGCCCCATGCTGCGCCGCATTGTAAATGCAGCACACCATGGGTGGCGGAACAGCGGCGCAGGATGACTGTCACATCCCTGGTGATGCGCCAGTCATCATAAATCTATCCCTAAGCTTCTTATCTTGTTACAGATGAACTGCCATATGTATCATCAAAATATTTTACATTTTCTAAATAGCGAATTTTAAGGAATAAATAGCGATTCTTTACCATTCCTAATTTGCGATGAGCAAATTGCTAATTGCAAGTTACCCATTCATTTCCATGGGCTAGGAGGCTCATAGGAATGAAGGTTTAATTTGCGATTAGCAATTTGCTCATCACAAATTAGGAATTTTTCCAAGGGTGCAGGGGTGTCTCAAGAACACCCTGCTGCACCCCTGAAAAACAAATTTGGGGGCATATGGCACACATACATGCCCTAAGGGCATGTGTTGGCGTCATATGGCACCTTTTGTTTTTTTGAAAGAAAGCTTTTTGAAAAGAATTCACAAATTACCACCAATTTACCACAATAGTTTCCAAATCCTTATTGTCATTTTTTACATAGTTTTTGTTTGATACATTGCATTTAAATAGTCACAAAATTTGCAAATCCTTCAGTGCAATTGCAAAATAAGGAATAGCAAATTTTGCTACTCCTTATTTTGCATCAAACTTGTTTGATACATACCATTTGTCTAATTAACATTTGCAAAGGCCGAAATTCGTAGAATTTTGATATTTGCAAATGCTAATTAGCTTGATACATATGGCCCCAAGTGAGGCCTGTCTTGCGACATGGTGCATCTTTTGCATCACTGCTGCTTGGGTTTTATGTGGTACGTTTTTTTTACACCATGACATATCTGCCTAAATGCATCAATTTGTAATGTTGTCGCCTCATAGCAAATCTTTTGCACCACCGCTGCATCATAAAAGTGACGCACAGTGGCACAAAAGAGGCATACACCTATCATAAATCTGTCCCTAGCATTTTAAATGATTAATCCAGGATGACAATAAAGTGTGTCCTATCCAGAGGTTTGTTTAAGGTGAGGCCTACTCAGGATTGCAGATTAAAGTTACGCTTGATGAAGAATACAGAGGAGATAATACATGTAAAGCTCTACCAATGAAGTAAGTGATGTCTACTTAATTGCGCCAGTCACCATAAATGAATCCATAAGCTTCTTATCTTGTTAGACATCAACCGCCATATGTATCATATAACTATTTTGCATTTCCAAAAAAGCGAATTTTAAGGAATAAATAGCGATTCTTTACCATTCCAAATTTGCGATGAGAAAATTGCTAATTGCAAATTACCCATTCATTTCCATGGGCTAGGAGGCTCATATAAATGAAGGTGCAATTTGCGATTAACAATTTGCTCATCACAAATTAGGAATTTATTCCAAAGGTGCAGGGGTGTCTCAAGAACACCCTGCTGCACCCCTAAAAAAGAAATTTGGGGGCATATGGCGCACATAAATTTTAACAACATTCCTTTACCTCAACAACGATTTTCAAATCATAACTTCAAAACACTACACATGGGAAAATTACTTAAATTGTCCTTAAGACACATAAAAGCGTTTTTTGATTGGCTTTCCTGCATGGTAGGGTCACTCTTAACATGGCTATGTAACACAAACATTCAAAATTTAAATTTTCCATGCACATGTGGGAGCATATTTACAAGCAATTTGCGCCACAGAGAAATGTCTTACACTAAAATGAGAAAAATAACATCAGGGACAGTCAATTGCCTTATAAAGAACCGTACACCATTATGTCCTTGTCATGAATTTAAAAACAATTCCTTTTCCCCAAAAACGATTTTCAAATCATAATTTCAAAACACTGCACATGAGAAAATGACTTAAAATGTCATTAAAACACATGAAAGCGTTTTTTGATTGCCTTTCGAGCATGGTTGGGTCACTTTTAACATGGCTATGTAACACAAACATTCAAAATCAAAATTTTCCATGCACATGTGGAAGCATATTTACAAGCAATTTGCGCCACAGAGAAAGGTCTTACACTAAAATGAGAAAAATAACATCAGGGACAGTCAATTGCCTTATAAAGAAGCATACACCATTATGTCCTTGTCATGAATTTAAAAACAATTCCTTTTCCCCAAAAACGATTTTCAAATCATAATTTCTAAACACTGCACATGGGAAAATGACTTAAAATGTCATTAAAACACATGAAAGCGTTTTTTGATTGGCTTTCCTGCATGGTAGGGTCACTCTTAACATGGCTATGTAACACAAACATTCGAAATCAAAATTTTCCATACACATGTGAGAGCATATTTACAAGCAATTTGCGCCACATAAATCATAATTTTCTCCTTAAAGCACACTATTCTCTATCTAAATTAAAGAAATATTTTCTCACCTTAGCAAATACTTTGAGTTTGAAAACAGTCTCAGAAACACACCAATTTGTCTTCAGCAGAGCAAAAGGTATGCACTCCAGAGTCTGCAGCTATCAAAAGCACAGAAATGCTGTAATTCTTCACACATATTTCTCATGTCACCCAATCAAAACTCTTCCCTCACTTTTTTTCAAATGAAAACCCTTCCCCCTCTGCCCTTTCTGCCTATTTTCCATAGCAACCACCTCCTGGAATACCTCTGGTGTTTGCAAGTTCACACAACAATGTTGCAATTGAACTCTGAACTCTCAGTGCACCTGCATATCCAGTGCATTCTTTCATTTAATGATTTTTTATTGACCACTCAAAATACATCTTTCAAAGAACACATCTGTGCACCCTAACTTTCTGTTTTCATCAATCAAAATCCACCAATCACTGTTACTGCTTCATGAACACAGAAACTCCACAGTTTTTTTTTTCATTTTACACTCTCATTTTTTCAACTGCCATTTCATTGCCACACTTCATCTGACTGCAGGAGAACCTTCTCTCACCATGTTTTCTGTCTGGATTGTTGGTCATAGTTATATTCACTGGGCTCAAAGGTACGTTGAAAGCAGGAATTTACCTAACCTCAATTTACAAGATGTGGAAATTAAGTGGTTTGGCCACAGAGGATTAAAATGTCACCAATTGATACCATTGGTGAAAACCTTTATGCATTTGCCAAAACCTGACCTGTTAATTGTGCACTGTGGAGGTAATGATTTGGGCACTTTGACTGGGGTAGGTCTAGAAATGCTTTTAAAGGACACCTTTGAGCAATTAATGGCACTTTTTCCTCAGACTGCCTTGGTATATTCAAATATATGCCAAAGACAGAAATGGAGGTGGTCAAACCAATTTTGTCCACAAATTGAGAAGTCGAGGAAGCATGTAAACAAATCTGTTTCAGCTTACATGAGAGACCATGGAATGGGCTCCCTGTACAACAATAACTTGCGTTACTACATGCAAGATATCTACAGAGGAGATGGAGTTCACTTCTCAGATGAGGGCAACAGAGTTTTCACTCTGAATTTAAGAATGTGCATTGGTACCTACTTATAAGTACCTAAATGTACCATAAACCCAAAAGCTCTTCTCAGAGCTACCCTACATCTAATCACTCACAATTATTATTTAACTCTAACATTTTCACTAATTTTCAACAAAATACGCTCCCTGGGGCGCTACCCGGTACGCGTACCGGGAGCTAACCTCGCGAAATTTTTTTTAAAAAATGTTTTTTTTTCGCACATATAAGCCTCCTCAGCCACCCTCAGAAAACCTAGGGGGTCAAGATAACTCTACCGTGCCCCCTTCTACCCATTCTGAACATTATTTGCCCTCCATCTTGTATCTTAATTCGACTGAAACACAAAATGGTGGACTCCCGGAACGCTTAAGGTCCGCGAACCGAGGCGCTCAACGGTTCGCGTACCGGGTCGCTCCCTGGGAAGATAAAGAAAATAAAAAATAATCAACAAATCCAACAATCAATTAACATACAGCATTTGAAAAGTCTATCATTCATTTTTCATTGTAGTACGCTCCCCAGAACGCTTCCCGGTTCGCGTACCGGGCGCTACCCACGCAAAAAAAACAAAAAAAAAATTTTTTTTTTTTGCCCCGCGGGGCCCTTTTAAAACCTCCACATTAAACCTAGGGGGTCAGCGAGGATCTACTATGCCCCCTTATGGTTATTTCCCCCTTTGTTTTGGCCTCCTCTTGTCTCTCGATCCTACCGAGAGACAAGATGGCGGCCGCTCCGGACTGTTTAGAATGTTGACAGACACCGGAGAGCCAATCAGCTTCGCTACGCGAAGTTTTGGTACGCTTAAGGTCCGCGAACCGGGGCGCTGCCCGGTCCGCGCTTACAGATATATATCTTTTTTTGAACGTTAATTTCTCAAAATCCACTGCAGCACATATATTGAGACCTACAAAAGGCACATCGGGCTACCAGTCCCTACAATTTAGCCAAGTTTCGTGCAAATCCATTCAGCCGTTCGGGCTAAAAGTGAGGCTAACCGCCCTATGGAAAACTCAATGTTAAAAACACGTTTTGGGACCCCCCTTTTTTCTCGGCCCCCCCTGGACGAACCCCCCCCCAAATTTTCAGGGGCTGCTCAGAAACAAAATGTTCCATTTTCCAGAAAATTTCAGCCAATTCCGTCCACAAACGCCAAAGTTATTAGACATAGAATTTTCAAAAATCCCATAGGGAAAAAATCCTAACTATATATACCTACTGGCGACCGCCAGTAGGTAATATATATATATATATATATATATATATATATATATTCACTGAAAAAAACATAGGTTTCAGCCACGTTATAGTTAGGAATTAGCATTTAAAAAACCTTTGAAATTCACTGAAAAAAGCATAGGTTTCACCCATGTTATAGTTAGCTGAACATTTCTCTCATATTAAACCATTAAAATTCCTCCGTTATAATTAGTTCAGCTAAGTATAACTCGCGCGCCCGCAATGCATTGCTGATGATGTCACATATTACATCACTCATGACATGGTCAGTGACATCACTCATGACATCACTGATGACATCTCAAATGACATCACTGATGACATTATTCAGTGAATGTGTGTCTTTCTGAAAAATAAATATTTTTAATATATGTATATCTAAAGTTCGATGGAAGAATAAATGGATAAATAACTGTCTAAATGGATTTTTTTTGTAAAATTGATTGTATAACTGACTTATTAAGTTATCTTAGTGAATACATGTATTAGCGACTGATGTTTAAATATGTAAATATCTGTATTAGTGTCTCACGTTGTGTATAAGTGGCTGCATGGGTTGGTGAGTAGCTACATGAGTGTCTATATGGGTTATTAGTTGGTTTTTTGAGTATCAGTATGAGTGTCTGTATGGTTTGGTGGGGGGTATTACTTAGCGCACAGATGCATGAACGACTGACTCACTGTTTGTATGTGTTTTGAAGACAGGATGTGTGCAGGACTGTATGGGTGGATGAGTGTGTGTATGGGTGTGTTAGTGAGTGAATGACTGTCTCAATAGTGTCTTTATGACTAACTACACATGTTTTAAACTAATATATGTGAGTATTGATGTATATAAGTGAGTATATGTGAGAGTGAGCGATTGGAAGTGTTCCTGTATAAATAAGTATGTGTTTCTATAAGTGATTGTTTAAGAGAGTAAGTATGTGTACGTTTCTGTAGAAGTAAGAGTAGTGGTGTGTGTATAGCTGTAAATGCAAGTAAATGGATATTTTATAGTTAATTTGCATGTGTGAGTATGTGTGTGAGTAACTCTATGGATGAATGTCGGTGTGTAACAGGATGTATAGGTGTATGAGTACATATGATGAGTGAGTACAAGTATGAGTGACTATATAGAACTGTTGGTGAATGAGTGGATGTGTATGTAGATTTTGGAATTACTGAATAGGTTGTTGTAACTGGTATTGGTATCTCCATTGTTTTGAAATTTTTAGTTTCTATTTTTCAATGTGTGTATCAAAGGTTATATTAGGGTGAGAGGAGGTCTGCCACTCTTTCACAAGGATTATGTCATCAGTGATGTTATTTGAGATGTCATCAGTGATGTCATGAGTGATGTTACTGACCATGTCATGAGTGATGTAATATGTGATGTCATCAGCAGTGCATTGCGGGCGCGCGAGTTATAGTTAGCTGAACTAACTATAACGGAGGAATTTCAATGGTTTTGTATGAGAGAAATGTCCAGCTAACTATAACATGGGTGAAACCTATGGTTTTTTCAGTGAATTTCTAAGGTTTTTTAAATGCTAATTCCTAACTATAACGTGGCTGAAACCTATGGTTTTTTCAGTGAATTTCTAAGGTTTTTTAAATGCTAATTCCTAACTATAACATGCCTGAAACCTATGGTTTTCTTCAGTGAATTTCTAAGGTTTTGTAAATGATAATTTTAAAATATACTAATTATTATATTTATTTCTTTTTATAGTAATTTCCTACATTTTTAATATAAATACTTATATTTATTTTATTTTTAAAGTTACATTTCATATTTTTAATGTAAAATAATAACAAAAGTAAATTCAAAAAGAATGCACTGCTAGTGAAACTGCCTGGGTGAATTTGTAAGTGTTTGCGAGAGGGAGATTTACAACACCCTCGCGCCTCTTTTACACGGCTGTTGCATCACTTTTCTGATGAAACGGTGGTGCAAAAGATGTGCCATGGTATGTGGTATTTAGAATGTGACGTTTCTGGGAGGTGCGTCACAGTGTAAATCTCTGTACCAGAAGGAGACATTCCTACATGTGGGGGGGGGGCATTCCGGCGCAGGAACACCTCCTAAACGTGGCTGACTGAAATCTACAAGATTTCACTTTGCCACTTTTGGGCTCATGCTGTGTCAACACCCTGCACTACCTTGAAGCAGGTGTAAGGATTGACACAGCAGTCTGAGCATAGGGCCCCCAGAGCATTGCCGGAGATACGTTCCACTTGCAACATAACTCAAACAAAGCACCACCTTTAGAGTACAGATATATCACATACATGTGCCATTTTTGTCCCATGGTACACCGCATTGTAAATACAGCACATTCATGGTGGTGGTGTCACGGAGCACAATAACTGACATATTCCTGGGGATATGCCAGTTATTGTATATGTGCCCATTAGTGTTTTAATATAGTGAATGGATTACTACATACTGATGAATGAGTCACTACAAAACTAAAACAACAGTGACAGACTGTTTGGTGGAAGTGGAAGGATACAAACTGGTAAATTGAACGTATAAAAGACAAATTTGCAAGTACATAGAAGACGGCATACATCGTCTATAAGGGTTTGAAGCAGTCTATGCCCTAAGGCCTATTTTTATGCATGAGTACTTAGGTAGTGAGTGGATGATTACAGTTCTGCAATGAAAGAACCTGATTGAATTTATAACAGCCTCAGTTTTACTACAGTATACAGATAAACACATACTGCTGAATGGCTCACTACAATATTGAAACAGTAGTGTGAGAATGTTTGCTGGAAGTATAAGGATACACATTGAGCATATAAAACAAGTTTGCTGGTGCATAGAACAGTGCATGCACAATCTATAGAGGTTTGAAACAGCCTATGGACTAAGGCCTCTTTTAATACATGAGTATCTAGATACTGACTGGATCATTACACTTCTGCAAAGAAAGTTCCTCACTAAATTTATTACAGCTTCAGTTTTACCACGGTACAATGGAAAAGAACATACTGCTGACTGGCTCACTACAATACTAAGCCAGCAGTGTCAGAGTGTTTGGAGGAAGTCTAAGGATACAGACTGGGGAATTGAAGGAATAAAACACAAGTTTGCAGGTGCATACAAGACTGCATGTATACTCCATACGGATTTTAAGCAATCCATACCCTCAGACCCACTTTACATATTTTAACCCTTTAAGTGCTGCCGTCGGCCAACGGTCGTCACGGGCACTACCTCCCCAGTGCTGCGTGCGACCGCTGGACGTCAAGTTCAGCACTGGATAATGGAGAGCGCAGCACTGGGGAGGTTTATTTACAAGCTCCTAAGGTGTTAAATCAATACAAACATTTAAAGAATATATAACTGAATCTATAAGTGCTTCACTTTTAGTACAATAAATACATTAGTAGATAGTGCTCAAACCTTTATTATTTTCAAACAATAAATGTATTCTATTAACATCTCATAATTTAACACACATTCCAATACAAGTTCATCAGATATGTCATACAGATCAATTCCCTCGTTAGCAGTTTCTGAATTAATTTGTTCTAAACTTTCAACAAAATGTAATACTTCAAGAAGTTCTCCATCAAAGCTTTCCTCTTCGAAATCACACCTCATGTCTGCCGCACTAATTTCCCCTTCTTCACTCTCATTGCCTGTGACAGATACGATTAGTTCTTCAATTATACTCAAGGAAATATCCAAAATCTCCTCAGTATGAGGCTGTTCTCTTTCCACAATTTTTCCTTTATGTTCTTGCTCCTTGTATAAAAATATAAACAGTTAATTGTATCACTTTTCGTAATATATAATACAAAACTAACGTTTTCACCTATTTTGGCCTCCAAAAAATACTATATAAATACTATTATCTAATAACAAAGTTATATAAATATATATAATTACTTATAAGGATATCCTGTTCATAGCTTTTCTTAAATTTGGAAACCAGTCACTCCTTATGACTATAGGAAAAGACTCAGGCTGTTTTAGTAAAATACACTACTAAAAAATGTAGAATATGTCTATTCACCTTACCCATTCAAAAATAGTAAATGTGTTTTACTAAAATGCAAAAGATACTATTCATTGTCCAGAATAACACTGTGTATCTGTATATATTTAGACATCATTATCACACTACTTTTTGAATACTTCATGTGTTTACTCTATCTCGATTCCTTATCTATAACTTAGTCTAACTCTACTAATTACCAACCCCTTCGACTTGCGAACTAGCCTCTCCTCTAGTATTTATCTGCAACCTTGTAGCTTGCAGTTCTTTATTTTTCTCACTGCTTATAACCTATAATTACGTAACATCCATTAACCTAGGCCTCTCAGTTTATTGTCTAATTTTTATATTATTAATTTCCTTGTGTTCTTCTACTAACCTTTCTTTATGCAGTTGCTTGTTATCTATTCTGTTAATCCTTGAATATCTTGTGTTTTTCACTAATGTTCCTTCTTAATTCAAAAGTCTTTCTAGTATTCCTTACTCAATGTGTTCTTTTCCCTTAAGACCTTGCTTAACACGAATGTTATCGTTTCTTGTTTTAAGTTTGAGAAAATACATCGACTGAGTACATTCAATATTGTCTATAATGTCAGGTAAGGTTACTTACTCACTAACTTGTCATACAACGTTCTTTAACTCTCACAGAAATATTTGCACTTTCTCTTCAGGAATGTCTAAGGAGCAATTGAAAAAGGGTCTGAACTCCGGAACGTCTTCTGTGAAGTGCACACTCGTTAGTGAGCGCGCAAGGATTCCCCACAACTCTGTGGTAAATGACTAGACCACCACCGCGTCTTTCAGCCGCGTCCCGTGCAGGGAGTTGCGGTGGGGCAGGCGGGGAGGGGCAGGGTGGGGGGTGATAAAGAGCGGAATCTGGATGATTGCAGGTAAGTAAGCAATTAAATTAATAAAAGGAATTTCGTTCCGCGCCCTGCATCGCATTTTGCGATGCAGGGCGGGCTACGAAATTCGTTTTATGAATTTATCCCCAGACATGAAAAAGTACAAACTTGAACTAGAGAAACAAATTGAGCTTCATGAGGAATCTGTACAAAACCGCAAACGTGTAAAATTTCAACGAGATAAGGATGATTATAGTGGAGGACGAATCTTCACGTATGCCCGGAAATTAGATTTTTTGAAAAAACAAGATTATAGCGGGAATATAACAAGCACCTCTGAAGCACGTCTTCTCTTGCATCCACAGATCAAAGTGATGGAGAAATGACAAGAAAACAGTCTTTGTTAGGAGACATGCGGATGGGCCTACAGCACCGCCAATGGGAGCAGGCAAGAGGATTTCAGCCGCAAAATCAGAGAGGTCGTGGAAGAGGCAGGGGAAAACAACAAACAAACAGATAAGAATAGGAAGAAGGAGCCTCGGGTGGAGAAAAAAAGGGGGCAACAACGAGAAGTATGAGATTGAAGAAAACATTCTAGAGGATACACAGGAATTAACAATAATAAACTTATCATGCAGACCAATCACAGAGGCGTAGAATTCACTTTTAAAAAAAGGCCTACATTTTTGTCACAGTATTCATATGGATATGGCACAGACAAGGATCGACTTATATAAATATATAAGAAAAATTAAATTGGCGAAAGTGTTCAAAGATAAGGAAAATGAAATCAGAAATAAAAAACAATTGGCAAGAAAAGCGACACCGAGCCCTTCCCTTCAGGTGAAAGATTCCGAAAGTTATTTAACTCTTGTAAATCTGGATGCAACAACTGAACCAGAACATATACTTCTGGAAGAAGCATGTACTCAACTTGGAGCAGGAATGAGTCAGAAAAAAGCTAAATCACGCTTTTATCCACAAATGCAGCCAGGCAATAAAATAGACACCTTCAATGAAGCGGTCATTCAGGATCTTTATAAAAATGAAAAAACAAAGATATCTAGACAATTTGAAACCGGAAGAACAAGATGCCTTAATAACTGAGCCAAGACGAAAAGATCGAAATAAAAATGGCGGATAAAGGCGCCAACATTGTTATCTGGAACAAGCAAGATTATATTGATGTGGCCCATGAACAACTGAGTGACACAGCCTATTATGAGAGTTTAATATCAAATCCTACTGCAAAAATGAAGTCAGAAGTGGATGCAATGCTAAAAGGCTGGCTTGATTTAGGTCTGATTGATCATGATGAATGGAAGCATCTAACTGTGGAACATCCGGTGACTGCCACCATCTACTGTCTACCTAAAGTACACAAAAATCGTACAAGACCCCCGGGACGCCCAATAGTCTCCGCAAATGGATCTCTTTTTGAACCGATGGCTAATTATATTGATTTATTTCTGTTACCTTTTGTTTCAAAATTAAGTTCTTATATCAAAGACACTAAAGACATGCTAAGACATTTGAATGGCACTCCATGGTTACCTACATACAAACTCATAACGATAGATGTCGTATCGTTATATACGAACATTGATCATGAAATCGGGATAACAGCTTGTAACGTCTTTCTGAGAGAAAGGAATATACACTATACCGAACATAACAAAATGCTGGAAGAAATGATCAGGATGTGTTTAAAACAAAACATTTTCTACTTTGGAGAAGAACTTTTTGCCCAAACTAGAGGTACTGCGATGGGATTCTCTTTCAGTCCGAGCTTCGCCTGCCTCACCATGGGATGGTGGGAGCAAAAATGGGCATGGCAAGCAGAAAATGACGAGTTTCTGAACAAGACAATACTATGCGTGCGTTTTATTGACCACCTCCTTATCATCTGGGATGGTTCAGAGAAGGAATTCAAGACATACTTTGTGATTCTAAATAAAACACCAGCAAACTTCAAATTCACGTATGAATTAACTGAAAAACAAGTAACTTTCTTGGATACTGAAATCTAAATATAGACAATGTTACACAGAAAAAAGACAGCAACAAATACAACGTTGCATGCCAATAGTTTTCACCAGCAATCTCTTTTTCAAAACATTCCATACGGCAAATTTTTAAGACTATGCAGAATCTGCTCAGAAGAAAACCAGTCGTTGAAACAAAGTGAATCGACTTCAAAAAGATTTGAAAGGAGAGGATATTCTAAAACACATACAATGAATGGATGGGATCGAGCTAATCAAAAAAACTGAAATGATCTATTGCAATCAACTCATGAGAATCCCACCAGAAAAACTGAAATCGAACCAATAAGATTCATAACCACCTACTCCAAGGAATCAAACCAAATCAGACAAATACTGAAGAAGAACTGGAAAATCTTAAAATTAGATTCAACCTTTGGACCGCTTGTAGGTAATGCCCTGCAAGTAACATACCGACGAGCACCAAACTTAGGAGATCGATTGACTCATAGTCACTTTCATATGGAAGGGAAAAAACATGGTTACAGAGCAAAGGATTTAGGAAATGCTACAACTGCAAGGTCTGCCAAATCGCCAAAATACTGAAAATGTAATGATGGCTAATGGAAAAATATTCAACATACAAAACTTGATCACCTGTAAAAGCCAATTCGTTGTTTATGTTATTGAATGCCCATGCCAATTGAAATATATCGGCAGCACTAAATGTGAATTGAAGAAGCGCATCCTCGAACACGTCAGGGCTACCATACACAATGACAGAAGTAATGCTCTTGCCAAGCATTTGGAGAGCCATCATGAAAGCAACTGGAAAATTTTTAGTTTTTATGGGATTGACAAGGTAAAAAAACAAGTACGGGGCGGAGACAGAGAAAGGGCACTGAGGCAAATGGAATCCTGTTACATCCTAACTTTACGATCTTTAACCCCTTTTGGTTTGAACCAAAGTGAAGAAATGTACATCCACCTATAAATTACTTGTATGCATGTTTAACTGGGAGCAAAGGAACTTTAACAACAGCTTTTTCTTTTGGAAATGTAGGTAGCATAAGATTAGCAAGACTCAGCCTCTTTTAATCTACGAGTAATATGATTTTTGTTTTTTCACTAGTCTTAAAACAAATTTTTCCTTCGCTGGCACTATCAAAAATATGTTTTTTATACTTTAGAGGGCTTTTAAGGACTAATGGACACTCTGAGTAGAGAACTTTAGATCAGTAAACAAAACGTTAGACCAGACTCAAAGCTATAAAAGGACTGAGGTGAAATCTTCCACTTGAGGCATGTTATTCTTGTATAATACAAATGTATAGGAAAAAGTTTTTCTAAAAATAGCCACGAAGAGGCTTTTATGTATACCTAAATGTTGCCCATTAAAAACATATGGGTTTAATAAGTAACAGCATACACCTCAGAAGAAATAGTGAATTATTAGAGGGGAAGCCCCGGTCTTATAAGAGAACTTAAAATAACACTTTGCGGTGATAAATTCAAGAATGTGGCTCTCAAATTTTAATTTCACTTTGTTTATTCATGAACATTTTGGTTAAAAAACGCAATGTATTTTCATGTAACCACAAAGACCATAATGCCCTCTGTGGTCAATAGCAGGAAATTATGTCAGTCATTGTGGATTTGTTAAATACTGCTAAACAAACAGTGGGGGTTACCGTGATCAAGAACTCAGGGGAGTTCGAAACGCGTTGGTGTGGTTTCTTTTTGGAGAATCATGACATTAAATAACCTTTAATTATGCACGAATATCGGAGTGCGACCTATTTTGTTTCCTGAGAGGGAGATAGCTTTGGAAATAATCTGCGGCTTTGCCGCAAGGCCACGCACAGCTGAAAGCAGCGCCTTATCCGTGACCAGTACTGATAATTATTCCAGAATTAGTTTGGTCCAGAATGTATACTGCATACACATCCGAAAGCTCATCAATCGCTTTTATTTAAATTTTTCATTAATCATATAATCCAAGGAGTTTTTTAATACATAATCAAAAGACAAAAAGAACAATTTACATCAACAATGATTTGGGGGACAAGTATAACAATCATCACTCACTCAATCACTCATAAAAACATCATTCCACATTTTTACACATTCATACCGCCTAATTTACATATATACACCACAACAATAGGAATCAACCTATGGAGTAGCAAACGGGCTGCCAAGAAATCAAAACAATATTTGGTATTTGACGGATAGCTCATCTATACACAACATTAGACATTTGATACTTTTTTACATGTGTCCAATGTAATCAAGACCAATTCTTTACGAAAAAAGTGGTATATTGTGGCAGCACCGACAGTCTACGCGTTTCGAATCCCAAAACTTGTGGGGATTCTCATCAGGACCATAGAAATGTGAAACAATAAAATGAACAAGAATGGATTCTATCCTTCAGTAACACAGTACCAAGTGACAACCACTATTCTCAAGCTTCAGCTTACCACTCTTAATTCACACCAATGGATGGTCAACGTGTGTATTTTTTCATTTGTCCCGGAGGAAGTTCTACAGATGTAAAGGAAAAAACTGAAGAAAGGGAGATATGTAATGTACCACTCCTCCTGCTGCCTACTTGTATCTCTAACACAACACAGATTTCTCCTCATTATTAATAATGAGGAGAAATCTGCGTTGTGTTAGAGATACAAGTAGCGCACCCTGCATCACATTTTGCGATGCAGGGTGCACTACGAAATTTGTTTTCTTAATTAAATTGTTTACTTACCTTCAATTATCCATACTCCGGTTTTTAGCACCCCCCACCCTGCCCCTCCCCACCCCGCCTCTCTGCCACACCGAAACACCCTCCACGGGCCGCAGCTGGAGAATCCAAAACACCTAGTGGTGTCTGTGAACACTGTCGACCTTGAACTTCACTCCGTCGCAGCTTCCTGCCTTTGATGAATACTGATGCTGAGACCACTCACATCTCCCTCTTAGTTAATACTGCTCCTCTCTCCCCATTGTGCGTGGGGGGCAACGTGTATGTATTATTCATCCAAGTCCCGAAGTTGCTGACTCCCTCGTTGCTGCCAGACCGAGAGGGCGTGCCGGTTGCCAGTGCCTGCAAAACTGGCTAGAAACCGAGACCAAGCCTCACTCACTTGAAGAAAGGGTCAGACACCTCTGGGTAGAGGTAAAGTGGATTTATTCTGAATGCTTTCTCAGCGAAAAGTTCTTCAATTAGAGTAACATGATGGCAGATGCGTTTCAGCAAGATAGCTTTCCTCAGTGCCGGTTACTTTGGCAGATCATTGCACTTGGGGGTCATTTGAATATTGCTTTGGCCAATCCCAGTGAGGTCTTGTTAAGGCCCCTCCTCTGCCTCTCAGCTGTGAATCACCTTACGCTGACAATCCAGAATGCTGCATGCTGGTATATGAAGTTCCTTTGTGGGCCCCCACTAAGTAACGGGAGAATCCAAAACACCTAGTGGTGTCTGCCAACATTGTCGAACTTGAACTTCACTCCGCCGCAGCTTCCTGCCTTTGGTGAATATTGATGCTGAGACCACTCTCATTTCACTGTGAATCACCTTACGCTGGCAAGCCAAAATGCTGCATGCATCCAGTCATGTGATTTTTTTTGTTTGAATATGTTTTATTAGTTTTCCAACAATTATTGTCTATACAGGCATTGAGTAAAGGAAAATGTTATACATAGTTCGTCTCACTCCATAACAACAATGCTAATCAATGATATGAGATAATAAGTTCCAGTCACACCACAGAACTGCGATACAGTCGGTGAATCACACGAGAGGTATTGAACTCTGTGGCAAGTGTGTTGCTGTATGGCGTTAGGTGCATCGTAAGCCGAGGCATAGGGATACGGTATGGGGCGGCATGTTCTTGCGCCCATGTGTCTATCCTTGGTCTTTTCTGTCAGATAATATGTGAGATATACTCCTTCGCGGGATCGCCATGCATTTGGTCCGGAGTAAACAATTGTATGGATCTAATACCACATTCTCAACATTTTAACAAAGGCGTCGGGGGGGGAAAACTGACATATCCCCCGAACTGAACTAGTAATGGAAGGATAGAGAAAAGAGGGGGGGACAAGTCGTAAAGGAGAAGGATGAGGATGGCAGGACAGTGTAGTGGGTGGCGTGTCAATATATTTCTATGGAGGTGCTGGGTCGGTGGTATGACAGTGGCTCGGGGTGATTGTGGTCACGAGGAGGGCTAGCTTACTTTGCGGAGGGAGTGGGAGGGGGGGAAAGGTCCGGTATTGCCTGATGGGCATCAGAGCGTTAGTGCCAGTGCAGTGGGGGATTCTAGGTCGCCTTTGCGGCACAGCTACGCAACAGCATCTCGTCTCTCAGGCATGTGTTGAGTCTTCCTTTCGACCCTGGCAGTAAGGTGGTAGTGGGAGCATAATGTGTTTCTTCCTAGTCATCGTCAGGGGTCGACCTAGGGAGGGGCACCATTAAATGACTCCCTGATCCAGGCTTGCCTGTCGGAAATGCATCCAGTCATGTGATTCAGAGAGAGCCTGCAGATATTAAAAGGCTACTGCAGGTAAATGACAACTTTTTAAAAGAGGATTTTTAAACAGTTAATTTTAACATAAATTACTGTACCTTAAGACAGTATTTCTTATTATAAATCCAAAGACACCAAACATGAACAGGGTGCCTCTTCTTATTTGGAAGTTACATATTAGTAAATGTAATAAGGTTACTCCAATGTTATCAAGCGGGAGAAGTAGGCCCTACAAAAATAGTTTTTTACTGCCAAGAAATGTAAAACCTAACATTTAATGTTCAACTTTTTAAATATACTGTGTCCTGCTGTACAGGTACTCCCCTAGGTTTCTCTGGTCAGTTTAAAATGGAAGTTTAAAACTAAATACACATGCTGCAATAGCAGGTCTGGGACATATTTAAAGGGATACTCAAGTGGGTAGCATAATCATTGCTGCAGGCCCCATACTAGTATGAAATGAATAGGCCCTGGGCACAGGTAGTATCACTTTACTAGGGACGTACAGGTAAAATAAATAGGCAAATTGGGTGTAAGTCAATTCTACCATGTTTTAAGGAGCGAGCACAGCCCTTTAGCACTGGTTAGCAGTGGTAAAGTGTGCAGTCTTAAAAGTTAACCTACATGAACCTCAAGTGAGTACTGACCGGTATTTGGATTCTTTCAGTGGCACAATGAACCAGGTATGCTTAGGCTGATGTCAGGAAGTGAGGACAGTCAGAATACAAAGGTGATGGGTCTCCTTCTGTTCCTGCACAGTTTTCGTCCCTGTGTGATGCAAGATAAGAATGATGTATTGTGCATAGATGTATTGTATCAATAGCAAACATGTCTGTAGTTAGTGGAGGAGCAATATCATTTTTAGTTAATACATTTTAGGACCTAGAACTAAAGTATTTTAGCATGGAGGTTAAAGGAGGGAATAGGATTGGTCACATAAGCAGTAGATTATTTGGCCAGTAAATTATTAAATGTGCTTTAATATTATTGTAGATAGTGCTAGATAGATCACGTTCTTCTTCATCCGTCCTCCTCTCAGGACCTCAACAAGAGAAGAGGAGGACAAAGGACAAGCATTATGAAAAAAATAAAAAAATTAAACAGTGGTGTCTGCCAACACAAACATTACTTGACTTTCTAAAGAAAGGAAATATTCCAAGTCCCAGTGATGAATAGTACAAAAGAGAATGCAAAAAAAGGAAGAGTGATGCTTTTCTTTTAAAATCCTGCTCCAAAATAACCTACAACTGGGCAAATAACACGTTCTTCAAGATAGGACGAGGAAGTTGATACTGTATGCACAATACCCTCACTCTCAATAGCACTTCCTCTTTGTAAACCAGAAAATAAATAAATTAGCAAAAGATGTATTTGACACTCAAATTTTAGCCAAACAGTCCACTCAGGTAAAAAGATAACAAAAAATGACTTTGAGTTATTTTAGCAGTGCACACATTAAGGAAACTCCACTTGCTTTGTTCTCATGCTTCTGTGATTTTTGTTCCCAAAATGGGTATCTCGTTTACACAAAACAGCATATTAGAATAATTCTCACAGCATAAAAAGTATGTCAAATTATGCCACAGTAGCAAAAAATATGCAATTTCCAAGTTTTTAATGAGATAGGTCTACAACATAAGCCTTAATGCAAGAAGTATTGAAGGTGTGATAAAGAGAAATGAGAAGAAAATGTATTGGTCATTACAGACAGGACATCCAATGAATAATAATGGAATGTAGAGATAGGATCTCTCTAAAGAAAATATCAAGTTGCTTATCTTCAACACTTACATTTAAAACACTATTAAAGATCCTTTAGAAATATTATTATGAATGACCATTAGCAGATAATTGTTTATATATTGCAGTATATGTTGAATGAACAATAGACAGAAAGTAAATGTATATCGTTTCATGGAATTGTAGTTTCTTCAATTAATTTCTCAATATACTTCTAAAAATTGCAATTACAAATTTACTTGGGTGAAAAGAGTCACATTCGAAATCACAAATTGTCACTTTCTTATATTCACTCTTTGAAGAATATTCCGCCTAAGCAATTCCATAATGATTATGATTACAATATATGTTAGCCTTGAAAACTGACACATCATAACACATGAAGCAAATTAATAAAAAAAGAAGTATTACCAAACAGGAGACTGCCACAAATGCTCGTATAATTCAAATGTTATTTAGAAATGACTTTCTCAAAGTGAAACACTTATGTGCACAGCCTTATCATTGGAACGCACACTCTTCATGGCGATTTCCAAAAGGACATCCAAGGGAAGGGTATTCTTTTTGGTTTTCAGCTGTGACCATCTCCTGCTGAAGAAAATTGAACTCTAAGAACTGTAGATGGGGGGAACACTTTAGATTAAGTGTAATATTTTGAGGGCCACCATATCATGCTGGAACACTCAACATTTGTTTTGTTTTTCTAAACCAAACCCCTAGAGTAGGCATTTGAGTCTGAAAAACAAACACGGAATGTCCCTCCCTGTATGTTGGATACAGTTTGATTTTTCCGGACTATGGGACCAGGAACGTCAAGTCTGCATGCTTGACCAGGGCATGAACAATCAGAATCAGAAAGCCTGTTCTAAATACGGCACACTTTCCAAAGCTGACACCAAAGTCCCTAGTGTCACTGGAGGCTTTCTATGAGCAGTGGATAGAGTGTCAGAAAAATAGTGATCTCTAAGTAATGCAGCAGAAGCACAAATGTGGCAGAGGGGGACATCTGCTATTTGGCATGTAGGTCCTGTGCCTACTACAGTCAAAATGTGACCCTTCGTCTGATAATAATTATCTTTCATCCTGACATCAATCAACTTTGTAAGCTGCAAAGTTGAACGTTAGACCTGAAAGCCTTAGGGTGGTCTTCCCCTAAACTTTTTGATTTTCTCCTCAATTTTGTTGCTGATATTTTTTCATTGGCCTTAGGACTCTGTGCACTTCAACACTGCTAACCAGTGCTAAAGTGAGCGTGTTTTCTTCTTTAAACAACAAACATTGGCTTACACACAATTAGCACCTTTAAATTACTTTTAAGTTCCTGGGAAAGAGGTGCTATATGTACCCAGGGCCTGTAAATTAAATGCTACTGGTAAACCTGCAATACTGATTGGGCCACCCATTTAATTAGCTTTTTATACATGTCTCAGGATTGCCACTGCAGCCTGTGTGTGCAGTTTAAACTGCCAATTCGACCTGGGAAGATAAGCCTTTTGCCACACCTAAACTTTCCTTAGTGCAGGTAGGACTATCAAATGTGGAGTCTAAAGATTTTTAATTTAAAGCCCTCTGTATCAGTAAAGTCAGGTTTTATGTCACAATTCTGAAACTGCCTTTGTTACAAAGTAGGCATTTTCTTGCCCCAACCATTTGGTGTCTGCTGCATGTATCCTGGGCCACATGACTAGGTCAAGCTGACAGTTGGTCTTTGCGTATTGATCCCAGACAGTAAAGGAAAAGGCCATAGGAGTTGGCAGGATGGGCAATCTTCGACTTAATTAGGGGGGTGCCGTCATACTTGCACATCACAAAAGCTCTGCCTGAGCACACTCATGAAGGGTTTGACACTAGTCTACTGTGTCTCTAGACACTGTGGGGCCAATGCAGGCAGGCAGCAAATTCCTCTGTGGGTGGAAACCTCCATACCTTCTCCTACTTCAAAGTGGGCACCAGGTATCAATATTTCACACTCAAACCCAATGCTTGAGTACACCTCTGGACAAGGGGTGACTCAGAAGGACTTCTGTACTGCTCTGTCAGAAGGACTGCTACTTTGGTGCCCTGCTGCCTGAGTGAAGGATCTGCATCTTGAACCCAGGGCCACCTGCAGAGTGACTCCAAAGGCTAGTTGACTGGCCTCATGACCAGAACCTCAGGGACAGTAGGCCTTAACCATCTTGAACCCAGCACCTGGACTCTGTCGGCTGTGAGTCCTACCCACCCAAGTGGTACCACCCCTCTGCTGGACCATTGGAAGTGGTCCTGAAGGTGCTCTGCCAGCCCAGCTGTGGTCCCCGCAGAAACGACTCAGCCCAATTAATCGCCACACAATACTCCACATCAGAACTGCTGCAAGGTGTATCTCTGACACAGGACTTTTGATCACTGCCTGCAGCCTTATCAGAACCATTGCTGCACAACGCATGCTTAACGCAGGTCTTTGCAATTGTACTCGTGGTGGTGTCGGCTCTGTTGAAGATATGATGGGGGCATGGGTCGGAGGGGGAGCCGGAGTGGATGATGTTCATGACATTGGTGGTGTCTTCAGTGGTGATGGGGGTCCAGGCGCTGAGGGTGGTGGTGGGGGTTACTGGTTTGGTGACTGGAGGTGGAGTCTGGGATCCAAAGCTGTTGTGTATGTCTGCGATCTTTCGGTGGAAGAACGTGGCGAGGGAGTTGGAGAGTTCTTGTGACGGTGTGATGTCGTTGTTGCTCGCGCTGGGGTTAGAGAGCTCTTTGACGATGTTGAAGAGTTCCTTGCTGTTGTGGGTGTTGTTGTCTAGTCGCTCTTTGAATAATGTCCTTTTGGTGGTGCGGATAAGCTGTTGGTGTTCGCGGGTGGCGATCTTGAGGGCTGTCGTGTTGTCTGTAGTTCGTTCGTGGCGCCAGGTTTTTTCGAGGGTTCGGCAGTGCTTCTTTGATACTTTGAGGGCGTCTGTGAACCATGAGGTTTTCCTGTTGCCGCTCATGCCTGAGGGGTTCTTGAGTGGTTCGAGGTCGTCGGCGCAGTTGGTGATCCACTGTGCGAGGTTGTGGGCTGCATCGTTTGTTTCGTCGCTGTTTGTTGGTGGGTTCTGGCTCAGCGATGCATGAGCTGGTCTGTGGTGATTTTGCTCCAGCATCTGCGGGGGATTTGTTGCGTGCGGTGGTGGGATTTATTCTTTTTGAAGGTGAAGTGGATGCATCTGTGGTCGGTCCAGTGTAGCCCGGAGGAGTGGCTGAAGGAGATGTGGTTGCTGGCGGAGAAGATGGGGTCGAGCGTGTGGCCAGCAATGTGGGTAGGGGTGTTCACCAGTTTTTTGAGTCCGAGGTTGGCGAGGTTGGCGAGCTGGGCGGTGGTGTTGTTGTCGCTGTTGTTCTCCAGGTGGAAGTTCAGGTCCCCAAGGAGGATGTATTCTGGTGAGGCTAGGGCGTGCGGGCTGATGAAGTCGGCAATGGTTTCGCTGAATTGTGTGCGTGGTCCCGGGGGTCTGTAGATGAGTGTTCCTCTAAGGGTGGTCTTGGGGTCGGTGTGAATCTGGAAGTGTAGGTGATCAGCGACGGAGAGTGCGTCTTGGGTGAGGGTTGTGGCATTGATGGTGTTCCTGTCGACGATGGCGATTCCTCCTCCGGTTTGGTTGGCGCGGTCCTTCCGGGTGATCTTGTAGCCGTCCGGGATGGCTATGGCGATGTTGGGGGCCGAGGAGGCATTCATCCAGGTTTCCGTGAGGAAGGCTACGTCTGGTGCTGTTGTGTCCAGGAGGTCCCACAGTTCGACGGCATGCCTGTGGACGGAGCATGTGTTGAAGAGGATGCACTTGAGGTGGTTGTTGTTGTTGCGAGGTCCGGTGGGTGGTCTGCAGGTTCGGTGGCAGGTGTATTTGCAGGCTTGACAGGTGAAGGGTCCGTGGGTTCGCTTCGGGGTGGCTCGGTAGCAGGCGGGTGTTTGTCTGGTGTTGAGTGCGTGGAGGGCGGCGGAGTCGTATCTCAGTCAAGGTCCTTGGCTCCGGCGGGGGCCAGGGGTCCTGGCGCTGGGCACGGTCCAGGCATGGACGGGCGCAGACGGGCTTGCCTTAGGCGCGCCTTCAGCGCGCCAGCGTCGCGCTCACTGCGCGCGGCCGCTGCATGGCCTCCATATGAGGGGCTGTGGGAGGGAGGAGCAGCTGGGAGGTGGCAGTGGGGTGTCGAATGGGGACAGCGGGGGGCGGGGCCGTAGGGACGCAGCGGCGGGAGAAAGCTGGTACGGAGGGAGGCAGGGGAGGGGCACAGGAAGAACGAGGCACAGCGAAACCGTAATCAGGGGCGCAGGGGCACAGAGGAAACGGGGAGACAGGGGCACAGAAGAAAACGGGGATAGGGGTCACAGGGCAAAACGAGGCACAAACGAAACAGTGATCAGGGGCACAGGGGCACAGAAGAAAAATGGGGAGAAGGGTCACAGGCCAAAACGAAGCACAAACGAAACAGTGATCAGGGGCACAGGGGCACAGAAGAAAACGGGGAGAGGGGTCACAGGGCAAACCGAGGCACAAACGAAACAGTGATCAGGGGCACAGGGGCACAGAAGAAAACGGGGAGAGGGGTCACAGGGCAAACCGAGGCACAAACGAAACAGTAATCAGGGGCACAGAGAGCTTACTCGGGAGGCAGCGAGGCACTCTGCGTGGCCTCCATATGAGGGGCTGTGGAGGGAGGAGCAGCTGGGAGGCAGGAGTGGGGTGGCGAATGGGGACAGCGGGGGCGGGGCCGCAGGGACGCAGCGGCGGGAGAAAGCTGGTACGGAGGGAGGCGGGGGTTCACAGGAAGAGCGAGGCACAATGAAACCGTAATCAGGGGCGCTGGGGCACAGAGGAAACGGGGAGACAGAGGCACAGAAGAAAACGGGGGGAGGGGTCACAGGGCAAAACGAGGCACAAACGAAACAGTGATCGGGGCACAGAAGAAAAACGGGGAGACGGGTCACAGGGCAAAACGAGGCACAAACGAAACAGTAATCAGGGGCACAGAGAGCTTACTCGGGAGACAGCGAGGCACTCAGCGGGGTAGTGCCACGGGAGGACCATGTGGTGCTGGGGCGACCTACCTGCTGGCAGGGTCAGAGGTAAATACACATATGAATGTTTACCATGAAAGAGCAGGACAAGGAATGTCCTGGTAGCAGCATTTTACTTGTGCAATCATCTTTCTTGCTCAACTTCATGTTGGAACCAAATAGGACTTTGTTAGGGCCAAAATAAATCTCTTTCAACACAGAAAACAATAGTCACATGTATTGGCACTCCCACAACTTTAGTAAGAGCTATATACATGTTGCAATACAATACGAGAAACAGCTGTTCTCGTAATAGTACCAGTTCAGGTTACCCTAGAAATGTCCTCTCCCTGCTCTACTTGTACAGCACCTGGCATGAAGGAGGCTTCCCCTGTTGTTCCCTAAGTGTTGTAGAGCACTGCTTTAAAGCAAGCCTTCGTCGCCATTATTGCAAACAAAAGACCGGGCCAGACTTAGACATGGCCACTAACAGCACAACACCCACCACAGCTCATAACTATTCATCTTAATTATTCACAGTGATGAATCTGCAGAAACAAGAAAATAAGTCTGTAACACACAAAACATGTGTTGATGATAAGTCAATTACTCCGACCCTTAATGCCAAGGAGATGTGGCCGTAGTAAAGTTAAGGCCCTGCATTGAAGTTACTGGCATTAATTGGATCCTGTGCCTCTGCATTCTGCTGTGACTGCTTCAGGCATCAGTTTCATCAGCATGTTCTAGTGCACCATTATTTGCTTAGCCTTCCTACTCTTAGTGGGCATTGCTACTGGTGGCACCAAAGCACCACATAATTATGTGCCACATAATTACACTGCACGCAGTGCAACATGCACTCCACATAATACTAATCAGTGCCACATAATTACATTCCACATAATTACACTCTACTAAATACAACATAAACACATGCCACATAATACCACTCAGTGCTACAGAATCACACGCCACATAATTACACTCTACTCAATGCAACATAAATACCCTCCACATAATACCAGTCAGTGCCAAAAAATTACATGCCACATAATTACACTCTATTGCATGCAACATACACTCCACAAAATACCACTCAGTGCCACGTAATTACACATCTTAATTACATTCTACTCAATGCAACATAAATACACTCCACATAATATCACTCTGTGCCATGTAATAACATGCCACATAATTACACTCTACCTAATGCAACATAAATACACTCCACATAATACCACTCAGTACCACATAATTACACGTCACCTAATTACACTCTATTCAATGCAACATAAATACACTCCACAAATTAACACTGTGCCACATAATAACACGCCACATAATTACACTCTACTCAATGCAACATAAATACACTCCATATAATACCACTCAGTGTGACATAGTTACACGCCACATAATTACACTCCCACAATGCAACATGAATACACCCCACATAGAGCGCAGTGCCACATAATTACACGCCACATATTTACACTCTACTCAATGCAACATAAATACACTCAACATAATACCACTCAGTACCACGTAATTGCACGCCACATAATTAAACTGTATTCAATGCAACATAAATACACGCCACATAATACCACTGTCACATAATTACAGGCTACATAATTACACTCTACTCAATGCAACATAAATACACTCCACAAAATACCACTCAGTGCGACATATTTACGAGCTACATAATTACATTCTACTCAATGCAACATAACTACACTCCACATAATACCACTCAGTGCCACATACTTATATGCTACATAATTATACTGCACTCAATGCAACATACACTCCATAATACCACTCAGTACCACATAATCACACGTCACAATTACACTCTACTCATTGCAACATAAATACATTCCACATAATACCACTCAGTGTCACATAATTACACATCACATAATTACACTATACTCAATGCAACAGAAATACACTCCACATAATGCCACTCAGTACTAAATAATTACACGTCACATAATTACACTCTATTCAATTCAACATAAAAACACTCCACATAATAACACTGTGCCACATAATTACACTCTACTCAATGCAACATAAATACATTCCACATAATATCACTGTGTGAGATAGTTACGCGCCACATAATTACATTCTACTCAATGCAACATAAATACACTCCAAATAATACCACTCAGTGCCACATAATTATATGCTACATAATTACACTGCACTCAGTGCAACATACACTCCAAACAATATCACTCAGTGCCACATAATTACACACTGCATAATTACACTCTACTGAATGCAACATACAATCCATAATACCACTCAGTGCCACATAATTACACTCTACTCAATGCAACATAAATACACTCCACATAATACCACTCAGTACCACATAATCACACATCACAATTACACTCTACTCATTGCAACATAAATACATTCCACATAATACTACTCAGTGTCACATAATTACACATCACATAATTACACTCTACTCAATGCAACATAAATACACTCCACATAATGCCACTCAGTACTACATAATTACACATCACATAATTACACTCTATTCAATGCAACATAAATACACTCCACATAATAAGACTGTGCCACATAATTACATGTCACATAATCAAACTCTACATAATACCACTCAGTGCGACATAGATACACGCCACAAATTACACTCTACTCAATGCAACATAAATACACCTCACATAACACTCAATACCACATAATTACAAGTCACATAATTATACTCTACTCAATGCAACATAAATACACTCCATATAATACCACTCAGTGCCACATAATTATACTCCACATAGTTACCTCTACTCAATGCAACATAAATACACTCAAAATAATACTACTCAGTACCACATAATTACACGCCACATAATTACACACTATTCAATGCAACATAAACACACTCCACATAATACCACTATGCCACATAATTACACTCTACTCAATTCAACATACACTCTACAGAATACCACTCAGTGCGACATAGTTACACGCCACATAATTACACTCTACTCAATGCAACATAAATACACTCCACATACCACTCAATACCACATAATTACACGCCACATATTTACTCAACTCAATGCAACATAAATACACTCCACATAATACAACTCAGTGCCACATAATTACAAGCCACATAATTGCACTCTACTCAATGCAACATAAATACACTCCACATAAATTCACTCTATGCTGCATACCACCAATCAACATAAATGCACGCCACACCATGACACAATTTCACTAAGCATAATTTCTCTCAACGTGACAGTTCCAGGCCACACATTTCCAATACATACCCCATAATTACACACCAAACAACATATTTCAACTCTTCAATCCACAAAGTATCTGCAATCCACACCATATAGTGGCACCACCTGAGCACCAAACATCACTCACTACCACCATTTTGCATCAGCGCATCACCTAAGCATCACCTAAACATCACCTAAGCATCACGGCAGTTTGCCTTCAGAATCTGGCATCTGTTGATTCTCCCCTAGTGTCTGGCCACTGCTCGTGTTCTAATTAATTTACTGTTTTCCAACCTCCACTCCCCCATAACAAAAAAAATGATAACAAACAAGCATGAAAACAGGCATGAAGAAGTTTCCAGCAGTGCAAGTACAAAAAAATCTAGAAGACATTTTTATGTTAAAATCTTTTTTTAATCAGGTTGTTCAGTTGTATATAATGCCGTCTTGGTTTGTATAAAGGTAACAAAAATGCTTAAGATTTTTTATTATAACTTTTCAACATGATGCACAGCAGCCACAATGCTCTACAGCATAGCCAAAAGTTCTGGCTGAACACATAAATCCCAAAGGCGAGCCCTATTGGCTATGCCAATGTTGTTTTTTTATCGTACCAACATCCTCTAAGCTATTCCATGTATACTTCTTACTCAGATTCATTTATTTACCTCTCCTTTAAGTTCTGTCACCAACATTAGAGAAAGAGGTATGTGGTTCATTTGGCACAAAATAAAACCCTTTGCAAGATTATCTTTTTGCACATATTTCTATGACAATTTACCCCATTTTATCTATCTGTTTCAGTTTTAGCTTCATTAAGATGAAGGTCCTCAAACTTACAGGTTGACATAATACACAGGTATCAAAAAGAAAATGCCAACTCCAACAGTATTCCACAATTCCAGGACATGTCCTTTGACTTAATTGTGCTGCTTTTTATATTTAGCCAGCTTTTCAAACTAAGTGGCATCTCAAACACAAACTAATATTGCAATATTGGGAGCAAAAATAAATTCTTCTGCCAACTTCATATGTAAAGCTCTTTACATATATGATAACCAAGTATTATACGGAAGCTCTATGTGCAAAGTAAGGGGTATGTAAGCAATCAGACACTGAGTTATCATTAACTAAACGAGATTTAATAATTCATATGTAAACACACTAGGCGTGACAGGTATAAAGTTATTGCACAATTATTCTAAAAATCTAAATTCTGATAGGGCATGCCAAAGAAATTTTCAGTTGACAGCATCTTAACCAATTTCTGCATTTAGACTCAAGATCATGAATGGCAACTCGTTTTGATGAGCCTAGTCCGTTACTGAGAATAACATGTGAGTTTAGGTATATATATTACTGACTGGTATTAGTTTATCATATTATCGAATTAATTGTGGAGTAGCCTTACCAATATCTTGGTATGCATATTTTGGAATTTACATTTCTCAGCGATTGGTTGGCGTGATTCATAATGCTTCAGATGTTTACTTTCCTTACTTAATGGAAAAATCAAAACTAGAACAGGGCAATACTGATGAATAAAATATTTTTTAAATTCCACGCAAAGATAATCTGCTCCTGGAGCTGCCCAGCTTTAAAGGTTTTAGATTGCCAATCATCTATATAAATAAAGTTTGTCTTCTAAAATGTAATTTATTTTTACATCTGTTTTTGGAATCTTACAACCTTCAGATATTGGTTAATAAGTCAATCTTGCGAATGCCTTTTTTTAAAGGAACTGGAGTAAAATGATCTAAAATCAGTCTCAATGTCGAGGATTAAGCCAAGCTCCAAACATAGTTTCCATTTTGATTCTTTGGTAGTTTTCCCAAATATTTCCCGACTATTCCCAAGTTGATCCGTAGATTAACGTCACCACCTACCTTCAAGAGTAACGTTGAGTTTATCAGAAAACATAAAATTATTTGAATGCAATTTTAAATTGGGTTTTTCCAGCTACAGTGAGCTGTCAATAGCAGGTATTTCGCCTTTCTTACCTTTGACTCTTTCTCGAGAAATAGATGGTAAAGATGGTCCCTTAGTGATACTACCTTGCTCCTACCATTATTGTGCAAAGCGGAACATGGAAATGTAAAGACAAGGTACCTATCAAAAAAAGAAGGACGACTAGCAGCCAAACTTCAAAAAATGGAGGTGGCTCCTGGGAGATGAAAAAAAGCAATAAGACCAAAAAAAAGCTCTAAGGAAAACAAAAATAAATCAGAGTAAATATTAAACATCATCATCATCATCATCATCATCATCATCATCATCAAAAAGACTTTATTTCAGTTAACATAACCTCAACAAGTACAATCACACAACAAAGCAATACATTTGAAATTTGCAACAATAAAAATAAGAGAAAATACACGTCAAGTTAATTTATCATAGGAATGTGCAAAAAGCGAGGGTTTGTTTGTGGCAGTCTATGGTGCTCCATACTCGGGAAGTGCAAATATGCTAAATAAATAAATAAATTACCTAAAAACATTTACTTTACAGACATACTAAAAAGGGATGACCTAGGCTCTATCGTTCTTCAGACGTGGTACCTAGGAATCAAGGTTTCCTACACTGGTGTCTAGGGCAAGTGACAATCATAAGTTATTCTACTATGAACGAAACCTGATTTAAACTAACAGACTAAAATATTATAATTGTTATCCTACTCCTGATGGAATGATTCACATCCGGCATGGAAGAGGGCCCAATGACTCCTCATTCACACTTTCAGATGTTTTCGGCGCGTGCACCACATAGGATGTAGGAACCCTGCAACTGAGTACACTATTGGGATACTGGTATCGTACTTAAGTATCCTGAGAGCCTCAGGACAACATATAGTGCGTAGGTTCCTACACATCTGGACCAACCATCGTTTCCTTGCCTTTTGATAGGCAGGACAGATGAATAAAACATGCGGAACAGTCTCCTCAGTACAATCACACACAGGGCAATTTGCTCTTTGCACATCCCCCCAATTATAAGTAAAACATTGAAGAGGAAAAGTCCTGTATCTGAACTGGAGGTATAGCTTCTTGGCCGCTGTCGTTTTGATTTCATCTAAAATCGGTTCAAAGCTAAGCCTATCTTTGATTTCAAGGAAAGCTATAGTTAATCTACCAGTTCGGGAGCAACCATGAAGTTGAGATAATTTATACTCGTCGTAGTATGCCTTCAATAATTTCCTGGGGAGGCTGGGACAGACGGTATCTGGATGGTCCCACAACTCATCCAATCCAAGAGGAACCAGCCACTGTTTGATATAACCAAACCACGGGAGTCTAGCAGCCCCTTGCAGGTTCAATATTTCCCTTTATTCCTCTCTATATGATGAAAGTTCGGGGGTGACCCAGAGTCTATGCCAGTAAAGTAAAGGTTTCAGACCTATTATGTCCACAATTGCCGAAAGGCCCAGATCTAAACGCAAAGGAATAAGCGGAGTGCTCTTTGGGAGATTTAATAGCTGTCTCAGGAAACTGTTCTCTACCTGGGTGAGATTCTCATGATTTACATGCTCCCAGAGTTCTGCGCCATATAGTGCCCCACCCCGTGCTTGTACTTTATAGATTTCGTTGGCCGGACTCAATAATTTCTGGCTAGATTTGCGAAAGACCTTCATGATGCCTCCTGAAGATTGCGTTAATTTAAGAGCTGATTTTTTAATTTGGGCCCCCCACTCCATTGTTTCTGATATTGTTATCCCTAGGTAGTCGAATGAAATAACTCTTTCTAGGGGTTTCCCTATTAGTATAGGGTTAGATCTTGTACTTTTAGGGCAGTTAAACGCCATAAATTTGGTTTTCTGCAGATTGATTTCCATGCCCCTTTGCCTACAGAAAAATTCTAATTTATCGAGAACCCTCTGAATCCCCATAGGGGATTTTGACACCAACAGGGTGTCATACGCAAACATCATTGCGGATATTGGGCGGGAGGCTAGTTTAGGGGCATCGAGATCTTTTACTGTTGCTAAATACTCTATTAAACCATTGATATAAAGACTAAACAAGGTGGGGGATAGCACGCAGCCTTGGCGTACTCCACGCTTGATTGGAATTGGTGCAGCAAGGTTCCCATCCTTGCCGTACCTAATTTGCGCAAAGTTTTCCTCATGTAGTAACTTATTAAGATGGATTATATGTGAAGGGGCCCCCATTTCATAGAGGACTGACCGGAGTTTGTCCCTAGGGACCAAATCGAAGGCTGACCGGAGGTCAACGAATATTAAATAGAGGCTGCCACCCTCCAAGGACACGGTCTTCCAATGTAGCATCTGGAGCCTAAGAATTTGGTCGTTAGTGGACATTTTTTTCCTAAACCCAGCCTTAAGGGAGGTAAGTATATTCTGTTCCTCCATCCAGGATTGGAGTCTGAAAAGCACTACACGCGCGTAAACCTTTTGTGAGATGTCAATCAAGTTAATTGGTCTGTAATTATTTGGCAAAGGTAGGGAGCCTTGTTTATAAATCGGAATTATTTCGGCTCCAGCCCAACTCCGGGGAATCTTCAGACCCTGTATTATCGCATTAAAAAGAACCCAAAAATAAGGCGCCCATACAGAGGGTTCATTGTGAAAGAGGTCCCCTGGAATTTTGTCTAAGCCCGGGGCTTTCCCGGGTGTGATTTTTGCTAGAGCTCCCTTGATTTCTATTAGGCTTATGTTTGCATTGCATGGGACATCAGTGTCTACTTTGGCATCCCTTGGGACAACGCAAGGATCAACCCCTATTGGGCAGCCATTGTCTGTGCCATCGACCACTATATCTTCTATAGAATAGAGGGATTGGAAGTATTCCCTCCAAACTTCCTCTCCCAGATTAGGGTCTACCGGCATCCTAGGACCTGAGCTATCCAGATTAACTACTCTCCAAAATGACCTCATGTCCCTTGCTTCCAAAGCACATTTCAGATCCTCCCATCTTTCAGTTTCCAATTTTTTCTTTGCTTCTACAATTGCCTTTTTATGTATCGCCCTTGCTAGTTTAATTGACGGACGGTCATTGGCCTTGATGGATGATACCAGAGCTTTTTTTCATTTTACGGCAATGCTCATTATACCACTGATGGGGGGCTTCTTTCTTGTTCAATTTGTTTTTATTGGATAGAAGAAATCTAATGTGACCTCTTCTAGTTTGGCGTGGTTCTTCTTCACCCTCTCCAGATCTATGCCGTCCCCCATTTGGTTTAATGAGAGGGAAGCTGTTTGGAGCACTGGGACCAAAACTTCGTAAAGGGAGCTCATTTTGGCTTGGGATTGACTAAGGTCCGTCCATCTTGCTCGTCGCCTGCAATTAGATAAGGTCAACCTATGATCTATGGGGTTTTCCATTAGGTTATCGCTCCCTTGATTAAAGCCCTTTAATTCCAACGCCAGCGCATGGTGATCACTATCATGTCGTTGGATGACCCTAAAATCTAAGACCCTCTCCCAGGATTTAGAATCAATTAAAATGTAATCAAGTAGTGATCCCCGTTCATTTCGATAAAAAGTATAACTGTTGGAGGTTTCAGAAGTGGTTCTGCCATTACAGGCTCTGAGGGAATGTTTTAATGAAAGGCAGTTCATTTGGATCACCAAGGGTGACCATTTTTTACTGATGGACAACTAGTCTCAGGAATTATCCAGTAATTGTCCTCCTCAAATAATTCCTCCTTATATATTATTTATTTATTTATTTATTTATTGCATTTCTATGGCGCAGCAGCTACCCTGAGGGTTTCCCGGCGCCCTGGATCAGCATTTTAGAAGACGTCTTGTGGCCGTTATAGATCAAATAACCAGGCTTTCACTCCTTTGCGGAATCGAAGATAACAAGGTTCCAGTCTGAGATGGATAGGGAGTGAATTCCATAGTACTGGTGCTAGGTATGAGAAGGAGCGGCCACCTAGTCGAGCTCTTTTTATCCTGGGTACAGAAAATTTAGCTTGCCCTGCTGAGCGTAGATTTCTTGAGGGGATGTAATTGCTAACTATATTACATAGGTACTTAGGAGCTATTCCTGCATTTATTCTGTGCATATAGCACAGAGCTTTAAACTTTACTCTGCTGGAGATCCGCAGCCAGTGTAAGTTTTTGAGATGTTCTGTCATCCTTGTTCTCGCTGGGAGATTCAGGAGTATTCTTGCGGCGGAATTTTGTACCACTTGTAATTGGTTTAGTGTTCTATTCGTTGTTCCAAGAAATAGGACGTTACCATAGTCTAGACGCGACATTATTAGTGCCTGGATGACAGTCCTTTGTACTCCCTCTGGTAATTGCCATAGGATTTTCCTGAGCCATTTGAGGATCTGAAGGCATGTGGAGGCCGTTTTGGCAATGTGTAACTGCATAGTCATGTTGTCATCAATAATTATCCCTAAATTCCTTGCATGTTGGACTGCAATTGGAGTGGCGCCCATCTCATCAGGCCAGTGTGTTGGGTTCCAGAGATGCTTTTGATTACCGAAAATTAATAATTCGGTTTTGTCTCCGTTCATTTTTAATTTGTTCGTCTGGAGCCAGTCGGCCATTTTAAGTAATCCAGCACGAAGGGGCGAGACAGTGTTTTCGTTTGGGGTGGAAAGGGAGAACACCAGTTGCGTGTCGTCAGCGTAGGAATAAATGGTGAGTCCCATTTTTTCCGCAATTTCTGCTAGAGGAGTGACATATATATTGAATAGAAGGGGGCTTAGTATGGAGCCCTGAGGTACACCATAGGGAGATGAGTGTATCTCAGATCGATTATTTTTGGAGAAGACTTGATAAGTGCGTTGCTGGAGAAATTGTTCCAGCCATTTCAATGCCTTCCCTTTTATTCCAATCTCTTCTATTCGTTTGATTAGGATATCATGGCAAATGGTGTCGAAGGCGGCACTCAAATCCAAAAGGATGAGTGCTGCCGTGCCTCCTCCATCAAGTTCTTGGCGGATGATTTCTGTCACTCCAAGTAGGGTAGACTCTGTGGAGTGCCCTATTCTAAAACCCGATTGGGAGGGGTGTAGGAGATCATTCTTATTGATGAAATCTGACAATTGCCTATTGACGTGTTTCTCTATAACTTTAGATAGTGTAGGTAGTAGAGAGACAGGGCGGAAGTTGGAAAGCACCTCTGGATCACTATTGGTCTTTTTAGTAAGGGGACCACCATAGCGTGTTTCCATTCTTTCGGTAGTGTAGCTTCTTGTAGGGAGGCATTTAGTAGTGCCCTGAGTATCTCGTGCGTGGGCAGCTCAAGTTGTTTGAGGACATGTGCAGGCAAGGGGTCTAAGGGTGAGCCTGATTTGATACTGTTCAGGGTGCTTTTGAACGTCTGCGCGTCTATTGGTGTCCATGTTCTAATTTCTTGTTTAACAGGAACACTATGTTGGTCCTCTATGCGGGTTGCAGATGGGAGCTTTCCTCTAATTTCATTCTTTGGTGGGAAGTTATCATAAATAGTGTTTATTTTCTCATGGAAGAAGGTAGCTATTTTATTACATTGAGTAGTAGATAGGGACGGCGGTTCAGGTATAGCTGTGTCTCCTGCTAAATTCTTTAAGACCTTGAAAAGCGTCCCTGGATGACTCTGGGCTTCTAGTATTTTGTTTTTAGTGAAATTTCCCCTAGCTATTTTGCAGGATAAGTGATATGCCTTGAGTGCTGTCTTATACTTTTCTTTACTGTCGGGCTTATATTCTTTTCTCCATGACCTTTCTAGTCTCTTACATAAACTTTTTTCTGTTTTTAGTGTATCTGAGAACCAAGGAGCAGGGGGGCAACAAAATTTTTGTTTGCTTTTGGTTGGGGGGACAACCGTCAGTGCCGCGTTAGCTAGCCAGTTATTGATTTTAGTATAGTCCTTCGTCGTAATGTCTTCTATTTCATAACCCTGTTTGGACTTGGATAGCTGAGCCTCCAGATCAGGCATGCCCAGTTTCCTCCAGTTTCTCCAGTATATAAACCTGCAAGTGTCTCAAACTGACAATTGAAATCCCCACCCAAGATCAGCATATGTTTATCAGTAATGGTGCCTAGAAAGTTAGATAATTCCTCCAGCGTTTGTGACTCTTTGGCTAAAACTGTGGGTCTTCAGTATACATTAATGAGGGCTACAGACATCCTTAGGGGAACATGTAATGTCTTTTGACCCTGTGTTTATCTGCTTGGCCCGGCATCCTAAATGAACACCCACCCACGTAGTAAGGCCATCAGATGGTCTCCCCCTACCTTCAGAGGTTGCAGGGATACTAAAGGTGGCAAGGCCCAACCTACAGATCACCCCTCTAGCCCAAGTTTCTTGGAACATGCAGATATCAAATTCATTGGTGGAGGAACCCCAAGGGGGGTCCTCCACCTTGTTGTTCAACCCTGCCACATTCCAAGATATAGTTCTTATTATGGTGGTATTAGTAGATTTCAGTGGTAGTGACTCTAGAACGGGTGAAAGTGTTATTGTGTTTGTTATCCCGCAGTCAGCCTTGGGACTAGGTCCTGGTGATAGTATAGGTGTAATGTTAGCTTGCCTTGCTGGATCGCCCTCATTATGGGAGCAAGCAGGGAGCCGCTCATGCTCCATCTGCTTTGATCCCCTCTGGGTATAAGACATGGCCCTGCTGTTCCCACCTCAATAGCAATTTCTAGTTGTGCTGGGTCAATTCGTGTTATGGTGGTAGGTGACTTTTCCCTCAGTCAGTCTACTCCCTGTAGGCAACTATATCTGTTTACGATGGGTATGGAATAGATGGACTTTCCCTGCCAATGCTGATCTGGGTATGGTGATGCAAAAGACTTGTAATCATTTCTCCTTCGCTGTTCCCCTTGTCAAAGATCATAAAAATGGGTATTGGGGGTGTAAAAATACCCTAGTGGAAGGGCCTGGCTACCAGTTGATGATTTTCCTACTTCTCTAAATAAGATACTATTGGTCAACTTAGGATTTCTAAAATTAATTATTATGCAATCCCCGACTATGTCCTTCTGACATCTGCCAAGCCAACCCACTGTGCGAGTTGTTAAAATTTCCTCCACGTTCTCATATCTAAAATGGCTATTATTTACCAACCAGTGGACACATTGATTCTTTAGGTCCTGATGGGGTAGATACAGGGGGAAGGTTGATAACTCTTGTGGGCTATGGGCGATTGGTATTATCTATTGTTTTAGGAGCACAACCCTCCACCTGTCGAGAGTTTACTACTGAGTGCTCTACAGACAAGATCAGCGGGGGTAAACTTATAGATTGATTTGAGGTGACCTCAAGGGGCTTAGCCATGCAGTCCCTGTTAGCCTCCTTTGCATGTGAAACCCCCCTTGTATTTAAGGGTACTGTTTGGACACTAGATTTAAAGTTAACACTATCTGGTGCAAGGCTTAAGGTGGTTTGGGATTGTGACCCATTCTCAACATTGACGGAGCCCTGAGTTGTACCTCTCTATATCCAGTCATTATATAGTGTAGTCAACCCCTCGACCCTCTCTTGAAGAAACTTGAGTTAATCCTTTACAATATCCCTCATTTGGCACTGTAGGTCCACTATCAGTTTAGTGACCCAGACTGGCTGTTCACTTGCAGTTTCCACGTTTGCCCCTTGCTGATTATCCACCCCTGTTTTCCCCTTGTCTACCAAATGACCCTGGACCTTCTTCCACCTTACAACTAGATTCGCCTACGTTTTTGATTCACTATTTCTACCAGGTTGAGCTTGTGGGGTGACCCTGGATTCGCTTTGGGTGATAACTTCGTTTGATAATAATTGGTCACTGGAAGGTTCAGACAATGAGGCCCCTAAAATTTGTGATGTTACATGATCCGGTGAGAGAATTTCCAAGTTAGAGGTCAGGGACAAACGTCTCTCAGTCCGTTCAATTTCAGATGTCACGGCACCCAGTGCCTTTTCTAGCATCCTATCAATGGGGGTAGGTTTTAATGTTGGTTTAAGCGGTGCCTGTTTCTTCTCTACACAAGCTCTTCTCCCCATGCTGACTTGTACTGCGTCAAAATTCCCCGTTGACTCTAAAATTTGAGAAATATACAAAAACACACCACTCAGCTAGCAGGGGGTGCACAACTTAATCAGTGCTTTGAGGCAGAGCCTGGATAACAAATTTGGTTATAAAAGTCCAGAAAGGCAAACAGTTCTTGGTGCGCTTAAGTCCTTCTGTTGTGACCGTAGAGGTCTGGCTATACACTGGGCTAACTGTAATCCAATGGGAGTCCGGATATAACCACACTAACTAAACAAACCAATGTTGGTGGTAACAGTACCTTAATTTCAGCACCCTGAAGTTGGAAGTAAGAGAGATGGCCCAGCCCAGCCTCTTCCGGCCTCTGACGGGCGCGGATGGGCCCGCCCTTGGCCCGGGCTTCACCCGGGCTTGCCCGCGCGCGACTCGCGTTGCGGGAGGGCTGGAGCAGCTTTAAGCGCCTCCTTGAGCTAAAATGATGATGCAGGTAGCTCGCGCCCCCGGGGATTCTGGGAAATGGAGTCCCGGCGCAAGGAGAGCCGAGGTTGCAGTCCCCCCAGGACTGGTAGCTAGAGCCTGGTAGCTGGACGGAGCAGCGAACTTGCGGCAAGGAAACAGCAGGTGAAATTAAACAAATTAGACCATGCATAGTCATGAGAAGAAACCAGAGACAGATGTGAAATGAGAGACATTTATAATAAAAACAAAGTATCCCCAAGTGTTGAGATGCAAGGGCGATACTAAATATTTGACTTAAAATAATCGTTATGGTTTGTGCTTGGTTAGACTTCTCCAGCACCACCTGCTAGCATGAGGTGTGTGTTTTGCAACTGATATGCATGGAAGAAGTCTTTCCTTTCATTTTTTTTCATTTTATTAAGAAATAAGTGTCTCAGAACAACGTATGTGCTTCTCACCCTCATCCAAGTAATTGTTATACAAAATAGGCAGGTGTCAGCTAGAACAAAAAGTGCAGTACTGTTCGTGATCTGCCCCGTAGGAAGCAATACCGCCCTAAATCCATCCCAGGCCAAGAAGCTTGTGATATATCTCCAGCTTGCAGGCAAATATTCTTCAGCCTCGAAATGGCGGGTGCGGGCAGAGCTCCGGTGGCGAGTATGAATATCAGAGCTGACACAACCAATGGAGTGCTGAGCTTAACTCAGCTGACAACTGCTGGGAGCCATCACGGAGCACAAGTGGGGTTTGGGGGGCAGCCGAACGTAGTAAGGTCTGTCCCCCGGGCAGTTTGCGAGGGATCTGGGCTGGCCTGATCAGCCATTTTGTGGTTTGGGGCTTTTTCTGGGTGTAGCCCAATTATAGCCCAATTGTAGCCCATTTACAGCCCAAGTAGCCCTATGCTTATATAATCCTATGGGGGGGGGGGGTTTGCCAGCCACCAGTTTAGGTTCTTGTTGACCTGCTGGCTGGCAGCAGGGTAGATAGTAATAGTTTTCTGGGAAACATCCTTTACAACGCAACTTTTACCACGCAGTGCTTTTACCTCGCAACTATTACAACACATGTCATTACAACGCATTGCGCTGGGGGGCGCTCTAGGATAGGGAATGAATTTAATTTACTATCCAACACCTTCCCTACTATCCACGGGGACTGGAGTTGGAATAGTAAATTAAACTATTCACTATCCAGCACCCCTAAGCGCTATGCGTTGTAAAAGCATGCGTTGTAAAAACTGCGTTGTAACAGCATGCATGGTAAAAGCATGCGTTGTACTGTCATACATCCTAGTTTTCTTGGCTGTTTAGTTAGCTGTTTTCTTGGCTGTTTAATTAGCTGTGTTTAGGGAGTTAGGCATAGTTATGCAGGATTATAAGGTCTTGGAGGCGGTGTGCCTGCTGAGCGTGGCAGGCCACCTTTGATATACTGATCCCTTCAGCTCCGGTGGGCGAGAAGAAAAGCGGTGAGTTTTAGGGGCCGCTATTAGGCCCGAAGAGCGGCCCCTTTCTCCCCAGTTGTGCCAGAGCCTTGTGCGCATTGTGGGGCTCCAGCAAAAGTGTGCATGGGCAGTTTTGGGGGTTAGGAGGTAGAGTGGGTGTACCCGGTTGGGTTAGGCATGGTGAAGGCCTCAGGGATTTAGAAGGGGAACTTGGGTGTGGGGAGGGGAGGACGGTAGAGGGAGTTTGGTCAAGGCCAGGCCTCAAATGGATGTTGGGGGGAAGATGAGGGAATTCTGGGGGATTGGGAGACGGCCGGGGGGGGGTAGCAATTCCTGGGAAGGGCTAGGTATTTTCACCTCATGGAATGAAGAGGTGTGTGCCATTAGTAGAGTGGGTCAAGAGGATGCTTATCTTGCACAGGAAAGGTCAGCTGATTTGGAGGGCAAAGGTTTAAATTTGAGAAAAGGGTGCAAGGGGGCGAAGGGGGGCTCAGGGGACAGGTCTTGACCAGAACCGGCTAGGGTTAGACATGGCTGGGCTGGAATGGAGTGAGGGGAGGAGGGGGGTTGAGTGACAGGGAAGTAGGTGATTTGTTTAAGGTAGGGCGTCAGTGGGCAGAGAAGACTTTGGGCTTAAATAGGAAAAGGAGGCGGAAGAAAGGGGATGAGTTTCAGAGGCCCAGCACACCAGACCAATCATTTATATTGCAGGGAGAGGACTCACGTCCGGGTGCAGATTTGGCAGAGCTGGGTGCAGCTTAATGGCGCCAAGGAGAAGGGAGGGTGGAGCCTCGCGTGGCATACCCGTTACCATTGGGGGATCCTGGTGCGGCCAGCACAAGTAGGCCCTGAGGAGTCTCGCTGGGCCCTACACCTGACGGACCTCAGGGGTCTGCAGGACAGAAAACCAGCAGGAGAATGCAGTCAAAGGACTCAGTGGTGTACTGGAGGGTGTGGTCGGCACCCCCGGAGGTGCGGAGTTATGGGCACATGTAGGGTCGCGCAAAGTTAGATTTCAATGAGGAGAGCCTTGAGGAAGGCGAGCTTAGAGATGGTTTAGGACTCAGTGGTGTACTGGAGGGTGTGGTCGGCACCCCCGGAGGTGCGGAGTTATGGACACATGTAGGGTCGCGCGGAGTTAGATTTCAATGAGGAGAGCCTTGAGGAAGACGAGCTTAGAGATGGTTTAGATGAGGTGGGGGGGACAAGAGTAATGTCTCTCAGAGTGTTTTGTCAGGTTTCTAGAGGAGAGTCAGAGCAACAAAGTCAGGATCGACCACAGGGCCACTGGCAAGGTGGACTGCAGCAACACGGGCACCCTACTTAGCGCCAGGTAAAACATATGGAAAGAGGGAGGGGCTGGTAATGGTCTCTGTGGGGACGGGAGGAGAGGGGCTTTCGGGGAGGGAAGAGGGTAGGTTGCGCATGGGCAAGTATGTGTTAGACATAGGGTTGGTACCGAGGAGGAAGGTGAAAAGGATCCAGCCAAGCCAGTGATTAGCAAAGGCACAGAGAAATCTGATAAGGGAAGAAACCAGCAGAGATAATAAAGATAAGCTTGAAAGTAAAGAGTTGTAGATTAAGAAACTCCCTTGTAAGGGAGTGACTCTGCCATTGAGGGCACATTTGATGCTGGTGACTAAAGAGTGCATATGGAAAGGTGAATACGTTGAAATGTTGAAATTATGTCACAGGGAAGTGCGCGCAAAAGAAGGGTCTAAAGAAGAGGAATGCAAGCTGGCTAAGCAGCGAAGTGTTCCTCTGACCATAGAGAACTGGACAGCAGCTTTCTTGATTTATGTTAGTGTTTACTGGGATAAATTCCCGGAACGCTGTGTAGCACTACTCAAGTATGTGGAGGTCATTCGCAAAGCGCGGATCACGGGGGTGGGGGGTTATGCATGGGCACAATACGATGAGGAATTCAGGGCCCGTATGGCCTGGGATAATGAGGCAAAAATGGGGGGAACTTGACACGGTTTATGGCAGCACACGATTGGGGCTTCCAGGGGCATGGGGGCCTGCTGGATTTCAATGAAGGGCTGTACACACGCAAATTTTGCCGATTTCGCCATGAGTGCTCAAAATGCAGGGGGGAACAACTGTTTTGGGGGTAGTAGGTGTTTTCAGCAAGGGGAGGCTGCAGTCTCAGTGGAGGGGCAACACAGGGGGACAGCAGTAGCAGCATTTTTTGGGGTCAAGGGTAGCTAAGGGTTTTCTGGGACAAAAGGCTCATGCACCAGTTAAGACAGACAAATTGGAGGCAGCTTGCTGAGTTATGAGGACTGGAAGGCTGCAGAAGAACTAAGGGAAGGGTTCAAAGTGGGGTTTTCGTTTGGGGAATACCGCGCCTAGACACAGGCTTTGGTCAGAAAATTTGAAGTCAGCAAGAACATTCACAGGTTGGGCATGAGAAATCAGACAAAGAGGTGAGGAAAGGGAGAATGGCGGGCCCTTTCTCAGTTTGGCCTCTGGACAACTTGATTGTGTCACCAATTGGGGTGGTGCCCAAGAAAGAACCCGGACAATTCAGGCTTATTCAGCCTTTATCATGGCCAGAAGGGTGCTTGTGAATGATTTTATTGATGAAAAGGAAGCTACTGTTTTTTACTCGTCGGTTGACGTGACCATGTCACTGGTAAAAACGGTGGGGCAACGACGTAAATGGCAAAATGCAAAGTAAAATTGGATTTCGGTTTGCTTCCAGTCCATCCAGATGATTGGGGTCTTCTGTGTATCCATTACAATGGTAAATGGTACGTGGACAAGGCATTACCGATGGGCTCTTCTATGTCATGCGCATTGTTTGAGTGTTTTAGCACCTTTCTGCAGTAGTTGTTTTAAAATAGGACGGGGCACGTTAGTGACCCATTACTTGGATGTTTTTTTCTTTGTTGGAACCTCTTGCTCCACGGAGTGCCAGGAGGCCCTGGAAAACTTCAAAGAGCTGATGGAGGATTTGGAAGTGCCATTGGCACCCAAGAAGACGATGCGCCCCAGCACGGCACAGTCATTTCATGGAATTAAGATTGACTCCAGAAAAATGCAAGCCCGGTTGCCGGATGATAAAAGGGATAAAATGCTCTAATTGCTTAACGCAAAGGATGGGGCACATGTTAGTGACCCATTACTTGGATGATTTTCTTTGTTGGAACCTCTTGCTCCACAGAGTGCCGGGAGGCCCTGGAAAACTTCAAAGAGCTGAAGGAGGAGATGGGAGTGCCATTGGCACCCTAAAAGACGATGGGCCCCAGCACAGCACTGTCTTTTCTTGGAATTGGATTGACTCCAGAAAAATGCAAGGCCGGTTGCCAGATGATATAAAAGATAACATGCAGGAATTGCTCAATGCCATGCTGTCACAGGAAAAAGCAATGGTCAAAGAGATTCAGGCCTTGCTGGGTCATCTCATTTTTGCATGTAGTGTAGTGAGAGTAGGGAGAACCTTTTACACAAGGCTAATGAGGACATTAGCGGGGAACAGATTGCCTCATCATCATGGGCCTTTCTCTGCATGCATAAAAGAAGATTTGAGAATGTGACAAGTTTTTATGCAAACTTTCAATGGCATTACACTGGCACGGGAGGGGGATCTCATTTGGGATGTGCAGATGTATGTATGTATTTTAATGCTTATTAAGCGCAGCTGTCACCCAGCGGGTATCCTGGCGCTGAAATTTTCAGAAGCAGCAGGCAGCAAAGGTTTTGGCCTCTACTGGCAGGGGAAGTGGTGTGCCGAGCAGTGGCCGGCAGAATGGAAGGAAGGGGGTAGGTCCATTGCATTTCTGGAGTTCTTCTCCTTAGTTGTGGCAGTGACATTATGGGGTAGTCAGCTTGCACATAGGAAGGTGAATTTTAGAGTTGATAATAGGGTGGTTGTAGAGATTGTGAACCGTCTGTCAACAAAGGACGAACAAGTGTTACAGTAGCTGAGGGTTTTGTCTGAGGTTGTTTGCATCATGACATAGCGTTTGGAGCACTGTACGTCCCAGGTGTGGACAATGACATAGCGAATGCTTTGTCTTGTTCGCTGTGGGGGAAGATTTGGTGCGTTTGCCAAGCACGTCAACAGGATCCGGACGGTCAAGCCGCAGCAGTTGTGGAACGTATGCACCACAAGAGGCTACAACTGGGGGTAGAATCACTGGCTAAGTCTACTAAGATAGCCTATAATCTAGCATGAAAGGAGTTTTGCTGTCAGGTTCACAGCGGAGCTCAAATGAGTTACAGCGAAGGGACGATGAGATTCAGTTTATCCTGGATATGATTGGAAAAGGCTTACCCTGGTGTCAATTACAAGGAAATTAGCTGGAATTGCATTCATGGGTAAATTGCTCTGGGGTTACATGCCTTCCGCGGGGGAATTGGGCTCAAGGATGCTAGAAGGGTGGGACAGGGAGCGTGGCCAGCTGAATCCGGTCAGGAGACCCTTGTCATGGCAGTATCAGATCAGCGTAATACAGATTATGGCTAGGATTTGTATGGACGCCTTCAAATCATGCCTGTTTTCCCCATTGAAGATGGATGTTTATTGGTGCATTTAGAGTGTCTGAGGAGACAGAAGGGGTGGGGGGATCAGGTGGGAAGATGACGTCTTGCACGATGCGGGTATACATATATGGTTAAAAAAGTCCAAAATGGTTTATAAGGGTAAGGGTAAATGGGTGTTGTTCAGGCTCCATTGCCTAAGCTTACTTTCCCTTATAGATGAGGGCTTCACTGGCGAGCAGCATCCAACGGTATCGGGGAATCAGTTTTTGTGCTTGCGAATGGGAAAAGAGTTACAGCCTTCCAACTGCTGAGGAAGGCACTGAAGGAGTTGGGCATACACAGTGCAGGTATTGGGACACACTCTTTCTGGATTGGGGCATCATCTGAGGCAAGCAATAGAGGGTGGGGACATGGTGATATCATGCGCTTGGGGAGGTGATCCTCAGATTGTTATAAGCGAAGCTTGCGCAGCAGGGATAAGGAACTTAGCGTGGTTGTTACAATGCATAAGTTCAAGCAATGTTTCTCGTTTCAGGTTTGGGGGCTGGCCCCCCTTTCATTGGAAATGTCAACCTGGTTTGTGGGACACTCCTTCGTGAAGTGGGGGCACATACAAGCAACAGAAAGTTATTTCAGACAGAATCTTGGTTTTAATAATAAACTGTTTAAAGTGTTATGGAAAGGAAAAGGGAGCATGTTTTGGAAGGAGCTGATTCTGTGTCTTAATGCTCTGCTAGTTGGGGGTCGGTGTCCAGACATTTTGGTAGTACATTCGGGTGGAAACGATTTGTGTAAAGAGAAGGGCATAGTCCTGAGGAGACGCATAAAGAGGGACTTAGCACTTATTAAACAACAGTGGTCAGGACATTTTGTGGTATGGACTGCGTTGTGCCCCGCCGGGTCTGGCGTGGGCAGTTAATCCAGAAGCAGTGGACAGAGCCAGGAGGAAGCTTAAGACAGAGATGTCTTGTTTTGCAGGGAATTGAGTTTTGGTAGAATTGTGCACAGGGACATTCGTTTTGATGCAGTGGAATTTTTTTGAGGAGACAGGGTCCACTTGTCAAGGCTGGAAATTAGGGAGGTATTAGCCAGAATGTTAAATGTTCAGAGCCACCCTAGAAAGTAAAAGGCCTATAGGACAAGGGGGAGGAAGAAAAAAAGAGGGCTAGGGGATAGTGGCCGTCACCCCCTTTTTCCTGGGTGGCAGTGTTTTGAAAAGTTGGCCAGGGTTGGCACAGGTTTTTCGTTAAGTATTGGAAGTTTGTGAGCAGGAAAAGGGTAGGCAGGTAGTCTAAGTTTCAGGATAGACGTTTGTTAGTTACAGTTGCAGGAAGGCAGTTAGGGAACGGGGTAAAATTGGGGGACATTTTTTTAACTACAATACTGTGTAATGTTGTTGTTATGTTAATGCCAGGGTGGGGGAACTTTTGAGGGGATCGTAGGGGCGGGGGGATCAGGGGTCAGCTATTTGATGTTTAGCGAGGTTTTGGTTTTGTAAGGCAGTTGCCAGTGGCTTATTTTGTAATATGCACCTCCCTCCCAAAACACGTACCCCAGTGCTGTTATGAGGATGTAACATGACTACCTGAGCTCAATGCTTGCTGTATGCTTCTTTTCTTGTTGCACTAATTAGATTTCTTGCTTTAAAATATCCAAAAACGAAAATTGGGTCATCATAGTCTAATTTGAGTGTTTCATATTCCTTGAGATCTGCTTTATTGTAATTTACAAAATTGGGTTCAGAGAAGGGGATCTAAACCGTGTTCATTCAATATTTGTTTTAATCAGCCAATTGGTAATATGTGTAATTTTGTTGTCTGCACACTGACTGGGTCTTAAAAATCAGATGAAATAAACGCGGGATCAGTTTCAGGAAGGATGTATGCCTTTGGAAAAAGGTTTAACCCCTTAATACCAGAATGATACTTACTCATGTGGCATATTTCACATTGTATGTTATTTTGAGGTCATTAAAAGGCAATCTAGTTGTACATTTTGAAGATATTGCTTTCTTTCACTTACAGGCAATTTCTTTGTATCCTCAACAGCGAAAATATTTAAATACCTACCAACGCCACTTTCAGGGCAAATAACTTATACACGGTTTTAAAACTGTAATGTCCATCCTCTTCCCGTACTTCTTTCAGGATAAAGAATCTTAAACAAGGTTGAAGTATCTGAGAGATGAGTCGAATATTGCTCAGACAACAAACTGGAAGTGTCCCTACCGGGTAGGGAATATATCTGATAAAACACTGCATCTTCTCAGCTCGGTCTGATGTCCTCAGCTCCACAGCCATAACTTCGTATCCATATAGCATGAGGCCAATCACCACAGCGATCAGATCAGCTACAATCATTCACGCTGGCCTCTATTACTGCCCACCAGGGCACAAGTCCTATAAAAAGAATTGGGGGGACTGACCAAGTAAGACAATATGCAAATGACCTCATGACTTCATGACGTAGCGCTATATAAAAGAGATAACATAGTGCTATTTAAAATATTTGTGTAAATACTGGGACAGACTAACCCATCTGACTTCTTACAGTGTCTGCATTTATATACAGGGACAGAACAAAGGCAAAAAGCATGCCTCTCTTAAGTACCTGTGAAGAGAAGGCAAGCTGTGTGCCTTTGTTTCCCTCTGTGGCATTTACATTTAAATGTAAGGTTCCAGGCGTCCCCCAGTCACCATTTACAAACAAAAGGAGGCCGGATCGCCACTTAACTTCAACCCAGCTGGAGGTGAAAAAAGGCTCCCTCGCTGCCTGTACGTTGCTGCTGGGAATGAAAAACAGGCAACGTTCAGGTGCTGCAGAACGTGTCCCGGTGTCTGAAAAATACACCGTGTTAGACCTGGCATTTTTGGCGTGCTTTTCCCCTATCTTTTTGCCTCTAACTCCTGTATTTTTGATGCTGTGCTGGATTTCGTTTTTGCTGGTTTAGATGCTTTGGGCACTTTGCCACTGCTGTTCAGTGTCAAAGTGCAAGTGCTCCCTGTGTAAATTGTTATTATGATTGGTTATCCATGATTGACATATTTGTGTCACCAAGAAGTCCCTAGTAAAGTGCACTGAGTGTGCCAGGGCTGGTGATAACAAATGCTACTAGTGGGCCTGCAAAAAACACAGTTGATGGACAGAATGTAGAACAATGTCATACATTCACCCCAGTACAAGGATCTGGGCCTAAATCCATCGTTTTTTTGCACTCCACACCACCCTGGGTTAGACACTGGCTATATGCAAATCAGCTCTGACCCTGTGCCTCATGGGAACAGTCCAGTCCGAACTACCAAGCCATGTCTTTCCCAGACCAGAATCAAGCATCCAAGGACCGGTTTCTGGCTATCAGCCTTCATCAGCCTGGATAGCTTGACTCCAGTGGTGTGGAGAGCCTGGGACTCACGTCTGAGCATACCCAGCCCACTCGGGGTGAAAATTGCAAAAAACACAGTTGATGGACAGAATGTAGAACAATGTCATACATTCACCCCAGTACAAGGATCTGGGCCTAAATCCATCGTTTCTTTGCACTCCACACCACCCTGGGTTAGACACTGGCTATATGCAAATCAGCTCTGACCCTGTGCCTCATGGGAACAGTCCAGTCCGAACTACCAAGCCATGTCTTTCCCAGACCGGAATCAAGCATCCAAGGACCGGTTTCTGGCGATCAGCCTTCATCAGCCTGGATAGCTTGACTCCAGTGGTGTGGAGAGCCTGGGACTCACGTCTGAGCATACCCAGCCCACTCGGGGTGAAAATTGTAAAAAACACAGTTGATGGACAGAATGTAGAACAATGTCATACATTCACCCCAGTACAAGGATCTGGGCCTAAATCCATCGTTTTTTTGCACTCCACACCACCCTGGGTTAGACACTGGCTATATGCAAATCAGCTCTGACCCTGTGCCTCATGGGAACAGTCCAGTCCGAACTACCAAGCCATGTCTTTCCCAGACCGGAATCAAGCATCCAAGGACCGGTTTCTGGTTATCAGCCTTCATCAGCCTGGATAGCTTGACTCCAGTGGTGTGGAGAGCCTGGGACTCACGTCTGAGCATACCCAGCCCACTCGGGGTGAAAATTGCAAAAAACACAGTTGATGGACAGAATGTAGAACAATGTCATACATTCACCCCAGTACAAGTGGGCCTGCAGCACCGATTGTGCCACCCACATGAGTAGCCCTAAAATGGTGTCTCAGGCCTGCCACCGCAGTGCCTGTGTGCAGTCTGTGAACTGCCATGTACTCCTGGTCAGTGTCCCCACTGGCCAGTCCTAACCCTTCCCTTTCTGTACACATTGGTCACCCCTATGGAAGGCCCAAGGTACCCCCTTGGGCAGGGTGCAGTGTATGTGAAAGGTAGAGCATGTACTTGTGCAGGTGACATGCTCTGGTAGTAAATTACAGCCATTTTCGTTTTTCACTATTGTAAGGCTATCTTGTCCCATAGGAGCAAGATAGGACATAAAAGTCTGGTATCCCTGAACTCAGAATGTAATAACACATCTTTTAGGAAAGGTTGTTTTTAAATCCTGTGTTTGAGAACAGCACTTTTAGAAAGTTGCTGTTCTCTTGTCTGACCTTTCTGTGTGCCTTGGCCTGTTTGTGAATTGACTGTCTGGTTTGTGAGTGACAGGGGCTGGGTGGCTCCCAGAGTCTGAGTGGGCCATCCCTGGGCTGAATAGCTCCATCTGCTTCTAGAGTGGTGGGAGGGGGTAGTACCTGGGCCTGAATAGGGCTGTGCCTGCCTTCCACAATGCTGGCTCCACTTCCTGCTGGGCGTCTGATGACCCTGCCCCTCTCTCTGAAAGGAAAGGAGAGGCCAGGAAAACAAAGTGCTCAAGGAACACCCAGAACTGGTTCAGACTGGGCTCAGAGCCCTCCTGCACAAAGGGTCAACGACTTTTAGGTGGCTCCCTGTTTTGAAGTCCCAGGGACAAAATGACTTCACCCCCAGCTTCCCTGAGCTCTGCTGAGAGAGCTCTGTCCTTCACAGAGTGCTTGGGCCAGTTGTGGTACCTCTGGAAGTTGTACCTGTGCTGGGAAGCTGGAAACCAAGATTTGAGAGACTTTGCTACAGAAAAGTTATCACATTGCTCGCTTGCGGAGCACATCCCCGACAGTGCGAGGAAATTCCCGCCGCTACGAAGCCCGAGATCGTCGCATCACCTGTTGCCGCTGCCGGAGACGTCGCATCCTTTGTTTGTGGGAAGATTACCATCGCTGCGAGTATCGTCGCAGAGCCTGTCATCGCTGGGTAAGATCACCGCACCGCTTGCTTCCGGATCGCATCACGTCGCTGCGAGTGTCGTTGCAGAGCCATCGCATCGAGGAGCTGCGAGAGGAAGATAGCCGCTGGGTCACGCAGCGTCGCCCCGGACGATCGTCGCAACCCCTACAGATCATCGCATCATGCCTTTGCGAGAACAAACTTCCTACGGAACCTACACACCGGATTCCATACAAGTCATCGCCTTCCTCCCCATACAGACCGGATTCGTCGCAACACGCCCACTGATGCAGCGGGGCTGTCACCAACGCCTCCCCATGGTCTCAGGAGCAACGCATCGCTTGTTTTCCGCTGCACCAGCTTCTGCTTTGGAACTTTGTCGCATTTAAATGTACTGTTGGCTAAACGTGACTCAACTGTGAACTTTTCACGCAACTGAGGATTATTTTTATTGCAACTTTAAGAACTCTTTCACAAACATATTCTTAAACTGTGTATGTTGCATTTTTGTCGTTTTGGTCTTGTGTAGTTTAGATTAAATACCTTTATTTTTCTAAACTGTTGTGAAGTCAGTTTGTGGTGTTTTCACTGTGTTACTGTGAGTGTTGGTACAAATACTTTACACATTGCTTTTGGTAAGCCTTGACTGCCCATGCCAAGCTACCAAGGGGGTGAGCAGGGGTTATCTCAGAGGGTTTTCTCCTTACCCTGACTAGAAACAAGGGTCCCTATTTGGACAGTGGCACCTACCTCTGCCAACTAGAGACCCCCAGTTCTAACACACCGGGGCAAGTTCAGCATATTTCTGTGGGGTCCTACTTCTTGGTGGGGCAACAGTGTCCAACCTGTGAAAATGTGGGGGGACGCCGTGTACCAGCGTGAACCCCCGACTCAAGCCCTGCTGCCCACTGCAAACGATCCAGTTTCAGCAAGCACCGATTAGCCCAATTTCACAGCCCAGGCATAAACTTCATGCCTTCTGGTGAGGTGATTTTCCCCATGCCTGAAATGCAAATTGTTAATATAATTTTGATGTTAACAAAAATGTGTTTATTTTATCCCTTAGATTGACTAATAAGGCACCAATCCTAATCTCTGCCCTAATCCCATGTTAGGAGTAAACTTCTGCTTGCACGACATAAAATTAAAAACTTATTACAAATTAGACACATCAGGAGTTTTTGCCACAGCAATTTTCGGCAAATCAATCCTGGAACAAATCGGCCAAGTATGTAGACAACATGTGATATTTGCACCAGCGTAGCTAAGTCAGTGAAATTCGGGGAGGGGGTGTGAATCTCAAATCAAATTTCCCACCTAAAAATGTAGATGGCCACATAGTGAATGTGTGCGGTGACCACGTTTTGGGATGGATTAGTCCCATGAGGAGCAGGGTCAGTAATCATTTGCATTAGGTGAGCCTCTGAGGCTTATTTGGAGTGTCGCACACAGGTACTCTGTTACAACTGTGACTGAGGACCTTGTCCGCTAAGCTCAAGTTAAGCCTGCATGATTCTGAGTTGGGCGGGCACCAGGTTTTGCGCCAAAAGGGTACAATTTACTCAGCCATCGTAAAACCTCTATCTATGGCCCAACAGGGTAGCCACCATCAGAAGTAAGTCATCAAATCCTGTACCCCATTTTGGGTGCTGATAGACTTGGCCTCCTTGGCGCAGATTCTCCTATATTTTTTGCTCTGTATTTTTGACAGTATGATGGACTTCGTTTTTGCTGTTGTTTGCGCTCTGGGCACTTACAACTGCTGATCAGTGCTAAAGTGCAAGTGCTTCCTGTGTAAAATAGGACTAAGATTAGTTCCCCACGATTGACATATTTGCTTCACTAGTAAGTCCCTAGTAAAGTGACCTGTATGTGCTCAGGGCCTGCAAATCAAATGCTACTAGTGGGCCTGCACCACTGATAGTGCTACGCATGTGAGTAGCCCAGCAAACATATATCAGGCTTGCCACTGCAGTGTCTAGATGTGCAGTTTTAAACTACCTTGTCAACCTGGCAAGTGCATCCACTTGCCAGGCCCAAACCTTACCTTACCTAGGCAAGGTGCAGTGTATGTGAAAGGTAGGGCATGTACTGGTGTGTTTTACATGTAACAATAGTGAAATACTGCTAATTTAATTTTTCGCTATTGCAAATACTATCTCTCCCACAGGTTATAATTGGAGCTACCTTGTAACATCTTACAAGTGTAACTTTCAATTGGGAGTAGATAGAGATTTGGAGTCTGGGTTCCCAAAACTCAGGATTTAAGAAGATCATTCTGTGAAGATAGTTTTTAAATTGGGAGCTTGAAATTGCCACTATTAGAAAGTGTTTCTAAACTATATTGGGTTTGGCCCTGAATCAGCAAGGCTAATCCATAATATACTAAATCATCAAACATTTGCCAAGACTGATGTACATTTATCCAACTACTCACACACAGAGATCACACACCTTAATTGATATGATCACTTGAATTTTTTTTAAACACATTTTTTTAATAAAAGGTTTTTATGTTGAAATGTTTCCAAACTTATTTTTTTGAAGAAAAAAGGAAATACACAGGGAGACTACAAAATATACTACATTGACTATATCACACACACAATTTTCACACCAGATGTAATTTTGTTATACAGAGAAATATTTGTCTGCTCACGTTCTGTACAAATAAAAATATGATAGTACAAAAAGGCCCCTGATAACCACCTTTCAAAGGATGTTTAACTTGTTTGTTAACAAGGGCAATACCCAAACTGTGACCCTACTGAGCTCATAAACAACCTTTAGAAAATTTCAACTTAATCACACGAGCAACAGCGGTATTACATATTCAGAACACTTGTTTGGCTGAAAGAAAAACTTTCAATTCGTTCGAAACCTGGCAAGTTTCTTTTAGGGTTCTCCCCAGGACGTAAACACAAAAGAGCTGGAAATCAACAAAAACACACTCCTGTGAACAAGAGTGCTAATCCAAATATTTCCACCACACTTACATTCATGTTTTCTTATCCACAGAAAATGAATCCAATTATGGGTCTCCTATAGTATGCCGCAAACTAGAGAATATACAAATAAACCGGTGTTGATCTTTTTAACGAACCACAGTATTGATTTTGCAAAACAACAAGAACGGAGCTTACTTCCAACCAGACCAGCTGAAAATAGACACAGCCCATCTTAATCCTCAGGGTTTAATCCTATCTATGCAAATCTGTGTAGTTGAAACAACAAATGTCAGTGTTTCACTGACAAGTATTCCATACATCACAAAGATTGCAGTGCACACCTTCATTCTTCAGTTTATTCCTTCATTTTGCCAATTCGTTTTGCTTGCTCTTTTTTGCGTGCTCCCCGAGTTGCGTGATCTACCCTGGTATCACGCTGAATTAAATATCATAAATGGGAGGAGCGAAGTTTCACTCCTAAAAGCTGTGCACCTGGTTTAGGAGTGAAACTTCGCTCCTCCCATTTATAGTGTTTCACTGACAACATAACTTTCACCAAGGTAATCTTTATCGATGACTCATGCAGAATACATATCCTGAAAAGGTTAGATTTAAAGTCAATATTCAAGCAATTAGAGTCTCATTTCTGGGTGTAAATGTGAGTCTTTATTCGCAGCCATGGCAGGCTTTTACATCATAGTGACCCTGTGTTTTTGTTGAATAAATGTCTGGTAGGATATGCCTTATTCGGTTGGTTCGGTGCCAATTTTCATATTTCGCCTCCCCATCTCTGTCTAAGGACATGGATTAGTGCCCGTAAGTGCGCTGCACGCATAATACTGTTAGCGATATTCCCGAACCACAGGGGTTTCGTATGTCGGTGTATGAAAAAAACGTTCATTAAATGCAACTAATTATGTCAAGCAGTCGGCTCTCATCATTATCTCGGTTTACATTTGTTGCAGGCGCCTGTTACTATGCGACTTCCTAATCACTCAGGTATAGTGGCCAGGTTGGAGGCCGTGCCACTACAGACGAGTGATGTTTGATGATATAGTACTTTTAGAAAGTGGACATTTTCTTCCTTTACCATCTTGTGCCTCTGCCTGCCTGTGGAATCCACATCTGGTTTAGACTAACAGTTGGCCTTCTTGAGCTAGAGTGGTGGGAGGAAATGTCACCGACACCTCAATAGGATCATTTTCCTTGGCCTCTCACAATGCTGTCTCCACCCCCTGTAGTGTGTCTGAGCCAGGTCAGGGCAAGGCAGGATCTGTGCACTACAAAGACTATCTTTTGAAGTATGCCTACTTCAAAGGCTAAAAGGAATGTATAAGCATGGACCTGTAACCCCACATTTTCGTAACACTTCTGTATCAAGAGTAGATTCTGCCAAGAAGAGGATCTGGAAAAATATTAGGAGGAGAACTGCAAAGCTGTCTGTTTCTGTATTGTAGTGGCCTTTTGTTTGCTGCTTCTCTCTTGGGCAGAAGAAGGACTGGACTGTACTTTATTATCCTGCTTATCAAGGTTCTCCAGGGGCTTGAGTGTGCTTGCCTCCTGTTGAAAATCTCAGGGCTATCAAAGACTTAATCTTCAGCTCCCCTGAACTCCTCCGCTGGGAGTTCTGACCTTCTAAGTGCTTCCAATTCCAGTTCTGGGCCCTTGGAAGTGGTTGTGCTGTTACATAAGCTGAAAATCCATGCATCGCCCTTCAGCGACTATTTCTCCTGCTGCAAGCTCTCTGTGCGGTTAAAAAACTGCTCACGTGGCTCCAAGATCACCACAGCCTGAATCCTCAGCATTTAGTCTCCAACGCCCAAGACCTCCTACTCCGGAATTAAAGCAGGCCCTGCTTTGCGGCTGAAAGAATTGACGCATCATCCGTCAGCAGCTGTGAAAATTGACGCATCGCCTGTTTCGCTGCCATATCGACCCAGCGCATGTGGATTTTCCATGCATCGCACCAGTTTGTCAAGTCTCCAGCAACGCCGCAAGGAGCCGAGGCAGCGTGTTTGGAATTTGGCGTATTGCTTCTCCTAGTAGTAAGGAATCGATGCAACACTTCTCCTGTGTGCAGCAGAACTGATGCCTCCATTACCCCAGGACTCAAGAATCGACACATTGCTTGTGTTTTCCAACGCTTCCTTCCCCTGCGGCTGTTTTTCATCTCAGATTTTGCCGCACCTCAGGTACTTTGTTCTATAATTGACGCATCGATAGAGTTCTGTAAAAAAACTTTCTTAAAACTTTAAAAAGTGATATATTTGCTTATGTATGTTGGAGTTTTGTCGTGTTGGTCTTGTTTGGTTTAGTAAAGATTGTTTTTTTTTCTAAACTGATGTGGTGTCCATTTGTAGTGTTTTCACTGTGTTACTGTGTATTTTATGTACAAATACTTTACACATTGCCTCTGAGATAAGCCTGACTGCTCATGCCAAGCTACCAAGGGGGCTAGCAGTGGTTATGTTGGGTGTGTAACTCCCTTAACATGACTAGGAGGAATGATCCCTACCTGGACAGGCTGCATACCACTACAAACTAGAGACCCCCAATTCTAACAGCTGCTAAATCCTTAATTAGGTCTTAAGTCTAGACTGGTACACTGGGCAAAAAATAGTGTTTGAAATGCTACATCAAAGGATTGCTAGTGTTTAGACCATTCACAAGCATTTGTCCCATCATCTACTGAGACTGGCATAGATAGTAAATGAGCATCCATTTAAGGAGTAATTCTATGGTTGCAGATGTGCTTCTTTTTCTCAATTAGAAGCTTATTTACAAGGAAGTGGTGCAACGTAGAGCAGCAAACAAAATTCCTTCAGTGCGCTCCCTGAAAAGACCTTACTGCAATGTATCTTCAAAGAAATGAGACAGTTTGTCTCTCTCCATTGGCTGGCACAATTTGGTTTGCCTAGCACTAGTATAAGTGTTATGCTCAGTATATCTCTGAGAACCTCTATTATATTGTTCTCTGCAAGTATTACCTTATCTAACGTCCATCTTGGCTGAGATCTAGGCTTATCCAACTCCATTTCCAATGTTACTGCAGAATGATCTGACAAATGTTCAGGTAGATGTCTAACCTTCTTAAATTCCCCCAATAATGCTTTGTCTATTAAGAAGTAATCAATTCTAGAAGAGTGTCCCAGTTTTTTATTTTTAAAAGTGAACACGTGGTTTGTTTTTTCTCCCTTTTCTCTCCATACATCTATTAACCCTAGATCATCTTGGTAAGTTTTAAGCCATCTCCTCATTTTAGGCAGGTTGTGTCTATTTTTTGGAGGACTCCTATCTACTGCCGGGTCTAACAAAATGTTAAGGTCACCCCCAAGGATGATGGGCACTGGTGCGTCTAACAGGTATGTATAAAACTCCTGCAATGCTGAGGGATCGTCGCTGTTGGGCCCGTAGTACCCTCCAATCACTAATGTTCTACCCTCTATGCGTATATTCCCAACAGCCCATCTCCATTTTACTTCAGCTTTGTGAGCCTCCAGAATTGATTTTGCTGATTTTTTAAAGATAATGATTACACCTTTAACACAGCATGTTTGTTTCGTACAAATGTAAAAATCTACCCAGCATTGGCCTTTCATTATTCCTTCCCATTCGGATACCAAGAGATGGGTCTCTTGAAGAATAATTATGTCCCAGTCTTTATTTTTATGGTACTCTAAGATCCTTTGCCTTCTTGCTCTAACTCTCAGGCCATTTACATTCCATGAAAGAATTTTAATTCCCATGATTTAAGGTGGTAAAGGCACTTTCCCTCTTAGCTTTGCGTGATTCGGACCAGAATTATTATTTTTTTTAATTCCCCATATGCTCCCACACCGTGTACACCACAATCTATACAAAAGTCGTGTCCCCCCCTTTACCCCCTTTCAGCCCTCCGCTGGGAAACCCTCCCTTTACTCCTCGGCAGGCCTAACCTGCCTATTCGAGAACCCTACCCCATGGGCAGCTATTTTTTACATTACAGTCCGGCTTTACGCACCTTAATTGTATCTATCAGTGCTTCTACCTCTTGTAGTTCTTTCAGATTATACATGTGATTGTCACACATGATCCTCAGCATTGCAGGAAATTTCATTTGCATGTTTGCCCCCAGAGATTTTAACTCCTGCATGTATTGACCTAACTGCCACTGGCGGTCTTGTGTCGTTTTAGAAATATCAGAGCGTATTCTGAATGTCCACTCATCTTTTTTGTAAGATCTTGCACTTATCGCCTCTTTTAAAATTCTTTCTTTTAGTGCATATGTTTTGAAATGTACAAGGATTTTCCTTGGATTTGTCCTGGTTTTGTTTTTTGCGAAAGGATCCCTGTGGACCCTCTGTATATCATCAGAGAGCTCCTCAGTTTTTATTACTGTATTGTGGATTTTTGTTGTTTGGTCTTGTTTTGGTTTAGAGAAAGATTACTTATTTTTTCTAAACTGGTGTGGTGTCCATTTGTAGCATTTTCACTGTATTACCCTGGGTTCATAAATGCTTTACACACTGCCTCTGAGATTAGCCTGTCGGCTCCTGCCAAGCTACCAAGGGGGTTAGCAGGGGATATTTTAGAAGTTTATCCCCTTACCCTGACTAGAAGCAAGGGTCCCTATTTGGACAAAGATACCTACCTCTGCCAGCTATAGACCCCCATTTCTTACAGCAGTCATCGTAGGTGGAAAGGTATTGGCATGAACTGGCCCATTTTTGGTTGCAAAGAGCCCAAAACTTTAGGATTTCTCCTTTTCTTCACAGGAAGAGTTCAACCTATGCTAGCCAGTGGTCCAGGACCTGGGCAGGCATCCCTTGGGGGTCAGGTCCTAATTCAATCCAGCAACGAGCACCGTGGTCAGTCCGGTTCAGTTGTAGGTCCTGTGTAGTAGGTCAGTTGGGCAGTTGCAGGAAGGCATGGGGAGCTTGCTGTATCTCTGTAGCCCAGAACAGGAGGTCAGCCACCTAGGCCTAGAAGTCATTCTGCCTCAGTTGAAGAGATCTGATCTAGTCTTCCTTCTCAAGGAGCAGGGCAGGGCAGGCCTCAAGCAGCAAGGCAGTCCTCTAGTAGCAGGTCAGTTCTTCTGTAATATTCACAGGTCCAGGAGTATACTGAAGAGTGGATCTCAGGTGCTAATATTTACAGTTGGTGCCAGCTTAGAAGTGGGTGAAACTTCTAGTCTTACTCCCACATCTGGTTCTGGAATTTCCTTTCTTTACCTTGCCAGGTCCCAAGATCTCTAGGGTGGCAAAAGCCTAGTATGCAATCGTTTTTGAGTGCAGGAGGCAGACCCTATTGAGGTGCAAGTGTAATAGGTTATAGCTCCACCCCCACCTCCCTGGAGCCACACACCTCACCAGCCCCTGTCACTCCAGAGCCAGACATGTAATACACATCAGGCAGGCAGACACATAGCGCACATAAATTCCAACTCCTAAAAGTGGCATTTCTATGATAGAGATAATAAATCTGTGCAAACCATAATGCAGAATTTATTATTACTACTCCAAGCTACCAGGACATGTCACACACTTAAGATACATGTCCTAAATTTTACCTACAATGCACCCTGCCCATAGCGCTAGCTAGGGCCTACCTTAGGGGTGACTGACATGCAGTAAAAGGGGGTCAAAGCAGTCAGGCTTAACTAATAGGCAGTAAATAAAATATGTATTTTATAATATGTAGGAGTGCAGGCTGTATACAGGGACGAAGATAGTCATCTTGAAAAAGTTACCTTCTCAAAGTCTGGCTTGAAGAGTCCTGTTTGTGGTGAAGGAGTCGAGCGAACTACAGATTTTGCATTGCCAGTCATCACTGGTGGCCAATGGGCGTGAAGAACCAGGTTCATCTGAGCTTTGAATTGGCAGTCCTCGTATGTGGAAAGATATTGGCATGAACTGGCCCGTTTTCGGTTGCAAAGAGACCAAAACATTTTTATTTCTCTTTTTCTTCAGGAGGAGTTCATCCTTTGCTAGCTAACTGTACAGGACACCCCTTGGGAGTTAGGAGCTCACTCAATCCAGCAAAGAGCACCAGGATCAGGCTGGTCCAGGTGTAGGTCCTTTGCAGAAGGTCAGTTGGTCAGTTGCAACCAGAGCTTGTTGTATCCCTGCAGCTCAGAGCAGGCGGTCAGGCACCTGGCCCTCTGAGTCACTGTGCCTCAGTTGAAGAGATCAGGTCAAGTCTTCCTTGTCAATGAGAAGAGCAGGCCTCAAGCAGTAAGGTAGTCCTCTGGTAGCAGGGCAGTCCTTCTGTAATATTCACAGGTCCAGGAGTGTACTGAACAGTGGGTTTCATAGTTATCTGCCAGTTTTAAAGTGGGAGAAACTTCTAGTCTTCCTCCCACATCTGGTTCTGGACTTTCCTTCCTTCCCTTTGTGAGGCCCCAAGATGTCTGTTGTGACAAAAGCCTGGTATGAAATCCTTTGTGTGTGCAGGAGGTAGTCTCTATTGAGGTGCAAGTGTGATAGGTTATGGCTCCAGCCCCATCCATCGTGTTAAGATGGCCCATCCTGCCAATTCCCTGTTCCCCTTTGTGGCACTATCTAGGAGGAATATGCAAAGGCCAACTGCCATTAACCCAGGTCTTGTGACCCAGGAAACAGGCAGTAGGCACCAAATAGTTAGGACAAGAAAGTGCCAACTTTCTATAAGCGCCATTTTAAGAATTGAGACTTTAGCTTCAAAGAGGATTTGAAATTACAATTCTTTTGAAACCAAACATGACATTTCTACCTGTTCCTAAGCAAATGTTATCACATATTAAATGTAATATGGTAACCCAATGTTATCCTATGGGAGCGGTAAGCCTTGCAGTGGTGAAAAACGAATCTAAGAGTTTTTCACTAGCAGGACAAGAAAAACGTAAAAGTACATGCCCAACGTCTAACATACAATAAACACTGCCCTTTTGGCTGTTTCGGGCCTACCATAGGGTTGACTTCAATGTATTAAAAAGTAAGGTTTAGGCCTGGAAGAAAGGTTTATTTTGCCAAGTCGCAATGGCTGCAATGGCAGGCGTGAGACATGTTTAGAAAGACTACTTCTGTGGGTGGTACAAAGAGAGCTGCAGGCCCAATAGGTTCATATGGTACCACTTTGCAAGGGACTTACAAGTAAATTAAATGTGCAAATTTAGTGTAAGCCAATGTTACCATGTTTAGAAGAGAGAGCACAAGCACTTTAGCACTGGTTAGCAGTGGTAAAGTGCTCAGAGTTCTACAATCCTAAAAAAAAAAGGTTAACAAAACAGGAGGGATGAAGACAGAATGTTTGGGGGACCATGCATAGAGGGCCAAGTCCAACAGTTAGGTGTAGGGGAAGAGGTTTCTTCACATAAAAAGTTTATACACCATAAAAAACAAAAAAATGTGATTCAGTGCAACTGCACTAATGAGTTACGTTTCTGCATTCTATAATACATACTTGTTGCTTCGGCAAATGTGTGTTTATGAATACAAATACTGCTGGGAAGCTGCATCAGTTGCAGCCTCCCAGAGGTACTCCTTACATTTTTGGGGGATACCAATTAAGCTGTATATTTTCTCCCCTCTGAGGACTCCTGTGTTTTTAGCAAATATTGGACTTTTTTGCAATCCAGGGTACCTGAGACAGCTTCTCAGTATTAATTACATTTATGACTCATAAATATTGTGAGTACATCTTCAGATGCATATGCAATGCATGAGTGTATCTCTTTGGATTAAGCTTTGTATTTAATTTCACTTCTTGGAAAAGTGTTTCCATTTATCTAGGGAGCCCAACACACACCTTCACAACTGCCACAATCCATTTTCATGGCAAACTGGAAAAAATATATTATCGCTACAGCATGATAAACAAGGGGGAATTGGGCTGGCCGTGTAATTAGTATACAGAGGAGCTTTACTACAGCCTGAGGTGTCCGACTTGCTCAGCAATGCAGTCCCACCCGTATGTTATTCTTCAGGATTCGAAACTTGCTTGATGGAATAAGGTGCAGAGCTTCTACTCAAAGGATCCTCAGACTGAGGCTATCCTCATTTAGGAATGCGTCAACCACCCATAAGAACTTAAAGAGACAGCAAGAGATTTCGAGAGGGAAAACAATCTTGCAGTGCCCCAGAATGTAAGGTGTCTCACTCTAAAGCTCTAACTCCCTCAACAATCCAGGAGCTAAGGGCCCGATGTACAAATGGTTTTAGCTTTCGTAAAACCTCTAAAATGGTAAATTGGTGTGTTTGTGAATGCTAAAACTGTTTTTCCTATGTACATGTGTTTAGCTATTCGGAAAAGTGTTTCAAAATCGCTAAATGTGTTTAGAAATAGATACAGATTCTGTACTTGGAAGGGAGCATTGTAGGTGTCCCTTCCAAATCCTGAATTGGTATGCAGTGCATCAATGTTTTGCGACATACCTGGCCACAAAACACTGGTATTTGACAAACAGAAAGCTGGTGACCCATTTGCAAAAGGGAAAGAGGCGCCTTCCGCTTTGCAAATGTAAAAACAATGTTTAAGAGGAGGCAGTGGTGGCATGGACCACTGCCTCCTCTTGAGCAAATAAAAAAAAAAAAAGAAACATATGTTTAATGCAATCCCTTATACTTTAAAATGCAATTACAGCCATAGTGGTCTGCCACAGAAAAAGACCATCCCTGTGATGGCAGTGAATTGCAGTGGGTCATAATTTACAAACTATCTAATTAATGCTCATGAGGAAGGTAGAAGTGCAACTTACTATTATTCAGTTTTTTTATAAACCAACCTATTAACAAATAGGATGGCATGCAATTCAATTCAATTCAATTCAAAAGACCTTTATTCGAATTTCATAAAATCCATAAAAGTACAGCATAAAAACAAACAGTACCATTTCGTAAAATAGATCAATTTACAGTTATCGTAATCAATACATTTTTTGCTACAGCTCTCATATATCAAATTTTCAGGGATTTTCCATCATTTTGCGTACGCAAGATATCAGTCTTAAGAAAGTGCTTGTGCGAAAGGTTAGTTCATCTGTATCCAGTGAAAGCAACATTAAATAAGACTCCCCTAAAGAGAGGGGTCTTCTTTTTCTAAAATATGGAGTTAAAAACCAGTTAATATACTTTAAATAAAATTTGCAGAAAAACAGGAAGTGCAAATCATTCTGTGTACTTATACCATCACACAAGCATGGGTTATAATGTGCTGTGTGACAATAACCCAAAGGGAAACCCAATAAAAATTTTACAGAGCCCGCCCTGAGGCGGAATAACAGTGATCTTTCCCAGTTGGTCATGGGGAGTGTGAGGTAGGATGGAAGTGGTTGTCTGCACAGTTCATTCCCCATGTATGTCGCAACGGTGGGTTTAAGTATTTCCCTTCCCATTCTCTCCGAGTTATAAAATGCATATAAAGCTTGTTTGACCTTGTTCTTATCTTTAGGCTCGATCCTAGGTGGGTCAGAGAAAAGATCTCCCCTGCCCACGGCATGCAATGTCTTTGAGACTCCCGCGAGCCACGGGATAGCTAAGCCCTTTTCACATTTAAGACAGTCTTTTATGATGTCCTGCATTAGGGCAGCTGAATTGTTCCTCCAGATCCTAATCCAGAATAGAGCTGGTCTAGTTCTGATAAAATCACATGTATAAGGAAGGTTTAATTCCTTATGACAAATGAACTCAGAGGATTATATAGGGGCGCCCAGCATTCTTCTGCAGAACCGATTTTCCTCTTGTTGGATGCTGGGACTTGTCCCTAGACCCCAAACCTCTGCCCCGTATGTTGCTACAGGTACACACTGTAGCCTAAACATTTTTTAAATAGCTCTAGTGGCGCCTATTTTCTTTGGGCGTGACAGGCTCAAAATAGAATTGGCGGCTTTCGAGAACTTGCCCATGGCGTGGGCCAAATGCCCATTCCATGAGCCGTTCGCAGCGAAAACCAAACCTAAGTACGGAAAAGTGTTCACAGATTCTAGTTTATCTGTCCCTACATGTATAGTATTGAGCTTCCGCCTCCCAGGCCCACATGCCATGATAAAAGATTTTTTCAAATGTAGGCGCAGATCTAAACCCTCCATATAGTGAAGAAAAGTTTTAATAAGTAAATGGAGGGCATTAGGTGTGCGGCTCATCAGAACCGCATAATCTGCGTATAATAAAACAGGTAATAGTTGTCCCTGGATAGTTGGCACATCTGTAGTCACTTGTTTTAGAGATTTAGCTAGGCCATTGATATAAATAATAAAAAGCAGGGGGGCTAAAACGCACCCCTGTCTTACCCCCCTACCTATTTTAATAGGACCTGATACTTCCCCACCTGTCCCAATCCTGACCTGTGCCTTAAGGTCAGTATGGAGATAGGCCAGGAAATTAACAAGAGCTTCGTCCAGTCCATAGTCCAAAAGGATGGACCATAGTTTGGATCTATTGACTAGATCGAAAGCGGATGAAAGATCCATGAATGCAAGGTAAATAGGGGCCGATCGAGCAATGTTATACTTGTCGATTATTAGCTTCAAATTCAAACATTGCTCCACCGTGCCCACCCTGCTCCTGAATCCCATCTGACAGGGATCCAATAAGTCACTATCTTCTATCCACTCCAAGATCCTGTTATAAAGGACTCGCCCCAGGATTTTTAAAGTGTTGTCCAAAAGTGAGATAGGACGATAATTGGCCGGGTCTGATCTGTCGCCCTTTTTAGAAATTGGGACTATGGTGCTCATAGACCAAGTAGCAGGCATGGGCACAGAAGGCAGCCTATTAAAAACATTAAGGAGAATTGGTGCTCATAAATCCGGACTAAACTTAATACCATCAATGGGGAGTCCATCAGGGCCCGGAGCCTTGTTGCCATGGCTCTGGCTGATGGCTATTTCTACCTCATGGAGACCAAACTGTAAACAGCACAGTTGACCAGGAACAAAGCTTGTTGTTAGCTCTCTTGGTGAAGCATATATTATTAAAAAGTGGGCTTCCCAAACACTGCTGGTTATGTTACAGCTAATTGGATTTAATTGTTTGCCCATATCTCGCATTTTCCTGACGGCAGTCCAGAAGGGGCCACTGCTCTTCTGATTTGCACTTCCAACCAGTGACTCCCACTGCTCCGTCAGTAATGCAGCTTTCCTTTCAGCTATTTTAAGTTTATAATGTTTCCTGGCCAGCTTTACCTCTCCTATGCATCTGGGTTTATTAGTTAGTGCCTTACGTAATGCTCTATTTGCCAATGAACAGGCGGGGTCAAACCACCTCGGGTCTTTCTCTTTCTTTGGCAATGGGACCGATAGACAAGTTTTTATAACAAGACATAATTTGCCAAAGTCTGCTATTATCCTAAGGGAATTCCCATTAGAGGATAAACAGGAGGAGATTAGGTGGGGATGTTCCTTTTTCACATTTTCTAATATAGTCCCACTATCAACTCCCCTCCATTTTAATTGCAGGCCATCTACCGAGGGTGTAATGTCCCTAGCACCATTTAAATTAGCATATACTGGGTTAGGCCCTAGATGCAAGGTGACTATGAGAGGATTGTGGTCTCCAAAAGATGTTTCCAATACTATGGATTTTGTTATTCGGTCTATTAAGTGAGGGGACATGAAAATAAAATCAATGGTTGAGGAGCAATCTCTACCTCTAAACGTAGGGGCACGATAGGTGCTAGAGGTATGACCTACATCTAAAGCGTTACCAAGGATATGCTCAGTTAGCATATTTTCTAATTCAATACCCCTTCGTTCTGCTTGATCTAGGTTTTTTCCATCAGACTGATAATTCTTTGAAATGTTTGCCTTAAAATCCCCCCCAATGAGGATCCCTATCTTCTCCTCTATGTCTGAATTTGATTCCAGATTCCGTAAAGTCTTAGAGAGCGCTACAAAATTCTTTTTAGGTACAGAATTAAAATCATTATTATAAAAATGTATTCGATGAATCCGGGTCTTTCTTTTGAATTCAAGGACCTGTATGTTCGGGTTCCCTCCTGATAGATCTCTAATAGGCCCACCAGCCAATATTTTAATCCCGATGAATAATCCACCCACTGCACGTCCAAAGTCAGGCTTCAGTGCAGTCACACTGAAACAATGATAGCCCTCTGTGTGCAAATTTCCTGTAGCCCATGTCTCCTGAAACATAATAATATCTTTGTCATCCAACAGCTGCACCCATTGCGGGTCCGACAATCTTGATTCTAACCCGGCAACGTTCCAGCTGATGATTGACAGGTCAGGATAAGGCAAAGAGCTGGCTAACTTGCTCCTAACACCTTTATCTGTGCTCATCTTTGTTTACAACGGGATTGGAATTGCATCATCAATTGTGGCTATGGTTAAGGGAATCTGTCGTATACTGCTGTTCCCTGAACAATTTTAGCTTTGGTGGCCATTGAATATACCTCATTTTCATAATTTACCTCTTCAGATGTGATATAACTTTCACCGTTCCCCAGTCAGTCCTGATCTTCTAAATTTGAGAAAGCTTGTTCGAACCGGTTGTAAGTTGGAATGTTATATATATACCTTAACTCATTCTGAGGCATATATTGGTTTTGGTTGAACCTTGGGTTAGGTCTCTCTCTTGGATTGTACTGGGGCGGAATAGGGAGGCGTGGGTAAGACATCGGTTGGGGTGGGTATATTGCCTGGTGACACAGTGAGGGAATATTCCTAAAATTTGGGTTTGGGTCCTGATAATACAGTGGGGAGTTATTCCTAATATTCCCAATGTTGTAGTTTGTATCCTTCTGACACATCGTAGAATTGTTCCTCAGGTTAAAGTTTGGATCCATTAGGTGCCTATAAAAATAGCCCAGGGTGAGCAAGGTAGTATTAAATTCCCAGGGTGAGAGCAATTGGGCATTGGCGAGGGTGTTCTGGGCCCAGTGGGGAGACCTAAAGTTTATGTTTATGCAATCCCCATCAAACTTTTTTCTCAACGGGCCTACCCACCCCACTCTTTGAGTTTGGATAATCTCATTTTATTCTTCCAGTGGAAAATTAAAATTTCGAGCTAAACAATGCAGGATTCTATTTTTGAGGCTTGTGGAGTTTTCCTCTTGATCCTTCCTTAGTTTGGGGACATTAACTAATACTGCAACATAGGCCCCGCATTCTGGAGGTAGACTAATGCGGGCCGGAATCTGTCTCGTATTAGTTACCGGGGTTGGGCCCGTCTTGGCTGCTGAAGGATTATGGGCATCCTTGTTGGCTTGTCCAGCAGGTGCCCCTTTGTTTTTATCAGCAGTCGGGATGGTACTCTCTGGGCTAACTACCGTTGTCGCGCAAGGGTTGGGAACTCGTTTAGCTGGGGGTTGTGCATTTGCTGAGTTTTTGCTTGTGCTTGGTCTCGGTGTTGGTTGGGGGCTTTTTTGTGGGCATCTATTTTTGTGTTGGCAACGTTATTTTTGGCCTTGGTTCCGCTAATTGTACCCATATTAGTTTTATTTGCTGGATTAAGCCCTGTGCCTAGTTTTACTACACATTCATCTATCGCTCTCAGCCTATTTTCGATAGATGCAATTTGTAGGCTGATGGGCCCTAATAGTGTAGAAAACAAAGTCTCCATCCTACCCCAAAAACCTTCATTCCCCAATACTGCACTTACATCTATGGTTTGGGTGTGTATGTCATTGGGTTGTCCCTCCCCTTGTCCCCTCTCAGCCCTACAGATCCGGGAGCCCTCCTCCGTTGCTTGCGCCCACCCTTGCCTCTTTGCTTGTTTGTTGGTGGCTCAATAACTATGTTTTTCTGTTTTCACCTGGCCTTTTGCCCCCTAGTTCGTACTGGTGTACAAACACTCTTTTCCCTATTAATACTTGACATATCAGGGTCCGGGCACACATCTATGCCTTCTAAATGTTCAGAGTCATTTACTGACAATGGTAAAGAGTCTTGGCTCATACTCATGTTTGTCGTGAGCATGGTGGGGGTTGATGACAGTCTGCTTCCTGTCAAAAGATGGTCTGTAGGCACCATGTCCTGAGTTATACAAAGCTCATTGTGGCCAGCTCCAGGAAGCCCTGCATATGATGCGGCAAGAAGAGAATCAAATGAATTTTCTTGCTGCATAAGTGGGGGCATGCTTGGTGGAAGCGAAAAACGTCTTTCAGTGTTCTGTATGGCTGTTGCCACAACACCAATGGTCTTCTGAAGCATTTTGTCTATGGCCGTTAGGCTTGGCAGTGGGGTAGTGGTGGTAGTTGCAGCCATCTTCTGCCTATCCTTTGGCCCAGGTACTACCAGTGTTTTTCCCCATAATGTATAGTGGTCAGATTGTGCTCAATATCAAAAAACAACAACTGGCTCTCTTCAGGCTGTAAATCACCAATAACCTCGGGAGTTTGGAAGACGTAACCAAATCTTTTCACTAACCTGATATGCTGGCGACTATCAGATATGTTCTTAGGTTATATCCAGCCAAGGGGGGTGGCCCAGCCCAGCCCTGGACAGCCCCTGACGGCCACAGGCGGTCCCGCCCTTGTCCCGGGCTTCTCCCGGCGCGCGCCCATGCGCGTCCCTCTGCACCGAGGGAGCCTTTATGCGCATCCTGGCGCTTGCCTCTGATGTCCGCTGCGGGGGTGGGAGGGGCCCGGCGGAGCCAAGCCCGGCCGGGGGAACAAGCGGAGCAAAGTTCGGCCCTTAGCTGCTGGTGCTGCGGGAATCGGCGGAGCCAAGCCCGGCCCTCTGGAGCAACTTGAATAGTAGGTGAGACTCCCCCTGGACTCTTCACCGAGGGAGCCTTTATGCGCCTCCTGGCGCTTGCCTCTGACGTCCGCTGCGGGGGTGGGAGGGGCCCGGCGGAGCCAAGCCCAGCCGGGGGAACAAGCGGAGCAAAGCCCGGCCCTTAGCTGCTGGTGCTGCGGGAATCGGCGGAGCCAAGCCCGGCCCTCTGGAGCAACTTGAATAGTAGGTGAGACTCCCCCCGGACTCTGCACCGAGGGAGCCTTTATGCGCCTCCTGGCGCTTGCCTCTGACGTCCGCTGCGTGGGTGGGAGGGGCCCGGCGGAGCCAAGCCCGGCCGGGGGAACAAGCGGAGCAAAGCCCGGCCCTTAGCTGCTGGTGCTGCGGTAATCGGCAGAGCCAAGCCCGGCCCTCTGGAGCAACTTGAATAGTAGGTGAGACTCCCCCTACTACTTGGCATGCAATATACTACACTGATTGCAAAAATACAGGTTGAAAATTGTAACCAAATTTGTGACCGGTTTTTAATATATCTTGCCCTAGGTTCTCCATGGCCTTCTCTTTAGTTCTCTTCTTCGGTCTCTTGTGTTCTCATATTTGTAAGCTAGGAAAGTAGTGCCATACTAAAGAAAGAGCTTCAAGGGAGAGGGATACTCAATAGTGTAAATTAAGCACTGTTTAAGACAAAGTAAGTTAAGAAAGTGGGTCGCAAAAGTTGTGGTTTCTTTACAAGCAATAAGGCAATAATCTTCTGTTTGATGACTCTAACCTATTTAGGGGAGGAGGTTTGAACTAATGTCCCACATTTGCAGGCATGCAACAAACAATACCCAATTACCAGCCAGTGCTTTTAGTTATAAGAAGGAAAAGTACTTTAGTATGCACACCCTACTCAATAGTACTTGTCTGTTAGAAATGGGGGGTCTCTAGTTTGCAGAGGTAGGCACCTTAGTCCAAGTAAGGACCCTTCTTTCTAGTCAGAGTAAGAGAGATACACTTCTAAAGTAATCCCTGCTCACCTCCTTGGTAGCTGTGCACGAGCAGTCAGGGAAGGTGATGCGTTGGTTCCTTGCTCTGGGGAGGTGATGCGTCGGTTCCTTACTGTTGTGCAGGGGAGGTGATGCATTGGTTCCTTACCGGAGAGGAGGTGATGCGTCGGTTTCTTCCTGCGTGGGGAGGTGATGTGCCGGTTTCTTACTGCAACCCCAACGATGCTACAGACTTTACATGTTGATGCGATGCATGACGATTCATTACGATGCATCGGTTCTTCTCCAACCGGGCCTGCGTCAGAATCGGTGTGGTGATCTCGGACGTCGGACATCGGAGCACAGGATTCATCACAAGACAGACAATTCAGCCGCGAGCAGGCACTGTGTCGATTCTTCAGAGGCAGCGATGTGTCAGAAAATTCTTCTCGCACTGCTGCGATGCATCAGAAACAGGCGATGCAACGATTTTCACAGTTCTTATCGTTTCCAATCCCAAAACAACCTCCAGAGGCCTAGAACACTGGCAGGCACCTCTCTGTAGGTCAGAACTCCAAGCAAAGGAGTTCAGGGTGTACAGGGGGTTAAGTCTTTGTGTCCCTGAGACTTCAGAACAGGAGGCAAACTCTAGAAGACCTTCCTCTAGCAGGGGAAACAGCAAACAGTGAAGTCCTTCTCCTTTCCTTGGCAGCAAGTAGCCACTGCAGGCCAACCCCAGACACCAAACAGCACAGGGGCAGTATTCCTCCTCCGCTTCTCCGGCCCTTCTCCTTGGCAAAGGTTCCTCTTGATTCCCAGAAGTGATCTATAAAGTCTTCTCTATCCCTGAGACTTCCATAAGGAGGCAATTTCTACTCCAAGCCCTTGGAGAAAAGTCTAACAGCAGGATGATGAAAGCACAGTCCAGTCCTTCCCCTGTCCAAAACAGACGCAACCACTGCAGGTCAATCCTAACAGCACACAGCACAGGGGCAGTACTCCACCTCCAGCTTTCCCGGGTCTTCTTCCTGGCAGGTTCTTCAATTCAGCAGTAATTTAGAGTTCAGGGGTCTGGGCTCCACTCTTTATGGCACAAAATCATTTGTTCTCTAGTGGCAGAGAAGCTCTTTGCCCAGCCAAAACCAGTTCTGTCTACTCTGGGGCAGCTTCCTGGCAGGAGATGGAGCAGGCATTGTATAAGGCGGACAGTACCTATTCAGGTGCAAGGGAAATCTTCCCCCACCACTCTAAATGCAGAATGGGCCTATTCAGGTGCTAGTGAGAACTCCTCCCCCTACTCTGAATGCAGCCAAGGTCTATTCAGCCCAGCCCTGACTCATTCATGAAAGGCAGGAAGCCCATCAACCCCAGCCCCCCACTGGCTGTCTGAGAGAATGCACCTCCCCAGCCCCCCCAGTCAGAGGCACACTGGATGGCTAGGCAAGAAAATATATACTTTCTAAAAGTGCTATTTTCAAACCCAGAATATAAAAATCACCCTATCTATGAGATGCATCTTAACATTCTGAGTTCAGGGATATCAAACTGTAGTATAGTGCACTGATTGTGCCAGGGACAGTAAATCAAATTCTACCAGTGGGCCTGCAGAACTGATTGTGCTACCCATAGGAGTAGCCCTGAAAAGGTATCTCAGACCTGCCACTGCAGTGTCTGTGTGCAGTTTTAAACTACCATGTCGACCTGGCAAGGCCCTACCCTTCCCTTTTCTCACATGTAAGAAACCCTTCAGTTAGACCCAAGGTACCCCCGTGGGTAGGGTGCAGTGTATCTGAAAGGTAGGGCATTTACTGGTATGTGTGATATGTCCTAATAGTGAAATACTGCCCAATTTGTTTTTCACTATTGAAAGGCTATTTGTCCCAAAGGATCGCATGAGAGATACTTTGTAACATCCTACAAGAATACCTTCCCATTGTGACAAGATAGAAGAATAAAGTTTAAGCTCTCTGAACTCAGAATTTAATAACACATGTTTTAGTAAAGATGGTTGTTGGACTTGGCCCTTTTGGCAGGTTCACCCCTGAACTTTTTGCCTTGAGCACTGAAATGATGGTAGTGATTTTTGACCTCTGCGCACTTTAGCACTGTGGCTCAGTGTAAAGTGCGTGCGCTCTCTGAGTGCGTGTGGTGAGATTGGCCTGCTCTCCCATAGGAATGCATGGGGGAGATGTGTGTCCATGGTAATTCCTGGTATGAGAGGAGTGCAGAGGCGAGTTTAGTGTGTGCGAACTCGTGAGAAAAAATGCTGCGCAATGGTGTGCGCAGATTTATTGTGACTAGTGAAAAGTGCCACTTTTAGAAGTTAGCATTTCTGTGTGCAGTGTGTCTGCCTGCCTGATGTGCGCCTGTCTGGCTTGTGATTGACAGATGCTGGATGATGTGGGTGGCTCCAGGAGCCAGGATGGGTCTGCCCGGTGGTGAAAAGGGAGATCTGCATATAGATGGGAGGGAGGAGTTGCACCCTCCACAATGCTGGCTCCACCTCCTGTGGTGCGCCTGATGTCTCTGGCCTGTCCTGTGAATAGAAGAGAGGAGCTGAGCAAAACAAAGTGCTCAACAGCTCCCCTGAACCAGTTGTATCTGGTTCCCCCATGCCCTACACAAAAGAAGGGGCTGTGACCCCATGAAAATGTTCTGCTTTTGGATCCTGACAGAGGGGGGCTTGCTGCTGGTGGGGACCAGGAGGGACTGCCATGGGGGCTGCCTCCTTGCTGGAGGGCACTGTGTGCTGGACCCTGGGCCCTACATTGCCCCCTGATACCTCCAGGACTTCTTGGACCTTTTGATTTTACTTTTACTTTGCCAAGGCTTGATGCTGCCTTTTTGCGCCCTGGGAGCGCTGAGATTTGGCTCCAAAAGAAACCCTGAAGCTTAGCAGCGCTGAGCAGCATGTTGCCCTGATGGAATCCCCAGCATAGGGATTCCCCTGTAATTGCTGTGATTAGCAGGTGCCCACCCCGTGATTGTGGCCTTCCAAGTTTGTTTTAATTGCGCAGGTGCCCACACCATGACTTTGCCGTTATGCGAGCATGCGGGTACCCAACCCGCTCTATATTTTAATTTTGGAGGGAGCCTACCCCTCATTTCACCTCCGCGGCCCGAGCACCGGATGTGGCAGCCCGGCGCCTGCCTGACTGACTGTGGGCAGGGCGCCAGGCGGAAGTGCAGTGGGACGAGAATGGCGGCGTGCGGAGAGGACGGGAGCCCACCCAGCCTTCGCAAGTTGTGAGGAGTTCAGTCCCGGGTCCCAGGAGGGGTCCCGGGTGAAGAGGGAAGGTGGCAGAGGCCACCGATGGCAGCGCGGGGCTCCCAAGAGTGAAAGGGACGCCCCGTGCTGCGAGAGAAGTGCCGCCGGTCCCACAGCACAGGAAATCAAAGACTGGAGCCTTGCGGGCCCGGGGACTGCAGCAGGACACCGGATGGAGCCTCACCAGCGAGAGAGAGAGTAACGCCTAGACCGGTGAGTGGAGCCTGAGGGGGTGTGTGTTGAGGCACGCTATCGGTGCCTACCCCAGTGTTGATCCCCCAAGGCCCTGCTAGTGCCAACCTTCATAAGGTGCTGGTTCGAAGCACAGTATATGAGAGGCCCCACCTGGCAGCTGGTCGCTCCAAAGTGGGGCCTGATTCCTTTTCCTAGAGCCCAGAGGAGGGCTCCTGAGCCTGCGCCCCTACCAGTGTGGCCCAGAGTATTGAGAGCCCCAGCAAGGCCCAGAGGGCACTGTGGTGCCAGTGCCCATTTCCTGATCCACAGCTGCGCCGCACCAGCGCGGGCAAAGTGATACAAAAGGGGGTGGTAATTCCAGCCGTCTTCAGCCCGGCTTGCTTGAATCCAGTGGCAAAGTGAGCAAGGGACTCACGTCTGAGCATACCCTGCCACACTTATGGCGGCCAAAAGGGGTAAAAAAGGGGGTGGTGATGGACGGAGCATCTGAACCAATCAAACACTCACACCCAGTCAAAAGATCTGGGTTTAATCCATCACCGTTCTTTAGCCCACTCTGCCACCCCAGTTCAGACATGGCCATATGCAAATCAGTCTGACCCTGTGTCTCATGGGAACAGTCCAGCCCGAACTGCCAAGCCATGCCTTCCCAGGACCGGAAACAAGCTTCCTAGGACCTGTTTCTGACATTTCAGCCGTCTTCAGCCAGGCTTGCTTGAATCCAGTGGCAAAGTGAGCAAGGGACTCACGTCTGAGCATATCCTGCCAATCTTATGGCGAACAAAGTGGTACAAAAGGGGGTGGTAATCGACGGAGCATCTAAACCAGTCAAACACTCACACCCAGTCAAAAGATCTGGGTTTAATCCATCACCGTTCTTTAGCCCACTCTGCCACCCCAGTTAAGACATGGCCATATGCAAATCAGTCTGACCCTGTGCCTCATGGGAACAGTCCAGCCCGAACTACCAAGCCATGCCTTCCCTGGACCGGAAACAAGCATCCTAGGACCGGTTTCTGGCAATTCAGCCGTCTTCAGCCAGGCTTGCTTGAATCCAGTGGCAAAGTGAGCAAGGGACTCACGTCGGAGCATACCCTGCCAAACTTATGGCGAACAAAGTGGTACAAAGGGGGTGGTATTCGACGGAGCACATGATCCAATTAAACACTCACACCCAGTCAAAAGATCTGGGTTTAATCCATCACCGTTCTTTAGCCCACTCTGCCACCCCAGTTCGGACATGGCCATATGCAAATGTGGGATGGGTATGCTCAGACGTGAGTCCCATGCTCTCCACATCACTGGAGTCAAGCTATCCAGGCTGATGACGGCTGATAGCCAGAAACCGGTCCTTGGATGCTTGATTCCGGTCCAGGAAAGACATGGCTTGGCAGTTCGGGCTGGACTGTGCCCGTGAGGCACAGGGTCAAGGCTTATTTGCATATGGCCATGTCTGACTTGGGGTGGTGTGGAGTGCAAAAAAATCGATGGATTTTGGTCCAGATATCTGTACTGGGGTGAATGTATGACATTGTTCTGCATTCTCTCCATCAATTGTTGTTTTTGCATTTGTCACCCCGAGTGGGATGGGTATGCTCAGACGTGAGTCCCATGCTCTCCACACCACTGGAGTCAAGCTATCCAGGCTGATGACGGCTGATAGCCAGAAACCGGTCCTTGGATGCTTGATTCCGGTGCAGGAAAGACATGGCTTGGCAGTTCGGGCTGGACTGTTCCCATGAGGCACAGGGTCAAGGCTGATTTGCATATGGCCATGTCTGACTTGGGGTGGTGTGGAGTGCAAAAAAACGATGGATTTAGGCCCAGATCTCTGTACTGGGGTGAATGAATGACAATGTTCTGCATTCTGTCCATCAATTGTTGTTTTTGCATTTGGCACCAGCGTGGGCAGCTGCAACGTGTGGCGCAGTTTTTGAGAAAGTCCCTGAGAGGAACAGAAGTAGCACAGAGGTGCCATGCCTTCCAGGTCATTTACAGCTGCGCAGCAATTAGTGCCAGCTGCACCGTTTAGGCGCACATTTCTTTGGGGGTAGGTCTTGTCAAGTAAGGAGTGAGACGCACTCCTTTGCCCCATACTTTCACAGCTGCCCAGCAAGTAGTGGGCAGCTGCCACATTTAGGTTTGCGCAGTAGCGCACCCTTGACTTTTGCTGCCTAGGCAGCAGCCCTGACTCTTTGGACATAGGGCATTTGAGCCCCTGTTTGAGATGGCCAGTTGGCCAGGGGGACTGTTAGAATTGTAGGGTGCCAGGCCCTAATGTAATGTGGTGCTAGGAAATGTAATGTATGTAGTATGTTTTATGCACCCTGTGTTATACCTCTAACTGTAGTTTATGATTATGAGGTTGTTTTGCATATCATGGTTTATGCTAGTGAGATTATGTTTCACTGTGTGATTTATGCCCCTCATCTGAGTTGTACTTAGGAGGTTAGGGTCTAATGCATTCAGACTTGTGAGATGAATGCATAAAGTGTTTATGCTGGTGAGGTTGGCGCAGAATGTAATTCGCGCCTGATGTGATACTGTGCATAATGTAGTTTATGTTACAGGCTGATGCTAAGTACAGTGATTACCAATGGTTACTGGTTGTACATTTATGATCTGTTTTACTTTGACTAAGTTTGGTCCATGTGGCCCTGTCATGTGTATATAATTCCTTGTAAATATTGCTCAGTGCCAGTTGGCACAGTGTATATTATGTGTTTACTATTCTAATGTGTTATGAGAATACACGGCTATTTTTGATATAACCTTGTGTGGAGTTCCTTTTGTAGTGTGCCTGGGATGTTGTTGCTGTGTGCGTGCGCAAATGTTTTAAACATGGCCACCGGGATAAATCGGACTGCTCGTGCCAAGCTATCAAGGGGGTGAGCAGGGGTTATCTTTAGCATGTAACTCCCTTGCCCTGACTAGAGTGGTGGTCTCTGCCTGGCTTTGGCGCAAGTCTTCGCCAACCAGAGATCCCATTTCTAACACTGTTTTTAAAAATTGTGTGTTGGAAAATGCCACTTTTAGAAAGTAAGCATTGTCTTGTTTATCCATTTCGTGTGCCTCGCCTTGTTTGTGAATTGACTATCTGGTTTTGGATTGACAGGTGATGGGGATGTGCATTCACTGTAGACACCCACTGGGCGGAACGAGGTGCTTCTGGCCCTTCCTGGATTACTCAGAGCTGAGCTGAATAGACCTTTTCCTGCATTTAGAGTAGTGGGAGGAGTTTTCCTTGCACCTGAATAGGGCCTGTCTCCCTGGCAAAAATGGTGTCTCCACTCCCTCTGGTCATACTGCACTAATGAGGACAGAGCTGGTTTGGACTGGTCTCAGAGACCCTTGCACAAACAAGCACAAAGACAAAATGGTGTATAAGTAGTGGATCTTAAACCCCAGAATGTTAGCTCACTTCTGGACTCAAGAGGAACCTTTGCCAAGAAGAAGAGCCGGAGTGCTGTGAGAAGAAGTAGTGCTCATTTGCTGTGTGGGGTTGGCCTGCAGTCGCTGTTTCTACCAAGGGAAGGAAAGAGACTGGAACTTTGCTGAGGAAACTGCTTGAAGAAGAATCTCCTAGGGCATGTGTGTGCTGGCCTCCAGTTCTGAAGTCTCAGGGACACAAAGACTTCACCCCCAGCTCACATGAACTCTACTGCTGAGAGTTCTGACCTGCCAGAGGGTGGTGGTTACAGTTTTGGGCTTCAAGAGGTTGTACGTCTGTTGGGAGCTTGAGGAAACTGAAGATACTAAGTAAAGCGACGCATTGCTCTTCTTACGGCAGTTTTTCCAATGCATCACCACCATGCGGTAAGAATCTACACGCACCGCCTCCGTGCCACGGCAGAGACGATGCAGTGCCTGTCTGCAACTTCAAGAACCAACGCATCGTGGGATCGCAGCTGAAGAAATCGACACAGCACCGTTTTTCACCGGTGTATCGATCACCAGCACATCCGGACTTCCACGCATCGCATCTGTGTGGCAAGGCTTTCCTGACGCATCACCAGCAGACCAGAACTGTCTTGGAATCAATGCATCACTTCCCCATACAGTCCGGTTAGGATGCATCACTTCACCAGAGTGTAGCAGAACTGTTGCATCGCCTCGCCAAGGACTTGTTTTCAACACTTCCCTTCTCTGCGGCTATTTGGCCTTGTGAATTTTGATACATCTACAGGTACTTTGTGCAAAATCTAGCATCCACAGTTTTCTATTTACCAAGTTGCTTCAAACCTTTTAAAAGTCATATTCTTGTTACATGTATGTTGGATCTTTGTTGTTTTGGTTTTGCGTTGGTTTATATAAAGATACCTTATTTTTCTAAACTGGTATAGTGTCCATTTGTGGTATTATCACTTCATTACTACGTGCTTTGAGTATATATACTTTACACATTGCCTTTGGGATAAGCCTGTCTGCTTGTGCCAAGCTACCAAGGGGGTGAGCATGGGTTATTTAAAGAATGAAAATAAAACAAATTGGTAACCAGTAATATGAACAGGTGCTCATGCAAATCCGGGTATTGTAATCAATTCAAAATGTACATATGCGGTGCTACAGGAAGATTCAGGGTCGGTTACCACAACCCCCACTGTACCCCACTGGTGGAGTATCACAACAAATAAGAATATCCTTCGAGCACACAATAGTCAATAATACAGTTGTAGGTCAATAAACGTCATCCTTCATTTAGTGGTTCTGCAGGTACTGTATCCAAAGTTTATTTCCATTTGTCAATAAACAGTCCAAACCACAGACCATCCGTACAGTAGTCCAATCCACAAACAATAAGTGCAGCCAACACGTGTTTCATCTCGTCTGTTTTAAGGCATCAGACTTCTTCAGGGCTGCAACCCAAACCAAAACACATAATAAATATATGTGCTCAATATCAGCCAAAAGTTACGATCCCAAAGACAGGATCAGGAAAGCGTACCAAACCACCAAAGCAACCGTGTGTCCAGGATAAGAAAAAAGAGCCAAATAACCTTATAACCAACACCCAAGTTGTACTCAGAGCAAGGTTGCACCACAAAGTTCCCACTTATACCAAAGGGAGTCATCACACTAACGTTATCAATTAATCACACACAATGTTACACCACATTGCACCAGCATATCACACTAAATTCTCCGAGACTTAAGATCTAAAAAAACATAATCCAAATAATAACACCCCATTACTCTATGCAGTACAATGTAAAGTGATCTTATATCACATACTATCCCATCAGTCAAGAGTCTAAGAACACACACCCTCCACCCCACAGTACTCGCACCCTGTGATTAAAACGGTTAAAAAAAGCCCAGTTATCCGCTAAATAGTCCTTAGCGTTCATTACATACGTTAATCCAAAACCCCGCATCCCTGGGGAGACATACCCCTAAGTGTGGAGCGCATACAGTGTATCTATATATCGCAATCATATTCAATACGTCCCATCACAAAAAGGGGGGTCAACCTCTTGTTACCACTGTGTAAACACAGTGCGCTCACCTCTATCAATGCGCCAGAGTCCGACTGTTCTGTCCGGGCAGCTCCCTCGTAACAACTGAAAACTCACAGGTACGTGATCTAAAATCAAAAAAGTAAGTAAGGACGGCTGCAAAACCCAATAGTAATACTACCTGTCATCCCCCTACACATCGTATACTCACCCCCTATTTCGGGAAACGTGTCTTCCGAAAAGAGCCGGCGTGTAGCACAAGCGCCATCTTGTAATGGCTATAAGTACACTCCAGTCACAGGCGCCATGTTTGAGTGGTCAAACCACTTCGATATCCAAAATTGCCCAAATTATGTGTTATGAATACCAGTGACCTCTATAATCACGGGCAAGGTCAAAATCAAACCCACCTTATCTCATATTCCAATAATTGCTACTATCCAAAACAGTTCCGTCGTGCATGTCACGCAAGCGCCAATACACTACGGTTATGGGTGCGATCTTAGAGTGGTCAAAACCACTTCGATCTCGAGAATTGCCCAAATTATGTATTATGCATACATATGCTCGGAAGGATATTCTCATTTATTTAAAGTGTGTATCCCCCTTCCTCCGACTAGAGGCAAGGGTACCTGCTTGGCAAAGGTACCTACCTCTGCTAACTAGAGATCCCCATTTCTAACACAATCCATCATAAACACATTTACAGTGAGTGAGAGTCAGGTAGTCAGACTCACTCACAGCAGAAATCCATAAACTAGGTAGTCTAAAAAGTGAAAATTTCAGTGGAGATAAATAGGCATAACCGATTTTCCACAGTAAGTTATGTCCCTTTCATCACAGGCCCCAGTCAAGGTGATCTGTCTTTTTAGACACAGTCCTGACAAGGGATCAACTCAAAAAGACAAAGCAGTGCAATCATTCATGCCACAACAGGCAACATGAGTTGATAAACCAAACTAATGCTTGCTGATTCTGCATGATCCACAATCAGGGTTGTTTACAAGGTGCTTAAAGAGGCCACCTGGTGAATGATATGAAAATAGGCCTCACAACATCAAACAAATGAACATCCTGGAGTGTCTGTTGTCAGCGATTGTTAGTGATGCAGGACTCAGTAAAGAGAACTGCATTTTCTTTTTTGCGTACCGGATGGATCCTTTTAACACAAAACATGATTCTTAGGTGCTCACACACCCTAATCTGGGTGTTGGCACTGGTTCATAGTAGCCTAACCTGATTACCATGTGGAGATTCTGTCAACAGTTTAGACTGGTTCCCTCTACCCTTAATCAAGCCTTAAATAAGGAGGGGCAGATTTACAAGCCCCATGCGCCGCTGGTGCATCACGTTGCGTGACGCACCGGTGACACAGCCTGCCAAGGGATATTTACAAGCACAGAGAAGTCACCCTGTGTGACTTAACCTGCGCTTGTAAATATCGCCCCTGTTCACGCAACACTTTGTGTGTTAGGGGTGGGACATGGGTGTTGCTGTGGGTGTTCCCACGCAACACCCATGTCCACTGAGGCATTTCCAGATTTACAAGAAATCGTAAACCTGGAAATGCGTCAGTTTGCTGCGCCACCATAGGGGTGGCGTAGCCAAGCGAAACGAGGAGAAATGTCTTCATTTCTCTTCGTTTTTTCCTCTTTCAATGCGTGCCGCATTCTACAGCATGCATTGAAAGAGGAAAATGCCTGCAGTGATTGCTTTTGTGCAGAAGCAATCTCCCCATGGCGCAGGCACCCTTGCACCATGGTGCAAGGGTGCCTGCGCCGGCGCATGGCAGCTGTTTCTGTGCCAGCGCAGGGGAGTGCACAGGAATGCGACATATCATTGTAGATATGTCGCATTCCTGTGCTCTGAAAGTGCCGCAGCGTGGCACAGCCAAAGGGCTTGTGGTGCCGCACTGCGGCACTTTCTTGTAGATCTGCCCCGGAGCATGTTATGTTATGCTAGGAGAGATTTGAATAGTGTTTTTTTGAAATTAGCATTGCCTTATAGTCTGGATTCAATGCTGTCTTAGTCATCTAGCCCTATTATATGTCACACAGCTACATTTTAGAGCAGTTGGTGTGGATGTTGTTTTCTGTACACAAGTTTAAGGAAAACGAAGCTGCAAGAGCCTAATGAAGAGAGATGTCATAGTTTGGGCAGCTGCCTTTCAAAAGAGGTATCAAGGGAGGGTTGAGTATTCCTACATGCTTTGAGGAGCAAAAGTCTGGCCTGCCACTGTTGTGCAGTGGAATATGGACAAAAGGTGAGAGGTGTTGGGCATACTCGGTGATAAACTGTGAGGGGTAACTTTGCTTGTTTAAGTATGTATAATGAGCATCTACTGTAAGCAACCAAGGGGTGGCGAGTTTGTGCTTGCTTTTACTAATAACTTGTCTTTTTTTAGCACTTCTTGTTGCACTTCAGCCTTTTCTAAATGATCTAATTAGCAGATCTTTTTATGAGCAGCTAATAGCACAAACATTGCTAACTCTAGAAGTATGGAAAGCTGCATTGGGATGAATTCCCTCTGCTCTTGGGCTTTTTCCTCACCTAGCAATACTGCATTGTTCGTTCCTACTATACTGTCACATGTTGGGTGTTGGTATATGGGCTCATAGTTGAGTGACAGCTATGCTTTGACCCCCAGGTACTCCTTTTGTTATGAGTGGAAAGCTGCATTACCTAACCTTCAGAATAATTCAGCTGTAAGTGGCGAGTGGTCAGCTCAATGAGCAGTATGTTTATTAAAAAACTAAAATACAATCATGACCTCCCAGTACTAGGACATTGCTGAGGATAATGGTTGACAGAATCAGGTAGGAATACTCTGGTAAGCAAGAGCTTATCAGATTTGCAAGGTCTAGCGCTCACAGTGCCATCATTGGGTCCATGCATGGAGCAGCATGTTGTGGTCCAGTGTGTTTAAGCAGAGTGGTGGCCGGCACGGATCTGGGGTGGCCGGGAAAAAGTGGAGGGTGGGTAGGGGTAAATAAAAAATAAAATTTAACTTACCTTCTTGCCGCTTCTTCCTTGCTGGTTCCTCCTTGTCCCGGCGGCCGGAAAAACAGGAAGCACCCAGGGTGAAGCTTCCCTGAGCCAATCATAACGTTGCATTGCAGCATTGTGTTTGATAAGCACTTAATCTCCCCTGACCAATCACAAGGCTGCACTGCAGCGTTGTGATTGGTGTGAGCACCGAAGTTCAGGGCTCAGCCAGGGAATGAGGGCCTGGGCATGTTCTCCACGCAGACTGTAATGCAGCCTGCGTGGAGAACAGGGAAAGAGCGCATGAATGTTCGATTGGCCTGAGAGGGCCAGTCAAACATTCATGGGCACTTAGAGAGTGAAAATCACTCCTCCTCTCCTCTTTCAGTTATTATCATTTTATTTCTCCTTACACTGCTGAAAAGCAGTGGGGTGAAGCTCCTCCACCTTAGCGGAGGAGCCACCACTTTTAAAGCAACGGAAAACAAGGGGTTCATTATACATTGTGCACCGGGGCACCAGGGGCAAATATGCCACCTTTGAAGACCACCGGGACATATGCCCCCTTTGAGCACCACCGGGACATCATGGTATTACAGCTGGAGCCACAGACAATTGCAGGTCCATTTCGGTAAAACTGATACCACTAAGAGGTTGTTTTCTCATGCGTCCATGCAAATATGGGAATTTTTTTTATCTCTGCACCCGCGCCATATTGTAGACAGGGGCGCAGGCACTAATGTACCTTTAGGAGGCGAACTCATAGTATGGCATAAAAAGGTGGTACTCTGCTGTTTTAAAGACAGCCCTCTTTATAGAAAAGGGGGTCACATATTCCCCGCTCCACCCAAGACACCCTCCTGAACGTTGGTGCAGTCAGTCATTGCATCCGCCTGCAGGGGGCCTTCTGTCATCTTCAAAGTGCAAATGGTATGAAGCCTCTATTGTGAAAGAAGGAGAAGCTTTGAAACAGCCAGTCCATAATTCACCGAATGTATTGCCCAGTGGATTCATTTGAATAAGGTGCACTTTCCCTGTTTGCACCCGGCACACCTGTTTAAATGTGGCACAAAAAGGTACAGTGCACCCTTTCAATAATCCAGCCACTGGTGTGCTTGAGGGAGATGAGCAGGTCACAACTCATCTATGCAATCTGTCAGAGCAATATTTCCTCTTTTTTTGTACAGAGCAGCACAACCGATCCCTCCTTTCATCTTCTCACCACTGCACCCCTTCTTTTAAATAATATACTCGGCTCAAAGGGATCTATGACAGAATATCGAGGGTTAAATTATCGACAGACAAAATATCGACGCTGGAATATCGAAGGCAAGTATATCCACACCCTATCTACAACATGGTAAGTACAAAAATATCGAAACTAAAATATCGATGTTAAAAATATCGTAAATAAAAATATCGTTTTTTTTGTAAAAAAAAAAAGTTAAATTAAGTAAATAATACTTATATATAATTTAAACTTATTTAAACATTTGTTATAATGTTTAAAATGAATAAATAATACATATTTAATATTAAACATTTAATTAAAATTAAACATACAATATATAATATATACTTAATTAATATATACATTTTTTTTATTGAGTTGAAAAATATTAACAAGTACTACAAATTAAAAATACATCAACACTCATAAAATAATAACATAAATAATAATAAATAATTATATTTAATAAATAACAACAATTAAATATACTTTCAATATTTAAAAAATTAATTAAATACAACATTATGTAACATATTAAATACATAAATAAATATAAATAATATTGAATAGGGTAAGGGTAAAAATGACTATTCAAACTCCAGAGGGTGCAACAGTAGAGAAAGCGTTGGATAGCGTAAGGGTAAAAATTACTATTCCAACTCCAAAGGATGCAACAGTAGGGATAGCGTTGGATAGCGTAGAGGGAAAAATTACTATTCCCACTCCAGAGAGTGCAACAGTAGGGAAAGCGTTGGATAGCCTAGAGGGAAAAATTACTATTCCAACTCCAAAGGATGCAACAGTAGGGATAGCGTTGGATAGCGTAGAGGGAAAAATTACTATTCCCACTCCAGAGAGTGCAACAGTAGGGAAAGCGTTGGATAGCGTAGAGGAAAAAATTACTATTCCCACTCCAGTGAGTGCAACAGTACAGAAAGCGTTGGATCGCGGGTATGTAAAAATTACTATTCCCACTCCAATGAGTGCAACATTAGGGAAAGCGTTGGATAGCGTAAGAGTAAAAATTACTATTCCCACTCCAGAGAGTGCAACAGTAGGGAAAGCGTTGGATAGCGGGTGGGTAAAAATGACTATTCCCACTCCAGTGAGTGGAACAGTAGGGAAAGCGTTGGATAGCGTATGGGTAAAAATTACTATTCCAACTCCAAAGGGTGCAACAGTAAGAAAAGCGTTGGATAGCGTAAAAAGACAAATTAATATTCCAACTCCAAAGGGTGCAACAGTAGGGAAAGCGTTGGATAGCGTAGTTGGAAAAATTACTATTCCAACTCCAGAGGGTGAAACAGTAGGGAAAACGTTGGATAGCATAAGGGTAAAAATTACTATTCCAACTCCAAAGGATGCAACAGTAGGGAAAGCGTTGGATAGCGTAGAGGGAAAAATTACTATTCCCACTCCAGAGAGTGCAACAGTAGGGAAAGCGTTGGATAGCGTAGAGGGAAAAATTAATATTCCCACTCCAGTGAGTGCAACAGTAGGGAAAGCGTTGGCTCGCGTGTATGTAAAAATTACTATTCCCACTCCAATGAGTGCAACATTAGGGAAAGCATTGGATAGCGTAAGAGTAGAAATTAATATTCCAACTCCAAAGGGTGCAACAGTAGGGAAGCGTTGGATAGCGTAGGGGGAAAAATTACTATTCCCACTCCAGAGAGTGCAACAGTAGGGAAAGCGTTGGATAGCGGGTGGGTAAAAATTACTATTCCCACTCCAGTAAGTGCAACAGTAGGGAAAGCGTTGGATAGCGTATGGGTAAAAATTACTATTCCAACTCCAGAGAGTGCAGCAGTAAGAAAAGCATTGCATAGCATAAAAATAATAATTAATATTCCAACTCAAAAGGGTGCAACAGTATGGAAAGCGTTGGATAGCGTAGGTGCGAAAATTACTATTCCAACTCCAGAGGGTGCAACAGTAGGGAAAACGTTGGATAGCGTAGGGGGAAAAATTACTATTCCCACTCCAGAGAGTGCAACAGTAGGGAAAGCGTTGGATAGCGTAGGGAGAAAAAATACTATTCCCACTCCAATGAGTGCAACATTAGGAAAAGCGTTGGATAGCTTTAAGGTAAAAAGTACTATTCCAACTCCAAAGGGTGCAACAGTAGGGAAAGAGTTGGATAGCGTAGGGGGAAAAATTACTATTCCCACTCCAGAGAGTGCAACAGTAGGGAAAGCATTGGATAGCGTAGGGGGAAAAATTACTATTCCCACTTCAGTGAGTGCAACAGTAGGGAAAGCGTTGGATAGCGTACGGGTATAAATTACTATTCCAACTCCAGAGGGTGCAATAGTAGTCAAAGCGTTGGATAGCGTACGGGTGAAAATTACTATTCCAACTCCAGAGGGTGCAACAGTAGGGAAATCGTTGGATAGTGTAGGGGGAAAAATAACTATTCCAACTCCAAAGGGTGCAACAGTAGGGAAAGCTTTGGATAGCGTAGGGGGAAAAATTACTATTCCAACTCCAAAGAGTGCAACAGTAGGGAAAGCTTTGGATAGCGTAGGGGGAAAAATTACTATTCCAACTCCAAAGGGTGCAACAGTATGGAAAGCGTTTAATAGCGTAAAATTTTATTTTAACATACTTATAAATAATGTTTTTATTTGAAATAATGTATAATTATTTTTTTTAATACATCAACATCTATAAAAAACAATTAATAATTAATAAAACCAATTACATTTGAATAATTAATTGACAATAAATTAACAACAAACGCAAATAAGTAATAATTATTAAATATTACTCACCAAATATTAACTATAAATAAATAAACTATTTATCATAAAAAACATTTTTTTTAAATTTAAATCACAATTAAAAATTAAGAAATTAAAAAAATGTAACCAATTAATTAATGAATTTTTCCAGTTAATATAAAAAACAACGAATTAAAAATATTAGTTGCCAATTAAATAAATAAATTATGTTTTAAAAAAATTATTTGCAAATTAATAATTATTTAATACATTAATTATCCCTAACAAAAAATGTATAAATAATTAAATATTTACAATTAAATTTCTTCCCACCCAATACCCCTATAAACCCACAACACGCTCCGGTACTAAAACATAACATTTAATAAAAATTAACATTAATTACCAATTAAATAATTAATTTATCAATTAAAATAATTAATTGACGATTAATAAATAATTACAAAATATATTATACATAATAAAATTTAATTAATTACAATTAAATTACTTCCCACCCTATTCCCCTGAAAACCCACAACCCGCTCTGGTACTAAAACATAACATTTACTGAAAATTAACAATAATTACCAATGAAATAATTAATTTATCAATTAAAATAATTAATTGCCAATTAATAAATAATTACAAAATAAATTATACATAAAAAAATTAATTAATTACAATTAAATTACTTCCCACCCTATTCCCCTATAAACCCACAACCCGCTTTGGTACTAAAACATAACATTTAATAAAAATTAACATTAATTACCAATTAAATAATTAATTTATCAATTAAAATAATTAATTGCCAATTAATAATTAAATAAAAATTAATTACACATAAAAAAATCATTAATTATTTACAATTAAATTACTTCCCACCGTATTCCCCTATAAACCCACAACCCGCGCCGGTACTAAAACATATCATTTACTTAAAAATAAATGTATTAATATATAAAAATAATACACATATAATATAAATTAATTTAAATACTTAACCAAAACATATAACACATACGTAATAAAAAAACATAAAAATAATACAAATATCGATATTAGTGACATTGAAATTAGTTACATTGATATATATGCTATCGATATTACTAACTTCGATATTACTTACATCGATATAAATAAATTCGATATTACTTACCTTACGGTCGATATTCTGTCCTACGATATTCTTGACATCGATATTCTGTACCTTCGAAATTTCAAACACGATATTTTGGTAGGTCGAAATTTTAAACTCGATATTTTGACTGTGTACCGGCTCAAGGTATCGTACTGCTCACTGTTATGTCTTCCTTTGCGCTCATTTGAACTTCCCCATCCTGTTTGATTTCCAATATCTGCCTTTTTTATTCTTCCACTTTCTAGGCACTCTTTAATCATAATTACCCTCTTAGTTTAATTCTCCTACATCACTTCTTGCTAGCTCCTGTTGCCCCGCTATTGCTTTCTTCTGTGGCCTGAGAGCGTGCTATGGCAACAGGGAAGATACCCTTTGCCACAGGGCCTACTTTTGTGCAGCGGAAGGGTGTATTTCAATGGGCTTTTTGATTCATAGGCTTTCAGTACTCAGTATTTTTTAAGAGCCGGACCCTTGTGAATCAACAGTTGGAAGAATAGGAATAGGAAACGTGAGCCTGTCTATATTGGAGAGCAGATGGGCTAAGCGATATAGACAAGTTATCTATGTAATGTAGGGTCCTGCAAACTAAGCAATTCCAGGGAAAACGCACTTTGATGGTAAGTTCTTTGAACTTTCACAAAATCCGTTAGCTTCCAGTCTAAATATTTATTAGTTGTCATCTTTTCATCTGATACGGGAGTGAAGGGGAAACTGCAGGCACGTGCTGGCTCCAGTTCAGCTGTTGGTTGCTAGCGAGAGAGAGCAGGTATGTGCTCAGCTTTCCTAACATGATGTACCATGATAGCTCTTTCAGTCCATGTGAATATAGATGTGTAACGAAGGATGGGATAATGTTGCGCTTGTTCATAAAACGAAACAACGAAATAATGTGTGAATGAATCGGCATCCTTTTAGGCCCCTGCAAGTGTCCCTTCAGTTTAAGGTTTTGAAATGTGGGATTTCTCATCTTGATGACATTAACCGCAACAACCATTGTCAAAATCGTCCAAACGTAAGAGAATCAATAACCAGCCACTTAAAATAAGTTCTCCTATAGTGCCTCAAAGCTTATCCAAACTTTAAACGCTGACGATGGGAACCATGGGTTTACAGTCAATACTGAAAGCACAAATATACAAGAAGAGATAAATTGCGAGGGCCCGCCCCACTTTGAAATAAAGTATGGACATTCAGCATGTGTTTGAAACTTACTTCAGCAGACGGGAGGAAATCAGATTTTAAAATACTAGTGATCAGAGCGGAAGATGAGACAAGACCTCAAACCTGTGCACTATAGCATTGGAATCCAGGTCTGGCGATGGTAGTCCTGTCCAAATCAGCAGATGGAGGCTACTACCTTGCCCGCAAACACACAGGGTGGGCAGCACAGAAGGTTTCTTGTTTGTGGGGTTGAGTCCGATATTTCAGTAGGCAGCTAAACGTGTCAAGGATTAGAGGTAACTGAGTTGGTAGAAGCCCATCTGCGGCACATCCTAGCACAGTGAAAACATAGCACCACATGCGCCTATCCCTACTGGTTGTATGCGATTTCATAGAAAAAAGATTTAATGGAATACCATTACTAAGAAACCATTTCATCTTAACTGTTTAATAGACATTTTCAGAAAGAAAGGCATTTAACATTTCATGGAAACCAATTCATAGAATGTCTTTGTTCGAAATTGGCCTTGGCATGCTTATTTTTTAAGGTGTAACTACAATGGTTGCAGGTCTTACTTTCAGAAACAGTTTTGCCTGAGGTATTTATTTCAGTGCTTTAATTCAGGGGGTATTATTTTAAATTTATATTTTTGACAATGTCATACAGTTAATGTGGATGCTTATAATTCGCTGACCCCTCACTAGCTCTAAACACCATCCACCCCTGACCCCCACAACCTGTAAATACCATCAATCCCTGTCCCCTAAAAATCCCTCACTACAGCTAAACCTCATCCATTCCTAATCCTTAAAACCTTTTCTACCCCTATCTTCCACCCATTTCAGGAACCTAAAAAAACCTCACTACACCTAAACTACACCCATTGCTGCCTTCTAAACTACACCCATCCCTGAATATAAGAATTCCTTTCTATTCTGTTGGAAATGGGGTCTGTAGTTGGCAGAGGAATGCACCGAGTGTAGGTAGGTAGGTACCCACACTCTTGTAAGGGCAGTAAACACTAAAAGTTTACCTGTGCTCACTGTAGGAAGCTGGCTCTCTATATAGTGTACTAAAACGAAGTACACTGAGCATTCAGTCCAGTGAGATCCAGATTGGTAAACAGAGGCAAAAGCTTATAATACTACCGCTCTATTTGTGGTATTATGGGCGAGCACACGCTCAAGAATAAATATGAGAACAATTTTAAAAAATAACACAGATTTTTATATAAATTTTAATACCAAAAACTTCGTTCACAAGTAAGATCTTCTTTTGCTATGAATTTTACAGTTCGGAAAATAACTCACAGTTGAGTGCAATTGCTCACAAGTCTATGGAGAAAAATTGAAAATTGTATAGAAAATCGTACATTTGGGTTTCGGGGGTTCATCTTCGGGTTTTAGGAGGGTAGCAAAGCCAGGTCCAAAGTCCCACCAGCAGATTGTTGGGAAGGTCCCAGGTTCGGCGGGGATCAGGGCTGTGGCATGACAAAACTTGAGGGCCCCCCTGCAAGTTTTGTGGAGCTTGGGGGGACCAATGCACGGTAGGTGCTGCGGTGGGCTTTGTTACGCCATTAGAGCAGGGTGCTGCGGTTGTTGGTAGCAGAAGAGAAGGGGGTCACCTCAAAACAGGATGCAGAAGGGTACTTACAGGTAAATCCAGAGGACCGTAAATGAGGAATCGGGTCACAAAGGCCGAAGGATCACAGGAGCACAGCTGGTACATCGGTACCCAGGCCGGGTGGGCTGGGTGCAGGGAAGCCAGGTCAGCCAGGCTCTGTGCGTCAAGATGGTCTTCGCGGGTAGGAGCAATCAGGTTGCAGGGGCAATTTCCAGACAGCTGTGCCACTGCTGGGTGCTTGCTTTCTGGGCAGTTGGATTCTTTGATTTAGTGTCGGTTGCAGGTGGTCCGCTACCTCAGGTATTGCCACGACATGACTCCGGTAGGTCCTGGTGTCTACTCACTTAGTGGGGGGGAGGGGGGGCAGGACTGATGCTCCAGAGCTGTTGTGCCATTTCTGGTTTGGTTGCTGTGTCGGCATTGCCAGAGAGTGGCAAGACTGTAAGCTGGACTCTGCAGGTTCAGTACCTGCAGCATGCAGGGAAGTAGTTCCTCTACTCCAAGGGCGTTCTCTGGCGATTGTCAAAGGGCTGGATGTGCTCCAAGGTTCTTGGAGGCCTCACATCAGCAGGAAAAGACAGTACACCAAAATGGTTGAGTCCTTGAGGAAGCAGGCAGGGATTTGCGCTAAATTTTTGCAGTGCATTAAATATGAAGTTCAGGGTCCAGCGGTGCCACCTAAATACTAAACTTAGGGGAATTAAAGGGAGTATCAGGTAGTAGCTAATGGGCTACCTACCGTTAGGGTGACTACACCCTCCTAGGACTACTTCCATTGGATAGTGGGCATAATCCTAACCCTTGTTGGCTACAAGATGGAGGAATAGGAAAAGTGGGGTCCACATCACCTGCTCCATCTTAGGGGTGGTGCTGGCTGAATGTGGGCACACCTAATCTAATTAATTGTTCTTCCTGTCCTCCTGTCAAAAGTGGAGCAGGACCGGGAGGTTGGCATTCTCCACTAACTGGAGATGCCTGGGTTGCATTTCAAAGGCAGCATTGCCTTTGAAACTTCCCACCTTGGATTGCCAGTCCAGCCTGGAGGAGGTGTGAAACTCCTCTGCCCAGAATAGGCTCTGTTGCCAGCCTCTGAGAGAAAAGGCTCTCACCCCATGAGGTCAGAAATATGTGTGGTGGTAGTTGGCTGGCTAAGACTAGTCAGACACCAAACCAGTGTTTGGTACGTTTTCAGGGGGCACCTCCAAGGTGCGACTGTGTGCAGTTATTAACAAGTCCAAGACTGGCATCAGTGAGGATTTATTAAGACAAGATGTTTGGTACTAAACATCCCAGGGTTCAGAGAAGCCATCATAGTGGTGGCGAACCTGTAATGACGGGTGTCCAGCCCATGAACTCTATATGGCTTCCCTGCGCACTTACAATATCCAAAAATGGACTTAGGTATTGCAGGGTCATATTTGCTCAGACAGACATGACCACACATGTGATATAGTTCACCCTGCCATAGGACAGTAAAGCCAGCATTAGGGGTGACTTACCTATACCTCATGCAGTGTCTGTTGGCATGTCACACAAAGATGTGTGCCATGTCGACTCTTCAGTTTTCTCTGCACAAAGACATGCAGCCTGCAATGGCAGTTTGCATGGTCTTGGTGAGGGGTCCGTAGGGTGACACAATTTATGCTGCAGTCCTAGTGGGTCCTCTTCAGTCCCAATGCTCGAGATACCAAAGGTACCATTTACTGGGAACTTACAGGGGGTTGCTGAAGTTGTGCCAATCATGGTCCACTTTTAGGAAAGAGCTCTGGCACTGGAGACCTGGTTAGCATGGACCTAGTGCACTTTCATTAAAATCCCATCATGTTCCAGGCAAAAAAAGTGGGGGCTAATCATGTCAAAAGAGGCACTTTCCTACACTCGCCCTCTGGTTGCTTGCCACAGAGCAGTCAGGCTAAGGTAAAGAGGAAATATGTAACGTATTTGTACATACACACAAACACAGTGAAAATACCACAAAAGTACTCAACACCAGTTTAGAAAAATAGCCAAAATAGCCAATATTTATCCAAGTAAAGCACAACCAAAATAACAAACATCCAACATACACAAGTCAAGATCTGATTTTTTTTAAAGATTAAATCAAAAATGCAGTGCTTACAAGTCAATAGCTCCAACTGAGGTTATCTGGCTGCACTTGACTGAGACAAATCCAAAAGTTCAGTCCAACCATGATGGAGCACGGGACGGATGCACAAATCACACAGATCCTCTTACAGTACTTTGGATGCGCCAGATATCGAAGACGATGTGTTGTACAGAGGAGGTGAGGCGTCGTGGATGCAGGTGATGTGTCGATTCCCGAAGGTGGAGCAAGGTTTTTGAAGCTTTGCAACTCAGGGATGGTGGGTTGAGCAGCTGTGTGCTGTGTGTGTGCATGCTCCATACAGGCCTGCATGATATCCGTGGCACCGTAAATCAGTGCTGAGTGAGTGTGTAGGAGTGACTGGCTGTTATTACTTACACTGCACAGCAGTGTTGCTTTACACATTGATTCATTGTCAAAAGAATATTACTTTTGACATTGTTTTTACCTACAAGGCCTTGGCCTACGCTGCTGCTTAAAAGTTTTGTATTTACCTGTGTGTACACATTTCTGATATTGTTGTGATCTGCGGTGCACTCTATAACTGTGTTGTATTGAATTATAATAATTGCTGGGGTGAGCTGCGGTCTCACAATGTTTCACACTGCATAAGTGTGCTGGGAGTAAAGTAGGATCTTTCCTAAGTGAGCATATTACTGATGTCATTTTAACATGCTTGGGCCTAGTACTGCTAATGTAATTTCCTAATATGATTTATACCCATAAATACATAATGTTCATGTTGTGTTAATTAAGGTGTGTTGAATACAAAATGTATTTACATGCAACATGCATGAAGTCTCTTTTGTGATGCTCAGTGTATTTATTGTGTGAGAGTGCTGTGCCAATGCTTTTCACATTGCCTCTGTGATAAGCCTGACTGCTCAGTGCCAAGCTACCCACGGGGGAGTGAAGGTTATACAGTGAGTGTAATCACCCGCCCCTGATGGGAGTGGTAGGTTCGGACTGGATGAGGCATCACCTCAGCCAACCACAATGTGCCAGTTCCAACAAGAAGCATGACAAATACTCTCTTCTCATCTGGCACTTTCTTCTAATTAGTTCCATCACACCTTAATTTATTTGGCCAAGAAACCATTGGACAATATGTTTCCCTTATATTAGCCTTGAATTTTCATTGGTCCGCTCATCGCACTTCAGATCTTCCACAACAATGTCTTTCTTGGCACCCACTTACAGCCAAGTGCTCTCTCTAAATACATTACTATTTTAAGCTATTCTACACATTAGTCAGTAACAAGTTCCTGTATTCCAAACATGTCCTGGGTCTTCTGACTCACCAAATGATGTGAAAGTGGAACAGTAAGAAGCCAGTATGATATTACATGGGATATGAAAAATGGGGAAAACTTCAGGTAAATGCAGGATTCACAACCAATGCTTAAAGTTCTAACTGGCACTAAATACAACCAATATTACCACACCATTTATTGTGAAATGGGAAGCCACGCCTGTTCATCCTGTGGTTTCTCCATTTGCTCCTTGTCCTGTTGTTTACTCACTGTTTTGACAAGTTTGGTTCTAGGAGGGTCATATCAGTAGTGTTGCTAGCTCTTCATTTCTATATCTGTCAGTTAGATCAAAAAGTCCCTTCATATTTTCTCAAGTTTTGCCATTTGACTATGTAAATTATTCTTTCTTATGATGCGATTTCATGTATATCCTGCAGCCAGGAGTGATATGAAGGAATTTTCTCTATTTTCCATGGCATACATGTACCTAGTTCAGCCCCTGTCATCAGAGTTGCGAATGATCTCTGGTGTTTATGGGTAACCTCTTATAACTCATCTCTATCATGTAGTCGTCCCATTCTACAAGTTAGTGTTTTCTCAGTCATATCAGGTTTCCCTGTATAAAGTCCCACATTGTCAGGAATTCTTGCCATAATTTCTGATAGTCCAAAAGTGGTACCCCCCAGTGGAGCTAATAAAGCTAAGTTTACTAGCAGTCTTATTGCATTGAGATTTAAAGCTTAATTTGCAAATATCGATGCGTCTGTGACGCAACACAGTAGCAACACCCAACAACAACAAATAATCAATGCATGATCTTCTTCCATGCGCACCTTCAGCGTTGCACACATTTTTGCGATTTAAATAGTGGGCGGGATTCAGACAGCCCACGGACGTCCTCCACACGTGCCCACCGTGACGCATGACGGCCCCCGGCGGTCATGCGCACCGAAGGGGTTAACAGAATAAAGGGCCTGATTTACATCTCAGTGGATGGGTTACTCCTTCACAACAGTGATGGATATCCTGATTTCCGAAATATAAATCCGATTATGTCCTATAAGATTTATATTTCGGCGGACGGGATACCCGGCCCCTTTGTGACAGAGGAACCCATCGCTGAGATTTAAATCAGGCCCATAGTCTTTCTCAACTGGGTTCATAGTTTTTTTTTTTAAAGATCCTTTAATTTTATAGTTAGTCTTAGGTCTTATAAGATCACCATACCTGGCCCTTGTTTGGTGTCTTTTCATCCTGATTGGTCTATGAATGTGTCAAGAACTAACTTCCAGTATCCTCCTAAAATTACACTTGTCTTATTCAGAAAGAACAACGTCCAAGAGATATTCATGAGGAAAGTGTCTTTATTTCCTATAAATGTGTATATGGACCCTATTACTGAAGTTTGTTTCTGTTTTGTGCTATTGATTAGTATAAAATGGCCTTGTGGATCCGCCCGTGTCTTTTTGAATCCATAAAGGTACCCCCTTCCTACTCTGTATTGCAACTCAACAGTATGTTGCTTTGGTGAGATGTTAGTGTTCTGTGTTACATAACATACTTGCACAGTATATTTTTCCTAATCAGTTCCTTCTAAGTTTATCACTGTCCTCAGGAGACAAGTGCATTTTTTGATTCAAAGATAAGTCTGTTTTATTTGGCCTTATATAGGTCAAGACTGTCACGGTTTGCCATGCTGCGCCTACGGACTACAACTCCCAGAAGGCCCTGTAGTAGGAGGAGCTTACAGTATATAGGTTTCCGGGGTGCAGACGAGAGTTGTACGTGATTCCTTATTGGAACTGTGTTCTGGATGCTTCGTGGTTCTTTGGACATTCCTGGATAATTCCTGGCTAGGCGTTCTCGGCTGAGAAACTGGATTTTCGTTCTCGGAGGGGGGCGGCTGCTCTCTTCCGAGCCTGAGAAGGATTTCCTTGTTTAGTACCGCCTGCGGCTGCGGTGGTCTATGCCTGCGAGCGTTCTCGGCTGAGACGCTCGGTTTTCGTCCACGGAGGGGGCGGCTGCCTCACTCTAAGTCTGTTTCCGGTACTACCGCCTGCGGCTGCGGCGGTCTCTGCCTGCGAGCGTTCTCGGCTGAGACGCTCGGTCTTCGTCCACGGAGGGGGCGGCTGCCTCACTCCGAGCCGGAAAAGGACATCAGAAATTACCGCCCGCGGCTGCGGCGGACTCTGCCTGCGAGCGTTCTCGGCTGAGACGCTGATCCATCATTCTCGAAGCGGGCGGCTTCTACCCTTTCCGAACTCCTTCAGAGAGATAAGTAACTGTGTTTTTCCTGTGCTTGCTGAAGTGTTTTGGTACTGGAACAAAGAACTCATTTCCCGAACTTTGCTTTGGATGGATTTATAGCCCTACTGACTTCTGGTTTTGGAGTATTTGAACTTTTCTGTTTCTTGCGGATTTACCAGTCATCTTTTGGGTTACTTATTGACTGTGGAACTTTTGTTTGCTTCTTACTCTACAATTACCGGTTACTGGAGAAGGGCTTTATGTTGGTTGTGAAAGGGAAGTGGGACTGGTATGTATGGTGCATTTTAGGTGATACAAGAGCTCTATTAGTGTTTACAAGGAATAATCCTGTTTGCTTCTTTCAGATTGTTAGGTGTAAGAATAGAGACGTATCTACCACATACATCCAAGAGAGGGGGTTGCATCCAGTGAAGTAACTGGGGTAGGTGTTCTACTAGCGAGAAATATATGAGTGTAGTCAGAGATCATTGCTATAACATTGTGTTTTGTTTTTTCTCGTTTCAGTGGTCCCTTCCGTTCCAGCCCCTTCCCTTACCTTTCCCTCGCTTGATTACCTAGAGGCTCTGTGTTTACACTTAGTCAGAGTTTCGGGCAGTCAAGAGGTGGACCCCTTTGAGCATCGCCCTGATCCTGTGGAGGCCGATCGTGACAAAGACTTTTCTCAGTTTTAGGAATTGGGTCAGCCTTTGTACATTAAGTGAAATTATGTTAAGACCTCGATGTCTATTGGTTGTCAGGGCAAACATGCACGTTGGTTGGGTATTTACTTGTGGGACTCTGGAGGATATTTACAATAGTTAATTGATCTGTGACGCTGTATGATGAGACTATTGGGACTTGTATTGGAAATCTATACATAAGTAAAACTGTACCCGTTTGTGACACACACAAGCTATGTGTTCTTAGCTGGTTTGTGTCTGAAGTTTAACAGGATCACAGGCCAATTTCAGGATGACTTATAATGTTTTGTGTGACATCCGGTGCTGGAAACTGAGTTATTGATAGGGGTAAGTAAGTATGCACCTACCACTTTCAATAAGGCTACCAACATGGTATAGGGTCCAGTAAAGGTCTCAGTATATTAGCTCCTTGCTTAACCCTTGGTAGCGGACAACGAACAGTCAGGTCTAACTTAGAAGACAGGAGAGTAAAGCATCGAAAAACATCAAATAAGTAAGACACCACACAAAAAATCCCACACCAATTTATAAAAATAGTAAATATTTTTATGAACAAATAGAAGTCTGGCACTGCAGAGCTTTCAGTGGGACAAGCATGAAATCCTGACCGGGTTGTGGTTAAAGGTAGTTGACTTGACTCTCAACATTGGGTCGGTCACCTCATTGAGCTAATTTTTATAAAGGCTCCACCAACATCAGAAGGTGCTTCTTGAAGGACTCCTTGTAGGTTCAAAGTGTACAAATCACCAATCTAAATGTCTAGAATCTCCTAGATGGTCTCTGGAATGTCTGGACTACAATTCACCTGCCCAAATCCTTAAAAGTCCACTGGACGCACTCCATGATGGGGACTCTTTGTGGAGATGAAGCAGGTGGGCTCTGCTAACCTGTAGCTTGTAGGGAATCCACTCCTTAATCCTTCTTGAAACAAGGTACAGTCCACAGGGCTGTAGTACAAGATTGTGCAGCAGGCACAGTTAGTCAGAGTGCAGGCCTTTGGGTGCAAATCCAGATTCCAGCATGGCAGCCATTTTCCTTGTAGTTTCAGGCTGCAGATCTGAGACTATGCAGCTCTCACATATTTATTCAGTGTTCTGGGGCGATAAGTAGGGTGCACCTCTGTCCAAAGAGATCTTGGGTGCCAGTCTAAAGCAAAACAACGTCCTCCAAAGTGTGGCATCTTCTTGTACCACAAAGCACTGCACTTCCAAAATACAACATGGATGATTTCACTCCAGAGGAGTAAGAGCTAGCTAATTCAACCCACAGTTTGACTCATTTCCATGAGCTCTCCTCCCCCTGACCTCTGCAAATTCCTGTCCTAGGCCTGCTATCTGGCTGGGGCACAAGGTGTGGGGGTAGATACGCCTAGCATTCCTTACTGATCTGCTAGCTCTTTGGGCTCAGTTTGATTTACCCTGCCCCCTCTGCAGGACCCATCCTGCTCAGCTTCTGAGCTCCTACCATCAAATAAGCTCCGTTCCAGCCAGACAACTTATCACCTAATCAAAGTAGCCTGGCTAAGCCTGTTAAGGCTGACAAATTAGGAGAGACCACTAGAAAGCTGGATTTTGGCTTACAGAAGAGAATGTTCTATAACTTCTCTTCAGTACTAGTTATGATAAATTCAACAGTGGAAAGTAGTTGACTTTATCAATACCACTCTTTTGAATTCTTGAATGGTTTACCCCTCTAGACTGTGGGGGTGCCTAATATGTAAAAATAAGGTAGCTTATCACTTTTACTTTTAAAGTGCCCATATCACCAAAGTTTTACTTTTAAAGACAGTCACCAAAGCCAAGCTGCCTTTAAAAATGACAAAATTCACTCAGTAGTGCATACATGCAAGTGGTGGAAATCTTCTGGGCCTCTAAACTTCCATGCCCTATTATATACTAGGGATGTACAGGTAGTTTGAACCTCCTAGCCCCATTATATATTAGGGACTTATTATAGGGGTCTGTCAATATCGATTGTGGGAGTTTACTTTTAAAGACAGGCTGCAAGGCAGGCCTGCCTTTAAAAGGACAGCAGGCTCCCATGCAAGTGCAGGAAACCTGCTGGGATTTTAAACTTCCATGCCCCTCTAGGGACTCATAGGTAGATTGCACACCCTGGCTTCATGATCTATTAGGGACTTATAGGGTCGGTCATTGAAAATTGTAAGTGTACAGTGTACCCTATTACATTTGCCTTTTTAAAAATAACACTGGCCCTGGTCCTGGTTACAGAGCTCAGGGTAAAGTTAGAGGCCGTTACCACCAGTATCATTCAGCAAACAAATTGGAGTGAACAGTGCAAAATTAGTACTTTCTAACATCCAGTTTCCACAAGGTGCAAACAGGAGTGGCTTTGATTCATCAGTGGAGCGCTGAAAGGGCTCCCCAGGGTCTGCATACCTGAATGTTTTTTTAATGGATTTACAACATTGCCGATTCTACTTGTCCTCAGCCTGTACATTTTGCAAATGTGCTGCCTGATGAAAGAGAGGAGGGGTGACCCTTAGGAGTAAGTTTCTGATTTACCTACTCAGTGTATGACATCTGAATTTCGCAGATGTATGTTCCTCCGATCCGCCCTACCTAGCTTGGGTTGGTAGGCCAGAACTAAATTAGATTGATTCCACATCAATCTATCATTGGTCTTCTGAAACCCCCAATCAGTTATATTGGCCCAACTCCCCATCTTTCATCTATACATACAACATTAAATCTTGATGTCTATCTGCACGGATACTATCAACAAGCAATCTTATTAAAATAATTTATCATACCAGCAGTGAGTGAGAGTGAATATACACTGGCTTTAAGTAACCACAACCATGTTTGTCTATGCCCACTATGTAGGGCGAGTTGTCAATTATCATCAGTGTCCTTTAGTGACAACATTGATTTGTCTCTTAGAACTGGGAGTTTCTGTCGGTCTTTAAATCTCTTATTCAATGTCTTTTGTCTTCTTTAAAACTCAAATAATTCTTTCCCACTTGATAGGTGCTTTGTTCTTCATAGTTGAGATGGAGTACGGAGTTAAGTGTCCATAGAAAATGCTTCCATGGTATTTAAGAAATGTTCCAATGATTTAGGATTGTCAAATTCTATTGATCTTCCATATATTGTTACCAAAATAACAGTTGCTTCAAGCAAGTCACAACAAATTTCCAATTTTTTTTAAAGGCTGAGTCTTAGTATTAGGAATTTCTTACTCTTTGAGTTAGTCTCATAAAAGAACCTCATTTTCTCCCAACTGAAACAAGTATTGTTTTTTCTGTAAGGATCAGTTGCCATGCTTGCTGCTGCCTGAGAGAAAGCAAGCAGACTGGGTCTTGATGATCCAGCACTTTTGCTTGATCGGATCCAATGAGCTCTGTAGTTCCAGTGGAAGGATAAAAGTTATTTTGTAGAACTCTGGGATAAGTCAGGTGGCTTTTTTAGCCTCTCTGGGATTCCAGAAAAGTAAATAGTATGTCCTATATTCCGGTTTTCATGAATGACAATTGATCTTCTGCTGTCTCCAAGAGCACATTGAAAGCTTGGTATGTCTTATTTAATGGTGAAGTCTTTAGCATTTGTTTAGTTGTATTGTCTTCCACAATTGTTTTTATTGTGGTCAGCTCTCTCAATTATTTCTGGAATTATCTGTTGGGATATCTGTACAGGCTCTTCAATGTTTTTAGTAGCTTGCTGTTAATGGTTTCATGAAGAGTAGATGGCTGGGCTATTTAGATTTGGATATTAAGCCATTTGCATTGGCCTTTTATCTTCTTCTGTCACAATGGTGGCCTTCTCCTCTCACTGGCCAGTTTATGTATTCAGTCATGCTTATGATGTTCACACGGCTGGAGTGCTGTCTATTGTTCTTACTTTACATGGTGTCCGACATGCATCAAATCCGCTGCCTGTGTTTGACAGCGTGGACACATATCCGATGAATCTGGGAACATACGTTGCAGCCTGTGCGCCGTCAGATATGCTCTATGCAGTTGCATAAGTTGTATGAACTTAAATTTCGGATTTCTTGACACCTTCCTAGGGTATTCCACCAACACACTCCATTCTTTGTCACTAAATGCCCATCCCATATCCGTTTCTCCCTTATCACGCAGAGTCAGGAGGGACACTGCTGCCACTGTGAGAATGCCTTTGTATAACCACCTGGTAAGGTGTCTGCCATTGCCCATCAAATGCTGCATAGTGATCAGCGCATGTGTGGCTGGTTCTACCCCCCCAGGTGCCCATGTAGTGCGGATGTAGTGAGAGAGGCTGGCATGCAGAAGCAACAGCGTGTCTGGTGCTCCATGTTCCCGCGTAAACCCATCATGTGACATCATAGTTCCCTCTCTGAAGAAATTGCCCGCTGTGGTCACTCCTTCTTCCTCCCAGGCTCCGATCCGTCTCATTGTGATTCTGCCCAACTGTGTGGGGAACCCCAGCAGGGGTATAGTGGGGACATACAGGGCCGCCGCCTTGGTATATCGAAGTGAATGCCTCCAGTAGAGCAATGCAATGTTCAAAACGTTTGGTGCCGACGGTGGGATTTTGCTGTTAGGCAGCATTAGTGTATGTATTGTGCCCCCCTGTCAATGTCAATTTCTTGCAAGTTTCGCCCTGCTAACCAGTACGCCAGCCATTGCAATTGACTCACGTAGCAATAGGCTTTCAGGTCAGGGACTCCCATTCCCCCTTGCTTAGTATCTAGGCACAACTTTGCAAGGCCTATACGCTGCCTGCCCCTACCCCATATTAATTCAGTAAGCATAGAGGAGAGCATTTTAAACATCTTGAACGGTATCAGTACGGTCACGTTGGTGAAGAAATACAGCAGTCTGGAAAGCACCACCAACTTGGTAATTGCTACCCTCCCCGCTACAGATAAAGGCAAAGTGACCCAGAACTTTATTTGGGATCGCAGCGAGGTAATAGCCCTTCCCAGGTTACCCTCCAGCAGGTCATCAGTAGCCCTGTTTATATTGATCCCCAGGTATCTGAAGGTGCCAGGCGCTATCCGGAACAACCAGTCCCCAAAGACTAGTGCACCAGTACGTGTTGCATCCTTAAAGTAATAGGCATAGGATTTGTTTTCATTTATCGACAATCCCGATCATTTTTGGAATATGGCAAAAATCGAGGGCACAGGTTCATAGTCTGCATCCAAGTCACTAAAATACTATATTAGATCGTCTGCATATGCAGATACAGTATGTGTGGTAGGGCCCAGTACTATTCCCCTATGTCAGGGCAGTCGTGCGTAGTTTCAATAGCAAGGGTTCTAATGCCAAAATAAACCGCAGGGGCGACAGCGGGCATCCCTGCCTGGTGCCCTTTGCAACCACATATTGCCTTGAAATATGCCTACCCATTCTCGCCTGTGCCATAGGGTCTGTATACAGCAGTGTCACCCATTTGATGTATTCCGCAGGGATTCCATATCTGGCTAGAGCATAAAACATATATTACCACTGTATGGAATCGAAGGCCTGACGTAAATCTAATGAAATACAACCCACTGCGTCAGTCCGTTGGAGAGTGTAAGCCATCACCTGATGTAATTGTCTTATATTAAGGGCTGTACTTCTGTCTGGGACAAACCCACATTGGTCATTGTGTATTAGCTGCGGTACGTAGTGACTAATCCGATCCGCCAGTATTTTACTCAGTATCTTGTAATCTACATTTAGTAATGAGAGGGGCCTATAACCTGCCATATTCGTGCTATCCCTTCCGGGTTTCGGCACTGAAACCACCATAGCTTGCAACGTGGTAAGCTGCAGGGTGCCCACCTCCAAGGATGAGTGGTATAGCCGCTGTAAGTGGGGTACCAGTAGGTCGGCAAATGCGGCATAAATTTCCACCGGCAACCCATCCCCGCCATTCGATTTATTCCGGGGCAAGCTATGTATCGCTTTTTTGATTTTTATCGCAGTCACCGGGAGTCGGAGTTCCTCTATGTGTGCCTGTAGTAACTGAGTGAGGTGCAACCCGTCAAAAAAGACATCCATTTCCGTCCCACCCTCATCATCCGGCCTAGCATATAATGTTTCATAGTATTCCCTAAAGGCTTCATTTATGTCGAGTTGTGTGCTTACCATATCACCTTATACATTTCTAACCTCCAGTATGGGGACAACCGGTGGGGCATCTGACAATCCTAGCCAGCAACGGTCCCACCCTGTCCGCTATCGTATGTTGTTTCTGAGCATGAAGCCTACTATCCACCAGTCTCAGATCTTCCAGTAATTCGGCATAACGTATATTAGCTTCTTGTAGTTGCGCCCTGCTTGTGTCATCCTGCGGCCCTCTGTTCCATTCTTCCCAGTGTATTCTCTATGTCAGTAAGTTGCGTGACTAGTGCGTGTCTCAATCCCACCCTTGTACTGATCGCCACTCCTCTCAACACCGTTTTCAATGCATCCCATTCAATCTGCCTGGAGGAGGCCGTGTTTGCATTTTCGGAGAAATAAGTATCTATAGTACTGGCCAGTGTTGTTTTGAAGAAGGAGTCTTCTAGCAGCTGCGGTTGCAGTTTCAATGTCGGCACTAGGGTCGGAATTTTGCCCCACTGCAGTGTGATCCCCACCGGGCAATGGTCTGACAATGTTTTCCCTAAATGAGTGGAGTCCCTAACTGAGCTCATCAGCGTGGCTGAGCAGAATATCCTGTCATTAAGCGTACGTAATTTGTGCATTTGGGAATAAAATGAGTATTCCCTTATACTGCAGGGTTGTTCCCTCCATACATCCATAATTCCCCACCCGCTTGCCCCGTTTCTCAGTACCGTCACAGCTTTCTTACTAGGTGCGTTATGTAGTGGTGGGTGGGACCTACCTAGTCCGATGTCTAACATCGCATTAAAATCACCCCTTACCACCCACGGATAGCCCAACCCAGCCGGCCAGCAGCGTATTCAAACCCTCCCAAAACTTGTCCTGTCCCGAATTTGGTGTGTAAACACTGCCCAGCACAATGTGCTCCCCATCAAGTAACTAATGGATTAACACATATCTTCCTTCCTTATCAATCTTTTGTTCTAGTAGCTTAAAGGGCGTGCCATTAATCAGCCATATCGTGGTCCCCCTTGCGAAGGCCGAATATTACGTAAAGAACAACTGGCCCCTCCACTTCCTGTTCAGCTTAATTGCCTCATCATGATTTAGGTGAGTCTCCTGAAAAAATGCCACATTCACTTTCTGCCTATTCAGTTGTGCAAACAGTCTATGTCTCTTCTGAATGGAGCCCATGCCCCGAACATTCCAGGAATGACATCTGTATGTGTCAGAGTGTGCCATTAGACCTTACATTAAGTGACCACCCGGGTCCACAGGAACCACCGAGTCTGGACATTATCAAATCGGCTAACGCTGAGCCCTCAAACACAGTAAAACTCCCCAATACTCAGGTCCCCCAGAAATCTACTAATATCATATCTCAATGCAGTCGCCACAGTGGGGGAGGCAACCACCATCGCACTCTTTGACATTTACTCAGTACATGTTTCATACTCTCAGTACCCCAGCTCAAACCCTTTACATGCTATGTACTAACATAGAACAGGCCACCTCATCATATCAACAATACAACAGTGCACTAGGCAACACATTCTACGATACCACTTCTGTCCGGAACCCTTTCCTAGTTCAGTAATTATCCGCCGTCTGTACAGTCACCAGCAGGAACAAAGTTAGGCTAGATTCTGATTCCGAAAGGGCCATCGCCCCCTCCGAGTGGACAGAAACCGCCTGTATCCTAGCATCATGTTCCGCCAGTGCCGCCGCCATCAGCAAAGCGACCTTCTGGCTGCTTGTAATTTGTTCCGTTGACGGTGATAGCCCAGGAGCCGACCCCCTATGATTCATCTCAGCTAGTCTCGATGACACAACTCGTCGTCGTGTGGAGTTCCCCGATCCACCACTCGGCCTGGAGTCCTGCATGGCCGGGGGGGGGGGAGAAAGTGATATTAAGCCAATCCGCAGCTTCATACGGGTTCTCAAAGAAAAGAGACTTTGGTCTAAAGATCACTTTCAACATGGCCGGGAAGAGTAAGGCGTATTTCAGGTTGCGCGCCCTGAACTTCCTCTTGGCCTCCATGAAAGTGGCCCTAGCCCTCTGGACCGCCAATGTAAAATCCGGGTACAAGGAGATTGTTTTATTCTCAAATCGAATAGGAGCATTTTCTCGCGCCGCTCTCAGTATCATGTCGCGGTCCTGGTCATTCAGAATATGAACAAGCAGGGGTCCCGCCAAGCGTCCTCGGTTTTTAGCAATTGGCTTTGTGCCCCATATGTCGAAGTGCCTGCAACGCAGCCCAAGTGGCAGGCCTCCCCTGCTCGTGGGTCACACAGTTCCAGGACCGCTGTATGTCCAATGGGGGGGGGGGGGCGCATTTTCCAGCACACACCTCCCTTATACGGCCGCTCTCCACCCCAGGTCCGTTCTACCAGTGTGAGTCCCTCTCTTCGGATGTCCCGCTCATACGCCCCAGTCCTCAGAGCCGGGTTCCGCTGCTCCGCAGCGCCGCCGCTTCCTGCTGGCAACTATCACCTCCCTCCGGGCGCCATCTTCGAATCCCACCGTCCGTCAGCACCACTACACCATTCCCCAGTGCACCGGGGTCCGCAGCACGATATCGCTTGTGTCCTTCACCGGGTATGGCTTTGTTCAAGATGCCTTCCAAACCCTGTTTCTTGATTGGGTATTTGTGTGAGGGTTGTCACCTAATGAAATGTAGTGTAATATTTTGATAGTGTAGCATTTCTGGGTATTCAGCACCTTGTGTGTATATAGTGGTAAATGGTTTTGTGTTATATAATGGTAAATGGTTTTGTGTTAGTCTGTTGTCCTCAAGGGAAGAAAGGCCTGTTATGTTCAGCGCCTATTTAATATTGTTCTAATAACCTGTCCTTTTTTCCCTGATTCAAACCATCCAAATGTGTTGTTTCTCTAATTCCCCACCAGTTAACAAAAGGTGAGAGGGGCTTAATTGCTCACCGCAGGCATCTCTGGCAGGTCCTTCATAAACAAATAACTAGCTCAGTTCTTTCTATTCCAAAATAGCCACCGTCTTCTATTAATCAGCTGTCCTCTTTCTATATTTGTTGTTCTGGTGGGTTATAGATCTGCTGGTGCTTGCTCGCTTTCTTGTCCCTGCCCTCCTGTATCTTTATTTACATTGATGTAAAGTAGCTAGCATGCCTCTCCCTCTACTTGCCAACAGGTGCACTTCTCCTAGTGGTCTAGGCCCTTTTCAATCTCAGTTGACTGACAGGCTCCTGCAAATGGCATTACCTAAGCTTGTTAGGATGCTGTGGCTCTTCCTGTGCTCCCTTTCCAACCCCTCAGTGGAGTGGTGTGGTCGTCAAGTACAGCTGAGATATCACCTCCTCTGCAGTACTATAAAGCTGTGGCTGAGGGCCTGGACATTCTCCGAAGACCCCCCAGATCCTGCTTCACCTCCAGTTATCATTCTTCTTGTTCTGTGTGATATGTATAGCCTGGGCCATGATCAGGTTCAGTGCATCAGAAGGAAGCTACCACCTTCAAAATAGTATTCAACAATTTCACCATTGTCCAGGTAATGTGCTTATTGACTAGTCTGCCCTTATACATTTTCTATTACAAGGCAAGAAATACAAAACAAAGTGCATTCCTCTCTAGTTCACTTTACAGCTACTTCGTAGACATGCCTTAGCACACTAGTATTGTGCAACATGCTTTCACATGCCAGGCCGTATGCTGCATCGGTAAAAATGTTAGATGTTATCATAGCTTATTATCACCCCCTTTCACAATGACACCATATAAGAGTTCAAGCAACTCATTCGATACAACAGTGACCAATTTCACAGCTTTCACAAACCTAGTGAAATGGTGCATCAAGAGAAGTTCGATTTACACACGTCCCAACTGTCTGGAGAATGGGCACCTCAATATATTCACCTTGTGTTGAATCTCAAGTTTGTATATAGAGTGACTGTAGATGATTGACTTTTTTGTTTTGATTATCAACTTTATTGGCATTTTTAAAACAACAAGGACAATTCATTGGCAGCAGCTCAGCAATCAACAGGCACAAATGGAGAAAATCAGCAGCATACATAAAAGGGTTTATAACAATGCAGTCCGATATCACATACATTTGGATTGGGCAAGAAACAAGGCAATGATCAGGGATCACGGTGGCAGCAGGTTATACCATTTCCCTTAAAATCTGGAGAACTGTTCCGGCGAACCCCGGGATTCACAGAGGGCCTCCTCTTGGGCCCCGCACCAGTCCACCCCTCTCTTCCAGCCCTTCACCGTGGGAGCTGAGTCTCGCAGCCAGTGACGTGCTATGTCCAGCTTAGCCACGGCCACCGCCGTCCCCAGCAGGCGTTTGTCTGATCTAGTGCCATCCAGGCCGTCAAATATCCCCAGGAGCGTCCGAAGTGGGTCATGAGGGACCTCCCACCCCAAGGCCTGTGTTAACTCTCTCTCCACTCCCCTCCAAAACCCCTCCAGCCCCGGGCGCATCCATACCATGTGAAAAAAATCGGCCGGGGAGTGCCCGCATCTAGGGCCGTCCGGGGAGGCTCTCTAGTGGGCTCGAAAAAGCCTCTCTTGGGGTGAGGTAGGACAAGTGCAGGTAGTATATCTGTACCAGCCGCAACTTGGAGGACGTGGTCAGGGTGCGTGGGGCCATCAAAGCGTCTCTCCAGTCGGCCTCTTCCAGGGGTCCCACCCACTCCTCCCATCGGGCACGCAGGTGGTCAAGGGATGCGGGGCTGTTATTGACTAGGGCGCGATAGATTCGGGACACTCCCCCCCCTTCCCAGGTCTCCCATCATTGCCTGGGCCTCTAGTGGGCTAAATTCTGGGAGGGTAGTTGGCGCGGGGAGGTGTGCATGGAGGGCGTGACGCAGCTGCAGGTAGCGGTAGTGTTGAGCGTGGGGAAGGGCATGACGCTGCCAGAGAGGCGTTTGGCAGGTAAGTTTGCAGTCCCATCCCGTGTGGCGTAGGGCAGTACGCCAAGCCAGCAAGACCGCTCTGGTAATGGGGGCCAGAGTTTGCGGAATCGGGCAGCCGTAGAGGAACGCTTGGATCTGAGGGAAGTCCGTCTCTTCCAATTCCACCCGGTATGCCGGGTCGGACCAGCCGTCAGCATACCAGTCGTGGATAACTATCAGTTTGGTGGCGAGATAGTAGAGTCGGAATTATTTTCAAAAAAACTCTCATGGTGACGCAGGTTGTCGCTGAAAACTGTGATAGCGCTGAGCTATTGGGTATAAAAATCCTATTGAAATCCTCCTGTATTGATGGTGGTAGTATACCGCCCACCAAAGAGTTCCGCAGACTTTAATGATACCTTTTTGGAGTTCTTAACTGATTTGGGATCCAGATACAAGTCTCTGTTGGTGGTAGGGGACTTCAATTATCATTGGGATAAGGTACACAGAGACCCTATAGCGGCAGAGTTTGATACTAACTTAACTTTGCTTAACCTGCGACAACTAGTGGTTGGCCCCACACACATTAAGGGCCACACTTTGGACCCGATTTGGTCTTCTATACCCCGGGCAGAGATAACCGACGTTAGCCCATGCATATGGTCAGACCACTCCTTGATTAAGTGCTAGGTTCTGTGCGACATCTCACCAGCAATAGCTGATCCACTTTGGAGAAATGTTCGAGCCTGGAAGAAGGTGGAAGCTGACTCTCTGATTTCTACGCTTCTCTCCTTTCCACCGTTAGAGAGGAGCGAGGGAAATTTAGACTCAGACACTACAGCCCTTATGGCCTGGATTCGCGCTGCCCTGGATACTCTGGTCCCTGAGCGAATGGAGAGGACCAGAGAAAAAGGGAAGGGAGCCCCTTGGTTTGATGCTTCACTAAGAGGAAAAAAACAAGTTCTCCGGCAAGCGGAGCGGAGGTGGAGACTCAATTATAGCCAGGCAGAGTCTAAAACTTATAAAGCACTTCTGTCAGAATACAAGGTTGATATACTGCTGAGGAAGGCAACATTTTATGAAGACAGAATCGGACGTGCAGGAAACAAGCAAAAGGAGATATTTGCTATTCTCAGGGAACTAACGCAGCTGGATAGTAAAGCCCCAGTAAATGATCGCCTGGACTGTGACACCTTCCAGAGTTTCTTCCTCCAGAAAGTACAAGATATCATCAGGGACATCACAAAAACTTCAGCGGATCCTTCTTTCCTAGCTGCCCCTATTTCTCAGGAGTTGACCTGGAATCTGGACAGCATCCCCTGCTTGGATGTAGGGAGTTTGGCAGCTATTGCCTGCCAAATTAAATCAGGATCGAGTATGGATCCGTGCCCCCCCAGAATATGTCAAATGGCCTTGGAAAGACAGCTGTTGAGTTTATTAAATAGGTTACTAGAGTCTGGACATCTCCCAGCGAATTTGAAGGAAGCCAGGGTCATCCCCCTCCTGAAGAAAGCAGGAGCAGATATTAAGGCTCTAAAGAACTACAGGCCTATTTCTCAACTTCCATTCGTAGGAAAGATCTTGGAAAAACAAGTCCTGAAAACGCTGGCTGGCTACCTGGAGGAACATGGCCTACTTCACCCAAGGCAGGCGGGCTTCCGATCACAGCATAGCACGGAATTGGTCATGGCCACGGTTGCTGACGATCTGAGAATCAGGGCAGACAATAAACAGCCTTGTGCCCTGATTCTATTGGATTTGTCAGCAGCGTTTGATATGGTCAGCCATACAACTCTGCTTGACCGTATCGCGAAGCTGGGAATAACAGGACAAGCATTTAAGTGGCTTAAGTCCTTCCTCACTGGCGGGACCCAAAGAGTGCAGCTGGGAGACCAATTATCCGAGGCTAGTACTGTGACCTGGGGTGTCCCCCAGGGGTCTGCACTATCTCCCCTGTTATTCAACATCTATCTTCAATCTCTTGTGGAGGAGTTAACGCATAGGAATTGCCAAGTCTTTAACTATGCCGACGATACCCAACTGCTGGTTTAGTTGGAGAATTCTAAGGAGGCACAGGAATCAGTAAAGAACTTGCTTAGATTAAGGGTGGGCGTAGTGGGCGTAGTGGGGCTCCGCGGAGCTACGCTGAGAGGGCCGCGCATGCGCATTGGTATCCAGGAAAGGACGCTATTCAAAGAGGGAGCCCCGGACGAGCCCCGGACGAGCCCCGGACAAGGTAAGTGCTTTAAAGTTGTTTTATTCAGGGTAATTGCTTAAATAATGTATCTAGGGGAGGGCGGGAGGGAGGCGGGTGGCGGCCGACTTGGCTACGCACACGGAGTGGGCGTAGTGTTGCCGGCTATGCTGTCTACGCAAAATGCGTAGAAGGCAACACTACGCCTACTCCGTGGGCGTAGCCGATTCGGACGCCCAGGGTTAGCTTAGATTCACTGTAAATTGGATGACAAGCAACCTTCTGAAAGTTAATGCTGAGAAAACGGAGGTGCTGGTTATTACCAATCAAGAAAATCCTTGGTGTGAGCTGTTCTGGCCTTCAGAATTAGGGATAACGCCAACTCCCGGAAGAGTGGTAAAAAGTCTAGGCCTGAAGATTGACGCAGATCTATCTATGGCCCCCCAAGTCTCGGCGGTGGTAGGTTCCTGCGTGGGAGTGCTCAGGCAACTCCGGAAGCTGGTACCCATTCTGTCTGCCTCTACATTGCAATCCATAGTAATCACCACTGTCATCTCTCGGCCGGACTATGGTAACGCTCTGTATCTAGGCCTCCCGCAGAAACTCCTGAGGAAACTGCAGGTTGTGCAGAATGATGCGGCCAGGTTGATCTATTCCCTGCAGAGGAGCTCTCATGCAACCCCCCTTCTTTTGAAACTGCACTGGCTGCCTATTAAATTTAGAGTGCAGTTCAAATGTCTTTGTATGGCCCACAAAGCCATTTTTGGAAAGGCTCCTAATGATATCAAAGAGCGCTTGAGGAAGTACATTCCGGGTAGAGCTCTGCGCTCTGGCAAAGCCTGCTAATTGATCCAACCTAGATTTAAGCTCAAATCTAAAGGTGGCAGAGCTCTGTCGGTACTCCTTCCGCAAATCTGGAACGAGCTGCCTGCAACCTTGCAGGGAGACTCGATATTACCTTCTTTCAGAAAGAATCTAAAGACTCATTTGTTTAAAAAGATAACATTAATACCCTAATGGGGTTTGATGGCGGAATGGCGTCTTGGACTGTAGCAGGTTATGTACTTTTTGTGTGAAAGCGCTTAGAGACCAGTGGTGATTTGCGCTATACAAAAACATTGTAACATAACATAACAGAGATGAGTCACCCCTAGGCCTCCGTCGTATGGTGGGATGCGGCTGTGTGCAAGGGAAATCCGCGGTCGCCCGCCGCCCCAGAGGAACCTGGATAGGGTTCCATCTAGCTCCCGAAACCAGGCACGGGGGAGTGGAATGGAAGTGTTCTGTAGGGTATAAAGGAAACGGGGAAGAATCATCGTTTCAAACAGTGCGCTCCGCCCCAAGGGATTAAGGGGAAGGGAGTGCCATTTCTTCAAGTCCGATCTCATCCGTGTCACCAGGAGCGCGATGTTCAGTGCCCATTCCAACTCCGGCAGGAGAGTCACCCATATCCCCAGATATTTGACCGAGTGGTGACGAAGAGAGATGGACGACTGCCAGTCGAAACATTTCCGGGAGGGGTGCAATGGGACCAGGGTGGACATGGCCGCATTAAGTCGGAGGACGGAGACTCCCTTGAAGTCCAGGAGGAGTTGCAGACATCTGGGACATGAGTTCGCCGGGTCTGCCAAGTACAGAAGCACATCGTCTGCGTAGAGGGCGATCTTATCTATGTGACTCTCATTCCAGGCCCACCCCCGGATGAGGCGATCATGCAGGATGAGCGTCGCCAGGGGCTCCATCGCTAGCGCGAATAGAAGTGGAGATAGGGGACACCCCTGGCGCGTCCCTCTACGAATCGGGAACGCCTGTGAAAGCGTCCCGTTGACCAGTACTCGGGCCCTGGGGTTCGCATAGAAGACACCAATATAGCTGCGGAACCGCGGGCCAAAGCCCATTTCCCTCAGCACGTCCTGTAGATACTCCCAGCCCACTGTATCAAAGGCTTTCTCGAAGTCGAGAAAAAGGAGGGCCAGATAAGGAGACAGGCGGGATCGTTGGGCCAAGGCCAGATGAAGGCGGCGGATACAGTGACTGGTACCTCTGGCCGGCATGGAGCCACATTGGTCCAGAAGGACAAGGCCTTGTAGGAAGGGCTTAAGCCTCTGGGCCAGTATTGTGGCGAAGAGCTTGATTTCGGTATTGATGAGTGAGATGGGGCGGAAGTCCGCACAGTTCACCGAGGACGGGTGGGTCTTAGGAATGACCACAATCGTGACCAGGTCCGACTCGGAGGGGAAGGCACCCTTCTCTATCACATGGTGGAAGAGATGCAGCAGCTGGGGGGCCAGAGTATCTCTGAAGGCCGCGTAAAACTCCTGAGGGAATCCGTCTGGGCCAGGCGTTTTCCCCCGGTTCAGAAGAGGGATAGCCTCCAAGACTTCCTCTTGCGCGAAGGGCCGTTCCAAGGATTCTGCATCCTCCGGAGCGAGGGAGGACAAGCGGACGCCAGCTCCGTCCAGGAGGGTGGTTAAAAGCGCCTCTGGAGGGCGCACTGCGTAAAGGCGAGTGTAAAAATCGGCAAAGGTTCCCGCAGCGGCCCCGGAAGTCATCCGGAGGGTGCCGTCCGGTGCACGAATCTCCGGAATGACGCGGTGGATCCTAGGGTAGGACACCAGGTTGTGAAGGAGTTTACCATTTTTATCACCCCAGCCATAGATTCGCGCTACCGACGAGCGCCACAGCTGCTGGGCCGAGTCGAGCGAGACCTGGCGAATCTCCTCTCGGTTCAGTGCTAATTGCCGGGTGGGATCCTCTCGACTGCTCGCAGCCAGTTCAGCCTCGAGCTGGGCTGCTCGGGACTCCAAGTCCGCAAGCCGGGTCAGCCGATCCACTCGCTTGGCGTGGACCAGTCCCCTCGCCACTCCACGGATCACTGCTTTACCGGCCTCCCATAGGGTCCCCGGCGACGGGACGGAACCCTCATTGGTGGCGAAATAATGGGTAAGTTCCTGCCCCAGTTCCTCCACCAGAGCCTGATCTTGTAAGAACCAGGCATTGAGGCGCCACACCGCACACGGTCTCCCCGGGGTAGAGCCCATGCGAAGGGAAACCGGGGAATGATCCGACAGCCCTCTTGGCAACATAGTCACTCCGGAGATCAATTGGCAGTCCGTGGCCGGGAGCAGGAGAAGGTCTATACAGGAGTGGTTGTGGTGGGAGGCCGAAGTATGAGTGTATTGTGTCTGACGAGGGTTCCACACCCACCAGGCATCGCAGAGCCCCAGGGCGGACGCCCAACTCGAGAGGGCCGCCGCGGATGAGGAACGGGTCGCTGAAGGGGGACCTGACGTGTCCCGTCCCGGCTGCATTACAGCGTTGAAGTCGCCGCCAACCATTGTGAGGCCGGGTGGGAAATCAGAGAGGATATGCATGAGGGAGCGCAGCGTCGGGGCCTGGAGGGCGGGTGGGACATAGACATTCAGGATGTTCAGAGGGCAACCTTCCATTACGCCCGAGACCGCGACATATCGCCCCTGCAGTACGTTATAGGCTTTAGTCAGGGTGAAGAGGAGACCTCTCCGAAGCAGAATCGCTGCCCCACGGGACCCGCGCTGGAAGCCAGAATGCCAGACCGTCGCGAATCCGTAGCGAGCTAGGAAGTGACATTGGGTGCCCTAAGAGGTGGGTCTCTTGGAGAAGGAGTACATCCGCTAAGAGGCGATGCGCCGCTCGGAGGACCGCCGTGCGCTTGATGCGGTCAAGGAGACCATTGACGTTCCAGGAAAGAACGTGGAGGGGCCTATTCAGAGAGTACGCCATTGGGGGAGGTGGGGAGGTAGGGACGTGGGATAGCGCGGGGGTAGCAGGGGAGTGCGCCGCAGGGGTAGGACTCAGCACATTGCTCTGGGACCAGGAAACAGGGTGCGCAGCGCAGATCTACAGAGCCCAAGCGTCCGGGGCATCGGAGGGACATAAGGAAGGGAGGGGCGGCAGCCCGCTGACGAGGAACGGGCAAGGAGGACCGCTCCTTTGATGGCCAAAGGGGGACCCAGGGTTGCCAGAGCATCGGTGTGCCATAAGTGCATGTCGGACAGAGCGTGTCCACCTTAGAACAGTAGTAGGACGAGCTGCTACCAGCCGCTCGTGAGCGGCAGCTATGTAAGCCGAAAAGCGGCTGCACAATACCAACCTTAAAAACAGCCCATAGGCGGGTAGAACCATTAACCACCGGGGAGACTACGGCCCCCCCCTCCCAACCTCCCCAACACCCCCCACCCTACACTTCATAACAGGAAGCATCTGTCGCCCGTAAGTACAACACCCCCCAAAAAAAACCCTCAGTAGAGGACGGAAACTAAACTGAAACGATTAGTTGGGAGCAGTGGCACTAATCCAGTGTCAATCAAGGGAGGAGCCCCCTCCGTATTGTCGGATGAATAACAACAGCCGTAAACATCGAAGGTCAAGTAACAACCCAATACATCGACAGTTATCTGCATAATCATCCAAGACAGCAGGATAGAAAGACGAAGGTGAGAGAAAGATACAGGCAGAGATGATGGACTTTTATGTATAACATACTCAATCTATCTTTTGCCTTGAAACCCTCCAGCTCAGCTGCTACAACACATGAACTCTACTTAACCATATCCACTTGAATCCCTTACAAATTCAGGCAATGACTTATCTTGGATCCTTCTTTCTCCACAATTGTAAAGTAATCTAAGTAACTAGTGATGCCTGTTAGTCAATTGTCTCTTGTACTCTCCCATCGTAAACAATGTGAAAAGGCTTGACTACGGCACAGGAGATGAAACATCCACAATGAGCTGCTGGTCACAACAGAACTTGTTTAAAGCAAAATAATGCAGCTCGTAATCACTTTACCTGTCAACAACCAGAATGCAGAGTTAGCGTCTGCTATAGTCAATAACGCTACCTTTCGCCAACCCTCCAACAGACAAGCAGCCACATCAAAGGTTACATAGCTTTCTGAACATATTTTACTGCTCTAATTGTTTACTGAATTACTCCCCTGGAAGAAAAGACTATGTACTGTCCTGAAATTCCGTTGCTCCTTCTTAGAAATACAAATCTCTGATGCAAAACCTTGAAACTTGCTAGGAGAAGCAGAAGAGACAGACCAGCTATCTCACAGGGCTTCCGCTATCATCATTTATTTTCCATGGATATGTCAGTTCAGCCTCTAGCCAACTTGTTATTTGCTTTCTGAAACACTTTCCATTGCCACATCACCAATACCCAACTTCAAGTCTGAGGAGGACTTACCCTCGCCTTGCATTATCATATTTAGATTAACATGCTTTCCCCTTTGATTTAAACTCTTGCTATATTTGCCATCTTCAAATGCTCTTTTCAACCCTTTCTTTATTATTTGTTCCAGTTCCTTTTCCTGAAGTCTCGTCTACTGCATGTTCCTACCTACAGCCATTTATTTAAATTTTCTGTATTACTGTACTCTTGCCCTCCTCATATGTGTCCTGCAGCACTTTCTTTCTGCTTTATTCGGCCAGACTGTTTGTCAAAAGTGCAGGCGCAGTTGTAGTACCATGCTTTAGCACATATAGCCCAGGCTCATTTTCCTCACAAAGGCCCAATGTCTCAATTCTCATAATTTACTCTGCCACTTTATATATTTTCAGGACGAAGGGCCTCATTTGGAGTTTGGCAGACAGTTTGAGTACTGTCCCCATGGCGGAGTACTTTACTCCCACCATGGTGAGGGTGCTCTGCCACGCAAATTTAGAAGAGTCCGCCAGCCAAGCAGACATCTATTGCGTTTACTGGAATCACCATTACACGACTTTGTGTAAATGCATTAAATGTTTGATGCACCCGTTCCTTCAGCACGACTGAGCCATATGACAAATTTCGAATGGTTTTATTTTTATTTTGAAAAACAAAATCCCAAAGCAGGATTTTGTTTTTGAAAATTAAAAAAATAAACATGGCCCTCTCGCCATGGGGGTTTTCGGGTCATTTTACAGTTTTCACTGCCGCTTCCTGCAGATTTTAGTTGGTGGTAATAACAGTGAACACTGGCAAAGTGTTCGCCCACTCTAAAAAGGGTGGGTGAACACATGGCCAAACTTCTGACGGCCCTTACTCTATTGAAGGTGCAATTTTAGTGGCAGCAATAGAGTAGTCTACACAGTCTACCTCTTGAAGTTCCACCCCACTCCAAATACGGCTCCGTTGTGACAGAGTATACTCTGCTCCAAAGTTTAAATCAGGTCCTTAGAAGTCACTTACTGGTTTCATGCACGCTGAGGCTAGAGCAGTTTGCCAGGATGAGCAAGAATGAGGGCGGAGATGCTACTGTATGGGTCACTCACTTCTAACAGTCTCGCCTTCAACAGTTTCGGACTATCTGGGTCTCTTAGGAGTAATAATGGAACAAGTGTGCAGTACACCAGGCCTTCAATGGTGAGTGGTGAAGTGTGGTATGTGCAGGCAGACACAGGTACATTCTGGTCTTGGCAGCCACAGAAAGCAAGTTTTCTGGGTCTTCTGTAACATACCATACCATAACATACCGTGTATTTCTGCAGCACAACACTTAGGGCATCTTGGAGCTAAAAAACGGATGTTTATTGCTACCCACCTCAGAGGTACTCAATTTAACGACCTCAGAAGGATAAAAGCCTAAGTGGGCCCACTGGGATTCGAATCTTTGACTATGAGGTAAAACACTGATACCTGGAGTGGATGCATTAGTCCACTGAACAACAGCCTGTGGAAGGAGCAGAATAGAGGGAGGGTAAAATATCCCCATCTGCTGCCCCACATAGAATTGGCTTTCTGAACCTGTAACCCTTGGTAAATAGGAAAGTAGTATAGGGAGAGTCTGATTTGTTCAGCCCTTTCCCTAGAGAGAGTGAGCAGCAATGTGCAGGTGCAGGAGAGGATTGACTAGGAGTTACCAGTCTGCCCAACTATTACCCATCAGGGACTACCTTTACTAGACCCTCTACTACTGAAGGGCAAAATGGGATGAATGGACGATTTGTGAATCATCATCAAGTACCACCAGATTGATACTACTTTGTGAATGGACCATGGGTGCTTCATTGAACTAACCTGAGTTCTCATTTCTGGTTCTATTGCTAAAAAAACATGTCTAGTAGTTTTTTTCATCAATACACTAATATTAAAAGTCCAGCAATTATAGCTTATGCTGGAACATCCAAAACACAATATATTTTAAAAGGTAACTGCACAGAATTTGAATACTGGTATTAATTATGTGGTAACTGTATGGCAGTCAATTGTTCATCTGCCCTCTTTTTTTCTGAAGGAAGTTAGAAACAAGCAGACAGACAGAATAAGTGTAGTGAGTAAGCCAGGACACATTTGGAGATTATCTTGGGTTGTTTGTGTTAAGAGTAGTCAGGGAACGTCTACCAGTTCTGAACTGTCACAAAAGAATAACAACATCTCTATTTCTCGATTGATAAAAATATCATAACATTAAATAGTTGTAAATAAGACACATTATTTTAATATGGTGTGCCTAAGGGAGCCGAATATTTTAACTTGATTGGTTACTTTTCTGCACTCTTACCTTTAATTTTCCAAAATCACTGTGTGTAGGACAGAGATAAAGGTTTACCATCAGCTACAATTTGTAATTACATTAAAATGTAATAAATATGCCCGAGAGAATGTTAATCAACTTGATACATTATTAAATAAAGCCATGTAAACTAAGAATTTTACCATACAGGTATGACAAAAATAATTGTAGTCCGTTGTACAAATGTGTTACTTTAATAGTAAGTACAAAGATAGACAAACAATGAACACTCCTCTTGCATTAACAAAGTAAAAACTTCTTACCTTAATACATACATGTGGCATTAGCAATTCTAATGATGATCAGTTTGGCACTGTATTGCACTTATAGTAGCAAGCTTTTATGATATTCATACAAAACATTTCAGAAGAACAGCTATCAAAAGGTGCAGTAAAATTCTTCGTAAACAGAGAAAAACTCCATTACAAAAACCTTTGCAAGATAATGCAATTCTGAATCACTAGCTCATCACATAATTTCATTTTTTAGCCCGATATTCGGAATGTCCTTTTAAAAAACAGCAATTGATTTAACACAGATCAAAATCATGATTTGATAAATCGCATTTATAAAAGCAATATTCTCAAAAGGGTGATTTTCCTACCAGTTAACATTCTTGCTGTCTAAAGACCCTCAGCATCGATTCACATCACCCACCCATTTTGAAATGTTATCTGCTGGAAAAGTGCATTCGTGGGAGACATCATTGCTTCACTAAATTATCCACTTTACCAAGATAAAATAAGAATGCACATGAAAAAAGTAAAACTGTATTTACACACATCCTTTATATGTGCCATATCCTACACATTTAACTCTCCCCATACAGTTTTAAGAAACATTCGAAAAACTGCAGCCCACAATCAATGCCACATTTATTTGCATCTTTTTATTTTAACATTAAGCATAAAGAGATTTCAAGACATGTCACCTCTGGTTATGGAGATAGAAGACAGGTACTGTACCACATTTAGCAGACAATTAATTTGACTTTAGACAGACAAGGATGATACACCAAAAAAAAGATAAAATGATGTGCCTTTGGAATTTCTATGTCTTAAATAGATATTTCAGAAGTGTGACTGGAATGCGAAAATCCATGTTAACTCTATTACTGGGCATTACTCTTAATAAAATCTATTTAGTAAAAAAATATATTTAAATACATTCTTCACAAACTTTTTTATGGATATGTTACAGCAGCACAGGGCCGTTGTGCAATTACTTTTAAGGCTGGATGCCACTTCTAGCACTGTAGTGTTGGTAAATCTTTGGCTTTAAGCACAAGCAATGATCCACTTTTCTAGGTCACAGGAGGCAGAAATTGTACAAGTAAAGGAGTTAAGAAAATATGTTTGTGCATAGACTTGTATCCACCTGTATCTGGAAATGAATGCACTGCTTGAGCATTTGCAGGTTTTCATCAATCACTAACTTTCAATGTTTGAATGTACAAGGAGCCCTCGGACTCTTGCAGCATTGGCACTGCCACTGACTCAACTAAGATGGCGAATCTGCTGGCGGTATTCCAATGTGCAGGCCGTATCGCCTCAGAGAAGCTTTTCCATCCACTCCATTGTTGATAAGTATGCTTTGCCGCGGTGCAAGCTGGGGATTACATTATCAAGCTTGTTGAAGAGATATGCTTTCTCAGACATAGGCCCACCAAGCCATTCTCTGAATTCCAGCTTTTCCTGGAGGCTGTTCCTCCACAGATGGAAAAGGCAACTTTCAGTAGGGCCGCGTCAGAAAAGCCAGCAGTAAGTTTCCAGCCGAACCAAACTGGGCTCCCATGACAGTGATTAGTGCTGACTGGTGAAGAACAGAAAGAGGCAGGGCATTTCTTCTCAAGCGCCTGCCTCGTGCCTAAAGAGTAGTCCTCTTCTTCCTTAGGGGTTTCAATTCCGCATACTGCACCTGTAAAAACAAACAGACATGACGTTCACTGTTAGGTAACTCCAGCTCACTCCAGTGTGTGTTAATGGCTCCCGAAGGACAGCGCTTGAGGGAAACCACGGAAGGTTCAAAAGTAATGAATCATTCTCTAAACACGGGAACGTGGGGGATTAATTGCAGGAAAGGTTTGAGAAGCCATGCATCATTTCTTGAAACAAAAATATTAAAAGCAGATTTTTCTAATGAGATGCATGGGATTTCTACCTGATTTCAGCACTGTGGATGGGTGTCTGTTCGCGGTTATTAACCTGCTCATAAAAGGGAATAGGAAGTCGTCGGGATGCGTGCAGCAAGTGAAACCCATTTGGGAAACCAGTTGCAACGAACAGTCCCCTCTAAAAACATTGGACTCAAAATAAAAGAAATGCATTTGAAGGAAAGAAAAAAAACGGGGAGCTGAACCATTTTACGAGGACATATTTCCCACATTCAAACAGAGCAAAGCAATTTGCCTGTAGGGAACTCTGTTACCATGATAATGACTTAAACATCAGTGAAAAATGTAGAGCACTGGTGTAATCCCAAGGGCCAAATTGTCGAGTGTGCTGCTGAAAAGGATTCCCAGAAGGCATGTAAGGAATCCAACACAAAGTGGTGTTCTTTCAATCAGCATCTCCATGGCGTACCTCGGTTTATGTGTGTCAATCTTGCAGACTGCTGAAATACTACACACATGCCGGCTCTCACCAAAGCAGCAAAATGATTTAAAATTCATTACAAGTATTACCAGAGAACCCTAAAACAGGTCTGTTTATTTTTACTGAAATGTCTTTAATTGTAGTCTCATGTTACCGTGTAAGGGCCGGGACGCCCCTTTTCTGGGGCAGCCGCGCGCTCTATAAGAACGTGTAACATAACATAACATGTGCAAACACTTTTAGCATTGACATGCAACGAAATAAGACATAACCAGTGTTCTAGACAAAGGTAGATCATTCAAATGGTAAATATAGAGCTCAACTACATTATATAAATATACATATATGCGTGTGTTTATCTAAATATATATTCACTGAAAAAAACAAAGATTAAAGTGACATTATATTAGGTGAAAATTTCAGTGACAACGTGACGTTTTAAAATAAAATAAAAAACGGACTCACTAGTTATAGTTATCCCAAGTAACTATAACTTGTGCCTCATGGGGGCTATATCTCGTGCCCCCACCTTGCAGTCTTGCCTTCAATGATGTCATTACAAATGTTGCAGTGATGATATTGTACATGTAATATATGTGAGGTAATCAGCTGTGCATGACGAGAGCGCGAGTTGTGGTCAAGTGTTTTTTTTTGTTTAAAATGTTACATTGGCACTGAGGGAGTTTTTACTTTTTTATTTATTAAACATAAAGTAATATTTTACTACCTTACATAAAGCCAATCCCGCAACATGCACGTCTGTCGTTGGGTTGGCTACAAACCCTGCGTCCAACCCTCCATGGGCAGCAAACCGGCACCACACATAGCTTACTGCTGCATGCAGTGTTTGATTGGCCACTAGGCTAGGCTTGGGTGTGTCTAACCCCTCACAGGCAAGAAACAAGACGACGTGCATGGCCTTCATCCATGTGCGTCGAGGTGTTGGCTGCAGCCGTGAGTAATGTGAGATTGGACGGCCAGTTTATGCCTCTGACCCTTATGATCTGACACAAGCAAGGCCTTTTAGAACATTGAAATGTTAGGAGCTCCATTGAAAACAATGGAGTGCTCTGGGCTTATAATGGCTGGTATAAGCCTGGAGCACCAACATTCCAATGCTTCTTTGTTCACAGCTCTGGCTGTGAACAAAGGCTGCAGGGAACCTGAGGGGATTCCAATCCCCTCATGCTCCCAAAAGGCTTTGTTTTTTTTGTTAGAACATTCTGTCCTCTAGTGACAGAATGTTCTAATAGCCTTATAGCCCTTCGTAGATGGGCTATACCGCTATTAAAGTCCCTCTCCCTTGTTAAAGGCCCTCGCCTTCGGCTCGGGGCCTTTAACGCTGGAGGGGGCCTTTAATAGCCGGTATAGCCCTCTACGGCGGGCTATAAGGCTATAATAGAATGCGGTTGGTCTCGTAAATCCTGGCCACAGTCAGGCAGACTTACTGACTTTCGCTAGCTGCGGGCTTTTGAGAAAACCTTTTGGTACCAGCACTTACTATTTTACAAATTAAGCACTGCTCTCATCATATCATCAAGATTATGGCTAGATAAAAAAAATAAAACACTCCTTCCGGGCGATCTGTAACAACACTCTTCACGGTCTCGAAAAGATCGAAAACGATCCTCACCTTATTTAAGTTACACCTAAAACCTCTTTGGGGCTTCCTAGATAAACTAGACCTCTCTTTCCATTAAGATGTAGAAAACCTATATACTGATATAAGGAATATTAACAGCACCCCCCTACTAATGACATAAAAGAATTCTATTCCAAAAGATGAAACTGAAATTGAATCAGAACAATACTCGATTCCTGATAGTTAGCTCGAACCTGAAAAAAAGTGCAGCAAAAAATTGAAATGTATTTTTTGCTTTGAGTGGGCCTCGCTGAAATTCTAAATACACTTGTGAAATTTGAAAAATTCTGAAATATTGCACTATGCAAATTTCGAAATAGGCAACATTTTGGATAATGCAATTTCGCATAACTTTTTATTCAAGGGTGCATCTTGTGCAAAATAAAAAGTCTTGTGATTTTTCAGTTAAAGACTGGTTTGCACAGAAACTGTCTCACAGAGAGACATTTTCCGCTTGAACTAGTCTCGTGCCGGTATCTTGCAAGACTTTTTTTTATTTTTACACAATGTGCACACTTTTTCGCAAAAGTGTTATTAAGTAACACTTTCATGGAATTTCCCAATGATAAATGATGGGATTTTGCAGGCCTTATGTTTTAAGTTGCCAAATCTCTGGGTTCCAATTTAGATAACCAACAGAAAAGTCTTATCCCCAGAAAAGGTGTCCGCGTCTGCCTGAAAGTTTTAAGTTTTTTCTAGATCATGTGAAGTGTTTCACAGCTTTGAAAATGAAAGAGGAAGATCTAAAAGTACTGTAAAAGTACTGAAGGCATGGAGAGAGTCATTTGAGTTCAATTAGCATAGGGGTGATATGCTCACATTTCCTAATACTTGTAATAAGTCTTGCAGCTTTATTAAGAACAATTTTCAATGGGGCTGTCCTGATGACTGGGAGGGCAGTGAGGATAAATGTCCCACATTACAACCTGGAGACTTCCATTGTGAGTGTTTGGGAAGTACGCTGTCAAACAAATTCACCATCTTAGTCTTCATCTACACCAGTGCAGCTGCAGTAAATCAAGTGTTTTTTATAGCAAAGAATCTTTGCTGAAATTGTTTTTACTGACAAGGAAAAACATAATACAATGTATTTATTTTTCAGACCCAAAAAATGAAATGTCTGAAAAGCATGGAGTTTTCTGCTTTCTCTTGCCCAGCACCACCATGGCTCACATAGGCAGAAAAATGAACATCAAAAGCCCCGTTTTTAATAGGATGAGCCTTCTGATGTATACTGACTGGCAGCCATTTCGCCGATGGCCCACCTCTCAACATTTTAATGGCGGAGCCAGCTGATGCCACAAAGTAAGAAACATAGTAGTTTCCGCATACCTGTAATAGTTGAGGAAACCAAGGGTGTTGCTGGCAGGACAGCAAATGGTTTGCAGTGGTTTGGCTCTATCACACTGCCAAAACTTAAATGATTCCCAAATTCTTGAAGGACAAATTGACAATGGGATTAATACATCAGTAGTAAATGATTCATACACCCTTGCTGTGTCTCTAACCCCTAGATTCATCAAAGTCCCGTTTTGCGAGTCTGTAATAGCAATTATTAAGGAATCGCTATTACAGACTCGCAAAACGGGATTCATGTACAAATCGCAATTTATTTTGCGATTCCTACAGCTTCCTTATTTGCGATTAGCTAATTGCTAATCGCAAATAAGGAATAACTCACCATTCATTCATATGGGCATTAATGTGCGAATCGCTATTAGCGATTCGCATTTTGAGTTTGCGATTTCAAGGGTGCAGGGGTGTCCAAAGGACACCCTGTTGCACCCCTGAAATGATATTGGACGCTGGTGTTACACACACACATGTCCCAAGGACATGTGTGTGTGTAACATACAACTTAGAAAAATGCACTTAAGTGCATTTTTCTAAGTTTCCGCTATTTACCACGAGGTTTGACTTCGCGGTAAATAGCGGCCCAAAATTGCGAATTCGCAATTTTTAAATGTTTCATGAATTGCATTTAAGGAATCTCAAATAGAGATTCCTTAAATGCAATTCCTCGCAAAATTGCGAATTCTATAATAGCGATTTTTGCATTTGGGATGATGGATCCCAAATGCAAAAATTGCGCTCGCAAGGGGCCAGATTATCAGAATTTGGCCCTTTGCGAACCGATTTTACGTTGATGAATCTGGCCGTAAATCTTTCACACATCTGAAAAACAGGTATGGCTTTTAAAGGGGAGAGGATGTAGCCTTACGGCTAGAGCGGTTGACGTCGAAGCTGGGAAATCGGGTTTGAGTCTCCACAACGACACTCAACATACTGTGATTCTGGGCAAATCACTTTGGGCCAGATGTAGGCAAATCAGAAATACCGATTTCTTAATATCGAATTTTACCGATTCGCTATTAAGAAATCGGTATTTCCTGTGTAGGTAAAGATTCGGTAAAAAATACTGAATCCTTATATTCCTTATTACCGAATGAGTAGTTAAGATTCAGTAATAAGGAATACCTACCCATTCATTTTCATGGGCTTGGAAGCCCATAGGAATGAATGTGAAGACATTCAGTATTAGTGAATCAGTATTACCGAATCTGTAATACCGGGAGGTAGTTCAAGGGTGCCAGGGTGTCCAGAGGACACCCTGTTGCACCCCTGAAATATGTATGTGTGCACATGTGGCGCACATACATGCCCTAAGGGCATGGATGTGTGCCACATGGCACATTTCAAAAAGCAAAACAGTGCTTTTTGAAAGGAAATCACTAATTACCACCAACTTGAAGTTGGTGGTAATTAGCGATTCCTTAATGCTCAAAAGCACTCGTTAATGTGCTTCCTACATTGCATTTAAGGAATCAGTATTACCGATTCCGTAAATGGAAGAGCAATAAGGAATCGGTATTAAGCAATCGGTATTTACCGATTCCTTATTTACCGATTCCTTACCTACATTAGGAATGGCTAAATACCGGTCGGTAACACTGACATTTACCGAATTTCGGCGTTACCAACCAGTATTTTGCCACCTACATCTGGCCCTTAATCTCCCTGGGCCTAAAAAATGAATGTGTCCTCATGTAACAAAACTGGTGCTATGTAAAGCAATCTGATACCCGATATCTTCGGGTGTAGTTCGCGATATATAAAACTATAAAATACATTTTTTAAGTATAGAACAAAATATTTTTACTGGGTCTTTGTATCAGGATCATACACCACCAACTCCTCCTTTCCTCAACATTGTTTTAATAACTACTAACTTCATAAAATCTCCTATAATCAGAATAAAATACATGCAATAGCCAGTGACAACAATAACAAATGAAGGTTAGAACTGACACATCTACTCTATGTTAAGTCACTCTCAAAATTCAGTTAAATGTGTTTTATGTTGTGGTAAATAAATAAATAATACCCTATTTTTGACTAGACATATATCATAACAGATAGCTCAATAAATAAGAGTCAAAATTCGAGGTAGTGGGAGTTTTGCAGGTTTAATACAGCATAAGGACAGGAACAGGACAACCTGCATGGGAATAGAATGGCAGGGCCCAGCAGCTGCTGGGGTTGGATCTGGGATGAGCGCGCTGGCTTTTAATAACAATACATGAGCATATATACATAACGCAAACACATAGCATTACATTGCAGTGGGCGTAGCAGTGGGTGGAGCAGTAGGTGTGACGCGTAGCAGTCGCGAAAGATAAGGGTAAAAGTAGGTGTAACTGGGCGTATACATAGACATGTGATGCAGACGTAACAGGATATGTCATGAATGGGGCGGAAACCATGGAGGGGGCTACCTGGGGTGCCGGGACCTCTAACCTAGTGGTGCGCGCAAACTGGCAATGACGTATCACTAGGAGAAGCTGGGGGCTATGAACTCTGTGCTAGGAGCAGAGACTGAAGTCTGGAGAGTCGGAGCGACATGTACCTAAACCCTATCTAGTATCTGATGTTTAGAGAACATGTTGATATAAACTATAAGTCAGGAGAGGAAAGGCTAACTTGAATCTAAGACTGGACCATGTATTATTCTACATGTAGTGCGTGATGAAGAATATTAAATGACCATTAAATGCAGTATTTCTCTAACGTGGAGACGTGAAGGCTAGACAACGACGGAAACTATTGATGCAGTTCAGTAGCTTAGGAATGCAGAGAAGGAGGGCTGAACTGATAAGTGGAATCATAACATACTCTTGGCAGACTCAGAGGCAGAGCCAGGCTGGACCGGGCACTGCGAGGCAGGAAGTAAGTGAAGGGTCGAGGATACAGGTGGGGGCTGTATCCCTCCTCAGCGAGGCTTCAGGAGACAGGAGCTGAATCTAGTGTCCAGGCCCTTTTGAGGCCTAGAAACGGGGACTTTATAATAGAATAACGTGCACACTGAGAAACGTGGCAACGTAACTTTACATAGGCCTGATATTCGTAGTATTCACGAGGACTGGAAACTGGCATACTAGAGGTGGACACAACTGTAATTGCGTCATTAATCGGACATGGGGAATGCATATGCATATTTAATCATGCACACATAACATATGATGGATGACACGTAGGGACACAGAACATGGCAAAATTTACTTTTCCACATTCCCTCCTTGTCACTACGTTTCCATCAGGAAACATCAATATTCATGATACCATCTATCATTTCATACAGTATCATTTGCTCGTCTCGAATTATCCTGGAACGGGATTTAGAACGGGACTTGGAACTAGGAATACAAGAGGTAGCACAAATGCCGCAAATCGCAGGGCCACATTGTATACAGAGGCAGCAGCTGAATAGGATCGCTACTGCAATACCTAGGAAGGACAAGACTTTCCATCCCCATGCGGAAATTATATTCCAGAACCAACCGGACCATGTCCAGGTGCCTGGATCTTGGTGTATCAGATGGGCAATTTTATGGAGTCTGGTTATAGCTGAATAAACAGACGGCGCGTTATTTGGAATGAAAATGCAGCAACTAGATCCGATGACTCTACAGGCCCCGCCCCTATCGGCCAGTATGACGTCAAGGACGAGACGATTTTGCAAAACGACAAATCTCATAGCAGATTGCTCTTCAGTTAAGTTACCTAGAGCAGAGGCAGTCTCATTTATTACAGCTTCAAGGGTTCTGGTTAACCTACGGATTAACTTACTATTCTGGATAGGTCCTATAAAGAAGAAGAAACCTTTATTGAAATCGGTATATTGTTCTAGAGTAGTTTCAGTATAATCGACAATTGGGGACTCCCTTCTATGTCTAATGTGTACTAGATGTGTATTTCTATGATAATCAGGTGGGGCTAGAAAAACTGGTGGCAGTAGGAAGGCAATGTAACAGGTTCCCTCCCAATCGAGGGGCAGACGAACATATGCGGTTTGACCACAAATAAAATATGAATGACGTGAAGCTTTGAAAATAGATTTCCCACTGTCACTATACTTGACAATAGTAGTACATTCACTATGTCCTACATGTACGGAACCATTATTTCGGACACATAATTCGCCTTTGACTGGTAGTACTGAAATAGCAGGTAAGTCTGGAGTAGTATCAGACTGAACATTCAAGACCATAAAATTCGACGAATAATTACCTAAATTATACACTTCATTTTCTAGATCTAAACCTGTTCTGTGGGGAAGACCTTGCTTGTCTGGGAAACATGTACTGTTAAGAAAAGACATATCTGTTGAGGATGACGTTAACGTGGACCATGCTCCACACGAACCATTATGTGAAAATGGATAAGGAAAAAGTGGCAGAACTCCCTTCGGTGTCTGGAAAGGGGGGAGTCGACCACATACCCAACAATTAGTGGCATTGCTGGTCTGGTGTGAGTAATGTAACATACGGATAAATGAGTTATTACGCATAGCGAGGCGGTAGGACAGTTCATGAGGGGGCAGATCACTAAACGTGTGCTCTACTGTAGCATTAGCAGACTTATTTACATGAAGAACTGGGAAACATAGGTAAAATGCATAACTCGTGCAGGAAATCATAATGCTGAGAAATAATATGAAACATAGAAAAACGATACATCGGATTGAGTTTTGCCTAACTCTCTCACTATGGGGGTCTATTTTATACATGTCAGAAACAGTCTAACCGTTTCACCCAGGGGAGGACTTAGACAATCAAACTGACTGACTTAATTTACTAGACCGTAGTTTCTGTTTATACTCCTGCTGCGGAGTTTTCTCTAACAGGGGAGGGGTTGTAACAATGTCTTTTGCGGGACAGTCCTTGAGAACAATATTCTGGCAATCCTTTGAATCCTGGGAAATGTTCTTAAAGACGGGTTTCAATCCATTAAAAAGTTTGACATGAGAAAGGTGCACCCAGCCCTTGCGTCCTTCCAACTTCACGGCTGTACGGGTGGTGAGGAGGACCTGTCGGGGCTCTTTCCAACGAGGCTCCAGCGGACTTGATCTGTCAAAGTTGCGGACCATCACCATGGATCCTGGAACGATTTCATGCGGTGCCACCTCGGTATTGTCTGGAAATGCGGCGGCAACCTGTGAACGACATGAGTTGAGGGCAGACATCAAGGAAGCTAGGTAATCTGTCAGCATATTACTTGAAACATCGGTAATACTTCGGGGTCTAGGAGTACCCCACATATTTGGGGGGCGGCCGAATACGACCTCATACGGGGACAGACCTGATCTGGAATGTGCGACCATGCGCATATAAAATAAAGCGACTGGTAGAGCTACTAGCCAGTCCACACCTTTTTCTTTGCATACTTTGGCGATACGGATTTTCAGAGTCTGATTATGTCTCTCAACGAGACCGGCTGCTTCAGGATGGCGTACACAATGGAACTTCCACTGGTACCCTAGCAAAAGGGAAACATGCTTCATTAACTCTGAGGAGAATGGCTGGCCGTTGTCAGAATATACGACTCTAGGGAGTCCATAACGAGGGAAGAATTCACGAACCAACTGCTTGGCAGTGGTCGCGGCTGTGTAATCTGGGACTGGATATGCTTCTGTCCACCTGGACAAAGCGCATACAACTACAAGGACATACTTGAAACCTCGACATCGCTCCATCTGAATATAATCCATCTGGAGGACTTCAAAAGGGTGGTCAGGGGGCTGGAAACCACCTTGTTCCACCGGGACACTTTTACCTGGATTGAACTGACAACATATCATACAGGTACGGACTTTCTGCTTGGCTGCAGCTCGTAAATGCTTGTTGAACCAAATGTTCTGGATACTATCTAACATAGCTTTTTCTCCTAAATGTGCTGGACTATGTGCGGTATTAATAATGACTTGAACCATAGAGTCGGGGAGAAACCATGTGGCTCTACCCTTCGTTAACCATCCTTGATCTGTCTGGACCCCTCCTTGTTCGGACCATTTCTTGATTTCATCGGGAGTAGCATGTAACTGGATATCTATGACATCTTGAGTAGGGTCCTTAACTGTCATACATGTAGTCGGATCTGGAGTATGTGTCTGTGTCGGATTAACTTGAATGTCTGGAGTCTGTGCTGTAAGCTTGGCTGTGCGATCTGCTAGATCGTTACCCTGGGAAATAATGTCAGTGACCTTCGTATGTGCTTTGCACTTCATGATAGCAATGGATGTCGGTAAATGTATTACATCTAACAGAGCTTGAATAAGGAGACCATGCTGAATCTTGGTTCCATGAGAAGTCATGAAACCTCTCTCCTGCCAGAGCACTCCAAAGTCGTGTACGACTCCAAATGCGTAGCGTGAATCTGTGTAAACATTAACTTTCAGGTTCTTGGCGTGTATACAGGCTTGTGTCAGAGCAACTAGCTCTGCTGCTTGAGCGGACAGGGTATCAATACGGTGTGTCTCAATAACTTCGGTGTCAGTAGTCACTGCATACGCGGCTACTAGTTCTCCTGTACTTGTTCTTAGGCATGAACCATCCACATAAAGGGGCCGATTAGGATGGCGGTTTTTCCGCATCCTCCGGGCCGGCGGAAGTGTCCGCCGGCCTGGAGGATGCGGAAAAACCGCTGCGGAGCCTCCAAAGACCCACCGCCAAATTAGGATGGCTGGTGGGTCTGGAATTCCGTCCGCCGCTTTTCCGCCGCGGTCGGCTTCCGACCGTGGCGGAAAAGCTATAACATGGCAGGCGGTGTCTATGAGACACCGTCCGCCATATTAGGATGTTCGTAAATACATGCTTTTCCACGGCGGCTTTTCCGCCATGGAAAAGCATACGGACATTCACTTTGGGGGCCCGTTGCGGGCCCCCTGGGTGAATGGGGGGTGGGGGGTGCACATGGGGGGTACCTATGGTACCCCCCTGCATTTGCGTGCACAAAGCAGCAGGCACCGTGCGGTGCCGGCCGCTTTGTGCATGTAAATGTAAAACATGCTTTTTTAACATTGCGGCGGGTGCAGCTTGAAGCTGCACCCGCCGCAATGTTAAATATAGAGGATGTGACCGCCACCCTGGCGGTCACATCCTAATCAGCACGGAGGGAACGCCGCAGCCCCTGCGGACGTTCCCTCCTCCTCAAGGGTGGCGGACGGACGCAAGTCCGTCCGCCATCCTAATCGGCCCCAAAGTGTCAGGTCGGGGTCTGGTAACGGAATATCTGTCAGATCTTGTCTTGGCTTTGTCGTAATGTTAACAACTTCCACACAATCATGTGGGTCAGGATTCGAAGTAACTGATGGTAACAGTGTAGCAGGATTTAAAATGTTGCAGCGTCTGATTTCTATGTGTGGCTGGAACAGTGTCAATTCATAACCTGTTAAACGTGCAATTGTCAAGTGCTGAGTTTGTGTTCGGTTTAAAAGAACTTCTACGGAGTGTGGAACTTGTACTGTCAAGGTATGTCCTAAAACTATGGAATCACTTTGTCTGATAGCTAGTGCTGTGGCTGCAACTGACTTGAGGCACGCAGGCAAAGCCTGGGCTACAGGATCTAATGTGCTCGAAAAATAAGCACATGGCTTGTATTGTCCTGCTTGATCTTGTGTGAGAACAGATAATGCTGTACCTTCGCGTTCTGTGACGAAAAGTGTAAAAGGCTTACTGTAGTTCGGTGTAGCTAGAACTGGAGCTTGGCATAAAGCTTTCTTTAACTCGTTGAAACTCAGTGTATGTTCAGATGTCCAAGGGAGGACAGTCGGTGCGGCTGCCTCCTGTGTCGTTAACTGTATCAGTGGCTTGGCTAGAAATGCATACTGAGGAATCCATTGTCTACAGTAAGAAGTGAGGCCGACAAAAGCACGTACCTCCTTCTGGGTCTTGGGCTGAGGAAGACTCGCTATTAACTGGATACGGTCTGGTGTCAACTGCCTACCCCTCTTGGACAGTAAGTGTCCTAAGTATACCACTTGCTGGACACAGAATTGAAGCTTCGAAGGGGACACCTTGTGCCCCATCTCGGCCAGGAAATACAGAACCGTTAGTGACGCTCGCTCGCAATCACGTTCGGAACGGGCTGTGATCAGTAGATCATCGACATACTGGAGCAGGGCAGTGTCAGTTGGCATGTGAATGTTGTCTAGTTGTCTCTTAAGTGCTTGACTATAAATACTAGGACTTTCTGTGAAACCTTGAGGAGCGCGTGTGAACATATAGCTCCTTCCATTTAAACAGAATCCGAAAAGAAACTGGCTGTCTGGATGAATTGGAACACTAAAAAATGCATTCTTGAGGTCGATTACTGTAAAGAACGTGGCTTCGGAATCAATGGCTGTCAATAGGGAAGAGATGTCTGGGACAACTGGGTACTGCGGAATAATACATTTATTAAGCTCTCGTAGGTCGATCACTAATCGATAAACTGGGGGTGCATTTGGATCAGTACGTTTCATGACTGGAATGATCGGAGAATTGCATACGTTGGAGTCAGTTTCTACAACCACTCCTTGAGCGATGAGCTCGTCAATAATTTTGGATAAGGCTGCTACAGCCTCGGGTGGCAATCTGTACTGTCTGATTCGTGGTAACACTACACCTGGTTTGAGAGTCACACGATAGGGTGTGATTTGCATGTAACCAACATCAGTTGGACCTTGCGCCCATAAATGCTGCGGAACATTAGACAGTCTTGAATCAAAATCTCGTAATACATAGTGACCCTTAAAGTCACGTAGGAACAATCGTATTCCCTCTGGGGAACAGCATATAACTGCACCTAACTCTTTCAGTGTTTTAATGCCTAATAGATTTTCTGGACATGACTTAGTAAGTAACAGATCAGTAGTACGGGACAATGGACCTACTTCTAGAGTAACTGGCTTTGAAATCTCATTTACGATAGGTTTTCCTGAAAATCCAAGGGAAACATTTCTTGAGCCTGAGAGCGGAGCCCCTGGAACTTCGGCATGACTAATTGTGGTCCTACTTGCCCCTGTATCAATCAAGAACTTTCTGTCTCTCCCCAATACTAGACTGTGAACATAGGGACCTTCTTGATCTACAGGTATCTCGATGAGAGGCAAGCCTACCTCCCTCTCTAGGCTGTTTCATGAATACTGCTGGTACTCTGGATACTCAGACTGTGCATACTGGTACATCTGCGATGTAACATGCTGTGTTGCAGCGATAGGCTGCGGTGCTGTAACTGTCTGTTGTGCATTCTGTGGCTGAGGAGTCTGTGAAACTTGCTCTTGTCTAGGCGGACGTGGTCTTTCCTTAGTCTTACCGGTAGCTATGTTGTGTTTCAGAACTGCACACTCATTTATAAAATGACCTGGCTGTTTACAATAATTGCAGTTCCCTTTAACGGGAGCTGCAGGATGACTGGCTTGATTCGGACCCCTCTTCTGACTGTCTTGAGGAACAGATTGTGCAACTAATACTTTCATTTTCGTGTCTTTCATACGTTTTCTCTCGTGTTCTTGCTCTTCCCTGATTCTATTCTGGTGGTACTGGAGCATCTGCAACATCTGGGACGGGGTATTAGCTTGCCAGGTGCTTTCGACTTTCAAAACTCGATTTTTAACTTGTGGGCTTGAATTCTCGACTAATTTAGTAACAAAAAGGTGAGGGTATGACTCACTACTTGTCTTGAGGCCACTATTGATGCTAAAGCATTTTTCAAACCTAGAATAAAAATCACTAATATCTTCCTCTTGTTTCTGTTTACAGGCTGAGATTGCATCCCAGTCTTCTTTTCTAGTTGTCAATAATCTGGGTAAAACTTGAATCAATAATTCTGGTAATTCTTTACATTTCTCTCCTAGACCGGTACCTGGTACTCGTGCCTTGTCTTCAGCTTCTAGAACTGCCCAATCTATCTTTTTCTCTCCCACCTCCCATTCTTTTTCCTTTAGCTTTTCATACACCCCTGCGGGCAACAGGACCTTTAACATTTTAATGATATCTGGGTAAGTGTATTCTCCCATACGGAGCATGTCTTTTAATTCTCTATGGAACCCTGCTGGATCTTTGTCATGACAGGGAATTAATTTCTTCATTTCGAGGAGTTCCATCTTTGTAATCGGGGTGTAAACAAACACTCGTTGCATTTCCCCGTCCTCTGTCTTAACTGGATGCACTTCTCGTAACGGGTTCTGTCTTTCCATGTAAAATGGTTTACTTTCTGGGGGTGAGACATGAACAAAATGCGGGTTCAGAAACGTTCTATATTTGTGACGCTGTTCTAGAATGACACTAATTAAATCGGTACCTAGACCTCTCCATCTATACTGGAGTAACTCGTTCAGGATATCGTGTAACGGACCTGGATCAGAGTGCTGACCCTCATACAAAGTAATGAGGTGCTGGATCATATACATACCCACCAGTCGCTGCTCGGCTGGGGGCATTTTCAGAAACATTTGTGCCACTATTTCGTCTGGAAAAGTGGTAGAATCAGTAATCCATCGGACTGCTGATCGGGCTAGTTCCTGTTCATGCATAGTACTTAACTCACTGTAACCGATTCGTGATTTTAGAATGTGATCGGTAGCTTGGAACACTTGTTCTAGGGAACCTTGTTCTGGTGCTGAATGATGGAAAATTGACTTGTGTTCTAGGCGTAAATGGCGATCTGGAAATCTAGATTTTCCTACATACGCTATTCTGGCGGTATTCTCGTCGTCTTCCTCTTCAGGATCAGAGTTACTTTCTTTCTCGCTTACTTGTGCTGCTTTACGTTGTTCGTGTATCTTTATTATTTCTCTACGGATTTTCTTGTACATACTCTCCATGGCACTAATGGTATTGTGCTTACCCTCGGCTATATTATCACTCCACTTTGTCAGGGTTTTCATTTCGGCCGGATCTTTAGACGGGTAATCTTGTTCTCTTATTAGACAGTTAATTAAAAACTTTAATATCATACGCTGGATCTCAGCTTTCCTTTGAGACATGGCATCACTAATACTTTCTGGATCATCCCCTGTACGGATGAAACGATATATTCTGTCTAGATCTTCTTTCATATTGGGTAGGGTGACTAGATACTCGGTCACCCTCCTTACGCGTACTGAATATAAAACCATATTATTCTCGCCTGGGACTGGGTCATAGGCACATTCGCCAAGGGCTTGCCTGATTTCTGCAACAGACTTATTACTCTTGGGAGTACGCTGTGATGCTTGAGCATGTAATTCGAGTGCTGATAAACGCTTGCGTGGCGGCGGGGTTTGAGGAGGACCTCCTCCTGCGGCCCCTAGACTAGAATCGTCGACTGATATTCTTCGTGGCGGAGCGGGAAATTGAAATGCTGGCTGGACCGGGGGTACCGTAGCAGGTACTGCATGGGGTGCCCCGGTGTCTGGAGAAGCAGGATGTGCCTGATTTACAGGGACTGGCGGAGCGCGAACAGGATCTGCATATTCAGGGACTGTGTCGTCCAGATAGGACGAAATAAAAATATCAGCTGCGGTCGGTTTGTGACGTAGCTTGGTCGGAACTAATGGTGGCGGGAAATTACTGGATGCCTCCGGGGTCGCTTTTGGCAAGCCTTCGGCAAGAAGAGGATACATACCCTTAATAAGGGCATTCCTCTGTCTGTCTGATTGTTCGGCTTTGACTTGTTCACCTATCTCGATTAATTCTTTTTCTTGGGCTCGCTCTAAGGATTCTCTACTTAATTCTGACTTTCTGATTTCTTTTTCAGTTCTTCTATGAGCTTCTTTGCGCCATAACTCGATGGCATCTTTCTGTGACTGTCTGGCTTTCTTTTTCCATAATGCTTCTTCTACTCGCATGATGCATTCGGCATCCCATGTACCCGATACGGGCCATCTATACTTTTCTTCTAACTGTTTGGTATACTCTACCCATAAATCTAGATACAATATGGCACTTATGCCATGTTTCTGATACATAAAGTGACCTGGACTGTCCCTGGGCGGGACGGGAACTGCTGCTTCCAGCAGACCCTTTCTAGTTTTTAACTGACGTAACTTGGAAAATATGGGCATGACTGAACTGTAATCTAGACACAATACAATACACAATGAACACGATACTTATTCCCCATTCATACCACGACATTAAAATACATAAAAAACATTTAAAATAACAGTTCGAACAGAATACTACCTGGAAATATTGAGAACAGAACACATAAATTTTCTCGAGAACAGAAACTGACTAGAACAGAAACTAGATGCACTGCTGAAACAGTACGAAACTTACCGGTCTCATAAAGAGACACGTCAGGACCCGCATCCACCGAAGTGGACACTTCGTTTGTGGGACTGTGTACCACCAACCCACAGACCAGAGTCAATTAAATTGACCCTGTCTAGATACCACCCCAGTAACGGTACTCACCGGGCAGCAAGAACGGAAAACCTCGGACTGGACTGGACTGCTACGACGACGGACGACGAACTTCGGGCTTCGGACTTCAGTTACGGGTGGACCTCCGGATACCTCGGATCTTGGACTCTTGGCTTGGGCTCTGGTCGGGACTCGCCGCGTTCCTCCACCGTCTCGTCTGGATGCTGGACCGCCTCCTCCGTCTCCTCCGTGGGCCTGAGGGATACTTGAGCAGAAATATCTGCCACTGCGCAGAAGAGTTCCGTCACGACTGCAGAGGGTCAGGGGGTCGGCGTGGCTTCACCGACGCGTGGGGAAAGGGCAAGTCCCTATTCGGGCGCCATTATGTGGTAAATAAATAAATAATACCCTATTTTTGACTAGACATATATCATAACAGATAGCTCAATAAATAAGAGTCAAAATTCGAGGTAGTGGGAGTTTTGCAGGTTTAATACAGCATAAGGACAGGAACAGGACAACCTGCATGGGAATAGAATGGCAGGGCCCAGCAGCTGCTGGGGTTGGATCTGGGATGAGCGCGCTGGCTTTTAATAACAATACATGAGCATATATACATAACGCAAACACATAGCATTACATTGCAGTGGGCGTAGCAGTGGGTGGAGCAGTAGGTGTGACGCGTAGCAGTCGCGAAAGATAAGGGTAAAAGTAGGTGTAACTGGGCGTATACATAGACATGTGATGCAGACGTAACAGGATATGTCATGAATGGGGCGGAAACCATGGAGGGGGCTACCTGGGGTGCCGGGACCTCTAACCTAGTGGTGCGCGCAAACTGGCAATGACGTATCACTAGGAGAAGCTGGGGGCTATGAACTCTGTGCTAGGAGCAGAGACTGAAGTCTGGAGAGTCGGAGCGACATGTACCTAAACCCTATCTAGTATCTGATGTTTAGAGAACATGTTGATATAAACTATAAGTCAGGAGAGGAAAGGCTAACTTGAATCTAAGACTGGACCATGTATTATTCTACATGTAGTGCGTGATGAAGAATATTAAATGACCATTAAATGCAGTATTTCTCTAACGTGGAGACGTGAAGGCTAGACAACGACGGAAACTATTGATGCAGTTCAGTAGCTTAGGAATGCAGAGAAGGAGGGCTGAACTGATAAGTGGAATCATAACATACTCTTGGCAGACTCAGAGGCAGAGCCAGGCTGGACCGGGCACTGCGAGGCAGGAAGTAAGTGAAGGGTCGAGGATACAGGTGGGGGCTGTATCCCTCCTCAGCGAGGCTTCAGGAGACAGGAGCTGAATCTAGTGTCCAGGCCCTTTTGAGGCCTAGAAACGGGGACTTTATAATAGAATAACGTGCACACTGAGAAACGTGGCAACGTAACTTTACATAGGCCTGATATTCGTAGTATTCACGAGGACTGGAAACTGGCATACTAGAGGTGGACACAACTGTAATTGCGTCATTAATCGGACATGGGGAATGCATATGCATATTTAATCATGCACACATAACATATGATGGATGACACGTAGGGACACAGAACATGGCAAAATTTACTTTTCCACATTCCCTCCTTGTCACTACGTTTCCATCAGGAAACATCAATATTCATGATACCATCTATCATTTCATACAGTATCATTTGCTCGTCTCGAATTATCCTGGAACGGGATTTAGAACGGGACTTGGAACTAGGAATACAAGAGGTAGCACAAATGCCGCAAATCGCAGGGCCACATTGTATACAGAGGCAGCAGCTGAATAGGATCGCTACTGCAATACCTAGGAAGGACAAGACTTTCCATCCCCATGCGGAAATTATATTCCAGAACCAACCGGACCATGTCCAGGTGCCTGGATCTTGGTGTATCAGATGGGCAATTTTATGGAGTCTGGTTATAGCTGAATAAACAGACGGCGCGTTATTTGGAATGAAAATGCAGCAACTAGATCCGATGACTCTACAGGCCCCGCCCCTATCGGCCAGTATGACGTCAAGGACGAGACGATTTTGCAAAACGACAAATCTCATAGCAGATTGCTCTTCAGTTAAGTTACCTAGAGCAGAGGCAGTCTCATTTATTACAGCTTCAAGGGTTCTGGTTAACCTACGGATTAACTTACTATTCTGGATAGGTCCTATAAAGAAGAAGAAACCTTTATTGAAATCGGTATATTGTTCTAGAGTAGTTTCAGTATAATCGACAATTGGGGACTCCCTTCTATGTCTAATGTGTACTAGATGTGTATTTCTATGATAATCAGGTGGGGCTAGAAAAACTGGTGGCAGTAGGAAGGCAATGTAACAGGTTCCCTCCCAATCGAGGGGCAGACGAACATATGCGGTTTGACCACAAATAAAATATGAATGACGTGAAGCTTTGAAAATAGATTTCCCACTGTCACTATACTTGACAATAGTAGTACATTCACTATGTCCTACATGTACGGAACCATTATTTCGGACACATAATTCGCCTTTGACTGGTAGTACTGAAATAGCAGGTAAGTCTGGAGTAGTATCAGACTGAACATTCAAGACCATAAAATTCGACGAATAATTACCTAAATTATACACTTCATTTTCTAGATCTAAACCTGTTCTGTGGGGAAGACCTTGCTTGTCTGGGAAACATGTACTGTTAAGAAAAGACATATCTGTTGAGGATGACGTTAACGTGGACCATGCTCCACACGAACCATTATGTGAAAATGGATAAGGAAAAAGTGGCAGAACTCCCTTCGGTGTCTGGAAAGGGGGGAGTCGACCACATACCCAACAATTAGTGGCATTGCTGGTCTGGTGTGAGTAATGTAACATACGGATAAATGAGTTATTACGCATAGCGAGGCGGTAGGACAGTTCATGAGGGGGCAGATCACTAAACGTGTGCTCTACTGTAGCATTAGCAGACTTATTTACATGAAGAACTGGGAAACATAGGTAAAATGCATAACTCGTGCAGGAAATCATAATGCTGAGAAATAATATGAAACATAGAAAAACGATACATCGGATTGAGTTTTGCCTAACTCTCTCACTATGGGGGTCTATTTTATACATGTCAGAAACAGTCTAACCGTTTCACCCAGGGGAGGACTTAGACAATCAAACTGACTGACTTAATTTACTAGACCGTAGTTTCTGTTTATACTCCTGCTGCGGAGTTTTCTCTAACAGGGGAGGGGTTGTAACAATGTCTTTTGCGGGACAGTCCTTGAGAACAATATTCTGGCAATCCTTTGAATCCTGGGAAATGTTCTTAAAGACGGGTTTCAATCCATTAAAAAGTTTGACATGAGAAAGGTGCACCCAGCCCTTGCGTCCTTCCAACTTCACGGCTGTACGGGTGGTGAGGAGGACCTGTCGGGGCTCTTTCCAACGAGGCTCCAGCGGACTTGATCTGTCAAAGTTGCGGACCATCACCATGGATCCTGGAACGATTTCATGCGGTGCCACCTCGGTATTGTCTGGAAATGCGGCGGCAACCTGTGAACGACATGAGTTGAGGGCAGACATCAAGGAAGCTAGGTAATCTGTCAGCATATTACTTGAAACATCGGTAATACTTCGGGGTCTAGGAGTACCCCACATATTTGGGGGGGCGGCCGAATACGACCTCATACGGGGACAGACCTGATCTGGAATGTGCGACCATGCGCATATAAAATAAAGCGACTGGTAGAGCTACTAGCCAGTCCACACCTTTTTCTTTGCATACTTTGGCGATACGGATTTTCAGAGTCTGATTATGTCTCTCAACGAGACCGGCTGCTTCAGGATGGCGTACACAATGGAACTTCCACTGGTACCCTTCAGGAGACAGGAGCTGAATCTAGTGTCCAGGCCCTTTTGAGACCTAGAAACGGGGACTTTATAATAGAATAACGTGCACACTGAGAAACGTGGCAACGTAACTTTACATAGGCCTGATATTCGTAGTATTCACGAGGACTGGAAACTGGCATACTAGAGGTGGACACAACTGTAATTGCGTCATTAATCGGACATGGGGAATGCATATGCATATTTAATCATGCACACATAACATATGATGGATGACACGTAGGGACACAGAACATGGCAAAATTTACTTTTCCACAATGTATGCACGTAAGTGGGGCTGTTTGAGAAGTAAAGTCCTAGTAACAGAGGTCTTTTTACGTTTAAAGGACACTCTTGATAGCTAGAGCAGCGACAGAGTTGTTTAAACCAATCATCTTTATAACATTGATAGATTTAGATGGTTCTACAGTACAATGAATCCAATGTAGGTAAGACATATGATCAAGGAATGGCCGTACCACACAACTAAGAATGTTATGCAGACACCCACCTGTGGCTTCTTTCATGATTATTGGTTTGTTCGAGGTCACAAGTTATACATAGTCAGTTATGGATAATCATGGTTTTATCAGGTATCTGACCAAGCATTTCATCAGCATCTACCAGAAACTCTTGATTCTATCGTAAAAACAAAAACACCCTTCTCTCTTTGGAATTTTCACCCTTTACATCGCATCCATTAATCCTATTATTATAAACTATTTCAGTATCACTATTCATTTAGTCCTTAATACCTGTGATGCAGTTGTATATGTTCACTATTTATTTACTGTGCACCATTGGTCTTTAAAGCCAACCCCATTCTTTATGAATACCCCAAGATGTTAGGATTCAGTCAAGATGATAGAGCCAATGTTGCTGGAGATGATCGAGAACAGATACGTGGTGTCTGAGACGAGAACACTAAACTGCTTCCTGATAGTGATGCTCACGTACTTACTTCCTGGTTTGGGGTCACTTACAGGTCATGAAGGGTACAGCACAATTTAGTCTTTGTCTGTACTTAATCCTGTCCTTAACAACGTGGTGTATGGTTGCATTGGCTTTTTTGATTTTCATTTTAGTTCTCATCCTTTTTGCGCCCCTTCACTGTTGTTTTTTCCTTTACTGTGCCCTTGGTTTACTTTACTTCTGTCCCATCTTAGAATTATTGTTTTTGTTGTCATTTGTCTCGTTTTGTGTAGAGATATAACTAGTGTGCATTACGCAGCACCCATGTGCTTGACCTTACTCCAAGTTGGCCCCCAGCTTGTCATAGCACCATCCATGGCTGAAACTGGCAAGCCTTGTTTTAGTTGTTATTTGTAGTTGCTGTTCAGCTGGAAAATGATACTTATCGTATATCCTTTGACTTCCAGCTGGTCAAATCTATCATTCCAGACTATTTCACTTTCTATGTCTTTCCTGTTTCTCTCCTGCGTTTGTCGGGTGATCTGTTTTATCTCGATCACTAGCACAGATATCCAGATACTGAATTTGCTTTCAGCGGATCCTCAATACTGAAACCAAACATAGAGACAGCAATCTGACATCTGTACCTCCAGAGCAGTAGACACTGGAGAACATGATCATCCTGTCATCACAGGGCTAGATTTTATTTGTATTTATTTTGTTAGGAGTTTCTATTCAGCGCTTATTTGAGCCATGATGCTACACAATACATGTCCAAAGCCATTTGAAAAAGGCTTTCAACAAAGGCCCAAACCACTGCAGAACAGCAAAGGAGATCTATTTTTTTGTGGCTGAATGTTGTCAATTGCAAGATCATAATTTATGCCTATACTAAGACCATTTGTTATCAAGTTTCTCCAGAGCTGGTCCCACTGAAGTGTCTTGATGTGATAAATCGGTTACCTTGAGAGAAAGGAAGGACATTTTTCAACAGAGAAAACAGTTTCACATTTGTGTGGGAGAATATTGGATCCCTAAAACACACCAGATTAACTTTAATCTCCCTATATGATTGACGATGGCACTAAAATTCCAATAAGCACTGGCTATTTGCATTTTTGATATATATGGACTGCAGTACTCAAAGCTTGATGGGCACTTGTTCATTATACAAGAGCCTCATTCAACACCCTTGTGAAATTGTGTTGTTGGCTGAGGGGTGAATCAGTACTTCTCAAGCAACAGCCACAATCCCTGTCAGGGTGAACCACAAAAATTCATTAAAATAACATGTGCTTAACCCTATGGTAGATTGGCACAAATGCAGTCAGGCTTAACTTCGTGGCAGAATACAAATAGTAATAAAGTGAAAACACAACACAAGAAAAATCCCACACTAATGTAGAAAAAAGAATAATATCTAATAGATTATTGACACCAGATCAGTAGAACTGGAGTTATGAATTTGTAAAGGATTTTAGGACAATCTAGCACCTCAAAGAAGATCAAAGGGCCAATCACAGACATAGAGTTGCACGAGACCAAGAATAGTCAAACGTTATGCTTGACCGCGATTCGGATACAAGAAGTGGATGGGTCTTGGTCTCAGCTTGCCTTTGGACTTATGAAAAATTTCAGAGAAGGTTAAGTTCAGCAGGGCATGACAGTCGGCAATGTCCGAGGATGATTTGTCAACAGAGAGATGATGGATGACAACACAGTGTTGCAGGGCTTCTGTTTGGAAACGGAACTATGCCTGGTACCATAGGACTTCAGAATGTAGGGACTCAGTCACCATACTACATCAGTACCTAGGAACCCAAATCCAACTAGATCATAGTGTCTTACCTGCCCTCCTTACCTTCCCAGAGTAACAGGTGAATTGGCAACCCCGAACACAACTTTCTAGTCACCATAAACCATGGAAACCAATCTGTAGTTAGGTGGTCTGCATATCAGGTTGTGCAAAGCTAGTGCGCCTGTCCCGGGACCTTTCCCCTTTGCAAGAATCCTCTTCTCTGTTTTCAAAAGCCAAGTCTCAGTCTATATTATAAGAGGTGACTCACTTGAAAGCAGCAGCTGTTCCTTTGTGGTGTGTCTAAATGCCAAGCTATGTTGTTAACTGATCACAGAAAAAACAGGACACAGTGTTGTTCGACCATGTATGAAATGTTCAGACTGAGTCCCAAAAAGGAGAACTGAATAATAAAAACATGTGCAGCGTATTTCTAAAATAATATTGTGGCACAAAAACAAACATGCTGTTTGTTATATATGCAAAGCAAAGCAGCCTACAATGTGCTATGAGGCTAAAATAAGGGAGAACTAAGTGGGGCCTAAAGGGAACTCATGACAACAGTGAGGGTATTTTGTACAGTTATTACAATACACATATGCACACATTGGGAGTCGGGGGGGACCGCCCTGGAATATAGAGGACTATACCGGGAGAGGGCACCTACAGCAGGTCCTCTTACAGAGGGGGATATGTCATGTACAAACGTATCAAGCAGGTAGGGCTCATGGCTCATCAGTAGCAATGGTAGGGTGCTCTAGTAAGTATGACTGCAGTGGGCCCACAAATTTCACGGGGGCATGAGGAGTGGGGGAGTAGTTCAGAGTGCAAAGTTGATCTTGCCAAAGGATCATGTCACATATCCAGTCCTTACACTTGGGGGCTCGACCATGGCCCCATCTACAGGCCACTCGACGCTTAGCCAACACTAAACAGAAGGACATGAATTTCCTATATGTAACAGGGATATGTTCAGTATACCCTAGGAGTGTTATAAGCGGTGATCTGGAGATAGATGCCGAAGTCATGGAATCTAGGGCAGCGAGAACATGGTACCAATAGCGAAGCACCCCCGGACATCCCCACACTAGATGTAAGAAATCTGCATGTTCCGCAAAACATCTATCGCATCTATCAGAGTCGCGCAAGCCGTACTTGTGGAGCTGGACCGGGGTATAATAGCTACGGTGGAGAAATCTGTATTGTATGACATGGAGCCTGCTGTTAGAGGAGACCTCCTCCGCCTGCTTGCAGCAGTACGCCCACTGCTCATCGGTTAGCTCCTGGTCTAGCTCTGCCCCCCATTTAGCCCAAGAGGTGCACAGCGGGTAATCATTATCTACGTACAAGGTGTGATATAGTGTGGATACTAAGTGTGAAGTGTAATCAGCGCGTAAGATTTGGTGCAGTGGCGTCAAACTGCTCGACTCAGAAGGGAATGTGGAGTGACCTGCCTGTATGCCATGACGCAGAAGAGCATAGAGAAAGGTGTCCATACTAGATGGAGGGGGATTGTGACACATTTGCTGGAAGGTACGGAACTTGCCAATGACATATAAGTCTCCCCAGTATTGAATATTTTGTGTGTGCACCATCTTCCTAAATATGCCCTCATGCAATAATGCCACGTCCAGGTGATAGGTGAGTTGGAGAAGAGGGGAATAGAGGCAAGAGTCGGATGTATGTCCTAAAATGCGAGCCCAAGCTTTTTTCGTGCAGTCTGCAGAGGTGGAGTTATGCCCCGAGGCTCAACACTGCAGAGTAAAATGCCATCCAGTGGTATAGGGTCGACAAGCCAATGTTCAGTGGCAACATGAGGAGTATAGCGAGGTGAATTAAACCAGTAGTAAGCGAAGTGTGCTTGTGGGCTTATATAGTAAAATTCAAAATTTGGAATGTCAAAACCTCCCTGTGCGTAAGGCCGTACAAGTGTGTCCCATTAAATACGTGGCTGCTTACCGCCCCATACCAATCTAATCAGTTCTGAGCGAAGAGTACTAAAGAAGTGACAGCCAGGATCATAAGGGATGTTGAGGAATAAATATAGAAATTTAGGCAGGATAACCATTTTAATGAGGGATATGCGACCAGCCATAGTCAAGGGTAGTGCTATCCATCGTGTAATACAGCCAGTGACGTGTTCCATCGCATAACCGTAGTTAAGACGCAAAGTTCCTCCCGGTCTGCTGTCACGTGAATCCTGAATCCTCAAATATTTAAGCTCGTCTTCGCACCACGCAATGGGATAATCTGTTTCAAAGGGAGTGGCTGCGGTGGTCAGTGGGAATATTTGAGATTTGGACCAGTTGATATGAATTCCAGAGTAACAGCCAAATTTAACAAACTCATGAATGATTGGGTTTAAATTCTGACAGGGGTTGTTTATATGTAGGGTGACATCGTCCGCATATAGTGAGATAAGAATAGGACGCAGGAGGCAACGAAGGCCTACGTGGTAGTAGTGTTGCCTGATTCTTGCTGCCAAAGGCCCCTTCGCAAGGGCAACGAGGATAGGGGAGAGGGGACATTCCTGACGGGTGCAACGGGATAGGGAAAAGGAGGGTGAAGTGTGCCCGTTGATCAAAACTCTTGCCGTCGGTGAGGTATATAATAATCGGACCCAGGAAAGGAAGCCAATGGGAAGTCCCACACATTCTAAGACAGTAAAGAGTTAATCCCACTCTACCAAGTCAAAAGCCTTGGAGGCGTCTAGAAAAACTGCCACCAGTGCCAATTTGGGTTCGACCGTTTGTAAAATGGAGAATAATGTTCTACGGTTGTGGGATGTCGCTCTTCCAGGAATAAATCCCGCCTGGTCGGAAAGAACTAATTTATCTAGGAGGAGGCACAGGCGATTCGCCAATAATTTAGCAAGAATTTTAGTGTCCATGTTTATAAGGAAGAGGGGTATGTAAGATTCACAATAGTTTGCAGGCTTGCTCAGCTTTAATAATGACGTGAAAAGGGCCTCCCTCATTAAAGCCGGAAGAATTTGTGTCTCATGAGCTTCAAGAAAAACCTCTTTCAGTATTGGGAGTAGCTGATCAATGTAGGATTAATAAAAATCAATTTGTAGTCGATCAGATCCTGGAGTTTTGCCCGATTTCATCTGCATAATGGCTGCCCGCAGCTCATCATCTTCAAACGGCGCTGCAAGGAATTTGCGCTGTGTGTAACCTAGCCAGCCTAGAGTGATGTCTCCGAAAAAGGGAGGGGGGGGGGGGGAGAGGTACGTTGTGATTTATACATATTTGCGTAGAATGTGGTGAATGTTTCAAGTATATGCTGACTGGTCCTATGTCGCAAGCCCTCATCATCAACCACATCAAGCACATAGTTAAAAAAACAAGGTTGCTTAATGGCATTAGCTAAGGCGCGTCCAGGTCTTTTACCCTGACCATAGCGCCGGGCAATGAAATACTTGCCCCAGAATTTCACTTCATGGTCTGCAGTAGTTGTATAGTCTGTACGTTTTTCACGGAGTAGAGCCCGGTGGCACCAGAAGTATCGTTCCACATGTCAGCCTCCAATAGTTTAATCTCAACCTCAAAATGCTGCAAATTCCTCCTGATGTCACAAAGTACTCCAACGCTCTTAGGCATACCTATGCCCCGAACAGTGGCCTTAAAGGCGTCCCACAATGTGCCCATCTGATCAACCGAACCGTTATTTCTGACAAAGAAATCCGTGATCTCTTCCCCCAGTTCAGCCTGAAAGACAACGTCCAGTAGAGTCACGGGTAATAATCTCTAGCAATGGGGAGTGGCAACAGAATTGGGGGGAGCTATCTCAAGACACACAGGGGCATGGTTTGAATACGTGCGGGCCAAATGAGCAACCGAACGGATCCAGGGGGTCGCTCCTCGCGAACAAAGCCAGTAGTCAAGACGAGACCACGTAGCACGACCAGCAGTACAAAACGTGCCCTCTATCTCAGTAGGATGCATGTACCTCCATGTATCTACCAGTCCGTGTTCCTTGAGTATCCCTGAGAGAGCCTTGCACGTGTTAGTGTAGTGGTGTGGTTGAGGGATAGATCGGTCAGCAGTTGGATGTAGAGTGGTGTTGAAACCTCCCTCCCCACAACACATGCATGGAGCCTATTTCCAATATGCGTCCCAAGAGAGTGGTGAAATAGTTAGCATCATCTTGATTAGGGCCATAGCTACAAGCCAAAGTAACTGCTTGTGTACCCAATGTATCCCACATTATGCAGCTTCGGCCAGAAGTGTCACTATATGTGCCTCCCAGTATGAATAGTGTATTCTTTTTGACTGAGATGAGCGTACCTTGAGAGTATGTCGAATAGGAGAATGCACATGCGGAGACCCATCTACTGCCATAGAACGAAGGGCAGCGAGGGTCCATGTGGGTCTCCTGAAGTAGGGCAATGTGTACATGGTGACAATCTAAATACGCCAGGATTTGTCTCCTTTTACGAGGTTTGCGTAACCCCCTGACATTCCACGTGAGTAGTTTAATGCGTAGGTGATCAGATTGTGCTGTCATAAGAAATGGGGGAGAGGTAACTGATGTGAATGTGTTCCTGTAGAGGCATTGCCACTATTCATGCAGATTTTGACGTGTTGAAAGACGTATCCCACATGTGACGGAACAATAAAAAACATTCCCACCCCTTCCCACCCACCTGCAAGAAAACCCCCCAGTCGAGCTGATGTAGAAACACATGCCAAATCTCGAAACCACCCCCTCCCACAACGGCCAGTATGTAGCTGCCGACCCAATAATTCCCAGTATTGCAAGAATTGTCCACGGGCCCAGTAAGGCCGGGCACAAAACAAGGTGTGCCAGCAAACAATAACCAATGCAACAAACATGCAAGGGAGAGCTCCCATAAGGAGTGCGCCAAGTGAGCACCATTCCCCTCCCATGACCCGACAGTACCGCAATGTAGCCCCCCAGGTAAAAACCAGTCGGGGGATAGAGCAACACATGGGGGGAGGGGTGCTCAGTGATGTATCAAAGGTATCTACCAATCACGCATTAGTGCAATTTACAACATGCAGCAATAACGTTTCAAGTATTCAAAGCCACTAGGGCACTTAGCTGTCCAGAGCCAGTTGGCATTAGCAGTGGGCCCTCCTGCAGCATATTAACGATGGGACCACGGAAGCAGAAACAGAGGCCAACAGGAAGTTTACATCTCATGATGTCTTGCCACGGTTAATTTGAGCAATCAAAACAATGTCATTGTGGTGTAGATTAGCTGGCTGGTGGTGAGGGAGATCTAGAGTCCCGTTCTCGTCTCCGCAAACGTTTCAAAATCTTTTTCAGGAAGTCGTCCACTTGCTGCGGGTTTATGCAGATGATGTGTTTGTCTTTATGTATAATCCGGAGCTTCGCAGGGTATAGAAGAGTGTATGCTATGTTGGCCGTACAGAGTTTTTGCTTTGCAGGGAGAAATTTCCGACGTGCCTCCTGAACTGCAAGGGTAAAATCAGGATATATGGAGAACGAATTGCCTTCAAATTGCAGCGGCTTGATTTCACGGGCTTTTAGTAGCGCAATTTCCCGGACTCTGTAATTAAGACGTTTGGCAATAATGGATCTCGGGGGGGGGGTTCCTGGCAGGGGACGCGGCCCCAGGGAGCGGTGCGCATGCTCCACTACAAGATGAGGTGAAAAGGAGGCTGTACCAAATGATCCTTTCAGGGGACGCTCAACGTATTCTTCCATACTGCCTGTGTTGGTACTTTCTGGAATGCCCACTAAGCAGATGTTGTTGCGGCAGCTTTGAGCTTTGATGTCCTCATTTTCAGCTGCTATGACTTTTAATAGTTTATCCATGTTTGTGACCTGACCTTGCAGCTGAGAGGTGGCATCTTCATTCTCAGAGATACGACGCTCGGCCTCCTTGAGCTGCCCATCGTGCTTGTCAACCTTGTGCACAAGGAAGTCAAGGCGATTATTCATTATATCCATCTTCCCGGACAGGTCCGATAGACTATGCTGAACTGCCAAAAGAAGTGTTTTGACGTCATCCCCGGGAGGTTGATTGACAATGATCCATGTCCGCTGATTCAGAGTCCATAGAAGTGGAGCGCGTCGCACCTTTCTTGGTGTCAAACGTCAATCTGGGCTGTTGGTTGTCAGGTTTCCACATGGTGTCACGACACACAACAGGACAGTGTGGAAAGAGTGTTGTGTTGTGGGATATCCAGCCTTCTCAATAAGTATACAAGGCCATCATGTGAAAAACAATATTGCCCAAGCAAATAGCAATGACCATTAGACCATTGAAGGATGTAGAGTTTATACCTGCCGGCGCATCAGCTGGAGTGAGACCCGACCGGGCTAGGACATGCGTCCAGATATAGGCAGCAGTCAAGTCGGCGGACCTCCAGCGGAAAGTTCCCAGGAGTAAACTGCTTAATGGTGCTGGCAGCGTGTGGCAGCCATGTGAGAAAGCTTCAGGCCACAAGCGGACTCCCAATGATGGATCTGCAAAGGCAATACTGAAGTAGGGAATTATTTAGTACCATGTGTGAGGTCCCCCCTGTTTAAGTGTCAAGTAAGAGGAGGGGAGCAGTAACTAAGCGCACCAGCACTTGAGGATCAGTTTCCTCTCGTCATGCGTAAAGCAGTAGAGTGTAGCATACAGGTAATTTCGCACTCCAGGGCCCAACGGCATATCAACAAGTTGTTCATGCAGGCCTCGGGTGATTCCTGGTGTATGGGCACAGCGCGATCCAGGCAGTGCAGGGTGTAACACCTCCGTGCATGGGATGGAGGTCGCGTAGAATTGCCGGCACAAGTATTATAGGTGGGCTTAGGCCGTGTGGGTCACATTTGAGGTCCTGGCAGATTCCAGAAAACCAGTGCTGCCTCACCAAAGGAAACGTGCCTTGCGGGTTATCTGTGCAGAGGTGGATGTTCGCCGTAGGGCCTCCCCAGCTTGGCTATTGTCTGCACACCGGCCGTTAGGGACTCCACAAGGTATAAATTCAGTGCCGATCGGAGGTAGTGGGGAAATTCAAAAGTTCCAGCCGGTATACGCAGCCCATGTGGGGTCTGTGCAGGGGCATAATCAGGAGCCGCACACAACCCCCAGCAGCATGGCTTCCACGAGACGGGTGACTCTGACTAGTCAGATGTGCCCAGTCGCTGCGCCACCAGAGGGGGGAGGCCTGGGAAAATGTTTCAGTCTATGCCGCCTCTGCCGATCCAGGATCCCCATAGCAGGCACTTGGCTCACCTCAGTATTTGCTAGTCTCAAGAGTAGCAGGCAGTAAGCAAGGCAGGAAGAATAACAGCACCTCGTGGAGAGCCCCCAAATCAATCTCGGGTTGCCGCAGGCCCAGAACCGCGTGGAGACCAGGGAGCTATCGTAGAGGCGGCAGCCGATCCGGGCTGCAGCCCAATCGCCCGCCCTCATCAAAAGCACTTCTGCCGGAGCAAAGCCGTTCACCCAGAAGCCACACATTTTCACCCAGCGTGGCAGGAGGGTCTGATGTATATGCAGGTTACATCAGCAGGCAAAGATTACCGGTAAATACACAGATAATTAGCGGATTTCTTCACCGAGCCTCCGGAGCCTCACAGGTGTGCGGCCATCTTGGATGTGTGCCACCTAGCGCCCCCGTAACCGCTGAGACTTGAACTTCCTTATGCAGCCTTGAGGTCGGCCATAAGGTCACATTCCTTCTTATTTCACCACTGAAGAGCTCACTCCCTGTCCAGTTATATCTGGACTACTTTAATGTACAGACCTACAAACCTTTTGCATACCCAAAATCTCTGGGCTTCACACTAGATAAAAATCAGACTCTAAATGCACAAATAAACGTCATAGCAAAAATGCTCAGTTGCAACGTATCCTTCTTAAAGGGGTTAAGCTCTTCATAAAAGCACTGGACAACAGAACGGCAGTACACTAATTTTGCGACTAGACTACAACAAGGCCTTACTCGGAGATATACAAAGTTTTATCTAGCTCCTCTGAAGCCAACCCCATTCAATGCAGCTAGACTAGCCCAGAAGTAGAACACTTCAATAACACCACCCCAGTCCTTATTATTGTGACATTTTCTTCCACAGAAAATCAAAGCATATTTATAATGCCATGCATCATGAACAAACCATGCACTTTAGCACCTGCAAGATCTTTCACAGAAATGAACTATCTCAGGGTGCGAAAGTGTTCCTAGGGGAAGCCTTTCTCTATAAACGTCTGGATCCATGCTCCTGGAACCACCTTGAAACTCGAAACATGTATTCCAATCATTGTCACGACTATCCTCATATGCGGTATGTAAATCTACAAGTAAATAAATAAATAAAAGAAGTCACCAATATCTACACCCCTATGTAATTTAGGGATAGGGACCCCCATCTCAAGAATGTTGATTTAATGTTTGATGACTTGCCAGAGCGATAGTATGACAAGGATTCAAAATCTCACAAAAACACAAGCTCAGAGGAAAAATGTCAACTAGTCTAAAACCACTACGCTCAAAGGAAAAAAAAAAACTTCAAAACTAGAGAAGCTCCACCAATAGCAGGGGAGATGAAGCACCACTTCAACAGAGAAATCAAAAAGTGATGAGTTATAAAGTGGTGATAAAAATATATTTTAAAGTATATCTGAAATGAGTTATGGAATTTGGCCCATGAATCAAACTGTCATAAAAATAATACTCAATTAGTGTGACTGACATAATATTAGGTTCAAGCCAGCAAGTTTTCTTAAATGCGTACTAAAGACATAATTAAGAGAAGAGGGCGATGTACTTTCTGTATTTCTTGATTATATATCACTAAGCTCATAGGCTATTAACTACATGACGTAATTTATGAAGTAGAGCTTTTGTCTTATTGTTATGTGTCTTGTTTTGTGTGGGATAGTAGCAGAACACTGACAAGAATCTCCAGTAAAGATGTTTATTCACAAATAAAGCAATAAAACATCTTCATGTTTTTCTCAAGTAGAAAAACAATTTAAAATGCATCCAAGTAACCCTCATGATTTTCTTCAATTCATCTTTTTACATTATTTTTCATGATCTTTCAATATCTTACTAATCACTTTCACTCCCAAATCCTTCAGCAATTCTAATTTTTTCTTGTATTTAAAATGCATAGCAATTTACACAATACCCATACATCATGCATCCACACATGCCTAATGTTGAAGTTGATGTAGCATCTTTAAATCAGATCTTTGTATGTACATCAGATAGAAGGTACCTTATTATTACTGTGCCTATGTAAGAATTTCACTGCACGTGTCGTTGCTACATACAGTGAAATTATTTTTCAATTTTCTGCAGACTGAAATGAATACTTAACTCTGGTTAGCTTATCATGAATAATAGTTTTTTTATGTTCCAATTTGATGGCGTGCTATTTGATAAGTCTCTCCTGAGAACTCTATCGAAAGGAGAGCTCCAGATTGGCTATCCAAGGTGAGGATGCTTACAGATGGTTTATTTGGTTGCTTTTCCATCAAAATGAGCCACTGGAGGAGAGGAAACTCGGAAGGCCAAATTCGCATTTAAATTTGTACAAGATGCAAATAAAGAAGCCCTTCGTGTTTAAGGCTGTGCGTTTGTAACAGCAGACACTTGCTCATTAAAAGGGAATGATGTATGAAAGACCGCACACAATTCTAAATACCCCTCGGCTGTACCCTAATACAAGAGGGCAAAGTGAGGGGGATCGTGTAAAAATGTATATTGTTACACTACTATATAAAAAAGTTCTCTACGCTATCTGTTAATGTGTTCAATGGCGAAAAATAATTTCTTGACCATGAAAAAAAAGATCGTTGAGTAAGAAACGCGTTAGTGGTCTGTGTTCTGCACTACAAACATGGATATTTTAAGGTGCATTCCTGCATCTGCCCTACTATCTCTTTCTGCTCCCTACATGTCCCTCCTTTTCTGCACCTGCTATATTTCTAAAATAGATTTCATATTAGACAAAGAGAAAAACTGGGAAGGTGAGATAAAGATGCAACAAACATTAAAAAGAGTCAACTAATACATGGGAGGTCTGCCTCCTTGCAGAGAATCCAGAATACTCAAAACAGTTCAGCACATCTGTGCAAACCCAGGCACTGCTCTGGTGCAGGGGCATGCCCCATTCCCTGTGTGGCCCTCACTTTACATCCAGAGCATTCAAAGGTCTGATGATTTAGTGTCCAGCAGAAGCAGGAGATTCAGCATTAACAAATCAGAATCTTTTTCCTGCATCCTGATTGCCAACTATGAATAACCATTGGGGCAAATCAACCCGCAAAAGAAATATAATAAAATTAATAAAATGCAGTATAGGTCACCAAGGAAAATACCTAAGCTTATGATCTCTAGGCCGAAACTAGTATGATGCTGAGGGGATCTTTTAAGTGAGTAATGCTAACAGGGCCATGTGGGGTGGTATTGAAAGTTGCCTTACAGATATTTGGGGCCACTTCTGTAGACCATAACAAGTTCTACTTTAGCTCCTGTCGAACAACTGTCTCCTAAATGATCAGAACATCCAGCTCATTGGATTGATGACTAGAGGAAACGCTTAATTTTAGAAGGTGCTACACAAAACTTTGTCCTATCAAACATAAAAAAGAAAAACAAAGATCCGAGCATTACATTCTATTCAAGATCAAAGTGGATGGAAGTGAAAAGTACACGATTCATCAAGCCTGAAAGACACCCTTTCTGCAATGGAAGCACAAAGACTTGAAAACATGAAAAAATGCCCACAATTATGAGAAAATCTGGAATAACACAGAGATAATACGTGAGCACTGAACATCACATTCTCACTACAAAGTCCTTAGCAGTTCTGACGTGTAGGGAGTTTGAAGAGTGAAGATATATCTGGCTGACATAATAAGAGGAAGGATGTGTGGTGTGGTGACGAAGGACGTGGTGCCGTCCTTCGTCGCCAGTTGTCGTGTTTCTATAGTGGGCGCCAGACGAACACCAAACTCGGGACACAGGTTAGTTGCTCAATGCTTCTTTTATTTCTTTCCTTTGGCCGCTGGTTACATGCACGTCCGTCCCCATGCCCGTTCTGGTCAGCTCTGCCGTCCCTCCTGTCCCTAACCGGATGTGGTGTCCGGTGACCTGGTCACCTCCCTCATGACCCACAGGGTCCTAGTGTCCTCCTGTCCTGCCGCCCTATCTGTCGGGTCACGACATGTGGTAAGAGAACAGCAAAGTTTTGCACAAAGGCGTAGTTCCAAAATTGTGTTGGCGGCATGACAGGACCATGTTGAGGTTTCTATGATTAGGTTGCGATATTTGTTCTGGTCAGCTCTTGAGGGTGGGCCTTTACCAGGCAGTCAGACAGGGGTGTCAAAAGAAGTACTGTTTCTCCCTTTAAGGCATTAGCAGGGCTCTAAAAAACAGTATCTATTTTATGAAAAGGAGTGAAACATTTATTTTAAGTGCGTAATATGGGATTTGATAGGTAACCATACTGCGTTCTAAGCCTTAGATATGTGCAGGTCTCTTGGTGTTATTTATCTGTTGTGTTTGAGCTCAAACAGCAGTTTAAAACATACACTTTAGGTATTTAGACGGGCTGCAGGAGACAGACATCTCTGTCAACGAGTCAACACTAATGTGTGAAAATCCAAGAGGTAGGTCAGCTAGGTGAAAATCCTCAGAAAGACCAGTGCGTCTGATCTTGTGAAACACATGCAGATTAAAAGAAGCTAATTGTGTTACGGCTCCAGTTCCTCTCCACAGGTCTCAAGGAGCAACACCATGTATTTTATTGATAGAATATCTTTAGCGCTGGGTCTGGCTAAAGCAATTTCTCTGCACTGCAAGGAAGCACACCCAGTTGTTCGTGCCACTGCTGCTTTGGCAAGATGAGTGTGCGGACTGGTCTGGTTTAATGAAAACAAAAGCACTCGCATAACAGCATTAGAAAACAAGCATTTGCAATGCAATAGGTCTCGCATTCACACAAGTCTGAGCTATTGGCATTGTAAATGACAATGTCTTTTATTTATTTTTTGGGTTTTAAAACATAAATAAAAGGCATTTTCATTTACAATACTAATAGTTTAAACTCTCGCAAATGCGAGACACATTGCATTGCAATAAAAGGCCTTCTTGACCGTTTGTTAGATTGTAAATATCAGAGGAAGAGACCGGCCTGCGATGTCTTCAAAGTAGTGATAAATAGTGCAGTGAAGTAGATGTGTAAGTGTTGTAAATTGCACAGAAAAGTACACTGACACAATGTGTAAAGTGAGAGTTACATATGATCTAAGCTATAAACACTAACAAAGCGCTCCAACACCTTTCGCTCTGTGATTACACTGTCACGGCTCAGGAGGAAGAGCGGGGGGTAGCTATTTCCTGCCCTCTCCGTGATTTGAGTGTGCAGTGTGGCACTACTTAATGTCATTGCTATATTTGGCCTAATAAAAACACTCCAGCTGTAGTAGGGCCCTTCACCTCCTGGTGCAGGGCGGCTATGCTTTATGACAGGCATGGGAGGGAGGGAGGGATGGATGGTCTCGGCTGCAGCTCCAGCCTCGTAGAGTGCTCCTGCTATTACTAGTGAGCAAGAGTCGCTGAGGTGGTGGTATTGGTGGTGATGGTGGTACTGGTGGTGGTATTGGTGGTGGTATTGGTGGTGGTATTGGTGGTGGTGGTGGTATTGGTGATATTGGTGGTGGTGGTATTGGATTGGAGGTGGGTGTGTATTGGCGGTATTGATGGTGGTATTGGTGTCAGTATTGGAGGTGGTCGTATTGGTGGTGTCATTGGTGGTGGTGATTTTGATGGTGGTATTGGTGGTGGTATTGATGTTATTGGCAGTCGTAATTTGATATTGATGATGGTGGTATTATCGGTGTTAGTATTGGTGGTGGTGGTGGTATTGGTGGTGGTGTTATTGGTGGTGGTATTGGTGGTGGTATTGGTGTTGGTATTGGTGGTGGTCAGGTAGGTGGTGGTATTGGTGGTGGTGGTGGTATTGATGGTGGTGGTAGTATTCATGGTGGGGTTATTGGTGATGGCATTGGTGGTGGTTGTGGTCGTATTGGTGGTGGTATTGGTGGTGATGGTGGTACTGGTGGTGGTATTGGTGGTGGTGGTATTGGTGATATTGGTGGCGTTGGTATTGGTATTCGAGGTGGTGGTATTGGATTGAAGGTGGGGGTGTATTGGTTGCGGTGGTATTAGTGGTGGTATTAGTGGTGGTATTGGTGGTGGTGATTTTGATGGTGGTATTGGTGGTGGTGGTATTGATGTTAATGGCAGTCGTAATTTGATATTGGTGATGGTGGTATTATCGGTGTTGGTATTGGTGGTGGTATTGGTAGTGGTGTTATTGGTGGTGGTAGTGGTGGTGTTATTGGTGGTGGTATTGGTGGTGGTATTGGTGTTGGTATTGGTGGTGGTGGTCAGGTAGGTGGTGGTGGTATTGGTGGTGGTGGTGGTGGTATTGGTGGTGGTATTCATGGTGGGGTTATTGGTAGTGGTTGTGGTCGTAGTTATATTGGTGGTGGTATTGGTGGTGGTGGTGGTGGTATAGGTGGTGTTGTTAATAAAGCAGGCTTTTGAAAACAACCCATCAGGTGGCTTTAGTACAGATGACATGTAACACAGATATGCTGTTGTCAGCTTCAGCACATTAGCACAGGATTATGTGTTACTTGGAATTCACATGACTTAATTTGCAAATCATTTCTAAATCCATTTTACTGGGGGAGAGGTGGGTGTTGAAATAGACACAAGATAATACCAAGTTAAAGTGACTGAAACCAGGCCCCGGTGTTACGGGGCGGCCATGCTGATTAAAAAACCACAAGCGGTTTCAGCTGAAGCAGTGCATGTCCGGCCGGCAGTAAGAGAAACTTAGTAACGTAAATAGTGCTTACAGACTAAATAACAGGTACCGTGAAACAACCGAAGTAAAGGGGCCAGTCACCATGGGAGGGTTCAAATGAAGACAATGCCATACTAAGGAGGGACTAACAAGCCTATTAATGAATCTGAAGGCAGCATTTATGAAAGACAATTGCACAAGTCAATGAAAAATATGGTAGAAGAGTGGGCACGACTTCTCTCCCATACTCTTCTACAGCAGTCTCGCAGAGTGAGTAACGCATGTGCGCTGCCGCTAGGCTCGACCTAAACAGCCAAAACCAGTAATCAACCCACTTTTGAACTGTGAACACTGCACTGCTCACCAAGCGATTGGCAACTCTATTTGGATTAAGGACAAATTGTGTGGTATTTTTACCTCATTGGAAGTAATCAAAGAAAGATGCCGGATACTAGAGCTGGAGGGATGCGTAAACATTTTGATCTCTTTTGATTAGAGCAGTACTCTTCATTAGGATATGTTGCAGACACATGGTCTAAAAGTGAGCACTGCAAACATAATTGGATTAGAGAATGTGTTGGAGATGGCCCTCTCTGCAGGGTCACCCCAAACCTTTTACCCTTTACCTCCACTTTTTGCTGAATTCGTTTTTGTTGACCATAGGACTCTGTGTACTTTACCACTGCTAACCAGTGCTAAAGTGCTTGTGCTCTCACCATAAAACATGGTAGAATTGGCTTATACCCAATTGGTATATTTCATTTACTTATATGTCCCTATTAAATTAGCAGCACACGTGCTCAGGGCCTGAAAAATAAATGTTACTAGCAGGCCTGCAACATTGATTGTGCCACCCACTTTCATAGACCTTTAAACATGTCTCTGGTCTGCCATTACAGAGCCTGTGTGTGAAATTTTAAACTGCCATTTCGACCTGGCAAAATAAACCCTTTTGCAGGCTCAAATCATCCTTTTTAATACATTAAAGTGACCCATAGGGTTTCTCCTGGACAGACCGGAGATAAGGGAGCAATGTATTTGAAAAATTGGACATGTACTTTAAAATTTTACATGTCCTGGTAGTGAAAAACTCAAATTCGTTTTTCACTACTGCAAGACCTATGCCTCTCAGAGGATAACATTGGAGTTAAAGTATTACATAGTATACATTTCAATGGGAATAGATAACCTGTTCCTCTGCAATCACAATTTAAAATCATAGCTTTTGGTTTAGTCAGTTTTAAATTGCAATTCTGAAAATGACACTTTTAGAAAGTTGACATTTTCTTGCTTTAGCCATTTGAGGCCTGAGGCCTGTAGCCTGTCTTAGGTCACATAACTGGGTGCAACTAACAGACTTTGCAATTTCCCCGACAGTCACACAATAGTGGGATTAGGTATGCCTGAATGGACCATCTGCTGGCAGAATGGGGGGGCACAGCTTACCGCAGTTCCACTTGCAACTTAATAGGCTGTGTCCTGCCTCCACACAAAGATCTGTATGCCCCCTGCAGTTGGTCATAAGCCAGGGCAGGGAAGGTATGGCCTCTGTGCACCTCAAAGGCATTCCTCTATAAGCTTCTCCCAACTTTAAAAGCATAACTGTGTATAAAAGAAGGAGCTCAGACACCAGCGCTTCAGTATACTTCTGGTCCTGTGGATACTCTACCAGGAGGAAGGACTGTAGAGCTGCTACAAGGGCTGTTACTCTGCTGGACTGCTGCTCTTAAGGAACTGCTTCCCTGCTGTGCTGACCTGCTGCCTCTTTCTTTCCTGTGAAAGAAGAACTGGACCTGCAACTTCATCTTGTACTCCGGACCCCAGAGAGACTGAAATGGATAGCCTGCAGGCCACCTGGCCTCAGGGACATAAAACGCAACCCAAAAGCTCCTGGACCAGTCTTCAGTGAATCCCAGGACTTCTCAGGTCCTGGACACTTGTGGTTCAGGGGGCTCTTAAATAAAGCTTTTGTGCCCTTTGTGACTGTAAATAAGCCTGTTCGTCCCTGAACCGTGCCGCACGCACAGAAATTCAGCACGAATCAACATCAGCCCATCTCTTTGCACAGCAAGTATCGATCGCCCACAGAGGCCCCCCACCATGAAGTTTTAATCTGTCCATCTACAATGCCCGACATGTTCCTCGCACGATATGACCACCGCCCACAACGCCCTCCTTGCGACCCTCTCCAATGTGAAGAGGACTCTTGGCACACAACTTGAGAAGGTAAAACTTCAGCGAGCCTAATCTGGGACGGCATCCGTCCCATGTTCCATTGCGATTGGCATGAACTTTTGTCTTTGACACGTCAGCGCGACCAGAGAACTGCGGTTGGCACTTTCTGCTTTTAGGTGCTTCAATGCAGTTTATTCTTCATTACTACGGTGGGAAACAGGCGATGCGTCAATTCTTTCAGCTGCAGAGGAAGGTCTGTGTAAGTCTCAAAGGAGTGGTCTTGGACGTCAGAAACACGGTACGCTGGACTCAGGCTGCAGATGTTCTTCGGGACGCGAACAGGCACTGCATCAATTTCTTCAGCCGCATGTCAGCAGTGCATGGAAACTTCTCCGTCATGGCGGGGCTGCGTCAGGAAAACAGACATTGGAAGGTGCGATGCATAGATTTTGTAGTCTTTTGCAACAGGAACAACCTCCAAGGGCCCAGAACTGGAATTGGCACCACTTGGCAGGTCAGAACACCCAGCAGTGGAGTTCAGGGATGCTGCAGGTCTTTGATGGCCCGAGACATCCAACAGGAGGCAAGCACACACACAAGCTCTTGGAGAACCTTGGAAAAACAGGATTCAAAAGCACACTACAGTTCTTTCACTGCCCGCAGACAGAAGCAGCAACTGCAGGCCAACCCAGCAAAGCAACACACAGCAAAGGGGCAGTACTCCGTCTGACAGCTCTTCTTCTTGGCAGAGTCCTCAATCCAGAAGTGTTCTAAAGATATGGGGTTATAGGTCCAATTCTTATACCCCTTTTGACCTCTGAAGTAGGCATCCTTCAAAGGAAAGTCTTTGTTGTCCACAAGATCCTGCTGTGGCTTCAGATATACTAAAGGGGGTAGAGACAGCATTGTGGGAGGCCAGGCACAGCCCTATTCAGGTGTCAGTACCAACTCCTCTCACCACTCTGGCTCAGGAAGGCCCATCAGCCTGGTGATGGACCATCAGGATATGCAGGGCACACCACAGCTACCTTTGTGTTACTGTCTAGAGTGAATGTACAAACAACCCAGCTGTCAGTCTAAACCAGATGCGGATTCCACAAGCAGGCAGAACCACAGAATGGTAAAGCAAGAAAATGCCCACTTTCAAAAGTGGCATTTTCAAACACACAATTTAAAAACCACCTTTCCTTAAATATGTGTTTTCAAATCCTGAGTTCAGAGAGCCCAAACTCCAAATCTCTACCTCTTACCAATTGAAAGGTACACATGTAAAATATTACAAGGCATCTCCAATGATAAACTATTGGAGAGCTAGTACTTCCAATAGTGTAAAACAAAATAGGCAGTATTTCACTATCAGGACATATAAAACACACCAAATACATGTCCTACCATTCATATACACTGCACCTTGCCCATAAGGGTACCCTGGGCCTACCTTAGGGGTGCTAAACATGTAGTAAAAGGGAAGGTTTTGGCCTGGCAAGTGGGTGCACTTGCCAGATTGACATGGCAGTTGAAAACCTTAATCACAGACACTGCAATGGCAGGAGTGAGGCAGGTTTACTGGGCTATCCATGTTGGTGGCACAACCAGTGCTGCAGGCCTACTAGTAGCATTTGATTTACAGGCCCTGGGCACACACTGTGCATTTTACTAAGGACTTATCAGTTAATCAAATATGCCAATCATAGATAACCAATCCTAATCACAATTTACACAGGGAACACTTGCACTTTAGCACTGATCACTGATTGTGTAGCTCTGAGCAGGCCACTTAGAAGAAATGCTACCTGTTAACTGTTTGCAGACACTTTTATCAAGGACAGCTGTATTAGATACATCAGCACCAAATCATTGGGCTCAATGAAATAAATGTAAGCACTCTTGCAGTTTTTGCTTTCACTGGGGTAACACAAATTTGTGAAAACAATCAAATAAAATATCTTAAAGTAAGAGGAAGAAGGAATCAGAATTAAATAAGATGCTTTCAGAATTGTAATATAGGACTTACAAGGCTCAGAAGATAAAGTCTATTTTTTCTTGTTAGACAGTGGCATAATTTCTTTAAATATGGAAAATGGTGTTTCAAGGGAAATGAACATTTAATACAACTAAGAATCAAACAAGTAGTGGGATATTATTGACCAATGAAGCCAAGGTTGCATTTGTGTGGATTAGCTGCTACGAGTTTCTTATTAGCAAGCTGGCGCCGTTAAAAGCTAGATTGCTATTGTGTAGGCTGCCTGAACTGTGTGCAAGAGAAAAACACATAGTGAATGTCTTAAACTGCCTAACGCAGAAGAAATGCAAACTCTTGACAGCACAATGAGCTGCAGACCGCACCAAAAGGGGGCAAACACATACGCGGTGAAGTGTAGATTTAAGGGGCTCATGCACAACATTGCTTACTGGCTTTTGAATGTATTAAAAATGTTTCTAATTGTCAATTTTAAAACAAGTACATTTTATATAATGCAAACTAGCTATGCCATTTGAACAATTGTTAATATATATATATATATATATATATATATATATATATATATATATATATATATCCTAAGTTCCGTTCCTCACAAGCACATGCAGCTTCCTCTGCCAGCAAGTAGACACCGGACACGGACCTCGAGGTACTTTACAAATTTATTGCGCAGAAAGAGTCACAGACGTTTTGGCTCAGCGGAGCCTTGATCACATGACAGCGATTATAATGCAAGGTACACCTTTTAAAGTGCTAGTGTGTGATTTAACTGAAATCACCTGTGCAAATACGTGAATAAACATAAAAGACATACTAGGTAGGGCACCCAACAGTCTTAATACGGTACTTTCAATAGATGTAAAATACATTTAAAGAATAACATGTGAAATACATTAAATTGCTGTTCTCAATGCTAATCAGAATCCGTAACCTCTATACAATGGAGAATACATTTAAAGAATAACATGTATACTGCAATAAATTGTTGTTTTCAATGCTGATAGGAATCCAAAACTCGTTCATCTAACAGTTATTGTAAAATACCATGGACAGTAAAAACAGATAAATAGTATAAAAGGACCTTATTGTTAAAAACATATATCATTTGTCTACCACTTAACTATATACATCAGCGACATTGCCTGTGGACCTAAAAAAATGCAGAATAATATAAAGTGCTATGTGCCAACATTATAAAGTGCAAATTCGTGCTAAAGTGCATCATCCTAACAAATGTGCAAATCTAGCAAAACTGTGCAAATATGCATATTTTACAATTCCTAGGCCCTACTTGGATATTTTTTAAAAAAATTGGTTTTTTAACTTCATCTGGTGTAAAAAGTGGTAAGGATTTCAAAAAGGTTCTTAACCGAATACCGTCTCTAATATAGCCATAAATATTACATTGTCATGCTGTTAATAATGGATTCCTAAGTCACATTTCGATTCAATCCTATTTGTATATAACTTGTAACTTTCTTCATTATGTGGGTGCCATTGTTAGTATGTCTAAAAATATAAGTGTAAGGAAGTGAGTAAAAGTAAACCGGGTCTTGAAGACCCAAAAACCCAGCCCTAAATAAAAAACAATAAAGTATCCAATGTTAGGATCCCCGTAGTGTATTTCATTATATTGGTTCCTAACCTGGTTAAAATTGTGCACAGTGATAAAAGTTTAATTGATCTAAATAAATAATTTTCCTATAGCAGCAATTCCTTCAGTATTAGTTGGTGTGTGCTCGCAGCCCCCACGAGGTCTGTCACAACAATCACCCAGCCGGATGATCGCCCTGGACATTACCCACGTGGGGGAGAGCACACCACCAAAAAATTATTTTCTAATTTAGAGCAAGCAAGTGTGGAGATCCTCTGTCACATTAAGCCCAAAGGGCGCCTTAGTATTCAGCAGAAGAATATACTTTGTTTCAAGCTTCCTGAGCCTGGTTTCCCTGTCTCCACCCCGTCTGTTGTTAATGACCGAATCGATAACCCAATATTTGAGACCCTTGTTGTTACTTTGATGCTGATCTCTGAAGTGACGCGCCACTGGATAAGTGCTGTCCTCATTCGTTATTGCTCGCAAATGCTGTAATATGCGTTTATGGACAGCATTCCTCGTGCTGCCCACGTATTGTAATCCACATGGGCAGCATAGGACGTAAATGGCGTATTCTGTCTTACATGTTAAGACTTGGGTTATCACATGGTTTTTTCCAGTGAATCCATCTTTGAATGTTTTCATGTTAATGCCATGTGTACATGCCTTGCAGACCTTACAGTTATAGAAGCCTTTGTTTTTTTGCCACCACTCTGTTTTAGCAAAGGGATCAGGATTAGTTTTAACAATATGATCCCTTAAAGAGGGGGCCCTGCTAAAGGTTAATGAAATTTGTTTAGGCAAAGTACTGCCTATCACATTGTCTTTAAGCACTGTAGGCCAGTGTTTGTTCACTATTCTTCTGATTTGTCGATGTTGATTAGTGAACCCCGTTATTAACCTAAAGCACTCAGGCTCTATCTTTTCAGGTATAACTGTGTCTTGTACCATGTCTGGCTCCCTATCTACTTTCCTGATTAGGAGCTCCTCTCTGCTCATCTTCATGGATTTCTGGATCGCTTGATCAATCACTTTTCTGGAGTAGCAGCAGCAAAGGGGCAGTACTCTGTCTGACAGCTCTTCTTCTTGGCAGAGTCCTCAATCCAGAAGTGTTCTAAAGATATGGGGTTATAGGTCCAATTCTTATACCCCTTTTGACCTCTGAAGTAGGCATCCTTCAAAGGAAAGTCTTTGTTGTCCACAAGATCCTGCTGTGGCTTCAGATATACTAAAGGGGGTAGAGACAGCATTGTGGGAGGCCAGGCACAGCCCTATTCAGGTGTCAGTACCAACTCCTCTCACCACTCTAGCTCAGGAAGGCCCATCAGCCTGGTGATGGACCATCAGGATATGCAGGGCACACCACAGCTACCTTTGTGTTACTGTCTAGAGTGAATGTACAAACAACCCAGCTGTCAGTCTAAACCAGATGCGGATTCCACAAGCAGGCAGAACCACAGAATGGTAAAGCAAGAAAATGCCCACTTTCAAAAGTGGCATTTTCAAACACACAATTTAAAAACCACCTTTCCTTAAATATGTGTTTTCAAATCCTGAGTTCAGAGAGCCCAAACTCCAAATCTCTACCTCTTACCAATTGAAAGGTACACATGTAAAATATTACAAGGCATCTCCAATGATAAACTATTGGAGAGCTAGTACTTCCAATAGTGTAAAACAAAATAGGCAGTATTTCACTATCAGGACATATAAAACACACCAAATACATGTCCTACCATTCATATACACTGCACCTTGCCCATAAGGGTACCCTGGGCCTACCTTAGGGGTGCTAAACATGTAGTAAAAGGGAAGGTTTTGGCCTGGCAAGTGGGTGCACTTGCCAGATTGACATGGCAGTTGAAAACTTTAATCACAGACACTGCAATGGCAGGAGTGAGGCAGGTTTACTGGGCTATCCATGTTGGTGGCACAACCAGTGCTGCAGGCCTACTAGTAGCATTTGATTTACAGGCCCTGGGCACACACGGTGCATTTTACTAAGGACTTACCAGTTAATCAAATATGCCAATCATAGATAACCAATCCTAATCACAATTTACACAGGGAACACTTGCACTTTAGCACTGATCACTGATTGTGTAGCTCTGAGCAGGCCACTTAGAAGAAATGCTACCTGTTAACCGTTTGCAGACACTTTTATCAAGGACAGCTGTATTAGATACATCAGCACCAAATCATTGGGCTCAATGAAATAAATGTAAGCACTCTTGCAGTTTTTGCTTTCACTGGGGTAACACAAATTTGTGAAAACAATCAAATAAAATATCTTAAAGTAAGAGGAAGAAGGAATCAGAATTGAATAAGATGCTTTCAGAATTGTAATATAGGACTTACAAGGCTCAGAAGATAAAGTCTATTTTTTCTTGTTAGACAGTGGCATAATTTCTTTAAATATGGAAAATGGTGTTTCAAGGGAAATGAACATTTAATACAACTAAGAATCAAACAAGTAGTGGGATATTATTGACCAATGAAGCCAAGGTTGCATTTGTGTGGATTAGCTGCTACGAGTTTCTTATTAGCAATCTGGCGCAGTTAAAAGCTAGATTGCTATTGTGTAGGCTGCCTGAACTGTGTGCAAGAGAAAAACACATAGTGAATGTCTTAAACTGCCTAACGCAGAAGAAATGCAATCTCTTGACAGCACAATGAGCTGCAGACCGCACCAAAAGGGGGCAAACACATACGTGGTGAAGTGTAGATTTAAGGGGCTCATGCACAACATTGCTTACTGGCTTTTGAATGTATTAAAAATGTTTCTAATTGTCAATTTTAAAACAAGTACATTTTATATAATGCAAACTAGCTATGCCATTTGAACAATTGTTAATATATATATATATATATATATATATATATATATATATATATATATATATATATATATATATATATATATATATATATATATTGCAACGCTCCAGGTTCTTGCCGCAACACCAGCGCACTCGGTAGCGGGTGCTGGTCAAGCGACAGCAAGCTCGCGTAAATATAGACGCTCCAGAAAGAAAAAAAAAACCACCCAAAAAGAGGAGCAGGCGCCTACAATCGACCCAAGAGAAACCCCAAAGTACAAATAATGCCCACTCAAATGGATACAAATACTGAAAAATTGACAATTATCAATTTGACATTCAAAACGCTGACTAAAGCTGAAAAATCAGTTTTACAATTGGGATTGACCTTTTGTCCCATGAGTAACTTTAAATTTGTCCTGACCCGAATAGATGTTTTCAAACTTGTGAGGAAAATCAAACTTTTTAAGTACTTCAAAATGAAGGGGATGGAATCAGGAAATGCTACTGTTCACCCACCCCAGTCGCTCACAACAGGCCTAATGAATGATCAAGAATTGGAGCTACTTGCGACACTAGAGGATCTGAATATGGAAGGAGCCATCATGAGTACTAGCAACTCGGCGACTGCAGATACTGTGACCAGCTCTGCTATCCATTAAGTTAGAGAGGCTAGCTCTTTCAGACCAGTGTCCAAATTTTTACCTCAGACACTTACTGACACGATCGAAGTCTTCCATGAGAAAGTAATGTTGGACCTTCCTGAATTTAGAGAAAATGGCAGAAGTAACAACACATCGACATGGAACCTCACATATGCACAAAGGAAAGCTGTAAGATCTCGAATTTGATGAGAACACAGTAATTAAACCCTCAGATAAGGGTAGGAATGTAGTGCTGCAGACACGCACTAACTATTGTAAGGAGGCTCTTCTTCAACTAAGTAATCGTGACAATTATTCACCGATAACTATGGGGGAATATATGGAGAGCATCACACAATGTGAGACACTGATACTGAAATGGTACACAAAAGGAATGCTTTCTATTGAAGAGTACAGATTCCTACAGGTATCCCACCCAAGACGACCCACCTTTTATCACCTGCCTAAGGTGCATAAGGACACGGAAAAACCGCCGGGACGACCTATCATTTCCTCTATTGGTGGCCTCCTGGAAAATATGTCCAGATTTATTGATTTCTACATATTCCCTTTTGTACTGGAGTTACCCTCCTATACGAGAGACACAAAGGACTTCCTGAGGTACATAGAAGGAAGCCCATGGGAATCAGACTTCCTGATGATCACGCTTGATATAGCAAGACTATACACTAGCTTTGCCCATGAGGAAGGGATTGATGCTATCCGACAGTTTCTCAAACAACGTCCATTGAGATTTGCTGAACACAGCGAAATGCTTATTGATTTTTGGCAGTTTTGCCTGTTAATAACATCTTTATTTTTCAGGATCAGATCTATAGACAGAAACCGGGGACGGCCATGTGAGCCTGCTTCGCCCCCAGCTACGCGAACCTTTTCGTTGGCTGGTGAGAGAAGCAGGCAGGCAGCATGGGCGGACTCATGTGATCATTGGGTTGATAAAACCATTATTTGGAGACCGTACATGTCTGGCGAGGCAGCAAATTGTCAGCCACGGAATATATAGAGCATTTGAACAGCAGCAATCTGAATCTAAGGTTTACCAGAAATATAAGCACAACAGAGGTCACCTATTTTGACTTGAGGGTTTTTGTGGCAGATGACAGGATGCAAACAGCACTATTCAGGAAACCCACGGTGGGAAACTCCGTGCTTCATGCACGGAGTAGTCACCCCGCTAATTTGAAGAACAGCATCCTGTACGGGGAACTATTGCGTATAAAACGCAACAGTACTAGACCAGAGAACTTCCAGGAGGCAGCTGCGGAAATTATAACCAGGTTTTCGTGAGCGAGGCTACCAAGAAAAGGTATTGAGGGAGGCGTGGAAGAAAACAGAATCCAAGACTAGAACACAACTGCTAACAGACGCCCCCAAACAAAGATCCACCAATGCCAAAAACTTTAGACTTATCACTAACTACTCTAATGGAGCAAAGAGTCTGAAGAAAATAATCCAGTCGAATTGGAGTATCTTGAAATCAGATGCAGTTATTGGCCGAGACATTCCGCCTCACCCCTCCCTGACTTTCCGCAAGACCAAGGGCCAGATGTAGGTAAATCTATTTTACCGACTCATAAATACCGAATTTTACCGATTCGGTATTTATGAATCGGTAAAATAGAAGTACTGAGATGTAGGTAGATCCAGATGTGCATTTACCGAATCGGTAATATTCGGTATTTACCGATTCGGTAAATACCGACCGGTAATGCCCATTCATTCCTATGGCCTTTGAAGCCCAAAGGAATGAATGGGCATTACTGATTCGGTATTTACCGAATCGGTAAATACCGAATTTCACAAGGGTGCAGGGGGTGTCACTTTGACACCCTCTAGCACCCCCAAAACAGGTTCGGGTGCCATGTGGCAGGCATACATGCCCTAAGGGCAGGTCTGCCTGTCATATGGCACAGGTGTGCATGCACACATGTGCATGCACACCGGAATCGGTATTTTACCATCAAATTGAATTTGATGGTAAAATACCGATTCGGTAAGGCTTGTGGGACTCAGAAGTGTCCCACCTACATATCAAATTTACCGAATCGGTAAAAATACCGAATCGGTATTTTACAGAATCGGTAAATTTACCGATCGGTAAATTTACAGATTCTGTAAAAATATGCCCCCTACATCTCAAATTCCATTTACCGGTCGGTAACGGCCGAATTCGGCCGTTACCGACCGGTAAAAGCCTACCTACATCTGGCCCCAGATCCCTTAGGGATCACTTGGTCAAAAGCCATCTGCCAACGATCCATAAAGGCATACAGGGACTATCGGGCTTTTATGCGTGCAGTAAATGCAAGGCATGTGCAGATAGTAAGAAAACTACATCGTACGTAATCCCTCGCCGTAAAGATCCTGTGAAAATTTCAAAAGATTCATGAATTGCAATACACCCTTTTCAGTCTACTGCCTGAGCTGCCCAGGTGGCCTTAGGTATGTGGGCAGCACCATAAATGCGGCCCAAATACGAATACTAGTACATTGGAGGGCCATCCAGAACAATGACAGTAATTACCCAGTAGCACGACATTTCCAGTTGCACCACAATAGTAACCGAAAATTGTTAAGGTATTGTTGCTTAAACCATGTGGCTCAAGACTCGGGAGGCGGTGACAGGGAAAGACGTCTCAGTAGATTAGAGTCTTGTTACATTATAGATCTAGCCACCAAAGCCCCTTCAGGAGTGAATATGGGGGAAGAACTTAGGGTTCACTTGTAAATATGTATATAGCATCACTTTTAGGTTTGGAGTGGAGGACTATGGGCGAGCCAACTTTGTTTCTCTCCACACTGCTGTCATGTTAGCGTTTGGGAGGCTCTGACACGTGGGCTTGTTAGTAATTGAAAAATAATTTTTACAATGGACTCATGCCCCTCCAGGGCTATATTTCTGCATTGTTGGTCTTGTATGTTTCTAGAGACACAGAATCACACATGAGTTCTTGCAATACTAAGGTTGGGATAATATTTACTTCCTTTTCAATTGTTATGCATAACGCTTTGGCCCAGTGGACCTCATCATGCATTATGACGATCTGTTTAATCCATGTATTAGGGTTATTTAAAACTGATTTTACCAGTACCTAGGCAGTGATGAATTTAACTGTCTAATCATCTATCGGTGCATAAACAGTTCGTACAGTTTAAATTTATTTTCATTGTAGAGAATTGATTTCGTGTTGATTTAGTTATGTAAATAATACTTTATTGACTATTGGCAAAGAACAACGCTATGCCTGACACTAAGATGGCACCCTGCCAAGACACCACCCATGTGACCTGATGATGATTGTATGTTTATTTAAATGAGGTTGGTTATGGCGGCCGCTTCACATTGATGAAGGCGTACCGCTGAAACGCGTTTGTGTTTATTTTGTGACAAATAAATCCAAAGGAGGATTTACCGCCCCCCAACCCCCTCCCCCGGGTGTGCTGGTTTTCTTTCTGGAATTAAGAACATTAATATTGATTGACTTTGAATTTTTCAGTTTTTTTATCAATATTTACCTTTTGTATTGGATTTTTTATGGTAACAATATTATCTGGTTTTAAAACATATTTATGTTTTATTTGCTAGTATTTACGATTTTCCATGTATACTTTTGATTTGGATCCAGGATATTCATATGACAATATGTAGTATGACTTCTGTTTTTACTTGCCGAGAAACCTAGCCTGACCAGGAAGTGTTACTATTTAAACTGAGCACTACGTCCGGGGTGTCATGTGATCAAGGCTGCTGCCCAGCAGCCGAAACGGGTCATGCTGGCTAAATTGCAAATAAAGATTATGCACTACAAAACGTCATTGTCTGGAGCACGCGGTTTGAAGGTCTGTACCTGATTTTGGACACGGAGGTTCCGAGTTTTCAGGACTGTTGATATATATATATATATATATATATGGAGAAGTGTGGTCACTGGTTAGAGCGGCAGACTCTGATGCAGAGGTCTGGCCCGGACCAGGGTTCAATTCCTTTCGCGGCAGGGTCTTGGGCTCAATGTCCTCGGACCCGATAATTCTCTCGCCTCGGTGCCTACTCTAATCATGGGTCCCACTCTGCAGCTCTGGGCAATAGCTGGCTTAATCTCCACACCGGCCCTACCGCTAGGATGCCTGGCTTCATCTTGGGGTGCCCAGGAGTGGGCACCTCACAGGAACAGACCAGGACGGGTTCCTCAGTTGCTAAGCGCGGGGATACACTGGCTAGTGTAACCAGGCGCTTTATAAGCTCAGTATTATTATTATAAATATCTACAACAAAGGTTAGCCCGAATGAGGGAAGCCGACAGGTGAGTATAAAATGCTCGGTTTTATTTCGTGGCAGCTTGACCAAATACCGGAGCATGAAAGTTCATCAGGAATAAACCACACCAGACGAGTTTCAGAAACCGGAGTTCCCTTCTTCAGTTATGAAACAGCACTAGGAAACAATGAAAAGGAAATTACGACTGAATTATGTGTATATATTCCTTTCCTAGTGCCGTCACAACTGAAGCGAAATATCACATGAATTTTGTTTGCACATTTTGTTTTCCTTTTTGCACAAGCACTTTACACTTTGTTTGTTTTGCACAATTCTAGAAAACACACCACAAGATGGCTGCTATATATATTTTTTAAATGAAGCATTGCAGAAGTCAGTCTTTTATGTCTAGGAATTTTCATGACGTAGTGTGGTTTTAAATGGCTGTGTTTGCACTAACAGACTGACATCGACAAATCCGTGAGGCGAAACGCGTCTGTCAGGGGGGGGGGGGGGGGGGGTATTCCGTGCACCAATAAAGCATTTTTGCTTGGGACTCTTTGAGTGTGCCTTTCCTCTTTTCAAACCGAATGAGGGTCTGACGTTGAAGGAATCTACAAGCGTCTCACCACCGCTGGATTGTGCACCCGGGAAAAACGGAGCGGCGGCGGTGAAGGTCCGGTTTTTTAAATCAATATGGCCGCCAGCCCGGAGGATCATAAATAGAGAAAAACGCCCTGATAACTTTCAGCGTAACAAAGAGCAAGCAATTTAATTTGAAGAAAGCGGATTGCTGTGAAGGACGTGCGCACATGACAGCCGAGATGGGAAAGTGAAACAATTTCCGTGAGGAAACTGCAACGCCGACCTACCGGTGAGTGAGCGCCGCCCGTATTGACAGAACTGCTTACTAAGGCTCCGATCCTCTATCCCGGGAAGGAGAAGTGAACGGTGGAGGGGGCCCCCCCGCATGACTGCATCTGCATGTGCAGTACGCTTGTACAAAAGCTATTATGTCCAGCATAAGTGAGAGAGAGGAGGCAGCAACAGACATCTTTAAATCAGGGTCTGGGAATAGACAGTTGGAATCTGTGACTGAGGCAACTGCAGAAACTCCCCCGAACAATCTAATGATATTATTCCAGTTGCTTGAAAAGGCCCATGAGAGGGAGCTTAGAAAGTGGTGGGAGGCCACTTCTCTGCAACGATATGTTGACTGCGATCGGATTCCGAGAGGACTTAGAATTTTTACGGTGCCCGCATACGAGAACCCAGACCCCCAGCTCCTTAAGGACCGGGCAGCATATACTGCGGAGTCGGCCAAGGGTATGGTAAAAATGCTGATCCACTATGCATGGAGTAATCATGAAAAATCTCTCTTGGAAACAAAAAGACTAGAAGACTTGATTAGCAAAGAACAAGATACAAAACATGCGGATGATTTGAAAACCGCAATGTTAAAACGTCTCAAGGATTATGAACTAACGATAAGACGTAGAAAACAAACAAAATTCCAACGTGATGAGCAAGACTATAAGTCAGGCCGAATTCTGACCGTTGCCCGCAAATACGATGGTGCAAGAAAAAAACTGAATAAAAGTGGAGCCACAGCGAGTAGAGGTCGAGACACGTCAGAATCTGAGGCGGAAGCATCCGAAGGTGAACAAACTGGTAGCAAAGCAGGAACAAGTGGGACAAGTGGAGAAACGACAACGGAACCGCCATTTTTTCACGAATACCAGCTAATCAGGGAAGCACGGCAAAGGCCGGTACCAAGAACACACCCCTACCGCAACAACAATCGAAAAACGTAAAAAGAGGTAAACAAGGAGGGGGAGAAAAAGTGGCAGAAGAAGCGCCCACCCCGAGAATTACCAGAAGCAGGGGGAGAAGGGGCAAATGGTGAGCCAGATGTCGGCCAAAACAGTTGTAAATCTTTCGAATAGAACTCTGACTGATGACAAACTGAGAGTTTTTCAACTGGGACCGAGTTTCTGCCCTACCTCAGGATATGACTATGCTGAAGTCCGGACAGATTTTAAATACATTAGAAAATTTAAATTTCAAAAAATATTTCTAACAAATCCAAGAAAGGAGACAACAAGACTAATCAATGAGGATGATCCTAATGAAATCGAGGAACTAACAGAAAATTACTTTCGAGCCCTGACAACAATGCAATCATTGGAATCCATGAGTGCTGGTGAAAGTGAAGTAAGCAACACTCAAGAGTATCTCGAACAAGCTGGAATCACCCAGGCTAGTGGACAAAGCAAATTCAAGAAAAAATCAAGAACTATACCGCACACTGCGTTTGACACCATTGATGTATTTAACTATGCAATATCAGATCTTAAAGATTAGCGAAAAGATCTAGTGCAGGAATCCAGCACTACATTATGCCACGAAAATATTGGGACGCTATCAAATCTTTAAAAGACGACAAAAATATTGAAATAAAACCATCTGATAATGGCGGTAATATGGTCATATTGAACAAACAACACTACTACAGGGAGGCCATGCGACAGTTGGAAGATGAGGAATGCTACACTCCTATCCATCGGAAGGAATATGTAACATGTATAGAACGATATCACCAACTATTAGGGAATTGGAGAGATGACGGCATGCTGAATCAGGACGAATATCTGTTCCTTCATTGCGACACACCAACCCTACCCACGCTCTATCACCTTCCAAAAATTCACAAACATTACACCAAACCCCCTGGAAGACCAATTGTGGCCTCAATCAATAGCCTGTTAGAAAACACCGCTATCTATATAGACTCCTTCCTGGCTCCAATAGTGAAGGATTTGGCATCCTATATACAGGACACTCAAGATTTCCTAAGGCTAATTGAAGGCGTCATCTGGGAAGAGGACATGCTTTTGATAACTTTGGACATTACCAGCCTATATACCTGCATCCTTCACGCAGATGGACTGACAGCAGTCAAATGGTTTCTGGGCAAAAGGCACCCCAAATTTATGAAACACAATGCCATGTTACTAAATATGATCTCTTACTGCTTACATAACATTTTCACCTTTGCAGGTCAGCTGTACCAACAAAAACGGGGTACGGCGATGGGTACGTGTTTCGCCCCCAGCTACGCGAATGTATTCGTCGGCTGGTGGGAGAAGCACGTAGACTGGGGGGAGGAGAACGACCTATGGTTGGACAAGATTATACTATGGTCACGGTATATCGATGACCTTTTTATTGTCTGGCGCGGTACTCGTTCCTCGGCTGAGGAATATACTGCTGCCCTAAACAATAATAATCTGAATCTGATATTCACAGGAATGATTAGTGACAACACAGTGAATTATCTCGACCTAGAGGTCTACATAGAAAATAACACACTGTTAACAGGCCTTTTTAGGAAGCCGACGGCAGGAAACGCTGTTCTCCACGCAGGAAGCCACCACCCTAAGAGCTTAATTAAAAGCATACCCTACGGGGAACTCTTGCGCCTTAAGCGCAATTGTACCACAGATGCTAGCTTTAATATAGCTAAAGATGAAGCACTACAACGCTTCAGAGAAAGAGGGTATACTAGGGGAGACCTAAAACTGGCAGAAACCAAGGTGCAGAAAACTGAGAGAAAAAGCCTTCTGGCAGCTAAAAACAAGAACATAGACCTCAGCGGAACACCTGCATGTATGATCACTAAGTACAATGAGAGATCGGTCAATATTGTACAAATCTTCAAAAAGAACTGGCACATCCTCTTGACAGACAGAGTGTTAAAACATTATCTTCCAGACCGCCCTCCTATTACTTACAAGAGATGCCCCTCTATTGGGGATCAGCTAATCCACAGCCATTTTCACCAGTCTGGAACAGTAAAAAACAGATTGGGAATAAATGGCTTCTTCCCTTGTAAGAACGTCAAAGCGTGCAAATTTAGCAATAAAAAGACAACCTTTGAAGGCAGGCCTGTCCGTGCCATCAAACAGTTCCTTAATTGTAATTCTGACTTCACAATATACTGCCTGTCCTGCCCCTGTAGAAAACGATACATTGGCAGCACGATTAATCCAACCAAAAAGCGTATATTAGAACATATGCGCGCAATTACGAACAAAGATGCTGCCTACCCCGTTGCTCGTCATTTTGAAACACACCACCAGAGCAACAGGGATCTATTGCAATTTTATTGCATAGACAGAGTAGAAAAACATGAGAGGGGTGGAGACAGGGCCAGAAAATTGAGGGCCTTGGAGTCCCGTTACATCATTGATCTACAAAGTAGGAGCCCAGTGGGACTCAATAATGACGAAGAATTGTCGACTCACTTAGAATAAGAACTGTTTTTGACCAAGTATCTGTAACGAAACCTTCAGGAAAGATTCTAAGAAAACTCCCTCTCTTTCTCTTTTCTTTTTCATTTTCTTTTCTTTCTTTCTTCCTCTTTTCTTCTTTCACTTTTTACTTTCCTCCTCTCTCCTCCCTCTTAAATCTACTATATGAACCTTCTTCTAGGGGAGTAGCAATTGGAAGCTGGACTAAGCAATCGCCCATTCAGGGCACAATTATAAAAAAGCACTAGGAAACAATGAAATGGAAATTACGACTGATTTATGTGTATATATTCCTTTCCTAGTGCCGTCACAACTGTAGCGAAATATCACATGAATTTTGTTTGCACATTTTGTTTTCCTTTTTGCACAAGCACTTTACACTTTGTTTGTTTTGCACAATTCTAGAAAACACATCACAAGATGGCTGCTATATATATTTCTAAATGAAGCATTGCAGAAGTCCGTCTTTTATGTCTAGGAATATTCATGACGTAGTGTGGTTTTAAATGACTATGTGTTTGCACTAACAGACTGACATCGACAAAGCCGTGAGGCGAAACGCGTCTGTCAGGGGGGGTCCTTGCACCAATAAAGCATTTTTGCTTGGGACTCTTCGAGTGTGTCTTTCCTCTTTTCAAACCGAATGAGGGTCTGACGTTGAAGGAATATATATACATATATATATATATATACATATACATATATATATATATATATATATATATATATATATATATATATATATATATATTCCTTTTTTTGGGCTGTGGTTAAATATATTCATTATTCGATCAGAGAAAGACAGCTATTTCAAGAAATAAACATTTTTGATCTGGTTTAAATGTTTAGAAATACTGTTGTATTTGCAGTTGCATCAAGATGTCTAAATGTTTCTGACGGTAGGCATTTTCCTAGAAATAAACCTTTCATATAAATAACATTAAGAAGAACAACATACATTTATGTTTTTCCTTTGCAGCAATCACATTTCATGTCAATCTAGTCAATATTCAAATATGCACAAAACGTTCTAGTACAACGGTCCTTCATACATGAACTTAATGTTCCACAGGTACAAGTTCCTTTTTTTTAAAAATATTTTTTTATTGAGATGGATCGGAATATAAAACAAGGTTACAAATACAAACTGGATATCATGTGATACAATCAGACATTTACACATATGTACTTAAACTAGATAGCATGTGATAAAATCAGACAGTTAATATATATCAATTTCTGTATCTACATCAGAATCATGAAATATGCAAAAATGTTACAGTCCTGACAGTGTAGGAGGATCGTTCTCCCTTCAGCTCAAAAAGTCTATTCATCTCAGCTCTCTCCAGTTCCTAAGGGGAGCCCAGATCTTTTTACCATAATCTTTCCTCCTTTTACCCTTAAAGCTGTATAGGCATTCCTCTATGTTATGGATCCCCATCAGCCTAGTTAACCACATCTGAAAAGAGGGCGGTGTCGGGTCTTTCCAGGCCGCGGCTATTAAGATTCTAAAAACAGCTACTGATAGAAAAATAAAAGCTTCAGCTTCATGTTCAATTACTAAGTTTTCATCCCTGCCGAGCAAGACAGTGGTTGGGGATAGAGATATTTGGTGCTCTAGCAACCCCGATAAAATTTTTTCCATTTCTGTTAAAACAGGTGTAAGATTCTGACAAGAATAAAACATATGCAGTAAATCCGCCGGGCCTTGATTACACCTGGGGCATTTATCGTTGTCTCTTAGGCCCCATTGAAACAACTTTGCGGGGGTATAATACAGGTTAAAGACCATCTTGTAATGCTGTGCTTTTAAATTAGTTGCTCTTAATACCCTTTTATTCAATGCAAGAGCGTAATCTACATCTATGTTTGGATCCCCTATTCTTTGAGCCCAGGCAGACTCTATTTGTCCAATATCGTCACCCAGCCCCTTCAAGAGATGGCTATACCCTATTTTGATCCTCTTGCCACCATTTATTACATACTTCACAAGAGGATTTAGCTCCTGTATTGCTAATCTCGGTCTAAATGAATTGATCGTTTGCTTGAGTTGATTATATAAAAACCAATGATTGGCAGGAATACCAAATTTCTGTTGTAGGAGATCAAACCCTAGTAATTCATCCCTACACATGACGTCCCCCAGACATCTGATACCCAGCATCTTCCATGTGCTGCTATTTCTATTCTGTCCAAGATGAGAGAAGGGTTTTGAGCTCCATAAGTCAGTTGTACCATTGATCTTCGGGATTTTCAGAAATGTCAATATTGCCTTCCACGTGCCCCATGCGCTTAGCATTACTTTGCTTTTACTCCTTTTGAAATATGAAATGTTAATTTCTCGTGTTAAGAGGCCCCGAGCCCTTTCTCCTACTATTAGTTCATATATTGACGGAATTCTATAAGAGCCAGGTGGAGTCTCTTGGACATCATATTTCACTAAGTATTTCATTTGCAACATTAAACAAACCCAATGGTACAACCTCAGATTAGGTGCAGACAGCCCTCCTCCCTCCAATGGTGCAGAAAGTCGAGCCAAGGATCTCCGAATTTTTCCATATTGCCACACAAATTGTGAAAAAACAGCTTCCATTTTTTTTAGCAGGCACTCTTCTACCAGTAAGGGTATGGCACGGAATAGATACAGCAATTTCGGAAACATTGACATTTTCAATACATTCACTCTTCCGATCAAGGATAAATGTAAGACATCTATTCTTCTGAGTTCTCTATCTATTGAGGCAAGTAAAGGCAGATAATACTCCTGAATAATTTTCCCCACATTAGCATTGATTCTTACACCAAGGTAAACCGCAGAATCCACATATCTTGGGTCTCTTCTATGAATATTTTGTGTGCCGATTATTATTGTTTTTTCCGCATTAAGCCTATAACCAGAACATAATCCAAACTCATGCGCGAGTTGAGTAAGTTCAATCATTGCCATTTGCGGATCCGTGGTAGTGATTGCCAAGTCATCCGCATATGCCAATAATTTAGTACTATAACCATTGATTATAACTGGGGATATGTTATCAGAAGCAAGGATTTTCCTAATAAAAGGATCGATAAAGAGTGAAAAGAGTATCGGGGAGCAGGGACATCCCTGTCGAGTACCTCTCCTGATCACCACTTCTTCTGATTGTAAACCCATTGCCGTGATTCTGGCTACAGGATCCATGTACATAGCTTTAATTGCATTCCTACATTTCTCTCCAAAGCCCCTTCTAGCCAAAACCTCCCACATAAAATCCCAGACCACACGGTCAAAGGCCTTTTCGGCATCTAAAAGGATCATGGCCATATCTCTCCCCGTAGCAGCCATTGCGTCAAATAGCGAGATTGCCCGCGCCGTGTGTTCGGTTGTACCCCTTCCCGGGACAAACCCATGCTGCCAGGGTGAGACAAGTTGGCCGATAACCCTCCCTAATCTTTTAGCCCAAACTTTCGAGTAAAGTTTTGCATCCGAATTTATCAGGGAAATTGGCCGATACGAACCGGGACTTTCCTCCGGCTTCCCCTTCTTATGGAATATTACGATGTTAGTTTGTTTCCATGTGTCGGGGATCTTCCCAGAGCAGATGATTCCATTAAAAAGGTCTAAAAGTATAGGGAGAATTTTCTCTTCCAGAGCCCTATAAACTTCTAGTGGTAGCCCGTCTGGACCTACGGCTTTAGCCGCTGCTAGTTCAATAAAGGCAGTCTTAATCTCCTCTGATGTTATATCTAGGTCCAATTGCATCTTATCCCCCTCTCCCACCCTTGGACATGGTGGCCCGTAGTCATATGAGGGCGCTACCACCCCAGTCTCCTGGTCATATAATTTTTGATAAAATTTCTGGAATACCTCCATTATTGCTTTAGGTTCTGTATGTTCCACTCCATTATATTTGATCTTCGCAATTTTATTTTTATTTGTTTCTTGCCTAATGCGAAGGGCTAAGACCCTACCAGCTTGCTCGCCTGTCTCATATCGTCTTGCTCTATATGTCTGATAGTTGCAGATCTCTTTCTGTGTAATTATTTTTAAAATCTCCCCCTTGATCAAAGCCATAGTTCTAGCCGTTCCCGAGCTATCCTGACCTGAGACTATCTCCACTATATGGCTTTTCTCAGCTTCTGCTAACTCTAGAGTGCGTTTTTCCATATTACTTCTATCCTCTTTTCTTAATTTGGCTGCGCAGCTAATAGTCTCCCCCCTTAATGAGGCCTTAAAAGATTCCCATACGCTGTTTCTAGACGCGCTATATCTGTTAATTTCGAAAAACCCTTTTGCCCACTGTTTAATATGTTTAACAAACCTTTCATCATTTAGAAGTTTCTTTTCGAAAGTCCACTTTGACATTTTTCTTTGACAGGTACAATTTCCACAACTTCATGGTCAGTATACAAGTATTCCTTGAACAAGCCCACGTGAGTGGATTTTTAAAAAATATTCCTCAAGAAAAATTAAGCTACCTTCAGCTTGATGTCTGCTTTTGTGTCTGTGTGAGCGTATCTGCCAGACAACTGTGTGTGTATTTTTATGATTTTATATTTTGGGGTAATACATCTATTACTCCTCAAAGGAAAAAATATATTGCTCATTAACAATTTATAGGAGTGATGAAGGAACAACTCAATGAGGAGTGGCATATTACTTTTGCACGATACCCACTACTAGAAAAGATGCCTTTAGAAAAACTGTAATATTTTTTTTTAAATGCACTATTTTGCCTTAAGCTTGTCTCTGAGGCTTTAAATTATTTTCACACTGTTAATATACCCTAATGTGATGCTGCAATGAGCAAAACGCATTGAGACATGATCAATGAATTAATCTGACAAAAAAGATTCTTTAAGGATTGCTAAGGAGAAAATACCTTAGAAAAACGCCCATCTTTTAAGGGATCCAATACCGTGTTATTGAACCCTGATGTAGCTTCTTTGATCCCAAACATTTCAATGACACTAACAATATCAAACACAAACTCTTGACTTTCAAGGCTGAGGAAACCCCTACAATAGCATAATGGGTTCAATAGAAAACACTAATTTTCTACTCACCAACTGCTTTTTAAAGAACACTAAGCAATAAATGAACACGCCCGACCTATACACTGCTGTTCAGCAACTACTGTATAGTTGGTGTTTTTGTTATGCTTTAATATGTCGCGAGGCCGAGGAATATTGTACCCATGGAAGACACTAAAAGTAGGTAATGAACTTTGTTATTTTTAAAGTAGACTCATATTTAGTATCCATTCTCGTGGGACAAAAGAACAACAAACGTGACAAAAACCAAAGGTCTTTCCTAAATGTAATGTTATTTTTTAAGATTTTAAATGTTAACATGCCAGGCTTTATGGCTGTAAGATGTGTCTGTCACCATACCGGAGAATTACTTGCCTTTTGAACATCAGATGGAACTCTGGAGAGGAAATCTAATAACTCGTTATTGTCAATAGAGTCAGGATTTCGGAGCTTCTTGGTAAATTTGTTGATCCCTGAAAAGCAACAACAATGTTTATGAAATATTCATGTATAGACGCACACACATATTACACATGACAGTTTTAAGTTTGATATATATTTGGAGGACTATTTCAAATGGTTACCGTTTAATTCATGGTACATAAACATCTACATTTCAGTGGTACCCTCACACTCTAAATTTCCGGTGTCCTTTCCAAAGGGATCCACAAATCACGCAAGTTATGTTTTGGTGAGATACGCTTACATATGCACATTTTGCGGAAGTTTGATCCTGGATCTCTTACTGTGATAAACAATTGGCACTGGGATTTCTATAGGGCCCAGTGAAGGACAAAGTTTAACAAACTTACACAACAAATTTGAGAAACATATATATTTTGATATGACAGTATGCTGTCTAGCAGTAAATTAAAACTCTATATTCAACAATAAAATTGTATAACCAATCAACTTGTTTTACATGTCAGGCATTTTAATTCCACTTTTAGTTGTAAAAGTAACATGCTTGAGACCATGAAGAACAAGAAACTTTCCTTTGGTAATGCCCTTTTTGGTGAATACACCATCAAACCTCAGATTCCTTACCCTTAGATTGTTCCCTAAGAACTGGACTACATCTTGAAACTTTTCATGACAGTGTTCCTGAGCACTGGTAGGTGGCACCATGTGGCTCTGCTTGGGGTACATTCTTCCCTGAAAGAATAGATACCAAAAGCAGTACCTCAGAAAGGTGGATCATCTAGGGAGTGGGCTTAGACCAGAAAATCATGAAGGACTGTACAGGCAAAATGCTCTTCTGACGTGGTTTTCCAGGCAGTAATGCTTTGTAAACATGTGTATAGATCCCCACGTCACAGCCTAATAGGTGTCAAGGACAGGAACTCTACGTGCAAACTGAGTGGAAACAGCCAGAGCACTGATGGAATGGGCTCTCAGACTTACTGAAGCCTGTTTTTTTTGCCACTGCATAGCATATGGTAATGCAGAAGATTATCTACCTCGACAGAGTCGCTTTCTGCATAGACTTTTCATTCTTCACCCTAGAGAACCCCACAAAAGGCTGGTAAACCACCCAATGGTCCATGGTACAATCGATGTAGAAACTTAAAGCTCTTTTGGGATCCATTTGATGGAGCATCTTCTCTTTTGAGGGGTAAGGTGAGACAAAGAATGCCAGGAGAGTGATAGAATGCACAACGTTGTAAGGAGTCATACCTCACACCCTTGTCATGCACTGCTTATGACCTCACATATTATATCACTCATGACATATTCTAGCACATCAATACGACATATGAAATGACATCACTGATGACAATATTGTTCATAGTAAACTGTAACTGGTGAATTTCAGTGTTTTTATTATTTAAAATGTTATGTTTTAACTGACATTTTCACTTAACAATAACCTCACTACAATTAAAAAAAAAAATATTTAAATGTATAGGTTAATTGGACACCATAGCTCTGTGGCATCAGTTTAACAGCCAGGCCTTGAGCTCCCTTCTGAACGTCTGGAGAGAGGGTGAGACCCAGAGGTTGGGGGGGAGGCTGTTCTAGATCTTTGCAGAGAGGTAGGAGAAGGAACATCCTCCACTGCTGCTTCAGCAGATGCGGTTTATGAGCAAGGGAGAGGTGGACAGAGCACAGGAGTCTGGAGGGCGGGAGGAAACTCAGGCGGTGGTTTATGGATGCTGGTCTCTGCAACTCTTGTGGATGAGGATCCAGTGGAGTTTCTTCAGGGGAGGGGTGGTGTGGGTATGCCTGGGATGGGTGAGGATGAGTCTGTGGCAATTCCTGCATAGAGGGTGTTGTCATAGTCCACCGTCTGGGGATGAGGGCTTGAGTGACTGTGTGTCTAGTGGAGACTGGGAGCCATTTGAAGATCATTCCAGGTATGCACAGAATGCAAAAGCATGCAGAGAAGTCTATGGTTGATGTCATAGATTCATGGATCCATTGCAGATCTGCTGTGGATCCTCAATGGTGTGAAATATACAAAGATTTGGATGCTTAACATCTCATTAAATACCAAAATGATTTATACAGGACACTAAAAGAAGCTTTATGTACCAAGATTTTGCTTTCTGCCAAATTGTGTGTGATTCCGTTCAGCAGTTTGGGCTGTAGCTGTGTCAAATTTTCCTATGGAAAAATGAATGGGACACACTTGTTTTGGGACTACCCCCTTTTCTCGGCCCCCGCTTGATGCATCACCCTGAAACTTTCCAGGAAGGAGCGGAGGTGGAAGAACATTTTTTGGGAAAGGTTCACAAGGCTTCGTCAAATGACGCCAACGTTATTAGGAAAACAGAAAATGCTTTTCCTATGGAAACTTGGTCTTAAGTATAAGTACTCAGTGGAAACTGTCATTGGGCAATTTATACCATGTAAAATAATAATATTTACAAGAACAATTATAACATCCCAAACAAATCCTTTGTGAGAACACAAAGCATGGTAGAGTGGTGAGTCATAGTTAATGTAGTGTGGCTACCGACTTATATAAACAGTGAAGGGAGGTGCACGAGTTCTAATAAATTGAAGGTGTTACATAAATTATAAAATAAAGGTATGAGAATAATTTCAGAAGTTAAATTTTGTATGTACTTTAACTTTTGTTTGTTGCTAAAGAATAAATGAAGTTATATGAATTTAAAGATGGTGCGTAAATTATAAATGTAAGGTACAACTACAACTGAACAATTTCTCATGTTTGTGTTTTTTAAGTTTGGTTTGTATAGAAAGAATACCTAAACTTTCCTAAGTATAACAGGTTTAACCTTTAGTTTTTTCACAGAATTTCTAATTTAAAAAAAATGAAATCATCGAGTTTAGTGTCGTCGTGTGTAGTGCCATTAAGCGGACTGCGGTACAGCAGAGTGGATGAGTGTCATAAAGCATACTATGGTAGAGTATAGTGTAATGGAGTAGAGTGAAATGTGGTTCAGTGGAGTGGCGTACAGTGGAACAGCATACATTGGAGTGGTGTAGACTGCAATGGCATATTGTAGAGTATTGTGCAGTGTAGTGTGGTAAAGTGGGGTGGCATAGAGTGTAATAGCATAAAGAGGAGTGGTGTAGAGTGGAGTGGCATAACGTAGGATAGCATACAGTGGAGTGGCATTGAGTGCTGTGTGGTTGAGTGCAGTAGCATACAGTGGAGTAGCGTAGAGTGAAGTGGTGTACAGTGGAGCAGAGTGCAGTGGAGTGAGGTACAGTGCAGTGGTATACAGTAAAAAAGCATAGAGTGTAGTGGCATAGAGTGGAGTTGCATCAAATGGAATAGCGTATAGTGGGGTGTTGTACAGTGGTGCGTCCTATAGTGTAGTGGCGTAGAATGTAGTGACAGAGTGGAATAGTGTATAGTGGAGTGGCGTACAGTGGAACCATGTAGAGAGGAGTGGTGAGGGTGAAGTCTATACAGTGTGTTAGAACCGGGGTCTCTAGTTGGCTGTGGTATGCACTCTGGTCCAAGTAGGGACCACCGCTTCCGACAGGGTAGGTTGGCGCAGAGCAGGAAGGCATAACTTAAGAGGCAATGTGTAAAGTATTTGTGCAACACAACCCCAACGGTGACACAGTAACAACACTCACAAAAGGACACTACACCAATGAATCATAAAAATAAAAATATCTATATTTAAGTTAAGGTCAACCATAAAAAAAAACATTCCACAGGAATCATGAGTTCTAAATTGTCAGGTTCATTATAAGGAAAACAGTCATCAATTCCGGTAGTCTTAAGGGGACGCTAGTCCTGAAATTGCCAGTTCAATCAGAGGTGGTGGTGACAGTCCCGTAAGAGAATGAATTGTGGACTTATAGTACTGAGGTCTCTCAATGTGGGCATGTCCCTAGTGTGCAGGGCCTCTCACGCTGCTGGTCTGGATCTAGGTTGCATGTATTGGGCCCAGACTGTGCTGCCAGCTGAAAGTTCTTTGTCCCCCACACGCCCCGCTGCCCATTACCAGTTAGAGATCTCTTAATTTATTTATTTGTTTATTTATTTGGAAAGTTTTATATAGCGCTGGCTAGACCCGGAGGTATCAGAGCGCTTTAATGAGAATCAGCAAGTTACAGGATACACAGTTATATCAGTTGAATCAGCGAGTTACAGGTTACATAGTTACAACCGTTTGAATCAAAGAATCACAGAGGGAGGGGGAGTGATGGAGACACGAATGTGGAGAAGAGGAAAACAATGTCAGATGATCGGCTGGGTAGGTGACGGCCAAGGGGCCAGACTCCTCTATAGCTGCATAGGACAGCTCCACCGGGCATCGGCCAATGTTGCTCGGTCTCCGCGGTAGGTACAAACAGATTTGGTATTTGCCCAGGGGGCGTCATCATTGTTCCATCGAAGTGGGAGACGAGGAAAAACAATGTCAGATGACCGGCTGGGTAGATGACGGTCAAGGAGCCAGACTCTATAGCTGCATAGGACAGCTAAACCGGGCATCCGCCAAGGTTGCTCAGGCTCCATGGTAGGTACAAACAGTTTTGTAATTTACATCAGTTCAACCAGCGAGTTACAGGTTACATAGTAACATCAGTTTGAATCAAAGGATCATAAGAGGGAGGAGGAGGAGGGGGAGGGAAGGAGACACAAATGGGGAGACGAGGAAAATAATGTCAGAAGACCAGCTGTGTAGGTGACGGCCAAATAGGTGCTGGAGAATAGTTACATGAGTTGCAAAAGCATAGCATAAACATAGGATGGAGGGGGTAGAAGGTTCTAGATTCTGCCTAGGGGGGCATTATTAAAAAGTTCTATCATGGGCGCCGGTCACGGCGCGGCTCTTGCCTGAACTTGATAGGTGGCATCTGAAACAATCTCCTGATCGAGTTAGTACACTTCCGAGTACCGCAGTGCCCCTACAGCGGGGTGCGGGCCGTAATTAACACAGGAGAAGAGGAAGAGAGGTCCGCGGTCATAGAAGTGACCCTGGTCTTTCGGCTACCGCCCACAGGGACTCAAGTCCTGCAATTCAAGTACTGTGGTCACCAGCCCGTAACCCGTCCGAAGACACGGCAGGCTGGGCCTCAGGGCACACATTAAGGAGTTACCTGGGATCCAGGCAAAGCAGGCATCGTCCTTGAGTTCCTCTCCGCCCTGGGGCTTTCGGTCCTGATTGAGCTCGGGCAGCCAAGGAGCAGGGACCTCCTTTCCGGTCTCAGCACGGCTCTTGCGCTGGGGCGAGCCCCCGTTGCCAGGCAACGCTCCACGCTCATCACTAATCCCAGTGCGGCCCCTGTCTGACGTCAGAGGGGCTGTGCCCAGGCTTCCCGAGACTCCCGGGCTGTGACGGTGATTTCGGGGGGAGTCTTAAAAGCGGTCCTGGTATGCGTTTCGCCCGGGCTGTGGCAGTGACTTCAGGAAATCTTCAATTGAGTTTGCCAGCTTGGGTCCACAACAATGATGGGCACAATGTTCCCGATGTTCCCAGGTGATGTGAATAAGGCACACCATCCTCCTTTGCAACAGCGCTTCAATCCTTGTGCAGCGCTTCTCAGCGCAAGCCTGTCCCCGGGCGGAAGCGGTTATTTCCCAGGTACACAGCGCCCCTTCAACACACAGGAGGTGCAGACCCCACATATTATATCACTCATGACATATTCTAGCACATCAATACGACATATGAAATGACATCACTGATGTTCCCACAGCAAGGGCAGGAGTGAGGCTAAGTGTAGTTGTGAGCGCCCAGCATGCACACACCGTTCTGATAGTTTAGAGTGTTCTTTTGGGCCCCAGAAACCAGGAAACCAGTCAATCTTCTTAGTGAGAAACTCTGGAGATGTCTTTGTGTTATTTCCATTTCTCCCTAGCAGGGCAGGATCAGCAGGCAGCAAGGCAGGATCAGCAGGCAGTAGGGCAGCTCAGCAAGCAGGGGCAGCAGTTCCTCCTCACAAGTGGCAACCTCCTGTTGCAGCAGTCCTCACTCCAGCAGAGATTCCTCATAGTCCAGCAGTGTAACAAAGATGTGAGGCCAGGACCCTCCCTTATATACCCTACAGTCTAGTTACTGGAAGAGGGCAGAAGTCTCTGGAAGGGTCTGGGGGCAAGGGCTTCTGGAAGAGTCCAGGGAGTTCTGGGATGTTCCCTGCCTTCCCTGACCTGGCTGTCACAGTGACGAAAGACAGGGCCGTTAAGGCTACAGTGGGCAGCCGGTCACAGCCCATTCAAGGGGAGAAGGTGTGAATCACCACTCCCACCTCCCTACCCAGGCAGCTATCAGAGTGTAGATGGGAGGGGGGAGTCTGCAGTGCCCAGACTGAGTGTAGGCAGGAAAATGTCTACTTTCTTAAAGTGGGATTTCTAAAGTAGTAGTGCCCAAACCCCATAGTTCATTGGAAAGGGTTCCCCGCCCCGGTCCCAACAGGACCAAACATGACATACTTATTAAGCATGGGCGAATTTTGCGAATTGGCAATCCGCGAATTTGCGGATTCGCAATCCGCAAAATTCACGAATTCGTGCGAATTTGCGGATTTTTTAATTATTGCGTGTTTGCGGGACGCTTTGCGTGTCCGCGGGGCGATTTGCGTGTTTGCGGGACGCTTTGCGTGTTCGCGGGTTTTTTTTGTGCAAGACCGCTCGTTGTTGTGCCCTTCTGCCCTCTGCCCCACTAGTTTTGTGCCATTCTGCCCCACTCGTTTTTGTGCCCTTCTGCCCTCTGCCCCACTCGTTTTTGTGCCATTCTGCCCTGTGCCCTACTCGTTGTTGTGCCCTTCTGCCCTCTGCCCCTCTCCTGTTTTATTTTAGAATGGCGCTGGCAAGCTGCCAGCGCCATTCTAAAATAGTTACTAAGTTAGCTTCATCAGGAAGCACTAATAGATAAAATAAAGCAGGTGCTCGAATTCAGTTAAACTCGAGCACCTGCTGCTATTAGTGCTTCCTGTTGAAGCTAACTTAGTAACTATTTTAGAATGGCGCTGGCAGCTTGCCGGCGCCATTCTAAAATAGTTACAAGCTTGAACTTTTGCCCCCCGGATCCGTTCCGCGGATTTTCGGCAAATTCGCGGGAATTCGCGGATTGCGAATTTGCCGAAAATCCGCAAAATCCGCGAGCGGAACAGATTTTGCGCCCATGCTTAATACTTATTAGGTCCCAGTCAGAAATTATCCCATAAGGGGCGTCCCCAATGTTAACCTACGGAGAGTTAGTCCTCACTGCGGTAGCAGGGGCCTGTGGCAGGTATGCCAGTGTTGCAATGCTTTAGGGGAGTGCACCTGCACCTCAGCACTGTTTAGCAGTGGTGAGGCGCCCAGAGTCCTAAGTCCAACAAAAAGGTACGATAAAAATGGGAGGCACAACGGCATAAATGTCGGGGAAGACCACCCTAAGGTTGACAGGTCCGACACAGTGGAATAGCGTAGAGGGGACTAGCATAGACTGGAGAGGCATAGAGTGGATTGGCACACAGTGGAATACTGTACATTAGAGTGGTGCATGGTGCAGTGGTGTACAGTGGAGTGGCCTAGAGTGGAATAGCATAGAGTGGAGTGCAATACAGTGGAGTTGCGCTGAAACCACTCTGCAAAAGCGCCTCCTGGTGGCAGGATAAACTGATATTCTTGTGCTGATTGGTTTCTTGACCAGTCTAGAAGCAAACTTTCAAATAGCTGCATTACTCCGGACAAGATTTGAGTGATTGCTAGATAATAAGAGGCTCCATCATAAGTCTGCGTCAAACATGAGTTCCAGAAATGGAAAAAGTGTTCACCCTCGTGATTGCCTGTGTACCTATCTTAAAGATTGTAGACTTTGTATTCCTTGGCTTTCTAACACTAGTACAGAGGTCCACTTCTTTCATAAAACTCACAAATAAGATAAAAAGGGCTTGCGAGCCCCTGGCCGTTTTAGCCATGAGCATGGCGTTGTCCACATAAGCAGGAAGGGCAAGGACCAACTTTTTACTTTTGGGCAATATACTCCCCCATCTACCAGAGTTTGTTCAAGTTTATTAATATGCAGGCTGAATAAAAAGGGGGCCATGATGCACCCCTGCCTAACACAATGCCTAACTGAGGCCATGCAGCTTACGATCCCAACAAATAGGGACAATGTCTATCTAACCACATTAACACCTTACTAAAAATACAAAAGTTGAGACTACAAAGGTTTAAATTCAATAATTGAGTTTATTGCCCAGCCACTTGATTTCCAGTACACTTCTTGCACACATGCAAAAGTATAGCATTTGAATACATTTTGAAAATTAGCCCAGCCAATGCAATGAATCAAAGTGGCCATTCAAGCCCATGCATGCAAGCAGTGTTTAGAAAACAAAATTTACATTTGCATGTACAGAAAGTGAATATCTGCAATTAAAACTAGGTCCAATTTTACTTAGTGAGCTTCATTATTTGTTGTCAAATACACCAGTATGTAGTTCTACAGATAGGTGTGGTAATAACGTATTGATTTTAAAGTTTAGAAACACAGATAATTAGCCTAAAATGTACTGTATCCTTTCTCAGAACATGTATAATGTACAAAGGAAATTGAGAGCCTAGATGATCTCCCTTCTCTTTTTTTGTTAGATAAACAAATGTTATTGTTTTCTGCAGTTACAACAAGCAACATCAAGACCGACACTCGGCTCCCGAGGAAGGCTGATATCAATATACTAATAAAGCGGGTAAAAGTGCACACCAAGAAAATAACATCAATCTCATCACATCATCCTCACAATGAATCTGTGTACGCCGTCCCAAGCCATTTCCCCCGTATTTTAGCATGTTTGGCAGGGCAGCCTCATACACTGGCTTCTCCTTCTGGGGGCACCAATCTACCCCACGTCTCCATTGTGTCAATGTTAGTGGCTTGGAAGCCTTTCAGTTAGCAGCTATATCACGTATAGCCACTATCAGTGCGACCCCAGGAGAACTCAGTCTGTGTGTGTCCTTCCCGCACTCTCAAGTACTTCCAAGCAGGATCAATAATGGGGAGAGCTCTATCTCCAGGTTCAAAACATCAGACAATAAGAGGTATGAAGTCTGAAGACAGTATGTTTATACTAACTAAAGCAGAGATGAGATAGTGAGAGCCTGGGGGACCATCAGTGCATCCTGCCAATCTGTGTCCTCTATAGGTCCAAGACACTCTTCTCAGTGGGCTCTAAGGGCCAACAGTGTGTACAGGGCATTGATGATCAGTGAGCGATAAATCTTGGAGATCGCACCTTTGTGGAGGACAGGGAGGACATATACCCCCAGTGTGTGATGCAGTTGCAAATATTTATATAACTGCGTTCCAGACAGGGAGCAAGCATGCTGAAGATCTTGAAAGGAGGACATGTGGTTGCTCTTCCACACGTCTCCTAGAAATGTAATGCCGATGAACTCCCATCGAGCAAAGCCATCTAGTGATCCTACCTCTCTCAGCCATGTGCCATGCCATGGGGGGAGGGTGTTGGGTGAGTTCGGACCACCATCCTGTGTGTCTATGGGCTGCCTTTCACCCGTTAAATACCAGCTGGGTCACCTCTGGAAGTGTGTTTGGAATTCTGCCTCTGTATAGCATTGCTAGTATTCGGGGGAAACCTAACATGTTGAGTTTTAATCAGTAGGCTGTTTCAGACCATCAGCCACTGAGCCAGTCGTTCACAATCAGGAAGGGTAATGCCAGGTAATACAAATAGAGGTTAGTCATACCCAAAATGCCATCATAGGGGGCACGCTGGCAGGTGCCAAATGCGGTCTTGAGTGGTACCTAGGAAGGCAATTGCAATTGAATCAATCTCTCAAAACCAGTGACGGGGGATTGTGTGAGAGAAATGTTGCAGGATATAGAGGAATAGTGGCAATATCATTGTATACAAAGCATTTCTCCCCATGGCATTCAATGGTACCATCTGTCACTTCCTGAGATCCTCCCTGATCCTAAGGGTGAGTGGAGCAATGTTAAGGGACCATGTCAGCCCTGGGCCCAGGGCCACCTGGATGCCTAAGTCCTGGAAACTAAGATAGTGTGTTGGGATAGTAATTTGCCAGTCCACAAAGTCTGGTGAGGGAGCCAATGGGACCAGCACAGATTTGGCAGAATTAAATGTTAATCACGAGACTTCCGCATACATTTGCAGCAGCTGGAGGCATCGAGGAACACTAGCAGCTGGATTAGTCAAGTACAGGAGAATGTCATCCACACAGAGAACTATGCTGTCCTTGTGTACCACAGCCCATTCCCTTCCCTGTATCTGTGCATCACAATGTATAAGCCTAGCAAGGGGTAAAATGGCTAGCACAAATAGGAGGGGGGATAAAGGGCAATCCTGGTGGGCTCCGCACTGCAGAGAAACCTAGCGTACATCACCCCATTAATCTGCACCCTGGTCGTCGGGTTGGAGTAAACAACTTGGACTAGGCCTCAGAATCATGGTCCGAATCATGCCCTTTCTAACACTCATCGGGTACCCCAAGTCCACAGTTCTAAACGTCTTTTCGAAGACTATCTACAAACAGCACTAGCTGGGAGGGCAGGGAGCGGTGGTGGATTAGCACCACATAAAGAAATGCCGCAATAGGCTGTGCCTCGTGCTTCGGGCGGGCATAAAGCCACATTGGTCTGGGTGGATTAGGGCCTGGAAGACACTGCGCACGCAGGAGACCAGGAAGGTTGTTAGTATCTTTACCTCCCAGTTAATGAGGGATATGGCGCGATAGTCAGCGTGAAAGGATGATGGGGGAAGCATCTTAGGTATGACTACTATTGCGGCTTGATCTAAGTTGCGTGGGTAGGAACCAAGTTTAATCGCTTCCTTGTGGAGGCCCAGCAGGTGGGGAAGAAGAACATCTCTGTATTTGACATAAAATTCTATGTAATAACCATCGGCCTCTGACATTTTACCGGCCGTTTCTGGAATGGCCATGACGATTTCCTCCACCATAGTGGGTTCTTCTAACTCCTGGTGCTCAGCATCAGGAAGGCGGGCAGTGGCACCTCATAGAACGAGAGGAGAAGCCCAACTCAGCTGCCAGTCATGAGGAAGCCAAATAGAGCGATGAGTAGTAATTTGCAACGGCTTGGGTAGAAGCAGGGGAAGTGCGGTGGCGACGTCGCCACCATCATTTATCTCTGGAATATCCCTGTTGGCAAGTGGTCGGGAAGCCAACCAATACAGTAGTTTCCCATTTGTATCTCCCCAGAGCTGTGGACGCTCACCAAATTTTGGCTGCCTCTAAAATGAGTAATCTAATCTCCTCCCGAATAAACGCCAAGGGCCTGCTAGTGTTACTCTTGGTTGCCGCAGGAAGTTGTGATTCCTGCTGGAGGGCTTGGGTGATATGCTGGTGCCTCTTTTGTTCTGATTGCCTGAGAAGATTCTTGGCATGCCCCGTGATGGTAGCCTTGCAGGTAACCCACAAAGTGCCTGCCTGCCAATTGCATGGACCAGCCTTGAATTGTAAATATTGTGTGACTTCTTGTCGCAGAGCACAAGTATAGGTCTTGTCTTGAAGGTGCCATGCATTAAGTAACCATAAGGGGCAACTTTTTGTGCTGGATGCCCCAACACAGAGGAGTAGCTGGTCATGATCGGAGATCCCGCACGGGAGGATTCGTACATGAGACACTGAAAGCACATCTGAGCATTGCCACCCCTGGAACACCCTGAAATATTCAGAGTGGTTGACTTTTTCAAAATACCCTGATGAGCTAGGAATAGACAATGGAAGCCTAGTAAGTGGGTCTCCTGATGCATCAACACGAATGGTAGAAAGCGATGGGTGTAATGCAATTCCGCAGAGCTCCTGATCGTATCTAAAAGACCATTAATGTTCCATGCCAAAATAGTGTGTGTGGTAATGGCAGTGCATGTATTGCTAGTGTGAACAGAAGTAAAATGACGTAGGGCACCTTGCAGGTAGCTAAATCTTAGGTGTCTTGTGAGGACAGGTGCGCGCAAAAGACCAGCTGGAAATAGGACAATGCCGATTAAATGTGGAAACCTAAGGAAAGAGGAGGGCATATGCATACAACAACACAAGGTGAAACATGTAGCCTATCATAAGAACACCTACCCCTGAAACCCCCCACCCTAATCTTCCCCAAAAGAAGCATATGTTCCCCGAAATGTAAACCCCAACTTAAACTCAATGTATCTTGATTAGGCATGGAGTGGTGGATCCATCCTGATAGAGGATGAATATAATGGGACGCCAGCACCCGCACGCCCGACCTTCGGATCCTCCATTGTAGTTCACAGGTGCAGCCTCCCATAAAGGTCTCTTCACAGGTGGACCATGATACAGTCAGATGAGCAATGGAGTTCGACTGAGCTGATCAGTTATCCGGGGTTGCATCTGAATCTCCCCTGGAATGCAAGGGCGATCCCAAACTCTGGAACCGCATCGAGAACCCCGTGCTTGGGGAGGGCGATAAATCTCTGGTGTTGTGCTGCCTTGGTCAAGAGCGGTTACAGACCCTATTCCAACGTTTGGTCAACCGCAGATCACATGTCAACATTTGTCGAGTGGTGGGGGGTGACGAGACGGGTGGCACAGTTGTTTCTCCTATGTTAGCCATACCTAAGCAGACTCTGGAATTTTATTCCTCCTCAAATAGGACTGAGTCACGCTGGGAAAAACATCATAAAGGTTAGCTTGAGATTCCATAGATTTTCTTCAACAGCTTCGTATGATTTGTGGTGGGCCTGGACCTCGTGGTTGTAATACGGAAAAATCTGTATTTTGGTATTTTGGTCTTGAAGGTCTGGATGTGTTCTGGCCTCATGCAGGATACAGTCATCATATGAGAAATTAAAGAATCTCTCTGTTATGGGCCTTCAGGTTTAGGGGTGAGCGCCCTGTGATCCTCCTCCTTGGCAAACCAGGGGAAGAGTTTGTCAGCAGGCATTCAGTATTTAAGCCATACCTCAAGGAATTCTGCAGGCCGGGAGCACCCCACATCTTCCGGTAAACCCATAAAATGCAGATTGTTGCATCCGGAGCGTTTTTCTGCATCCTCAACGTGGTGACGAAGTTTGTTTGTGCGGGTAAGAAGTTGGGCCACTTTGGCCTTGAAGTCTGCTTTAGTGATATGGCATATGGCATTACACAGGTCCTGGATAAGAAGAGCCACATCAACAAGCACCTCCCCCTTTTTCGCCTCAGCTGCGGTTTGGGAAGATTGTATGACCTGGAGGATTTTGTCAAGACCACCTTCAGATATCGTACTTTTGTCAATTGTTTCCCTGCCCCCGGTGGGGTAGTAAGTTGGTGATGCGTGGTTGGGAGTTTGGTGGGTTTGCAGACTTGTCTTTCCCCATAGTCCCTGAAGAACCAAGTGGTCCTCATATGAAGAAGCTCATCCCGCTTACCGTGTCCCCACTGTAGCACGAGCAGCCGGGTGGAGGACTGGCCACCAACCCCACTTAGAGACAGAGTTGCAACAAAAGGAAGTACTGGGCCGCCAGGGGTAAAGGCAGTGCACCACTTGTCTATATGGGTGGAAGTCTGGCCCGCTCATCACTGCTTGCAGTAGCACAAGCAGCCAGTCGCTAGATTGATCACCTACCTGTACTGAGGATCACAGATGGGCAAGCAGAGGAGCTAAGTCCCAGGGATCCAGATGTTCTTGAGCCTCAGGTGACGCTCGTCCCCTTAGGCACTATGAAGATGGGTGAGGAGCTGAGAGCAAAGTCTCAAGTGGCCCTGATCACTTGTACTCCACTCTGCAGCGCCCGCAGAGCCAGAATGATCAAAATGGTAATAGATGTATAAATGTCTTAGGCCGCTGGAAGCATCATTAGGGGGGAAATAAATGGTACATTGCCAGGCACTGCAGCTAAAGGAGAGTGCTTGTGTTGGGAACAGTCTGCAGAAATACACCTAATGAGTGTAGGCTGTGTCTGCAGAAATCAACTTCTGGCCCAAAATGTAGTCACACTCCTTCTACTGGACCAGGCCCCTATGAGTATCCCAGCGCAAGCTGCATGGCCACAGGGAAGGGCCTATATTGTCTCCTTGCTGCTCCTCCCCCACACGGCAGTCCAAGCCTCAAGTGATCTCCCCCAGCAAGTCAGCCCCCAGGTGCCGCCTGCCACAAAAGTCAATAACATGCTGAATCGGGGGATAGGCCAGATAGGCATCCACAGCGCAGCCACTTCTAATTGTTGGCCAGGGGAACAAGAGGCATTCAGAAAAGGTCCCGACCTGGGTCCGCCGCCACTCCTATGTGGAGCTAGTGAGAATGTGTCCCCAGTTAGTTTCCAAAGCAGGATGCAGGGGGGAACCAGCCTTGATGGGGTGATGAGACCCCCACCTCTTTTAGCACTGACCAAGCAGGACAGGCACATGCGTCCCAGCTCCACACAGTACTATCTTGGGTCCCGCATTGAATCTCATATGTGGTTGCAGCTGCTCACCTAGTAATTCACCTCACCCCGTCCTTCAGTGTTGCAGTGCCCGGCCTCTGCCTGTTCGCAGCGGCAGAACAGACATGTCAGGCACACGCAGCAACTCTCAGCAACGGCGCAAACTGACAAACTTGTGCCCAGAGAGGATTCGCCATTTTGAAGCTCAGACGGGCTCCACTCACAGTCTCTCCAGCTGGCGCCACTCCATGCAGCACTTTTGGCAGATTGATGCAGCAAAGGCTCAGGATGAGTTACCCCCATGAAAATCAGACCGGACATCACGTCGGATGGAGGCAGATGGCAGAGGAGTCAGGAGCACTCAAAGAGTGTGACCGCCATCTTGACGCCACAAGCCATTCCCCGGGATCTCACTTTTCACCTGTCTTTGGCTTGATAAGTTTTAGAAAATGTTCAAGAGGTAATGATCAAGTGAGGAGTCCAGCACTGGTTGCTCTCTAGTGGGATAGTTACCTCCATTTCATGCTAAACTAAACAAAGATCAAGAAACAAATGGAAAAGGGACCTAAATTGGACACTCCAGAATGCAATTCTTCGTTAAAGTTCCATATTTATTTCTTACTACATCATATAGTCCAATCAGAATAGTTAGTCTCTTATGATCTCATCATAACATTGCAGCAATTTACTTTCTATAGAACAAGACACTTGTTTCAGGTGGTATGATTATATTACCATACTCGTACAACTTAACAGCCCTGTATTGTTATCCTTACTCTGTGTATTTCTTATTGTTTATTTTGTGCATTAAAAAATCTGTTCTGGAGGAGGAGCTTGGCGGGCATCCGTGATGGCCGCGTGAGCACAGTGCTCTCCGGACCCCCGCCACTCCCGGCATGATATCCTGAACATATCCTGATTTCTCACAAGGATTAATGGAGAGGAACCTGGGCTGATCTTAATATTGTTTTCGGATTTTGAATTGGACAAGGGGCACCGAAGCTACATCGACTCAAACTTTCGGGGCCCGCCTTGGTGGCGCGCCCGGGTCTTGGTGGGGCTCTGTTGCCGTGTCTGAGTTGAACAACAGCGGCAGGGGGACTCGACTCATGGGTCCCCCTCTTAACTTTCGGTTTCGATTCTGACTCAGGCTATGTCTTCCAACGGAGGTGTCTGGCCGGTACTGAGTCCAGCGGCGCGAGATTGCAGTTGAGCCTTTTGTCTGCTTCGTGTCCCTCCGGGCCGGTTCGCATCTCGTCTTGCCCTCGCTGCTGACTTCTGGCTCCGGCGCCCTGTCTTCCTGTGGCCATTTTCACCAGGTCGCGTGGGTCCCGTGGGGACGCGGTCTCCGATATGACTGGCAGGGGGGACCAAGAGCGGCGGAAGACCAAGACACCCCTTCGCGGGGGCCCGGTCCAGTCTAATATCATGGACCGGTACACACAGTCGATGGTGTCCCCCGGTGCCGCCTTGTCTGGCCAGAGTGCAGTGGGGCACCCTTCGGAGGCTTCGGCGGAGCCGTCCCTGCAGGACATCATGGGCGCCATCTCGGGTATGAGAGAAACCATCGGCCAACAGTATGAAGCTCTGGCCCACAAAATTGATACTGTGGCTATTGATGTGAACCTGATTCGGGCCGACTTATCTAAAACCAATGAGAAGGTGAAGTCATTGGACCTCAAGTCATCTAGCCTCACGGCCGACGTCTCGGAGATACAGACGGAGATCAGAAACCTCAGAAAGGTGAACGATTTCATGACTCAGCGCTTGGAGGATTTTGAAAACAGGGCACGGCGTTGTAATATACGTGTTATTGGTGTCCCGGAAAATCCTGATCCGCATTCTGTTGATCTCCTGGTTGAGGACTTGATACAAAACTACCTTTCTCCATCCGGATTGAGCAAATTCTTTGCGGTGGAACGTGCCCATCGTGTTCCCGGTGGCAAGGGCAAGCCGGGCGCCCCGCCGAGGCCCATTGTCGCAAAACTTTTTTACTATAGGGACCGAGACGCTATCCTGCAGGCCTCGAGAGCTAAGGGCCCGGTGGCCTTCGAAAATGCCACGGTGAACTTCTATCCGGACTTCTCACAGCTGGTGCAGAGGCAGCGAATGGGCTTCCGTGGAGTCAAGAAGCGTCTTCGGGACCTGGGTCTGCGATACGCCATGCTTTTTCCTACCAGGCTGCGAGTGGAGTACAATGAACGGACCCTTTTCTTTGATCGACCTGATTCGGTAAATGACTGGCTGGACTCTCTGCCGGACCGGCCTAATTTCGCTGATCCCACCGAGCACCCGGGTGGTGCCGAGGGTGGCGTGGAGAGTTGAACTTGTTATCTGGGCCCCGGTTTCCGTATCATGTAATTTCTTCCTGGGTTCTGTACTTGAGTGATCTGTTTTCTGTGTACTCTATTCTCCCCTTATTTCTGTCGGGGTGGCGGGTGGGACAGGGCCTTTTCCTCCTCCGGGGTCTTTTTGTAGAATGGGGGTTTTTGGGCGACAGGCACACTGCATGTTGGGGTGGCTTTTTTGTCTACTGCAGGGGTGCAGGGTGGGGGGTGTTTCCTGGGGTGTTGGGGGGGGGGGGTTGTCGGGGCGTTTGTAGTTTGTGTTTTGTTTTTTCAAGGCGATTCTATTTTGCTATTTGTACTTTCAGTGTCATGCTCATTGGGGGGTGGTTTCTGCATTACTTCGTGGGATGGGGGTAGCGGGTTGAGGTTTATTTCATGGAATGTCAATGGTCTTGGGGATCGTATAAAGCGAGGGGTGGTGTTGCGATGCCTGCGACGTTTGTCTCCCGATATTGTCTTTCTGCAGGAGACACACCTAGTGGGCAATACTTGTCGTGCGATGAATAGGTGGGGCTATCGTCTTGTTGCGCACTCAGGGTTTACAACGGGTTCTAGGGGGGTGGGCATCCTTGTCCGGGCTTCTCTTCCCCTTGCGATAGATGATGTGATCCTCGATGATCGGGGGCGCTATGCCGTCCTCGTGGGACGATATGAGGGCAAGACCCTTTCCCTGTTCACCGTCTATGTGCCCCCTGGCCTGCAGACCTCTACCTTCTCTGATTTGGGCCGAGTTTTGTTGGGACTCCCTGATGGTGCTCTTTTCATGGCTGGTGACTTTAATTCTGTTCTCTCTGGTCTGAGTGATCGTTACCCCCCTAGGGATATTCCTTCGACCCATTTATGGCTGGGTGGCTTTTTGGATACCTTTGGTTTGGTGGACTGCTGGAGACTTATGCACCCCACTCAACTTCAGTATACTTTCCACTTTGGGGCCCATGGGAGTTTGTCTAGATTAGATCACTTCCTCATGCCAGCTGAACAGTCGTCGGCTGTCCGGGAGATTAGGCACCTCCCCCGGGGCATCTCGGACCATTCTCCGCTCTGGCTCTGTTTTGATGTGGGGGTGGAGGCGGCGGGCCGGGTGGCTCCTATCAACCCTTGGTACCTGGCCTCCCCTGAGACCCGTGGTCAATTGATTAAGTCCCTGGACAATTACTTTCTGGATAACGAGGGGTCTGTCTCTTCTGCTGTGTCCCTATGGGAGGCTTTTAAGACAGTAATTCGTGGGCAGGCCCTGTCCCTTATTGCTGAAACCAAAAAGGCAAGGAATCGGGAGGTGGTGGATCTTGAGATGGAAATACTTGAGATGGAAGCTGACCTGGAATCGGGTGTCACTCGTGCCAAACTCCATGCCCTGGGTCTGAAGCAATTTGCCTATAAGTCTCTGGTCACAGATGCGGCCAAAATGATGTTTAGGGAGCAACAGGGTCGTCTGTGTGATGTTGGGGACAAAGCGGGTAAGTTACTTGCCTGGTTGGACAAGAAAGAGAGGGCGAATCGAGTGGTGCCTGTGATTCAGACTTTGAATGGTGTGCGGGTGACGGACCCGGTTGGAATAGTGGAATGTTTTGCGGACTACTTTCGTGCGGTTTACTCCCCAGTGTCGGTAAGGGATGAAGACGACTCTCGCCTCTTGCTGCGCGACATAGCTTTGCCCTGCCTCTCCGACTTGGAGCGGTCCTCCATGGAGGCCCCGTTCTCTACGGACGAAATCGCGACTGCTATTCGCTCTCTCCGTTAGTGCAAGGCTTTGGGCCCGAACGGTTTGCCAATCGAGTTATACAAACTGCGCCCTGATCAGATTGCGCCCTATCTTCGAACAATGTTTTCGGAGTCCCGTGAGCGGGGTGCTCTCCCTTATGACCAGCGTCTGGCCACGATTGTGGTAATTCCTAAAGATGGTAAGCCCCGGGATCTTTGTTCGTCATATAGACCCATCTCCCTGTTGAATGTCGAGCCTAAGGTTCTTGCCAAGGTCCTGGCTACTCGCCTCCTAACGGTCATTAGTGACTTGATTCATCCGGACCAATCCGGATTTATCCCGCACCGTAACACAGCTCTTAATCTGCGTCGCCTTCATGGAGCCATCGCGAGGGCGGGGCTTCTGACGGAGCCGGCCATTTTGGCTTCGTTGGATGCCTCGATGGCCTTCGACACGATAGAGTGGCCCTACCTTTGGGCGGCTCTTGAGAAGTTTGGTTTTGGCCCGGGGTTCATCGGGTGGGTGAAGCTGCTGTATACCGACCCCCTGGCACAGGTCGTGGTTAACGGTCGAGTGTCGGCTCCCTTTCCCCTTGGTAGGGGGACCAGACAGGGGTGCCCCTTGTCTCCACTACTTTTTGCTCTCGCGTTAGAGCCGCTAGCTGCGTGGATTCGCTGGGAACCTTCTCTCAAGGGTATACGTTGGTCCCCGGATTTTGAGGACCGTGTTTCGCTTTATGCGGACGACATTCTTCTTTATCTTACTTCCCCGCGTAAATCTTTGAATGTCCTGTTTGACGTTCTCGCCTCGTTTGGTAAGAATTCTGGTTTGATTATAAACTGGGCTAAATCCTGCGTCTATGCTATTTCGGGTGATCTGCCCCCGTTGCCGAATAGATTTCCCATCCAGGTTGTTCAGTCCGTTTTCAAATACTTGGGGGTTTTTATTACATTGGATTCGTCGCTCAGATTTGAACGTAATCTCCTTCCCCCGCTTCATAGATTGAGGCTGGACGTGGCTCGCTGGCGTAAATTACCCTTGTCGCCGCTGGGCAGGGCCGCCCTTTTCAAGATGATGTCCTTGCCGCGATTCCTTTACGCGCTCCAGAATTGCTATGACGATATCCCCGCTACTTATTTCCGAGAGGTCGAGAGTCTACAAAGGCAACTGATTTGGGACGGGCGCCCACGTCTTGCACTTGCGAAGCTCACCATCCCTTGGTATGACGGGGGCATAGCACTTCCTGATATCAGGAGATATTATTGGGCTACGCAACTGTCTGCCATTAACCATTCGATGTATTCCCCGGGTCCGGATCCGGCCTTTGAAATGGACAGACTCCAGCTACCGGGTGGTGACTTTAATAGAGCGCTTTACTCTAGGTCGTCTGGGCTCCACCTTACGGGACCGACTAGGATCGCGGTTCATGTGTGGCGCGCTGCGAATGTGAGCTTAGGGTGGGATGAACGATTGACGCTGGTGACTCCGCTTTTCGCGTCTGAGCTTTTGGGATGTCTGTGGACAACGAAGGGGTTTGACCGCTGGGACATGATTGGGATCTGTAGAGTGGGTGACGTGTGTGCGAATGGAACGGTGAAGTCCTTCGAGGCCCTTCGGAATGATTATGACCTGAGTGATAGGGAATTTTTTAGATATTTACAGGTCCGTCATGCCCTCACTTCTGTTCTGCCTTCCGGTACCGCTGTCCCCGAGTCCTCCCCCCTCGAAGAACGTATCCTGGACGGTCATATCCCTGATAGCACTATCTCCTTGATTTATAAGAAGCTTATTCACAATCGCATGGACTTGCTCGTTCGACTTCGGGAGGCATGGGTCGGCGACGGGCTGGAATTGGATGACGAGGATTGGCAATTGGCGCTATCTTCTCCGAAAGAGGTCGCCATTCCGGCCCGTCTCCGTCTTGTTCAGCTCAAGATCCTCCACCGGGTGTATGTTACTGGTCCTCGTTTGGTTGTGATGGGTTTTTCCCCGGATGGCCTCTGCAAGCGTGGGTGTGGGATGAGTGCCACGTTTCTTCACATTCTTTGGGAGTGTCCGAGGGTGGCTGCCTATTGGACGGGGGTACTTGCGGTGATGGCTGCTGTGACTGGAATTGCCCTGGTGCCGGAGGCAAGGAGATGTTTGTTGAATGTTTGGGAACCTACCGATTGTTCGGTGGCCCAAACCAGGTGGGCGACCCTGGGGTATATGGTGGCGAAACGGGACATAGCGCAACTTTGGGGCTCGCACAGGCCCCCCACTGTCTCCGTGTGGGAGGAAAACATGGACTGGTCTATGTTCCGCGAAAAGACTGTCAACACAGCCAGGGGCAGACCTAGGGCATGGACGAAGATCTGGTGTCAGTGGAATGCCTATCGCGGGGATATTTGTGCTCCTCCCCTGGTGGAGGCCCCTGATGTTCCCTTGTCACCCTAGGTTGGCGTTCCTGAACTTTTGTATACTGTCCTTTGGTTTGATGTATTTGTGCTCCTCCCCTGGTGGAGGCCCCTGATATTCCCTTGTCACCCTAGATTGGCGTTCCTGAACTTTTGTATACTGTCCTTTGGTTTGATTGCCCTCCCCGCTGTCCCCCCGCCTTGACTTAGCCTACTGATTGTGACTTTGTATTCCTGCTTAGTGACGTTTCCCCCCCCCTCCAGGGCTGACTCTCTGTGTATTACTCCTTCGCCTTGTTTTTGTTGTTTGTTGTTTTTGGTGTGCTTTAAAATAAGAAAAATGTCTTATCCTGTTCCATATTGTGGGCGACATTTTGTATCCGGATTGTGCCTGACCGCCAGAGTGGCGACCACTGTTTTATACCGTGTTATGCTCCGATCTTAGCGGCCAGCCCGTGTGGTTGTAGGCCCATCTCTGTACACATGATTTTGTTGCTCAATAAAAGTTTTTTAACCAAAAAAAAAAAAAAAAAAAACAATCTGTCCTGTAGATTTACGTGGAAAATGTGTTTTGTGGTAGAGAAAAGTACGAGCCCTTCTCAAGCAACAGACACAATCCTTGCCAGGGAGAACCACAACATTCACAAAATTAACCTGTGCTTAACCCTCTAGTAGCTTGGCACAAAAGCAGTCAGGCTGAACTTAGAAGTAACGTGTAAAGTATTTATGCAGCATACAAACACATGAAAAATTCGGTGCTAATTTTGAAAAATAGAGTAAAATGTAATAAAATAGTTGACACCAAAACAAGACAAATTCAATCAGAAGCACTGGAGATATGAAGTTTTGAAGACTTAAGATAAGCATAGCGCCTAATATCAGAAGGCGCCACTCACAGTTATCTGGGCATGACCGGGATGGAGCGCAGGCCAGATAAAGGGACTGGGTTAGCCCTGTTGAAAGAGTTACCTTCTAAAGCCCAGCACTATGAGTCCAGTTCACGGTGAAGGAGGCACTAGGAGAAGGGAGAGTATTGCACGTAGTTGTTGCTATCTACTTATCTGCTCCTCTACTTATCTTATGCTTCACAATTCACTGGCTGGACCCACCGTGTGAGGTAGCATAACACCTCAAGTCTCTATTTACTAGGTAGTTAGCATTTTTTCAAATAAACCGTCTTATAAATGGCCCTATAACTGCTGAAGCGCTTAACAGTTGCATCCTGAAACTCAAATTTCCTTCATATCACATTCTAATGCAGGAACTATATTTTCAGATATTTGTATTATTACTGGACGTCCTGTATCTAAAGAATTTGGTACTGCTACCTAAACAGTTTAATAATATGTAATATTTTATGGAAATATAGGTCGTTTTGGATGCACTAATCCAGTTGAAAGGAATTAATTGATTCTGATATACATGTTCATCTTAGTTTCTTTGCAGTGCCTAATTGCAATCTTAACACATAAGGATCACTCATTGAAATTGTTTTTTAACAGCATACTAAAAATATGGTCATAAGCCTGCAATGGAAGTCCCAAGAAACATAACTTACCCCATAATAAAACAATATATCTCAATGGTATGAAATATAGGAGAACCGTGGCCACAGTGAATATTGTACCAGCAAGAAGAGACAAAAAGGGCATTGTCCAATTAAAAGTGCTGAAAATAAAGAAGAAAATAAGATTAGATAATAGATGTAAATTATAACAATTAAAAATACATCAACTTAATCCCGCACACGAAATTCATAGAATAGCAGCCGCACTTTAAAACAAGACACATGTAGGTGCTGATATCGGCACTAAACCTTGACACGGATAACACAGTTTGTAAAAGTGTATGTAGCACGTAAGCATACATTTTCACTTTAGAATATGATTCACAAAATAATTCACTGAATAAAGAGGTCTATAAATTAGCACTGAAGAAATATCATGCCTGAATAACTAAACTAAACAAGCATATTATGAGGAGAGGATTGCAAAAGCAGGAAACAGTTCGAGAGAGATCTTCTTGATTGTGAAGAGTTATCGCCCCACCAGCATGTAATATTTCCCAACCGGTCTCCGCAGAATAGTGTGAACAGCTTGCTAGTTTTTTTAATGCAAAGATTTTAAGTATTCAAATCAATCTGTCTGTGGGCTTAAGACCAGTGGAAGACCCTGGGATAAAACCACAAGTCAGGATGACTCCGCTCTCTAAGGTAATGTTGAACACCTCAGATCCCATTTCTCTGTGGGCTTTGAATGCCATTAAATCTGGTTCTCTGCAGATTCGTGTCCCCCTAAATTATTGATATCACGGGTTGACATTATTAATCCTGTGGCCAATTTGATTTTAAATACATAATTAAGGATGGCCACAGTTCTCAGGGTGTGGAGTCTAAAAAGCCTGCAGCAGATCCAGCTATCCCTGCCAACTATAGGCCTCCCTATTGCCTGCCTATCTAAACTTTTAGAGAAACATGTGAATAAATTGCTCTTCAGCTTCATGGAAGAAAATAATTTGCTTCAATCTAGCCAGTCAGGCTTTAAAGACCAATATAGTACAGTGACGGCTCTGGTGGAAGTATCTGAATATGTTACAGGAACTCTGAATGCTTGGGGAGTGGCTGAATTATTCATGCATGACCAATCAGGAGCATTTGATACGGTCCCCATTCGATGCTGCTGGACCATCGTGAGGCAACTGGAGTAACAGGGCAAGCTTTGGACCGGATAACATAATTTCTAGCTAAGAGGAGCCTAAAGTCTGATTTCCTTCATGTTCTGCCAATCCATGTAATATACTGGAGGGAGTTCATCGGGGTTCTGCCCTGAGCTCCAACCTTTTTAATTTATATCTTACCCCTTTGGCTCAACAAGCAGAAGATCTGGGAGCTAAAGTGATCTCCTATGCGGATGATACACAACTGATTTTCTCCTGGCATAAGGATGCTGAGTTGAAAGGTGATCAGATTAAAACTTACCTGGACTCTGTTTTTCACTGGTTAGCTACGGCAAAACTCAAATGTAACAAAGAGAAAATAGAAATTCTATTCTTTGGGAAGATTCCACCAGATTTTTAGCCAACCTTTTGGTCAGACAAAGCTTCTCCCCCAGTGCCCCAGACAGACTCTGTTAAAATCTGTGTACTACATTTGATAATAGACTGTCAAGTAAAAGTGTTGCTAGGCACTTGTTTTGGGATTATGAGGTCCTGAAAGAAATGTGTGCCTCTCTTATCCTTTTGAGCAAAGAAGAAGTCAATTCAGGCGCTGTTAACATCCAGAATAGTTTATGCTAATGCACTGTATTTGCCTTACCAGAGTATCCGATGGACAAACTTCAAGTGATCCAGAATGCAGCGGCCGGTCTCTTGCTAAATGTTCCTATGATAACACGGATTTCCCTACATTTGCATGCACTCTCTTGGCTGCCCATTAGGGAAAGAGTCAAATTTAAGGCTCTAGTATTAGTACATGACACCCTACATCAATCCAGCCCCTCCTACCTTAGAGCCAGATTTGGCTTTCATAAGACAGTTGAGATCCTCTAACAAATTGCAGGGATCCCTAGGATTCAGAGCCTAAGAGCAGGAGGAAGGTCTCGAACATACCTGACGACAACAGCGTGGAATCAGCTCCTTTTGGAGCTTCAGATGATGAATGATGTGGCACTGATTAAGAAGAAACTTAAAACTTGCCCTTTGTGCAAATCTAAGTCTTTTTCAGATTTCGATCCCACTGCTTGTGCCGGGACACTCCTATGAGTGGCTGTACGCATTGCACATTGGAATCAAGGAATGCCAGTGAGGGTTACCCACTTACTGGGGTGGATATTCGCAAACATTTGCAATGAGCTGTCATACTAATAACACACATACAACTTCTTCAAATAAAGTTAGGAGAGAGACTGTTTCAATGCTGAGACAGGACATGGATACTTCCATGAATCCCAGCTTATTTTGCTCACCCCACCACCGCAGTTTGGACCCAGCCATGTGCAAATCAGACTTGACCCTGTTCCTTGTGGGAACAATCCAGCCCAAACTGCCAAGCCGGGTCCTCCCTGGACCAGAAACAAGCATCCTGGGACTGGTTTCAGGGCATCACACTTCATCAGCCAGGCTAGCTTGAATCCAGTTGTGTATTGAGCACAGGACCCACGTCTTGGCATATCCTTTCCACTTAGGGTGATGCATGCAAAAGAAACTATGGATGGACGGAATGCTGGACAGTGCAAACATTCACCCCCAGTCACAAGGAACTGGGTTAAATTCATAATTCTTTTACTCACCTCACCACCCCAGCCATATGCAAATCAGTCTTGATCCTGTTCCTTGTGGGAATAGTCCAGCCCGAACTGCCAAGCCGGGTCCTCCCTGGACTGGAAACAAGCATCCTGGGACCGGTTTCAGGGCATCACCCTTCATCAGCCAGGCTAGCTTGAATCCAGTGGTGTAGTGAGCCGGTCCCACGTCTGGGCATACCCTTCCCACTTAGGGCGATGTATAATTACAGCAGTTATGTTGTGAGCCTAACCATAACTCATGAAGCTGTGTTTTTTCCGGTTTTAATTCCAAACCACAATTTCCTTTTAAATCTTGATTTTTTTTGTAGTTTATTTTTAATATTTGCTAAGATGTTATAACTAGCCATATCGTCACTTGAAACTTTCTTTTTATCACATTTAACATTCAGGAGTTCTTTACACCCAACCATTCATGAGCAGCCAACCCATTCGGCTGTGTGCAGTGGGAGTTGGCCGCAGGGCCGGCCTCCAGAAGGACCCTACAGCTAACTTTCCATAAGTGGCCAACCTCCTCTGCACACAAACTTTGACCTCCTGCCTCTGCGCAGGCATTGAACCCAACCTGCTATGGGTGGCCATTACCGCTGCATACTGCACAGTTGAGTCGCACATGTGAATCATAACAAGTAGACACAAGCGCACAAGACATACACGCTCGTGTCTCGTGTACACAAAAGGCTCAGCACTATTTGAAAGATAAAGACATGAGTAGGTGGCACGAGACTGACACAAATGTCATACTCACCCACACTACTCATGCACAATAGCACATGTAACAGTTTCACCCTTGTTGTCGGCTCATCAGCTGGGTAAAGCTTGGTTCCAGTAACGGTGTAGGCATGAGACCCACGTTTGGGCATACCTGTCACACATAGGGCATCAAAAGCTATACCCGAATGTTGAGCCAATGATAAGGGTGAAACCAGTCCTGGGTTGGTTCTTATCTGGTTTAGGGAGGGCCTGGCCTGGCAGTTCAGGCTGGACTGGAGCAGTGTCAAGGGTGATTTGCACATGGGTCCAAACAGAGGTGGCATTGTGGGTGAAAAGCAATGGATCTGGAACGTTGAAGGATCCTCAAATTATTGGTCGAAAAATCTCAACAATTACATCTATTAGGAACACAAAACTGCTTTTGCAACAATGATCTCTCAAAAGTTACTGAATGGAATTAAACCAAACCAAACTAATTAAAGTTCGAGTCTAATGCTACGTTCGGAGTAATAATGATCAGGGTATTTGCTGTAGCAGAGGGCAACATTTTTCAATTGGAGTTTAAAATGGAACACACACATTTCCTAACCGCTGCTACAATTTTACCCCTTTCAGGGCAGCTCTACACAAAACGTGAAATAGCTGCACTTAGCAATAATGTTATTTGATTGGAACGATTTATGTACATTGTTCAAAGGTATCGTATAAATCAAGTGTGCACTTCCAAGACAACAATTCCAGATGGACCCAACTCAGGCCCCAGGACTGAAGGTCTCCCTCCAGATGTAGAGATGGATAAGAAGATCTCCGGCAAATAGCCTCCTCACAGGACCCTTGGGCGCTGCAGCAGTGCCTACCTAACGAGAAGCACAGCCCAATGATGAACTTTTCCACCTTGGTAGGTAATGCCCTGTGCATCCTAATGGGATGCTCTGTGGCTAATGACAGGTCCTGGGGCCTGAGTTGAGTCCATCAGGAATGTTGTCTTCAGAAAAGAACACTTGATTAATGCAATATTATTCAGGGAGTTTGTGCTCTGGACCAGTATTTCCTCTCGAGACCCCTCATGTTATAGTATTGAGAGGATTTGTCAACTGTGCCAAAATGATAAGTGAAGGAAAATTGCCTTTTGGGTGGAATATTATACCTAACCAGAACTACACAGTTGAAATATATATTATATATATATATATATATACACACGTTTCACCTTCTACAGGTAGTAAAATATGTGTAGATAGATACATAGATAATCATGTATTTAGCTCTCCGTCTACAGTTCTCGGCTGTTGGATTTTATATCTATTGAATACTAAGCCACACAAGCCTGCATCCATATATTGCTCTACCTATCCATCCATCTTCTTATGTCTGTGTGTCTAGGCACACACTTTACTGGAAAGAAGCCGGCACACGCACACCTGCTGTCTGCCTGTCCATCTCCCAGAACCATTTCAGCTCTTTCTATTGTTCCCAATGAACTCACAAAGGAATACTAATTTTGCAGAAAGCCCGTAGGTATAGGGTTTTTTCTTGAAATAAGTGTCTGACTGTAAAGCATGATGAACGGCGGAGAACGCTGAGTGCAATCACGGGGGAGGGGAGGCAAGCAGCTGGGGAGTAGAGGATAGAGAGGATTTCTTCCTTGAATGATTTTGAAAGATCAAAACTTGGAAAAGACTGGGTTGACAATTAAAAGACAGGCATTTTAGGTTAGGAACAAGTCAGATGGGAACAAGTCAAGTCAGGAAAAGCATTGCTTTTATGTAGTTTCTTTTGGTTACAATGCAGAATGCATTCTTGGCAGTCATCGCTGAGGCGCACATTTATATTTAGGTGAAATATTTTCAGAAGCTGCACTTGACAGTTTTATTATTTTACCCCCCACTATTTAGCCATTTTATTCTTTTTAAGCTATGATGAACTGAAGAAACACCATTTTAGTACAAGTACAGAATGACAACGCTCCCTGCTGTGTTAAACATGCAGTGCACGTCCCGCCTATTCCGAGATAACAAAACAACAATCCAGTCTCCAAAATAAACACATTCGACTGTAACTTCATTCTGCAACTCATTTAGCGCACTCTCAGAACACATCGGCATACAAGCAAGTTAGGCACCGTGAGCAGATGTGAAGTGATTGAAAATTTCCCGGTTATTAAACGAACACTATAACACAACGGTGTTTGCTTAACACTGGAAATGGGTGCACAGGAAAATGCTGAATTTCTAACTCCCGTATAAGATGTGAAAGAAGCATTTGCAATGCGAGAGGTCTCGCATTTTTTTTTAAAGTTAGAGCTCTTGGCCTTGTAATGGAAATGTTTTTTATTTATGTGTTTTGGAGTGGAGTGGATGTATGTGATGACAATTGTATGTTTTACAATGACTCTAAAAGAAAGCGCGTTGATGGTCGGATCTGGTGCATGTCAGCCACTATGTGTACCATGTAAATATAATGTGAACTCTAGTCAAATAGATTATGCGGTACTGTGCACGTTCCAAAAGTGATAAAGAATCACCTGTGGTTAATATGCAAAAGTTAAAGCACAAGAACCACTGGCAGGCTGCGCGTTCTTGAACTGCTGTGACGGCAAACTCGGATTTTGCGTTCACCAAACCTGAAAGGATTATAGGGATGATACACGCGAGTCCCCTATTGTGAAAACGATGCCTGGGGTATCATGTAGTCAGCAATGTGAGCGTAGTGAATATGGTGGGAACACCAGTCCAGGTGATGAACACTGGTTGATGTGAACCAGAGGTCCAGAGTAAGTTTCATATACAGTGAAAAAAAATCATCACTCGAAAAAGTAGTACAAATTGAAAAAGGAACAACCAGCAGGCTGTGCTTTGTGTAAATGATGCGTAGTGGTGCAGTAGCAGACAAATGTAGTTTCACCGCTATCTTAGAATGGTGTTTAAACCCATGGCATGCCTATATATATTGTATAATCAAATCCACATGTACAATTAACTTCAAATCCACATCCAACCACAAATACACCACGTCTACGCTACAAGTACATGCAGCCCTACCAAGATGCGCACAATCATGTACTCATGCATTGGTCCACACCCCCATCTACAAGTAATGAATGAACTGAAACTCCAAATTTTTCCCCACAAAAAAACAAAACAGTTAACTAGAGTCTGATCTGAAATTAATTAGAATTTCAAACCACCACAAAGTTTTAATAACAATGGTTGGACGTAAAAAAGATTTTTAAAAAAGGCTGACAAGTATGTGAATCACTGTAGCACATCACATACATACATCACATACATTTTTATACGAAGTTTGACAATAAACAACTCAACCCACCATATGTTTACTGACCTATTCATTAATTTATCGTCCAAGTAGGAATTTCCCAACATGTGCTACAAGATTTATGAGATGAAGTCAAGGGATGAAATAAATCTGGACTTCCAGTTCTACGATGATGTAGCATTGTTCAAAGCTATCAAAAGGATATTCATATCGCAGTACAATTTAGAAGGGTTACACCCAAGTTGACATTTTGCAGCATCACAAACAGCATTGACAGGATCACGAGCAGCTGGCACTGGAAATTTACCGGATTCCATAACTGAAACCCCTAACAAACCAACAAATTAAGTAATAATTTGCCAAACAAATGTTGGCTTGTGTTGCTTTTTGTCAACATTTATATCAAAACTATTAAACAGTAACATATGAAAAACTCGGGAGTATCACATACTTTCAATGTAAATTGTGGAACAACAGAAATTATATGAACCAACTTAGTGAAGAGAAACTGCCCAAATGACATTTTTTCCAAAAATCAGTCACCTGATACTAAGCAATGTTAAGCAAAAAACACTTTTTGGAGGTGATTCAGGGCCTACTTGTAGCGTCAATTAAACCCTCCCTTTGGTGACCAGGCTACCGTGCTATCTGTCTAGGAAGAGACATCTAGCAGCATGGTAAAAGAGGGGAAGGGCTGTCACCCCACTTACTGACTTCGCAATATCCTAGAGACTGCACACAAGAGGTACACTACCAGTACTAACAAAGCAGGCTGCAATGGAATGGGCATAAATTGTGTTGCTAATGCGAGCTTATGGTCATGCTGTGTTCTAAATTTGACAGGCGGAGGGAGGCCTAGGGACTCTGGAGAGGAGAACTAACTGACATGGTGACAGTGGACCTTCCATGTTCTCAAAGTGTTGGGCAAGAGAGATGATCTGACGTTACGACCAGAGCTGCCAACTTTAGAACAGGAGAACCAGGTTCAAGTCTTGGCATTGGTTCAACATCCTGTTATTCTACCTCAAAGAAAAAAAATATTTACCATGTGTAATTTAACTGGTGCTTATACAAATCACTCCAATACCTTCGGTTTGAGTTCATGATATATAAAACTGCAAAAATTAAATTAGAAACTAACGGTGCAAGAGAAAGCATCACAATGCACTGCAGACTATCAGCGTGATGGCTCCAAAGTGATGCAATGTCTCCGTAATCACAGCTGAGCAGTCCATTTGCCGGCAGTGTGCCTCCCATAAAATAAATATTTTGTGATGATTCTCCATGATGTTAGGCTCACCCACCTTTATGCCAGGACATTACTGCTCCTACCTCCCTCTATAAAGCGTCTGTCCCGGAGAGATCATGTGTGGATTCACCTCTAAGAAACGTAAAACATATAATGCCCTTTGAAAAAAGACTGAAACACACATGAGCTGCCAGAAATATCCAAAACAAGTTGTCACATACATAACAACCTAAATGACAAATAAAACAACTCACTGAAGCTAAGAATTATTCAACAGATAATGCCATTATCCGGACATTCTCTAGCTTTCTGTTATTTCCATGCATAGGAAATAAGATGCAAAAAGTGTGCTGTGGTATCTAATAATCTTGAGAAACAAATTGTGAGGCAAGCTCCCTATGGTCTCGCATAATATAAAAACTGTCCGAAATACTCGATGGGCAGGAGGTGGTGGTGGGGGTTGTGAAAGATTAGCACATCAAGCGGAACAAAATTGTGTGGCATGTTACTTATGGTCTTGAATAATAATACAAAAACGGTCCAAAATACTCAATGGAGGGGAGGTGGTGGTGGGGGGGGGACGGCTGGGAGCCGAAGCTGAACACCACCAAAGAGCGAGCAGGAAAGAAATAATAAACAAGCAGGAGGGAAGAGAAGGAGACAGCTGCAGCTCGAAGGAGAGGGAGCAAGCATGGGCCCAAGCGAGTTCCTGAGCCTAAACAAGCAAAAAAAAAAAAATGCGCTCACAGAGTAATAAATAACATGAAGAGTAAGAGCACATGTAGCAGGGGCAGTCCCCATGGGAGGTTTCAAAAGTAGGAAAGACTACTGAGCATATTAATCCATACAAATATTATAAAGAGAGAGCCCAAACCTTCGAGGCGGGTAATCTCAGTAACCACAGCACCAATCACAAAACCCAATACAGCGTTGGAAAGGGCAGTTGCAGCAGAAGGGCATAGGCTATGCAGACGGCCACCAAATAATTTTTATTTTTTATTTTTTTTAATTGTTTTTATTAACTTTTCAAGAAACAGTGGTGTTCATCACAATCATACAGTGCAAGACATGCAATTGTACCGTAGGACACCATATACATTTAAAAGGTAAAAGAACCGTGCCAGCAAAGTAGTCCCTTGTGGGCATGACTGCGTTGTGCTGTGGGCGTGGGCTGGGGGCGTGACTAACGCTGGGGGCGTGTGGTACGGTCATCACATTTTGGGCTGTGGGCATATGCTGGGGGCATGAAATAATGCTGGGGCCGTGTGTCCGCCCTTCATGCCATGTGAGTCGTACATACAAGCGCCAATTACATTGCTGCGCAGCATCAAGGGGCACGCTGGGGGCGTGAGAAACACTGGGGGCGTGTGTCCGGCCTTCATGCCATGTTAACGCAATTGCGCCGCATCAAGGGGCACGCTGGGGGCATGAAAAACGCTGGGGGCGTGTGCTACGTTCCGCCCTTCATGCCATGTGGGTCGTACATTAATCAGAAGATCGTCTGCTGTGGCCGTGTGCTGGGGCATGACAAACGCGTTCAGCTGGAGGCCTGGTAAGTAACATTACTGCAGCTTCTCCTGCGCGCTGTTACTGAACTCTCTCATTCAACGAAATTAGACGCGCCTGTTACCATCAACCAGGGCTCTAGCCGGGCTCAGGCGGCGGATCAGTACACTAATTACACGCGCCTGATAACATCAACCAGGGCTGCAGCTGGGCCTCAAGCGGGGGAACACGCAAATGAGCGTGTCTGCGGGGACAATTACTGCAGCCTCTCCTACTCGCTGTCACTGAACTCTCTCATTAAACGGATTTACCCGCGGCTGATAACTCTCTCATTCAACAACATTACACGCGCCTGCTAACATCAACCAGGGCTTTAGCCGGGCTCAGGCGGCGGATCACTACACCAATTACACGCGCCTGCTAACATCAACCAGGGCTGCAGCTGGCCCTTCTTCGTCCCTATTCTAATGAAACAAAAATTTTTGTCTACCGTGAGATTTTAAAAGAAATTGCCCTTGCCAAATACGCACAATGCACACATTCTATTTCATACCCGGACAACGTCGGGACGGGCTGCTAGTCAAAGATAAGAAGCCATTTACGAAGGGCAGTAAAAGGACCCAATTAGAATGAAGGGCGTTGCTTAAAGACCATATTCTAGATACAGCCTGTCTCTAAGAGACACCACATGTGCTGCCTAGGCAAGCAAGACCTAAAAATGAGAAAAATTATTTCAATATCAGTTCAAAAGGTTGCCTGTCAAAGAATGAAAATGCAGCCCCAACCGCCCCCTCTGGTTTTAAGCAGTAACGTTTAGCAATAACTTTATTTATAACACACAAAGAGGGTTGCTTAATCTTTCATAAGCTTCTCAATCGCTGCCAATAGTCAGATCAATTTCCTTCAACTCTTTATCTATTGAGAAACCTAATAACCGTTTAGAGTTCAAAACTACTCTGAAAACAATAATTTATAATGAAGTTAACCAAGGGACAGATATGAGATTGCTTCTAAAGCTGTATACAAGCAAAGAATTGTTTGAGAGCGCAGAGAGGCCTCATACAAACATGTTGATTGCTTAAGGCTTCAAATAAATCAAACCATGTTAAGGTTAGTTATATGTTATCCTGATATAATACGGAGTTTGAGAAACCAGTTCCAGGGAAACAATTTTCTAGAACTAGATTTCATCCATTTTTCATAAAGAATGTTTAGTACGTTAGAATGTACACAGTTTTTTGCAAAGGGATTCTACCCTTTTCCTGAAGCCAAAGTATTCTGCTGCACTATTTACTTCTAAGAATTCCCTACTATTGCATCCCCCTTGGCACATAAATCCTGTTTAGGTATAAAAGTCATAAGAGGATGATTTTAGAATGCCTTAGGAATAATTCGTGTTTTTGAGATGATTTTGGAATGATTATTTTTTTTATTCCTAAACTCAGATCAATCCAGCTGAAATCCTTAAGTGCTGCAGAAGACACAGCAAGTTTCAGGATTCTTGCCTCTATGCACATCTACTTATTTATAATGAAATGATCATTTACAACTACAATTATTGGAGAGCATACACAATGACAAAACTGGGACCTCAGTCCGATTATGTTGTGCCTTCACCTCTCCTCATCCATGACGGATAGGATATGCAAGCAGCCTGCAGGATTACTTGCATAGGCACTGCAGACAACTATGCCTGTAACTAAATAGTGTGGCAATCTGGTTTACTGCTCAACACGAGGCTGAGATAGATATGGTATGTTAGTGCCTTCAGATATTGAGTTTCCTCACACAGATGCAAAAGATGTGAATCTGATCTGCAATGAATACAGGCAGGATAGCCACAAGAAGGCTGACAATTTAAGATAAGAGCTGGGACAACTGGTGATTGGACGAGATGTTGAAATATTTAGTACAGGCCTCAAAGAGTTTAGAAACCATACTTCTAAAGCAGCATCACAGAACAGATGCAGAATTAGAATTACATTTTGGATTTAGGTGCAGCAAAATTATGTGCACACAATAATATTCAGACCTACTTCATCCAAGCAATTCATGAGATTACAACAAACACCATGATTTTCAAAGTTGTTCATTCAAGAAGTTCTTTTTGACTCAACAATGGCGTTGGTAAGAGGGGTAATTCACTGAAAAGAGGAGAAGGGGTGAAATGGTGATAGAAAGCATCTTATATCAGGCAAAACCTCACATAGTTCAATCACGAGATTCCAAGATGCCCATAGTATATGTTAAATTATTCATTTCAGAGGTCTTCAAACTGGAGGGCGGGTCCCATGCGGATAACTGGAATCATTATAGGGGAGAAGCAGGCACTGGCCAAGAGGAACATTATGCTCAAAACAATGAGGCAGTGGGCCAATTTGTAATTGGGCGTCATAACATATTTTACCACTTGAGCCCAGGATGACAGCAGGTGTCAAAGGGGGCAGAGGGCTCCAAATAACCTTCCAAGTCCCTCTTTCATTTCTGTTTAAGGATCCCTCTGTGGATGCCTTTTCACTTTAAGGTGACCAGCCTGCTAAAACCAAGATGTTATTCATATATTTGATTGCATTTTTTTCAAGGGATAACTGATATAACTGCAATGTTTGAAATATTCAATATGCTGAGAGCTACCACTTTTTTTGATATTTTTGATTTTTTTTATTGCAGAAGATCTGGTGACTAGTTGAAGTCTGAAATGTGCAATGGCAGATAAGCTTCTTTCCCTTTGCAATCAATGCATTTGGGTTTGCACCCACCAGAGGAGAGCTTGCTCTTGCTGAGTGTGGGGGGTGGGGAGGGGGAGAGAGGGGGATCGAAAACATGTTTAGACAAGATTGGGGAAAACATCAATTGGCCAAACAGATCTGCTATCAAAATAAGGTAGCTACGAAACAGGAATTTGATATGTTATTTTTCAGATATAGAAAGGCAGAGGTGCACATGGGTGTTCTAGTTTCTGTGAGCCATTACTGCAGCTTGAAGACATCTGACAATAAAAAATGAGCAATACCAGGAAATAAAAGGTTACCTCTGTCATAATATGCATCCTTATGGGATCATTTAGTGGTTGCTTATATAAAAGGCAATATTGAATACAATCCACTCACCGATGGGACACTAACTCCCATAATCTTCATTTTATCTAGCACTCTGTACTAACTGGAAGGAGACAAGTACCACTACTTAAAATATTTGCAATAAATAAATACCATAAAAAATTGACTCACTTAAATACTGTACTTATTTACCATGCCGCCATGTTCTAATTGATCCAATCTTCTATTTCAGTGATTTAAAACAAACAAATTACTTAACTGTAATTATTGATCTTTAAACATTTAGGACCTGTACTGTCACAGATGGCAGAGGTTCAAGGTAAGAATATGTGATTTAGATACAGAGACTGAAGGGAAACACAGGACATCCTCCAGCAGTGATCCCTCAGCGACCAACGTCTGTCATGGAACCCCAACGGCCTATACCAGTTGAGTGCCACATACCATTACTTACCACACATAGGCAGGTAACTATTCAATAAATATGCCTAACTTATCTAAATAGGACTTACTGGTGAAAAGCAAGTCATTCATTATTTTATACCATAAACATATTACTACAGGGCTCTAAAAGATAATGTCTTTCAACTCTAGTAGATTTCACTAATACTTTTTCAATAGGGCTTTTCTAACTGTCCCACATTCAGAGCATCACATATCCTGACCACAAGAACATGGATCAATAGTTAGACATAAGTAACATTGGACTCTCCCTTCCACATTTAAAATGGATTCATAATATTTAAATACATTTCTAGGGTACGGATGACAAAAAGAGGTTGAAAACTTCAACGTTTCCTAATTGAAGAAACACAGCTTAACTGCATTGCAAAAACTAACATCTCTTGATGGAATGCTTGTCCACTTGGTTGTACTTTGGAAGCCACAGTGAATGTTCCTGCTATTATTCAGGTGGTCTCAGCCTTGATCCGATGATAAAGAGATTAATTTGCACTGTCTGCAAAATGTATTGGAGTAAGGCTTCCCCAGTAATATTCTGTACCATAACAACTTGTCAATAAAAGTCAACATTTCTTAGCGATGTGAGGCTAATTTTTATTTGGAATTTAGAGCTAGTGGACTTTGGCCTCTTGTCTGAAAACATGCATCAAACTGTAGTGAAAAGCCAAGGAAACTAGAAACAATCTTATCAATATACTTGGGCCTGCTTCAATGAACGACTATCTAAAAGATATTTGGTAAACAAGAGAGTTATAAATATGTTACATTAAGTGGAAAATCCAAGTTAATGATCATGAGTCACAGAGTACTCTTTTTCTTGGGACGTCTTGAATATACCTAAGACAAGGTTCAAATCCAAAGATAACGCACAAAAAAGAGTTGTCAATCATAACAAGGCACTCATTAGGCCCAGATCTCTGTACTGGGGTGAATGTATGACCTTGTTCTGCATTCTGTCCATCAACTGTTGTTTTTGCATTTGTCACCCCGAGTGGGACGGGTATGCTCAGACGTGAGTCCTGTGCTCTCCATGCCACTGGAATCAAGCAATCATGGCTGATGAGGGCTGAAAGCCCAAAACCGGTCCTAGGATGCTTGTTTCCAGTCCAGGGAGAACCTGACTTGGCAGTTCGGGCTGGACTGTTCCCATGGGGCACAGGGTCAAGACTGATTTGCATATGGCTGGGTTCAAACTGGAATGGCATGGTGAGCAAAAAAACGATGGATTTAGGCCCAGATCTCTGTACTGGGGTGAATGTATGACATTGTTCTGCATTCTGTCCATCAAATGTTGTTTTTCCAAAGAGAGGTTTGCATTTTAATTGCTCCTAGACCAAATGACCACTTTCCAATAAGTAAACAATATTGTCTCCCAATCTAAAATCCAAGACTTCATGTTCAGTCCTTTAGATTTTAAGATATTACCCTATGTCAATACAGGCTTATTTTAGGAATAAGGTTGGTAGCATGGGCATTAAGAATTTTCCTGCAGCTGCGAGTCAGCAATCAAGCTAATGCATAAAAGAGGATGAACGGGGACAATTTTAATTTGTGTAGGGAATTTCACAGATCCCACAGTCCCCTTATGTCAATGAACGTGTTATTCCTGCACCTCTGTTTCTGCAGCCTCTTTCTTTCTGGATGGATCTCCAACCTTCCTTTCTCTTACTTCAACAGCCCTTTCCCCACTTGTATTTCTAAGAATTGCTTCACCTGGCTGCCTCTTATCAATAATAACACATTTGAATTCTCCAATTAAATCAACAACTTCTGCCCTCCTCCGCTTACTGCCATGTCACCCCAAAATGCCACTTCCTTCTTCCTCCACTTCTTTTAAACCCACTACTCCCACATTTATTTTGCTGCTTCTCACAGTTCCTCCCAATTCCACTACATTTTCTGATGTCATCTTCCACACTTCACCCTTTATCCCAATTCACCTCCCTTTTCTCTGATATCTCATTTTCCAATATACTTTCTTATGCTGATAACTTCCTTCCCTGCTTCTTTCTTTTTTAAACTTATACCACTTTCCCGATTTTCCAATTTCTTTCAACCCCACATACCCTAAATTGAAGTATACAGAACCTCTGATATCTCATTCTCCCTTTGTGCACTTTGTACTTCATTCCATTTTTTTCTCTGGTTTTGGGGCACTGGTATTCATTTCTCATTCTAATACTCACCCCTGTGCTTCCATTTCCTTAACCACTTCCTTTCTTCCCCTCACCACACTTCTTTTTTCTGCTCTTCACACCTCTCTTTTGCACTTTTTGCTTACTCTAAATTCTACATTTCACCTGATTAACCTACATATCCAACTCAGTGCCACTTCGCACTCTAACTCATTTTTACCACTTATCTCACCTGTCTTTCTATGTCCACCTTTCTTTAAGCTGCCTATTTCTCTTATTAAACTTTCCAAAGTATTCTTTTTCATTTTAAATACTTTCATTTTTGTTAACTTATTTCACCTTCCTTCCACTTTCCATATCTCTATATTTCTCCTTCAGCCAACTTTTCCCCACGTTCAACTTGATCCCTCTACAATAATTTTTCTGTTATAGACTATAAATATATGAATATTTTGATCACCTTAAAAAGTGGTAAACATCTCTTTAAAGAAAAGAGGGATGATCTGTCACAAGTGCAGCTTGTACACTTTTATGGAGCCAGTGACTGCTGCTTTTACTAAATTTGAGCAGCAAATGAAAGTAAGGAAGCAGTATTACATGATTGTGCTCTCGGTTTTTAGGAGACTCTGAAGCTTTATGACTTACTTTTAAAATGTTACTGTTGTGGTTAAGCACTTTCTGGTAAAAGTGTTTTTTAGAAAGATTTTTCTGATATAAATAACAACGTTTCTTGTTTTGTTAGTATTGAGGTACCAATTAATTGTTGCACAAAATAATTCTACATAAAAAAAACACTCACGAATCTATGTTCATAGGCCAAGTTGAGTCCTAAAGAATTTCAAAATTAGAAAGAGACCCAGATTAAGACAACACAAAAAAAATGAATTATTTGAATGGATGTGTTGGTATTTATATAGCACAAACCTATCTCAGAAGCAACAGAGTGCTATATATTTCTTGGAGGAATGGGAGACGATCTACAAGATTGTGTACATAGATTGGACATTACACAAGTAGAATTCACAGATTACGTTACATATTTTAGGCAGACTGAGATTCCATGGTGCAAGGGCGGGTCGTACTCCACCGCCATGCCCCTGCAACGCTGAGACATGCTGCTGCCCTCCCGCCAGATTACAATTTATTTGTTGTCTGGATGGCGGCATGGCATTCTGAGGGTGGTGCCTCTCCACAATGGAAATGCCTCAGAAGGTTCCTGCAAGGCATGGACCAAAAAGTCTATGCCATGCAGAAACTCCTGTGCATGCACACAGAGGGCACACAATATGCCTCCCTGCGTGCATGTACAAGCAGAGGAGGCTCGTTTCAGCTCCACCAGGGTTGACATGGAGGAGGAACGTCTATGTTACCATCAGCGGAGAGGAAACTCATAATATGCCTGGTGGGAACACGACTGTCCCTCCATGTATTCTGCAGCCTCTGACCGCTGCGCCAACTCCAGGGAATGATGGTTCACTGGCAGCATGACGGCTCTAGGGCGGTCTGACTGCACAACTCGTAATGGGGCGGTCGGACTGCCAGTGGATGGACCGCCACTGACGTGCCACCATAGACTGGAAATCATGGGTTGTGGTGACATATGAGTGGTGGTCCAGCCACCGCTGCACCTGTGGTCCGACAACCCAATTATGAGTTGGTTGATTGGACCGCCCTTGGACTGCTTATGCTGCCAGGGAACTGCCGTTCCCTAGAGGTGGTGTGGCGGTCAGAGGCCGCAATATGCTTGGCGGGACCGCCATGGTCCCGGCAAGCATATTACGAGTTTCCACTCTGCCAGCGGTGACATGGAGGTTCCTCCTCCAGGTCAACTTTGGCAGAGAGGAAACAATGGCCCATTGTGCCTCCTCCGCTTGTGCATGCACACAGGGGGCATAAGAGGTGCCCCCTGTGGCAATGCACAAGAGTTCCTGCACAGCATGGACTTATCGGTCCATGCCGTGCAGGCCCATTGCTGTGCCTTTTTATAAAGGCACCGCAGCCTTTGAAAGAGGCACCGCCCTATGAACACCACGGTACCCGCCCACCAGACAACAAATAACTTGTAATCTGGCCGCGAGTCTTGTTGGTGCGGGGGCACAGCTGAGTAGTACCCTCCTTCCTCGCGCCGCCAAAATTCATAATCGGGCCCTAAGTGTCGCCCAGAATCACATAATGTGGAATCAAGTAACAAGGTCGGAATTCGAACCAAGGTCCAAATTTGGCAGCTCTAGCATCAATGGTACATGAAGGCTAGAACATATGCCCCACAAGAGGTCAACAGTGTGATGATTGGATCAAATAAACAGGATGATGGACGACTGATGACTTTGAACTGGAAACATCTACATTTCAGCAACCTAGAAGTAAACCGGGAATGTTTTATCTAAGAAATTTGAAATGTTCATACCATAAAGGCCACTGATGTTAAACTTACTTTTTAATCCTTTCTCCAAATGATGCAATTTCTTCCAAAACATTTTGAACCGTTATGACAACATCTTGGACCATGTAAATTCTTTCAATAATCCCCTTTTTTTCAGACTCCTGTAAATATAAATAAATATTTTTTTGGGTTGCAGCCATGCATTGATAGCGTAGTAACAGATAACATTCCCTGTTTATCATAGTGGTGGATAAAATGGTATCATTTTTTCCATGGGTAATATGCATAAATTATGGGGAATACATGCATTTTACCTGAATTATTTTTGGACGGTTGCCTGCTCAAAATCGAAAGTAAGATTTGCCATCAAGTTCAAAAGTCAAGCTAGAGATCTACTTGATATTTTAGGATAGCCCTTTTGAAACATTTTCTATTCATACTTGCCTTCGCATGCAAAAAGTATGTGAAAACCGTAAGCGAAAGAAAAACCAAAAATGATGTGAAATGCACAAAACCCAGAATTGAGATTATGCAAGATTATGGTCACATAAAAAATCTGCTCGGGTTTAGTTAACAGTCATTTGTTTGATACTACAAACAATCCCTAAGGGTGGGAAGGAGTTCACCACTCAAAGTACGAGTACCCTCATTCCACTAGAGTCTTTCATAGCTCAACATTTACAAAACCTGATAGCACATTTTAAGCAGTTGTATTTTATTCCTTTTCACAAGAAAAGGTTCTTGGCTACAGACATCCCAATTTCACATAAACAAAATTCACAGCTTTTGCTATGACAGATATAACCAGCTTGAGAAGACATAGCTACATATCAAATCTTTTTCTTGGATTAGGTGCTTTGGGGGATTGTGTTTACTACACTTTGTGATCCAGCATCTCATTAGCTGCTGAACAACCTTGGTATACTCTTGTCTGCTTTGTGTGACTCCAGAATCCCTACTTGGTGGTGATGCCTTCAATTGCAATCAGTGACTTTACGCTTAACACACTGGGAGTCAGAACTCTGTAACTTGTTATCAAGAGACACATATTCTCTTGAAGGTATGAACATGGGAGAATAATTCAGGTACGGCAAGGCATCCCTTCTTCCAACTAACTGATCTATCAGTATAGTTTTATATTAATTTATAAATTGCTATATAGTGCAGACATTACCCAAAGGTGCTAGAGCGCTTTAAAATGAACAAGGTTAGTTGCAAAGATACAGGATTATAAACACATCGGATCACGAGTCATACAAAACGCACAGATTAGATATTACTGAGATGTCTGTACATTACTGGAGGTGGCAGCTTGCCTAAAAATGCCCAAATCGAATAGTTAAATCCATGATAAGTGTCATTGTTGCAACTACACAAAATATCTTTGAAGGAGGGGGGCTTTCAATTCTGATTTGAAGATAGCCCCAAAGTCATGGTGCGCACGTTCGGAGGGAACGTGTTCAGTATTCTGGTTGCCCTTCCGGAGAATGATTGTTCCATGAGTTGTTCCTTTATTAAAGGTTGGGGTTTTCAAGTAGCAATGCTTTGACATTTCACGATAGTCTGGTGTCCCCAGAGATCTTGCATTTGTCAGCCAGGTAGCATGGAGTGGACGTATGTAGGTCCTTGTGTGTGAAACCAGCTGCCTTATATAAGGGCCTGGCTTCGAAGGGCAGCCAGCTGAGAATAAGGAGCATTGGTGTGTAGCAATCATTTATGTTCGCCCCGTAAATGAAGCGTTCTGCCGAATGAAGGCTTGATTAAGGGAGAGAGAGATGCATCTAGGGGAGATTTTTCATGAGAGAGTTGCAGTAGTAGAGTCTTGAGAGCACCAAGGAATGGACCAGAGTCTACAAATCTTGCTCTGGAACAACGCCGAGTATTCCCCCCCCCCCCCCCCCCCCGAGAAGGCATAGTTGATATTGTGTATTTTTGGCCTTTGGTGTTGATTTACAGTTGAAGAGTTAATCTTATCTAGGATGACTCCTAGGGATTTTGAGCTATCAACAATGGCGGGTTTACTATTTAGGATGTTGAGCGTGTCCATCCACAGTTAAATTATCAATCTTTGCAATCATTGCAGAGTGACAAGTATTCTTTGATTATCAAGAGTCCTAGGGGAAATAAAGATGCTCTTGCATGTAAAATGGAGACTTAGGAAAAGACTATGTAACACTTTTCCTGAACACTTGCACCCCCTATTCAAACCCAGACAGAGAAACGATTGCACTGTGCATAAAAAATGTATCCTGTAAACAGTGTATGGATACAAGCAACTCCTGCACCCTTTCTAGGGAGTACTAAAAACTGATACATAAAATCCAGGGAGAGTCACAATTCAAACACTCACTGGGCAGTCAGGATATGTTAAAGCTCAACCAGTGTTTTATGTGTGGCAGTGGTTGCACATGGTGGGCACCAGCACGGTTTTCTGAGAGGAGCATTACTTTTGTTCAACAAACTTTGGCCAAGAGCAAGATAGAGAAAGGCAAACAAGGCAGATAAAAGGAGGTAAGAAAGACAACAAAACAGTGACAGAGAGAGAAAGCAGGGAAGGGAAAGAACATACAAAAGTGAGATAGAGAGACAGAAATCATAGGACGATAGAAGAAAGAAGAATGAGGTGGAATGAAGACTAGACAATGTTGGTGTTTGGTAACCCCACCATTCTTCAGCACTACTGCCAGGCTCCTAAAAAATATGTTGTACCCCTTTCACCTATGCATATATATTCATATGTATGTATGTTGTCATAAATTAAGCACTTCATATGGACAGCGTCATAGGTCGCAACATTCTAGGATCGAAGGATGGAGATGAAGGGGACAGGTCCACTCTACGGTTCCAGGTCAGTCTTGTAATTTTAACTTCACATGGAAAGAATTATGTGTTATGAGCAGACTTCCACAGATTTGTGCTGTGACTTTCACTGGCAAGTGACTTGGCCATAGTCATTGGCAACATCGCAGCACTTTCCTTCAAAACAACCCTTTTTCCTATATTTTGTACAGTGCCTCTTTCAGTCTATGTGAGGAGCTGGAATTCCTTCCACACTGAGAAGCACTATTCATTGTGCCCTGAAGGTCACCTCGCAGCTCTCTCTTCACTGACACTGAATTCAAGCCTATGACAGGCACATGAGGAAACTTTCTTGTCATCTCAGCAGAAAAGTATCACCAACCCCCACCGCCCCATAGCCGGGGGCAACCACCCAGGACGTCCCAGCCTGAGGCTATGTCTGAGAGTGCAGCTGGGGAACTTGCTTCTTGCCAGCTGTCTAGTGTCTCTTTCAGTATAAGGGGAGACTTAAAACTAGCAGCGATGCTTCTCAAGGGGTATTGTTGAACGATGAATCCTGACTGAGAGCCCGTGCGCACTGAGGGTTAGACAAAATGGCCTCACATTTTGAGAGGACGCCTGCCGAGGAAAAAGCAGGGCATTCAATAACTAGTTTCACCCAGATTTTCTACTCTGCATTATGATACAGCAATGGAGTCTTTGTCTGCCTTGTAGCAATCACAAACCTCTACATATCCCCAAAATAAGTTAGGCAATTAACAATCTGTCATGGGGCTTTCTGTTTATATAACAGTCTCTGTCTATCAAACTCGGGCCTCGGGCTAACAATTACAAGGCTGTCTTTTCAATGAGGGTCCAATAGGCACTTAGTAATTGAAAGGATGAAAACAAACAGTCTTTGCAAAGGTTATCGCTGCTCAAGGCCCACTGACATGCGACGTTCGGTGTCAGCCATTGCAATTTTAATGCAGAAATGTTGTGCAAGCATTGGTGTGCAGTTGTGTTCATGTGAATATGATATGAACTAAGTGGAACGCAGCTGAGATCAGCAAGATTGATGGATTAGTACGAGCCCTGCTGTCCTCGACAACCAAACTCCACAAACACCTTTGGTACACTGGTTTTCAAGGGCAGGTATGCACTTCTACTCCAAGCAGGGTCATTAGGCAGCTCCAGATGCAGCCTGTTGACTTTGCACACTGCAGGCTGATTTAGAGATGTGGTGTTGGAACAGTTTAACAACCACAGTATTACTTTTGCAGGAACTGCCATTGTGTCATGAAAAAAGCAACAGTGACTTACTGTGAAATTTGTTATCACACAATAGGTTCACTCTTCCAGAAGTATGTGTTGCACAGTAGCATTTCCGGCTTGTGTTTAGACGCTCAAAAGGTGAACTAGCTCCAGGAGTGCAAGAACTTCAAACACACACACACACACTATACGCAGATGGGCAGAGTGTGATATTCTATAGAATGTGATATTCTATTTATTTTTATTAACCACTGCCTATTATATTCTGCATATATGGTTTACATCAGGGCGTTTTTTTATTTGCATTTGTTTTTAAAAAGATATTTAAGAGGGTACATGGGCAGTACGTTAACATCACACTGCAGTAGCCTAGTAAGTATTAGGAGAAATCTTCCCATGTGCAAAGCAATTGTAATATGCATCGTGTGAGCCAGTAAACAGTGTTTTTCACAAGCCGAGGTGCTCTATTGTGGCAAATTACAGTTGCTCTACATAACAAGTGTTATTAGGTCACACTCATTTTCACTGTCGTGGCATAACTGTAAGTAGTTATTCAATGGCACAAATATACCATAGGTTACAATCTTTATGGTATGGACACAGCCTTTCAACCATTCAGATTTCTTAAAATGATTACCGTTTTATTTATTTTTTACCATTAGCTTATCTCCACATATCTTGAAGCTCAAATTATTGCATTAGGGATACATAGGGATCTTCCGGTGCTTTTCTTAGAAGTGAAAAAACTCAGATTAATCTGAGACCCACTTTAAAAAAACATATCACTCAAGCACAATGACCATATTGAAAAATGCAACAAAGAAACATGGCTACACACGGAGTTGGCCTGAGACAGAATCTGTGGGACAGGTCTGTTTGCAGAAAAAACAAAAAAGTGATGGATGGAATAACTGAAATAATCACGGCCAATGGTAATTACGCTGGGGTACATTACTGCTCATCATTTGTTTGCTCATAGTGCCAAGATGGACAGGACCATCCATGTTCAAATCAGGTTGGTCCTGCTCCAATAGGAATAGCACGTCCCATCTGAGTGGGAACAGGAGTAACACATGATGTTGTGTCAGCACTGTCAGATCTCCCCACTTGGGAACAGTTTAAGTCCTATGGCATAATGTACTATGAGACCCGGAGTAGACAATGCAGCTGTGGCTCCTCTTCAAACAAGCATGGAAAATGCAATAAGTCTCGCCTTTGATTAAGTTAAAGCCTTTTGCTTTGCTAATGGCATCGTATAACAAAGCAAATGGCTTTAACTTAATGAAAGGTGAGACCTATTGCATTTTCAATGCTTGTTTAAACCGTACACAACAAAAGTTGATTAATAATATTTTTTTAAAACACAGAGACTATTAAAAAAAAAAAACAGTGACGGCCGCGGTATGGCAGATATAAAGTGCAAATTGCTACCAACTCAAAGTCACAAAATCATCTTCAATTCTTCCTGCCCATAAAATATCCCAGGTGCCGCAAAGGTGTGTTAAATTAGAAAATCTATTTTCAAAATCCACTGAAATTGAGCAAAGCAGGCAGGTGAAGTCTCCCAAGTCCGCACACAAACACCAATGGTTTGCCCTCTTCCGCAGGCGTTCTAAACGGAACACAGGCTCGCGCCTGCTAACAGTACCATGTACGCATGCACGAATGCACGCTCAAAAACAATTACCAAATGGTGTTTTTCCTCACAATGTGAGAAAGTTTTGTAAACCTTATTTTGTATACTCATTTAAGATACAAAAGCGTATCACTAAACTTTTTCCGTTTTTATTCCATTCTTAGTATAGCACAGAATAGCTATTTACAATAGCACCAATGTTACTAAAAGAGTTGTTTCCTATCGCCCGTATGCCTGAGGTGTCCGCCATTTGCCTACTACTACTCCATATTGTTTATTAATGGAAATAAATATGAGCTATGCCATTAAGATGGAGTCCACTTTCCAGACGGTACCGCAAATCTGCAACTTACCTGATTGGCTGTAGGAGCCTTCCTGCAGTGCGAGGTAACTGAAATGAAGACCCTGCTCCTAAGGAGTTTGTCTCCCCAATTACTTTTCCACAACAACTTCTCTAACCTAACCAATCGGAATCCAAATCAATGATGATGCTGGTTTGCGCAGGTGTTCGTGTGACACAAACGGGCGCACCAACTGTGGAAAGCAAAAGTAATTTTTGAGCTGAAAGTTGGCCTAAAGGTAGCAGAAAATTCCTCAATGTTGTTTAGCACCTACCACCTGCTAAACAATGCAGCGGAGGTATAATTAGGCACAGGAGAATTTTGCGTATGCCAACGAAATCCCACGCGATTCCCTGCATTTCACTTGTTACGCAAAATGCTCAAGAGTTTGTTCACGTAAAAATTATATTGTAAAGCACTCACATAAAATAACATGCTTAAAGAAGAACTGCTTGTACAAACGAAAGATACCGGAGTGTCAGGCGCTGATTAGGCTGTGGGCACTGGTTCCGTTTATTAAGTCTATGCACCCAACATGATGGCCGGGGAGGGAGATACATGGTTGCCATTGAGTATAAGCGCCATCACATGCAACAGTGGTTATTATTCACGAGAGACCATGAGAGTGAGAGGGTTGCAACAAAACTGCCAGTACCGAATGGTAATCCTGGCTACAACTCCCTCACGGACAGTCAATGCACTATGAAGAAGATGCACGTAGACTGAGAGTCTCACAAAAACCATATGGACCCGCTATTTCACCCCTTGTAAAATAAGCATAAGGACTGAAGTGAATGGAGTAAGCCACTGTAGAGCGCAAGTAAGAACAGCGGCGTCGCAGTGCGTGTGCGCCTACTATGTAGTCAACTAACTGAAAGCTGAGGGGAAAAAGAAATAGAGCACACGTAAGAACAGCGGCGTCGCAGTGCATGTGTGTCTGCTATGTACCCAACTAAGTGGAAGCTGTGGGGAAAAAGAAAGGGCATGCCCGCTTTCATGCAAGACACATGCAATAGTAATTAAAAAAAGTGCTGAAAGTTAAGATTAAACCCACCGTCTCACGCCTCCGGTGAAACATCCAGTCCAGGTAGGCCTGGCCTAAAGTGGACAGGATGGCATGCAGGAGGGACTAAGAACATTCAGGTGCAATCAACAAAGTATGTTTTGCAGAATCAGTGACGACAAACGACGCTCGCAAATGAAAACTACAGGCAGAGCAGAGACACGACTTGGTAAAACCGTATTGATTCCAAGAAGCTCTCGCCTGACAAGACAGCGCATGAGCGCTGCTACCGCCAGGCGAGACCTAAAAACAACAAAATGGAAATGGATGAAACACTTGACATAATCTCAGGTTCTGCTAGTTACTCCATTATTGCAATGATGAGCCTCAAATAGATTAAAGCTCTCTGGGGAAGCGTGTTGCTTGTGCCACTGAGAAAGAAAAAGATATGGAGAGAAGAGGGCATCAGCAGCTAAATATGACGCACAACAAGGTGCAGAGTGGCACAAAAATTGGGCTGCACACTCTAAATGTTTTGGAGGAATGCCTGCAATAAGTCTAAGCACTGGCAATCCACTTGGGTAGCATCCCAACCCATCATTCATTTGCCCACTATGCTACCTCAGTTAGGAGCCAGCCATATCTAAATTTGTCTTGACCCTCTCCCATTAGGTACAGTCCAGCCCCAACTGCCTGGCCCAGTACTCCCTGAGCCTATACAGTAGCAGCCCAACGGCAGTGTTGTCCTGATTGCCGTCTCAAGAGATTGCCAGTGATTACTCTTACTGCAAGCATTTCTCTCATCACCTTTTGTTTGTTTGACTTCATTTCAAAAAACTTTATTCGTTTTTGCATGTGTTAAAAACCATAAAAGCAACATTGCAACATGGACATACAACTTTAAAAGAATAAGTAATATGATCATTACCCCGATTTTTATACAATTAATTTCACTTACAAACGCATAGGGTATGTCATTAAAATTCGGATTTGATAGCAGGATAAAAAGACTGTCAGGACTCTCTTGCCTTTCTGGATTTTAGTGCTGATTTAAGAAATCAAATCACATATAAAGTGCTTTCGGGTTTTAGCATTTGCAGGTAACACAGGGCAGGGCGGACCTGATTAAAATCTAATTTTTTTAGTAAAGGTTTCAGAAAAAACTCCAGGGAGCATTATAGAGAGCACAAATAAATAAAAAATGCACCAAATCCTGCGGAGACATATTGTCGCAGCCGCAGGGAGATAGCATCTGGCCTCTATGTGATCCCTTAGGAACAGCTAACAATAGGTGATAGTAATCCAGCCGAAACCTTATTAGTAGAAACCGCTCATGATTTGTAATGGGCCATGATAGGTATGGCTCCTTTAGGGATGTGGTTTTAAGCATCGCAAATTTGCGTATACTAGGCTTCACCAATTCCACCTAATCTCTAGCTAGTTTTTTCATTAGTATAAAGTTTTTTTAACAAACTCTACGTCAGCGGTGACAATCAGGTCTGGGTTTGAGAAAAGATCTGGATGCCCCAGCCCGTTAAAGCAACTTTTTAGATATTTGAGCCATGGCACATTAAGCATATGGTCCTGAGACAAAACTTTTCTTAACAGCTGATGATTAAGGGCCAGGTCTTTATTTATTAACAACCACCAGGGCTTGTCCGACAACCCTGAACCAGGGACAGTTAATCGATACACCTAACAGTAGGTTCAGGAGAACATCAAGTTTAGAGAAGAAGTTAGAAAAAATCATAAAATTAATAAATAAATAAATAAAAAAGGGGGTGGTGTTTTTTTGTGTATTGAATTCTTGGAGGACACATTATATTTGCGTGTATGTTGTTCCTTCATTTGTAACATGTAAGGTTTATGTTTGCCACTTGTCTGGTTTGCGATATGTTTTTATACCAGCACTTTGTCTTGAGTGCAATTGTTTTTAAAAAAATGTTTTTTTACTATGTATAATAAATAATAACAATTTTCTATAGTGTGTCTGGATTGAAAGGCTTCTCTACGTTTCACCCCTTTTTTATTTTTTCTTTAATAATTTTATAATTTTTTCTAACTGCTTCTCTAAACTTGATGTTCTCCTGAACCTACTGTTAGGTGTAGAGGTCTTTATTTAGCCAGCACTTGAGCCAAAACAATAGAAGCCGTAGTGCTATAGAATCGCCAATAAAGGGTATTCCGGTTTCCTCGTGTACTATTAGATTGCCAGTTCCCTTGGGCACCCCCATTAGCTGTTTCAAGACGGTGTTCTCAGCCACCTCGATACATTCAACTGGTGCGTACCCCCATAGTTCACTGCCGTAGCTACCCAGTGCGACACTTTTTGCCTGGTATATCTTCAATAGTGCGGCTACAGGACATTTGCCCATTTTAGTCGCAAAATTGAATATTGCTGAGTTTGCCCGTATTATCTCCCCTCTTTTCCTTTGTACCAGCGGGCCCCATTTTAACTGGTCGTCAAATAGGATTTCCAGGTAAGAAAAAGATGTAGTTAGGGGTAACTTCTCTGCATTTACCACGAATGGGTACTGTTTCTTTGGGCGCACCCCTATCTGCATAATATATGATTTGGTGTTATTGATCGCGAGATCGCGGTCAGACATAAAACCATGAAAGGCATTCAATAGGGATTGCAGGCCTCTGGGGGTTCTTGCCAGAAGGATGGCATCGTCTGCATATACCAAGACGGGCAGAACCCTGCACCCAACATAAGGGAAATCAGCATCGGTCTTTACCAGAAACGTGTCCAACTCGTTGATATATAGGTTAAAAAGGAAGGGGGCCAAAATACAGCCCTGCCTTTCCCCTCTCTCAACGGGGAAGTCCCTAGATACCCTAAGGACTAACAAGTATCTTACATTTGCCTTGGTGTCCTTGTGAAGGTCCCTTACAAAGTAGACCAGGGAAGGCTCCACCCCCATAGTTTCCCCCGGTTTACACAATCAAACGCGCAGGAGAGATCCATGTAGATGGTGCCCCGTCGGGCCATGGTATACTTTCCAAGGACCATATATAGATTTAGGCATTGTTCTAGTGTTGAGTGGCCAGGGCGAAACCCGCATTGAATGTCCGATATAGTCCTGTTTTCCTCGGCCCAAGTTGACAGTCTGTTCAAGACCACGCCACCCACAACCTTAACCACAGAATCAATCAGGGAGATCTGTCTATAGAAGGTAGTGCTATTCCGATCTCCCTTCTTGAAAAAACGGTACGATCGTGGATGTTCCCCATGACCCAGGGCAGGCCAGGGATGCTGCTGCATTAAGTACTGCTGTAAGAACTGGCGCCCATAGTGCCATGTTTGAGTTATAAAGGTCTGGAGGCATGGCATCAGGGCCTGGTGCTTAGTTTCTCGTCAGCCCCACAATTCCTCTCTCGATTTCGCTTGGGGTAAAATGCGGCTGTGTTGCACCCTGCCCGCCCTCGCACAGGTCTGGCTGGGGAGTGTTGGCCCTAAATATGAAGCTAAAGTGCAGTACCCAATCGTTTTCAGGGATGTTGGTGCCTAGTTCGTGTCCCCCACCTATGTTAAACAGTGGTCTGTTGACTATATCCCAAAATTTCTCACTGTTGTTCAAAGTGCTGGGGTCTAAAAGATCCTTCCAGATCATTTCTTTTAGTTCAACCTTGCGCTTTACTAGCACTTTTTTATATGATGAGCGTAGTGAACGAATCTGCAGATGGTCTCTCGGAGTGCCTTTCAGGGCTGACTTTAGCAACCTGGCGGCCCTTGAGCAGTTATGATCAAACCATCTTGGGTCCCTAGACTTCGGTGCTGTAATCGGGGTGGACAACATCGTCCCCACTTTGACTGTGATTGTCTCAAAGGCCCTAAGAATGTCCATGGGGGCGGAGACAGGAGATACACAAGATTCAAATTCCGGAGCACATGTTTTATTAATACTATCGTAAAGTGCTTCCGGGTTCACTTTTGACCACTTGAGACGGCGCCTTCCATCTGTAGGTTTCAGCCCCCCAACAGGTAAGGACTTTTCCCGTAAAAGCAATAAGTTCCCAGCTAGATGGATACAGACAGGGTTACGATCGCTGTAGATGCTGTTTAAAATTTCGAAACCCAGTAAGTGGGATCGCATACCCTCCGTGATTAGAATATGATCTATGAAGGACCCCCCTGAGTGGCTCTTGAATGTGGGGACGACCTGTTTGCTACCAACATCCACCACAGACGTAGACATAGTGCTTACCAGATCATGTTCATTTATTAGGTGGTTAAGGGCATCGCCCCGGCTGGTATGTTCAAAATGTATACCCCCATTCTGGCAAAATCCAATTCGTCCATAGCAGTTTTTGTTGGATTGCCACATGGGTGGGTATTAAAGTCCCCTGTTAGCATCATACAATGTGAAGCTTTTCTGCCATGTTGTTTGATAAAGCCACCCAGTTGATCAATCTGACATGTCCCTGATGTATTCACTGCGTTATAGAAATTAATCAGAAACACCTTCACGTTCCCTCGCTTCAGGATGACTGCTTGAATATTACTGTTGGTGCTAGTTATAGGGGTGACTACACATTTCAGGGCCAGAGAGGTGTATATGGCCAAACCACTTTTAGCTCTTCCAAAAGGTGAACGTACGGCCGGGACAAAAAAAGCCTTATAACCCTCTAAAAAATGGTCACAGTCCACCAACCAGGTCTCTTGTAAACAGATCACTGGAAATAACCTGATGTACTCTAACCACTTTGGATCTTGAAATTTCCCTGCCAGACCAGCAATATTCCAAGAAATTACATTATAAACAGCCTTATTACCTGAGACTGCAGCGGGAGCAATTTTTGGGATCTCGACTTGGGCAACAATATAATCTCTGCCCCTAGGTTCGCCTAAACTGCCATCTCTCATATGCTGAAAATCGGTAGGCGGCATTGACTCTTCGGGTGTTTCAGGACTGTTTAGTCAGTCGCAGTCCTCTAAAGAGGAGAGGGCTGCAAATCTATTACATAGGCTAGGTATGGTGTTGAAATTTCCCTAGGGAACGTGATTAGCTGACTGGGGGATGTAATGTGTGGTTCTGGTAACTATAGGCGGCCCATATGGCTGCCGGTTGGTATGTGAGGATCGGTTGTTTCTAAGTGGGCACACTGGGTGATAGAAGAAATCCAGTGGGAGGATCTGGATTCCAGTGTTAGTATTAGGCATCCCAGGTCAATTTCCTCTAAATAGCCTCTCGACAAGCGTGTGATCTTTAAAATTTACAACAATACAGTCCCCCCCTACATGTTTTCTTGAGTTTCCCACCCATCCCACCCGACGAGCCATTATGATGTTACGATCTATTGCAGGGCTTACTGATGCATTATTACAAAGCCAGTGAATCACCTTGTTCTTGAGTTGTGAATAAACTTCGGTGATACCATGAGGAAAGGGCGGTACATTACCCAGAATTACCACCAGGGGTGTAGATTGGGGAGGTAGATCTAGTACTGTAGAATATGGGGCATTGGTGGGCATTTCACCCAGGGTCCTACTACTGATGTTCCTAGGGCCTTGTGGTGTCGGGTTGAGATTTAACGTTGGTGGGGGCCTGTTCGGTAACAAATACTCAATGGTACCCCCCATCGGCTCTGTCGATACCACAGCACCCAAATCCCCCTTGGACGCCCTAGAGTGGATCAATAATTAGATGTTTCTCTATTGTACTTAGCCTAGCTGCAATTGCATCCAGCTTCGCCATCACAGGATTAATTATTGCTGATAGTCTCTCTTCGAACTGTTTTAAGATATCCGTTGTCCCCTGGGGACAGTGGTGGGCTGGCATTCCCGCTGTCAGACGAGTGCTGTCCCCACCCTCCTTATAGGTATCTGAAGCTGGAAATATAACTACCGGCCCTCCCTGCTCATGCGTGACGTTCCCATTTTTAGCCTGTTTGGTGATCTGCTGGCTTGTTTTGGGGGCGCTACGTGCTTTTCTTTTTTTGATTGGTCTTTTCCTTTAGGTGCTGGCATGATCTTCGATTGCCTGGTGCGGGTAAAAGGGGGAGAGGGAGATGGTATTGAACATAGGGAGTTAACCGATATTGGCGGTTCAGGGGTGGCCTGTTGCTGGTTGGGTACAAGATTCTGTGGTGCTATTTGTCTATTAGCTATGACAATATTAGGCTCTAGCGGTGGGGCCTGAGGTAGGAGTGAATTAAGAGGTTCTAATGATAACCTCCGCTCTGTGAGCTGGATCTCGTGTATTAACACGGACTCAGCCCTGGAGAGAAATGCATCCAGAGTCCCCGCAACTCTCCCCCTATTTCCTCCTTTGTGTGACTTACTCATATCCTGAGTTATCACTTTTCTTAGTCATATACTGGTCAATTACCCACAATGAGATGCTATGTAACCCAGGTAAGGCCAAGGCAGTTATTCCACAATTGTATTTCTGTTCGTGCTAACAGGTAAATGTCAACAGTGTACTCCTTAAAACCGAGGCCAAATTTATTGAACGGCTTACTTCAGGTCTTGATGTCGAATTTAGGGGGGTGGCCCAGCCCAGCCTCTGCCAGCCGCTGACGGGTGCGGACGGGTGCGGACGGGCCTGGGCTTGGCCTGGGCACGCCCACGCGCGTCCCGCGCCGTGGAAGCCCCCATCGGTTTTTAAATGTCCGGGGTCACGTGTGGCAGCTCCTCTCCTCTCACGAGACCGCGCTGCCCTCTGGGTCTTGTGGTACGGGCAGCACGCGGTCCGCGTCTGAGGAGGAGCTAGGGAGTGAGACACCACCAGAGCCGAAACAGCAGGATTTGCCCCGTGAGCAAGGTTTCAGGAGCCACACCACCAGGATGCCACCAGGTTGCCGCCAAGAGTTAGGGTAGGTAAATTGCAAAGGCGCGTTTGACTTAAAGTGGGCCTCCATTGAAAAAAAACACATTTTATTAATGGGTTATTCTGCATAGGGATTTACAACGGTGAAGTCTTCAGACTGATTTAACCTAGAAAGATAGCAGCTTTATTAAAGGAATATTTTATTTAGTAACATAGTTCATAACTACAAAAAAATGTATGCTCAAGAAATCAATTTATTAATCAGATGTTACAAAAGGACAAAGCAATTCTAGATGAGGCATTTAACATTTTCAGATCAAAATCAATATTGTCATCAATGAACACCAGTAGCATAACACTGGACTTGCCCATATTCATGGTCTTGGAAATGTACACCAATTGAGAGTGAGGCAAATAGTGAAGTTATTTGAAAAACATCTCTTGTTGCACATTTCTTACAGGACGTTTCGCTTGTCCATGTGTTACATTTCCTATTCTCGTTTTTTATTACTTGATCTGTCACTTTAACTACTCTGCATCTTTTAGTAGTACTTGTGTTCTATTTAGAACCTTATATGCTGCTAGGCACCAGGGCCGTTGTAGCTGTTCCTGTCTGCCAACCAGATGCTGTATGTTGCTGTGCAGCAATACCAGAAATAAACCTTTTGAAATATACCTGTTCCAGTTTAGTTTCTAACACCATGCTGATTGAGAAAAAACATCTCTAAAACAGTGATTCCTAATTTTCGAAGTTGCTTTTCTTTTAGTTAGCCCTGAGGCAAAATCTATGGTCCGGATTTATTTGGGAATATACACGATGGGTTGAAGGCTGCAAATAATCTAAGTCACTGGTAATTCATCAGGGCTGCATTAAAATCCATCTAGTTTTGCTAATGATGCAAAGACAGACTTAGACCAATCATATTCAAATATTCGTTGGTCCCGCTACTATAGGAACATCCCAGTCTAGCAAGGCCATGTCTACTCATAGTTGACTGTTTTCAGCATTGTAGGGCATCATCTCCCAGATACAGGTTTAGTCTTACTACAGAGTGAGATACAAGACTGATATCTGGGTAGAGACACTGGGGCGGTATAAGGAGAGATGCGAGGTTATGTTATGTTATGTTATGTTAGCCGTTTTGTAGAGCGCACAGCTGCCCCAGCGAAGGGTCGTCCCGGCGCTGCCCACGAGAGGACACAACAGGAATATACCAGCCTGAAAGGAAAAACGAAACTAGTAGAGACTAAAGTGAAGGGAACAGGAAGGTCTTGATGGCCTTCCTGAAAGCAGATAGACAGTCAATGGCACGGATATGTGCAGGAAGGGAGTTCCACAGCTTGGGTGCGAGATACCTGAAAGCACGCCCACCTGTCCTGGAGAGCCTAATTTTGGACACAACTGTCAAGTGAAGTTCTGCCGAGCGAAGAGGGCGAGAAGGAACATAATGGATAATCAGGTTGCCCAACAGGGCAAGACTCGCGTATTTCAGGATTTTAAAAGAAAGACAGAGTGTCTTGAAATGGATACGTCTTTCAATAGGAAGCCAGTGCAGCTTTCGAATAGTGCTGGAGACAGAGCAAAAGCGCGGCAGGCCCAACAAGGCTCAAACAGCAGCATTTTGAATGCGCTGCATTCTCTGTATTTCAGCCTTGTTCGCCCCCAAAAGGAGGGAGCTCGCATAATCAAGGCGGGAGAGGATGGTGGCTTCTATAATGAGTTGGCGAACCGAGGGGTCGAAGTATTTTAGGATGGATCTAAGGCCTAGTAGGGTACCCAAACAGGAGGCGGCAAGCTGCTTAGTGTGGGCCTGGAAGGAAAGGGAAGAGTCCATCAGGACACCAAGGTTCTTTACTAAATTTTTAGGAGATGGTATTGATCCTAGGGCTGACGGCCACCACAGCTCATTTCACAGATTGACATTCTTACCCACCAACAAAACCTCAGTTTTCCCGGCATTGAGCTGTAGACAGTTAGCAGCCATCCAATCTGCAACTGCCGTCATGCCGTCTTTGAATCTGGAGGCAGAGGGGAAGAACCGTCCGCCAAGGTAACCACCAGCGGCGTGTCATCAGCATAGGAAACCATCGTAAGGTCCCATAGCTTGGCGACCGCAGCCAGAGACTGGACGTATAAGTTGAAGAGTAGTGGGCTCAGGGCCGAGCCCTGAGGCACCCCTTGATCGATGGCATGGATCTGGGAGGAGAAAGGGGGAACCGAGACTCGAAAAGATCTATTAGCCAGGAATGAGCGAAGCCAGTCCAAGGTTAAGCCCTCTATCCCTGCCACCTCAAGCCTGCGGAGTAGAATCTCATGGGACACTGTATCAAAGGCGGCGCTGAGATCTAACAAGACCAGCGCCGCACTTTGACCTTTGTCCATGAGAAATCGCAGACGTTCGTGGTGGCCAGAAGGGCAGTTTCCGTACTATGACCCGGTCGGAACCCATTCTGGGAAGGGTCCAGATATTATGGTCATTCACGAAGTGAGTTAGCACGTTGTTGACATGTGCTTCCGCAATTTTAGCGACCCAAGGCAGGAGGGATATTGGTGGAGAAGCATTCTAATGTGCGAGAGCTCTTCACACTACCCAAGGGTAAAAATAGCTAAATGCAGAACAGATCATCTGCAAGTGTTGTGTTAAAAAGCTTAGTAAGGTGTATCTGCTTTTGCAGAACATCAACTTTGCTTCAACCCCTCTATTCACTACATGACCATTAATACTCAAGGCTCCTTTAGGCGAAACCTCAGAATGTGCAGCAGAAGTTGATGAAGAAAAAGAAAAAAACAGTCCCCACATAAGCATACTTGCAATCTATTGCCTGGAATTCAAAACAAATATCTGGTGTGTAAAGAAGAATCCCAGGGTTATTAAAGCGGCTGTTTGTCACAAACGTTCGAAAAACAGATACTACCAAACCATCTGAAAATGATCTTGTTTCTATGAACAACTCACAGTGGGTTGGGTGCAGGGCCCAGTCAAAGGCCAACCCATGTAGCCTATTCCGTAGTGCATGATTGAAGGCCACCCGTGGCGCATTGGGCACAATTATGGGCCCTTGTGGAACTCCTGCTGCACACCAGTGAAGACCATACATAGCTGGGATTGACTGCCACAGATGGTTGGGCACAGGACCTGGCCAAAGTCACTCCTTGTGGCTAAACCCCAGTGAGCACAGCCAAAGCAATGAAGAGAATAATTTCAAAGATGCTGGATGTATTATCTTATAAAAACTGAAATTCACTGAGAAAACTATTGTTAAAATAAAGTTTCTGGTTGGAATCACGTAGAGCACCATATCATATGTTTAGAAAAACCACTGAACAATTCACAGTAAGCAAAACTCAAAAAACACTGAAATTCACCAGTAATGGTTACTTATCTAATCCATAAATCACACTTCAGCGACGTAACTAAAATGCGCCAACCAAATGCTGTAGGAAGAAAACTCATACTTACAGGGAACCACGAATAATGGAAAATATTTCATGCAGCCCTATTAAATATGGCACCTGGCGACGCAGGGCGAAGCGCTGTCACCAGCGAGACTTATTGTCAGCGACTTGCCTCTCATGCGGTACAGACCGGGGCACGTGCAGGCGATTGGGGTCTGTGGACGCGGCCGTACAGGCACGCGGTGTGCACATTTCCCCTTCTCTCTTCTGTCATCACAAGCCTCAGCAATGTGAGTTTCACTTTTTTTTTATGCGCACGCGCGCTCAGTTTAACATTGTGGCCCCCAAAATGTGCTTTTAAATAAACTTTCCCCATCGTGCTTTTAAAATAAATTTCCCCATCGTGCTTTTAAATAAATGGTGCTTTTAAATAAACTTTCTCCATCGTGCTTTTAAATAAACTTTCCCCATTGTGCTTTTAAATAAACGGTGCTTTTAAATAAACTTTCCCCATCGTGCTTTTAAATAAACTTTCCCCATCGTGCTTTTAAATAAACATTCCCCATCGCTGGAGCGGCCCGCAACGGCGGGTCCACTCAGTAAATAAACATGTACACTGTGCCTTCATCGGCACAACCACTGAACAAATGGAGAACCCCCCACTCACCCGGTGTGGGGGGGGGAATCCTCCTGAAAGACGGCTGGCTGCAGCGCGATTCCGGAGCACTCCAGCTCCTGTATACTTTTTGCAGCACGATGCGGGGCTCTCTCCTCAGTCATGGGAGCCCCGCACTGCTATTGGCCGATCTTCACCCGGGCCCCCTCCTGGGACCCGGGACTTCAGCCCCCGCACTACCTCTCTGGCGCTAGGGCTCCCTCTGCACCACGGGTGCGATAGAGTAATGTGCATGCTCACGGCTTGTAACGCGTGCATGGCACTCAACTTTTTCTTTTCATTCGTGCCCGCCGCTTACCAACACAGGAACAATCCAGAAGAGCCCACTCCTCTATAAACAAGTCTTTCTCCCCCCTCACATTATTTCCCCCCACCCTCATTGTTTTTACTTCCAATGCGGACCATCGGTAATGGCGTCAGTGCGTCTTCTTTTTGAAATGCGGGTAATGCTCTGTAATCATGTCAAAGGGGAGCCCTTTTGTAACATTTGGATTCTCCTCTACTCTGTGTCTGTTTCTCAGGGTTAGACTGGGATCTCTTCTTAGTTAGCAATTGAATTCAGACTGCATTACCCAGGATGCACTAGTATGTATGTTAAAACATCTCGGATATCACTCCTAGAGCCATGGGCACATATGGCCATCCTTCATATTGACATCGACTAGTTTGAAAAGTATAATTTGATTTCTGCTCTACACTTCTGACTGAGTATAGTTTATAAAACCTTGAGCTAACCTAGCCTACATGGAAGTTGAACTGGGTTCTGTGAAATGGATGGGTGCTCAGGATTGCAGAAATTTTTGGGCAGATACAAGCACACTGTAGGAATCGAGCATGCTTGGGAGCAGGAGCGAGGCATGTAAGTGTGCAAGAGTTCGATGCAGGTAACTTGTTTTTAAACTCGGAATAATTCAGTTTCATTATTTGTATAGACTGCCAGTATTTCACTGACTTACCCAGAGCCATAATTTCCTGTAAATCAGGCCGGGCGCTTAGAGGAAGTAGAGAAGCCAGGCAGGCGGGGCGGGCCGGGCTGTGCTGGGTCCAGGGAGCGCTGGGGCCCGGTCAGTCAGTGATCACAGGAAGTGCAGAGTCCCTGTCGGACGGGGGACAAGCTGTGCTGGGTCCCTGTCAGACAGGCTGTCCAGGTGCAGGCTGTGCTGGGTCAGAGCAGTGCAGAGAACAAGCTAATCCCCTGCCCGGTGCTCCGCCCCTCTGTCTCCGGGTCTGTCTTGCGTGGGCTCTGACCCTGTGGCGTCTGTGCCCCCGGGCCACTCCGGTGGGGGCCCTGCACTCTCATGTGCGGGGCTGCCCTGCATTTCATGCTTGCGATTGTCACATCTTTGCGGCTCGTGGATATATTTCGGGGGCCCTGATCGTGGCCATGTCATTGGGGCCCAACCTGCTTCTCATGCTTATGAAGTGGATTGCGGCCATGGTGAAGGATCTTTGCCAGCTTAGCAGTAGTGCTTCTCCACCGTGCCCAGGTCATCGTGCCAAGGCACAGGGGCTCCCACTAGGTCCAAGATACGTTTCTGGCTCAAGTTCTCATTTCTTGATAATGTGTGTGCCTCTGCCCCGTGTGCCCCTGCCCCCGTGTGCCCCTAACCCCGTATGACCCTGCCCCCACATGACTCTGCATGCCCCTGATCCCTTGTGCACCCCCACCTTCCTGCCACTGGGTACAAAGCCGGTGTCTGTTCAAGGGGTGAATGGTGCGGTGATCTCCGTGCCCATCTGCCTCTGGGCCTCTCTGGTAGGGAAAAGAGGTGACGGTGCCACCCGTCAGTGAATGCCATTCGTTGGGCCCCCTCCTCAGCTCCGTGCCCCGTCGCTGCTCCCGTGGCTAGAACACAGTATAGAATACGTCTGCACGCTGGTGTCACGCCGACCGTCTGTAAACATCATTGCATTGACGTTTGTGTAGCGCTTCCCTGCCCTCTGCTTGGCCCAAAGCGCTGTCTTCGTTGCACAATTATTAGCTGTCTGCCATGAATTACGTATCTCGCGCTTCAGTACCCTGACAAAGTAATGCAGCCCTGCGATTGGCATCGGGCGCATGGTGAGTCCTGTGTGCAGGCAGGCGTGTTCTTGTGGGTGTGTTTACAAATGTCTGTGTGCAGGTGTGCTGCGATTGGCATCGGGCACATGGTGAGTCCTGTGTGCAGGCAGGCGTGTTCTTGTGTGTGTGTGTTTACAAATGTCTGTATGCAGGTGTGAATGTATGTGAGAGACTGTGTACAGGTGTGTGCGCGTATTTAGAAGTGTGTGTGTGAAGTTATGGATACAGTGCATTTGGTTCAACCTTTAAATAATATAAAAACAATATTACAATATTTTTTTATTATATGGATTTTATTGTTTAAGTTTTGGGGCACCTCACTGTTTCTTTGCAGTGTCTGGTAGTTTATGATGCCCTCGCCATAAAGCTCGATACAGGAATGCAGAGCAAATGGTCTGCCACTGGCTGTCTGTAAACAGTAACAGTAAGAGACTTATTCAGCTGACCCATGAACTAACCGGGCTGCAATGCAGTCTTCAACATTCTGTGTCTGAGTATCTTTACAGGCTACTTGCACGGCCAGTATAGGGTAGTATACCAAACCGTGAGTGCTATTGATTGAGTATGTACCCTTTGCCTCTCTGACTTTTTAACAGTACACGGATATCGTCCTCTGTGGACTGCCTTTCGCACAGAACACTTAACACACGCATGTACATTTCCTCCTTTAAATGTGAACCGAAACCACAGTGGGCCGTAATTTTATTTCCTGCCATTCCCTGTGATTCTTTAATGTGACATGTGAAGAAGACAAGTTTTTTGCCTGGCAGTGGGTAGGTAGTTTATGACACAAAACTTGACGCCAGGCTGGGAAAGTGAACTAAGGTCTAATTTCGAAAATAATCGACGTCTTGTTTTGGATGACATTACCCCCAAGACAGCAAAAAAGAGCAATGTCTCCTCAAAATCACAGTGAGTAAAAACTAATATGAACGTCGCTCCCCATTCCTAATGGTGTATATGTTGGAAAGCACGCAACTCTCACCAACAGATTCTTTAAAGTTAGGGGAAATGAATTATTCACCACAAGGCATCGATTGGCAATCATGGTATGTTCTGCAACAGAAAACACACTTGGCAAAACATCATATGAATCCATGGCTATGAAGAGTAACAGTAGTACATAGCGTCTTATCCCCCGAGCATATACTGTATTTCCTATAACACATTTGCCCCACTATCACGTACTAACATTATAAATAACCTTGTATATATTTATTGCTTTTGAAACAAAACAGATAAAAAACAATGCCATTTACAATACCAACAACTTTAAACTTTGCTACTGCGAGACCTATTGCGTTGCAAATGCGTGTTTATTAAAGGGAAGGGGGCTCTAGACATCTATCCTCCTGAGGCGGAAAGCCGGGAGTAGGCAAACCTGCACTAAATTTTAAAATCGTCATTTTATTCTTACTTGTTGCACCATCTGCTCCCCTTGGGGCCACACTCTCCTGTCCTCAGAGGATTTAGCGCTGCTTACGGGACCCTGGGGAAAGGCTAAACACCCCACCGCCATTACCGGCGAGATCGCTGGCCACGCCCCCTCTTAGGCCACGCCCCTCCTCTGCCGCCTCGCGACACCCTGTTGTATCTCTTATGCCACCCCTCCCGTGCCCTACGCTTGGTCCCTTCCCTTTCCCTGCGCGTGAGCCTCCCCAGTGCTCTGCCCTCCCTGATTGGTTCCCCGACATTCCATGCTTCCCTGGTTGACCCCCTTTGACATGTACCGTCATTACAGTTGTTCCACTGACCCACGCATGACTACCGTGTGGGGCTGTTTCTAATAAACCTAACTTGAGGTACTATGATCGATTGATGACTGCTTTGTAATAGTGGCGACGAGCGGAACTACAGCCTCACACCGTGGTATATCCAGGTACAGCTGATGTACAGGAAACTTAAATGTAATGTAATTTCAATCTGAAGACTGGAACAAATACCTTCTACCTTGAAAGCTGCTTCGTGTTTGAATCGGAGGCTGTGGAAGCATATGCCTTGTGCCGAGATTTGAGTATCTCAGGACGTCCAGTTCCTTGCAGTCTACAATCAGCTTGGACTTCGTCTTCGTGACAGCTGCAGCATCGCACGAAGGTACGGCCGCACGGCACTTTGGGTTTTCTCCCCTCGGGTGTCGTCTGAAATTGCCTGTGTTCGCCTCCGCTCAAAGGCATACCATGGCGGAGCATTCCTGTCAACGATAGCCGTGCACATCCACATAAAGGTATTCCTGTCAGATGTTCGCGCCTCTATTTCAACCACTTCTGCGCATGCTCGGTGACGCGTGACGTCAATGAAACGCAGCGTTGGAGGCCATTTAAAAAAAAAAAAAGAGCAATTGAAATTGATCGGCTGCCCGAGTCTCTGTGTTCGAGTCTGCATTAGTTAACATTGCGAAATGTGAATAAAAAGGGGCCGATAATTTCACAAGAGCAACTAAGTAAAAGTGACTATTTAATTTTCAACTTATAATTCAATGTTCAGCTTCAAGAACAACTCGAAAAAGAGTGCATAAAGTGTATTCACAAGTATATTTGTAACTTGAGCACAACTACTCATATAAAAAAAAGGGAGGAAACAGGCAAAAGTGAGAACTTGAGCAAGAAGGTTCCTATCACTATGTGTGCTCTTAGTTCCTTAAATCTTTCGCAACCTCAAGCGTTCCTACCTCTAAAAGGTGCACCATGCATGCCTTGGAAAGAGTGGAAAGAATACTTTATTAATTACATTGAGACAGTGGAAGATGACGATTTCACGGCTGAAAAGAAAAAAAAAGTACTGTTGTACTGTCTAGGTCCAGGCGGTGTTAAGACCTACAACAACATAGAGAAGAAAGTAAGAACGGGTGGTGATGTATATCAACATGCCTTGGACGATCTGGACGACCACTTCTCGCCTATTGTGTGCGTCGCTGTTGACCGGTACAAATTCTCAAGAAGAAAGCAAGGGAAAGAAGAGAGTATTGAAGATTATGTTGCGGCCTTGAACAACTTAGCCTTAACCTGCAGATTTGGAGCACAGCAAGAGGAGTTTGTGCGTGATCAAATAATTATGCACGCAAGCAACCCCAATATCCAGGACAAACTTTGGGTTAATGGTGAGGCTTCTTTGAAGGAAGTTGTTGCTCTTGTCAAGAAGGCTGAACTTACAGGCAGACGCGCCAAAGCAGTCATGGATGAACCTGTGGAGGTTAAAGCTATTAGATCCTCAAATGCAACCAAACTAAAACACAATGGAAACAGAAGAGAAGTGAGACATGAATATCACAAAAGAAGTGAACCAAGTAAACCAAAACATAGCGGTGAAAGACGTGGTAGTACTAGAGACAATGAGTTTGCTGAACTTCGATGTTATCGTTGTGGGTCTCCAACCCATTTAGCCGATTCAAAAAAGTGTCCAGCCATACATCAAAAATGCTTGTCATGTGGAATGACTGGGCACATCGCCAAGGCATGCAATAGGAAAATGTATAGACAAAGCAGACAGGTCCGACAAATTCATGAAGAGAGTGATTCCACAGACGAAGATTCTGAATATTCGGACTCCGACAGCGTCAGTTATGTCTTCTCTATCGAATATGACGTGTTAGAACTCACGCCAACTAAGAAGAAAAAACCCATGTGTGATGTAAAATTGGGTGGTGTGACAGTCAATCTGATGGCAGACTCTGGGTCTCCCTTCACGATCATCAACGAAAATGTGTGGAAGCAATTCACGGATAAAGTGGGCTCAACTCTTGAAAAATCAAAAGTCATCGCCAGAAGTTACACGGGAAACAACATAGAATTCTTAGGAACTCGTGATCTAGAATTTGAATTTAAAAACAGGAGAGCATTTTGCAGACTTTATGTTGCTAAGAAAGGCCCTTCTGTCCTTGGCTGGAGTGACCAAGCGGATCTGGGTATCATGCTCGATCCCAACAGTGCTGATCCGGTGTTGTCTATTAATGATTCTAGTAAACTGGCAATACTAAAAGACTTCCCAGAAGTGTTCTCAGGTAAAGTAGGTCTTCTTAACAGCTTCGAACATAAAATCGAACTAAAAGACTCAGCTGTTCCTTGCATTCACAAGGTAAGACATCTACCAGTGTCTGTAAGAGATGATGTTCAAACAGAATTAAACAAACTTGTCAAAGATGGTATTATAGAAGAGGTGGAATCGGCGGAGTGGGTTTCCCCCTTGGTTGTTGTGAAACGTCCCAATGGGAAAATTAGACTTTGCATCGATCTCAGGGACCTCAATAAGAGCATTATTGTAGATCAATACCCCCTACCACGTATTTGTGAAATGTTTAGTGCCACCAATGATATGTGTGTATTTTCCATTTTAGACCTGAAATCCGCATACCACCAAATTCCACTACACGCTGACAGCAAGAAATTCACAACCTTTATCACACCCTTTGGTTGTTATCGGTTTACCAGGGTACCTTTTGGATTGGCCTCTGCTGCAGCACTTTTCCAAAGGGTCATGACATCCATTCTGGAAGGTGTTGATGGCATCAGGTTTTTCCAGGATGATATCCTGGTCATGGGTAGCAACCAATCGGAACATGACACACGCCTTAGGCAAGTTTTTAACAAATTGAAAATGCATGGTCTAACTGTAGAACTAGACAAATGTAAAATCACACAAGACAGAGTGATTTACCTTGGGCACACCATCAGCCAGGAAGGCATTAAACCCAAACAAGGTTTAGTGGACGCTATCCTCAATGCTCCGTGTCCCTCAAGCAAAGAAGATGTACGAGCTTTTCTTGGCTTGACGGAGTATTACTCCAAGTTCATTAGGAATTTCTCAGAAAAGACCGACAGTATAAGACAATTACTGAAAAATAAAACCAAGTTTGTCTGGTCACCTGACTGTCAGGTCACCTTTGATACCATCAAAAAGGAAATCAGCGAGGCACCTTTTCTCAAAGGTTTTGATCCCAAAGCAGAGATCTATCTAACCACCGATGCAAGCAACAAGGGAATTGGTTCTGTTCTAGCCCAGAAGGACACATCGAACCAAGAATGGGTTGTAGCCTTTGCCTCCAGGTCGCTCACCTCTGCAGAGGAAAAGTACTCGGTAATTGAGCGTGAAATGCTGGCCTGTTCATGGGCGCTCAATTACTTCAGAGCATATGTGTGGGGTTATGAAATCCATCTTCGCACAGACCACAAACCGTTGATCAAGATACTGTCTGCCTCTGGTCTACAAAATGCTTCACCAAGACTGAGCAAAATGTCAATCAAGCTGTTGGATTACAACTACACGGCGGAATATTGGACAGGAGTGAAAAATAAAATTGCAGACTTCCTCAGCAGACTGCCTCTGCCTCACACTGAAAGCATGGCCACACAAGAAGACGAGGAGAAAGTGGCTCTGCTCTTGAAAACTGACCTGGATGGAATATCTGCGGAAGAATGGAGTCAACACATGTCGCGCGACTCAACATTGCAAGAAGTATGCAAATTCGTCAACTCTGCATGGCCTGAAAAGCGCAACCTACATGACAATATCAAAGCATACTGGGAAACAAGAAATTAACTCAGTTGGGAAAACGGTGTGTTGTACAGAATTGGTAAAGCAATAGCCCCAGTCACACTCAGAGACAAAATTCTAAGATTGTGCCACATAGGCCACCTTGGCATCACCAAGACTAAGCAGAGAGTCAGGTCAAGTTATTGGTGGCCGGGTATTGACAAACAAATTGAGGTCCAGGTCAGGAACTGTGTAGAATGTTGTGACTGACAAAACCCTCAAAACGTCAAAAATCAGTCTCTCTCCAATTCAACCCCCCCTAATGGCATGGGAGAAATTGGGCTTAGACATTGTGGGGCCTATCGAAGGACATGACGGCGAAATCAAGTACATCCTAGTGGCGATAGATCATTTCTCCAAGTGGCCAGAAATAAAAATTGTCGATGAAATTGACACCGCAAAATTCATTAATTTCTTGGACAAACTGTTTTTGAGTGAAGGATTACCTAAATCAGTACTCACAGATAATGGTCCGCAATTCTGCTCAGAGGCATTCAAGTCGTTTCTAGCAAGGAACTGTATCACTCATCACACCACTTCAATCTACCATCCAGAAGGTAATGGTCTCACTGAACGATTCAACCGTGTCTTGAAGGGACATATACAACTATCTAGAAACGCAAACCAAAACTGGGAAGAAGAAATTTACAAACTCATCTGGGCATTCAGGATATCTCCGTGTGCCAGCACATGCACAGCACCATTTGTTCTCATGAGAAGCAGACAGCCTTTAAGCATCGACCTAGGGTGGATGTCCAAATCTAAGCAAATAGAATGGTCACCAGATAACATCAGAAATAACATTATCAAAGCCCAGAAATACTACAAGGAATGGTATGATTCGAAACACAGTGCCAAGGAACATGCATTTAAAGTCGGCGATCTTGTGAAAGTTCGTTTGGAAAAAAAAGTAAAGAAAGGAGATAGCAGATTTATTTATTTATTTTATTTTATTTCCAGGTTTGTATGGCGCTATGAATCGATTCCCGAAGGAATATCTCCGCGCCTTTGGCACAACCAAAGAACAGAAAAGACTCGTCAACATTTTAATAAACTAGGCAGGAGATCAGTCAGTTAGGGATTTGAAGAGGAATGTTTTCAGCTTTTTCCTAAAAGGGAAATGTTCCCTACATACTCTGATTTCCTTAGGGAGTAGGTTCCACAGCTTTGGACCTGCTACCGATAGGGCTCTTTCCCCCTTTCTTGCCTTCATGGCCCTAGGAACACATAATAGTTCCTGATCTCCCGATCTCAGGAATCTGGACGGCACATAGGGGATAAATTTCTCAGTGAGGTAACCGGGACCAGTTCCAGTTAGGCATTTGTGGATGACGCAGCAGATCTTAAACATCACCCTCTGCCTAACTGGAAGCCAGTGCAGTTTGGCCAACAGTGGTTTTGAGGGAGTACGGGGCGGGACATTCAGTACCAGTCGTGCAGCCGTATTTTGCACAACCTGCAATCTAGCAAAGATGCCCTCATTGGCAGCTAGCATTAACCCGTTGCAGTAGTCCAGCCTGCTTAAAACTAAGGACTGGACCAACGTTCTCCTGGTGGTATCTGGTAGCAGGGGGAATACTCTCCTGAGAAGCCCTATGACGTGGAAGCATGAGCCCACCACTTGGTTAGTTTGTTGTGTATAGGTGAGCTCATGGTCCAGTTTGACTCCCAGGTCTTTTACCACGGTTTTGGGCACAGGGACCGGGCCAAGGTCTTGAGGCCACCAGTCCGGGGTCCACAACCGTTTTGCCTCTCCGAAAAGCATAACCTCCGTTTTGGAGACGTTGCACTGCAAATAGTTGGCTGCCATCCAGCGAGACACCTCCTTCATCCCTTGGGCGAAGGAGGCCCGCACCTCAGGAGTCATAGTTTTAAAAGGGAAGAGGAGTTGGGTATCATCCGCGTATGAAACCGGAATGAACCCGTGGGATCTCATGATGTTCGCTAGGGGGGCCACATAGATGTTAAATAACGTGGGTCTCAAACAAGAGCCCTGTGGCACCCCCTTTGAGATCACCACCTCCTCTGATTGATATGGTCCCAGGATGACTCTCTGGGTGCGCTCGCTGAAAAAACTCCTGAGCCAGGCCAGGGCCTTGCCTTCCAGACCGATGTCAACTAGTCTGGAGGTCATGATGTCATGTGACACAGTGTCAAACGCCGCTGACAAGTCCAGAAGCACCAGAACAGCGGAATAACCCCTGTCCTGTAGCCTCTGGAGATTGTCAGTGACAGACAGCAAGGCAGTCTCAGTACTGTGTCTGGGTCTAAAGCCCGACTGGGAAGGGTCCAGTACACCCGCGTGTTCAATGAATTTCGACAAATGCTGATTCACGTGCCTCTCCGCAAGCTTCCCTAAAAAAGGGAGAAGGGAGATCGGTCTCAGATTCGTCAACTCAGACCACGGAATCGCGTTGTTTTTGCGCAGAGGCCTCACAAGTGCCTGTTTCCATTCCAGCGGTACTTCCCCAGTAAGCAGAGATATGTTAACTATCTGCCGTATTCCAGCCCCCAAAATCTCCAGCAAAGTTGGCATAATACGTGCTGGGATGATGTCAGACTGGCACCCACTCTTTGTTTGCATGGCAAGGGCAGTCAGCTCTTCCATAGAGATAGGTGGGAAGGCAATAAGCGTCTTAGCCTCATTGTCTGGAGTCATGGTATATGACAGGATTTGACAGTCAGTTGTTGTCACTGGGTCATAAGAGGGGGATTTGGATGTTAATATTTTATTATAAATGGCGTCAATTTTCCTTACGAAAAACTGTGAGATGTTATCACAGATTTCTTGGGATTCGACCCCATCAGTGTCACAGGCAGCGGGCTTGGTGAAAGTCTGCAGAATTGAGTACAGGAGTTTTGCATTGGAGCCAGCATCTGATAATTGGGCTGCTATGTGTTGTTTCCTGGCAGCTCGGATCGCCTTGTGATATTTTTTGGACGACCTCCTGAAATTCTCCTTATCGTCTGCCTTATGTGTGACTCTCCATTTTTTCTCCAACCCTCTCATGATCTTTTTTTGCTGCCTAAGATCTCCCGTAAACCAGACTTCTTGTTTGGGAGCCGGTCGTGGTTTATAGGTTCTCAGTGGGGCCACATGGTTGATAGTTGTTAATACAGCGTCACTGAAAGCCTTTAGAGCTAAGGTGGCGTCATCACCAAATGCTTCCCACTTAGGTTCCGAGTAGTTGGCCCTAAATTTGTCGGGGGTTAATCTATACCAAGGCCTTCTGACATTGGCCAACTTCTTATAGATAGTTTTGGCTTTGTTGTTGTCACGAGTGTAAAACACAATGACTGAATGATCGGTCCAAACAACTTGGTTGGGGGTAAGACAGTTAATAGCTGCAGAGTTATAGAGCACTAAGTCGAGGGTATGGCCCGCAGAATGAGTCGGACCCTGATTCTTTTTAGTAAGTCCCAGTGTGGCCAGGTCTGCTAACACCGTCTGTGCATCAATGCACGTGGTGATCTCACTGTGGATATTAAAATCCCCCACCAGAAGAAAATCAGAGTTGGTTTGTATGTGGGGTGCCAAAAGTTCCATTAATTTAATGGAAAAGGGCCCGCACGAGCCCGGAGGGCGGTACAAAAGTGCACCTTTCCTCACTTCCCTAGCAGTAGGGTTGATCGTAAAGATCATGAGCTCCATATCTGGGGTGCACACAGTTTCTATGACTACAACCTCCATCTCCTGTTTGAATACAATGGCTAGCCCTCCTCCCGTTTTAATCGGGCGGTCCGACCTAGCCATTTTATACCCCGTTGGTACCCCAAGTGTGATAGCTGGGACTGTGTGGGGCTTAAGCCAGGTCTCCGTTAAGAAGCACAGGTCAGGCCTCTCCGTTGTAATGAGGTCCCAAACCTGTGTGGCATGAGAGACTAGAGAGCGGACATTACACAACAGGTTTTTACAGGTTAGGGGCAAGTTATTAGGGGCGTTGGAAGCATGTATAGCAGAGTTGTTGTTGTGTGCTGAGATGGCAGAGTTACCTGGGTTAGGTGTAATTACCCCGGTGTTAGAGAATAGGGTGTGACACCTCAAACACGAAAAGGGTCCTCCCACACTGGAGCAGGTCCTATGGGGGCACAGGGTAGTAACAAATTTGCCTATATCCATGAGACTCCTACGTGAGTATGACAGAGCAGGTCCCTTACCCCTCTCTGTAGGAAGTGTCCTAACCGCCATAGCCCCCTGCCCCTAGTCCCGTCCTGTCGCGGACGGGCGCAGACGGGCTGGTCTTAGGCTCGTCTTCGGCGCAGGAGGAGGCGCCACACTGCGCGTCAACACTGCGCGTTGACGCTGACGAGTTACTTTATAGCCCCTGAGCCTGGAAGAGCTAGAGCGCGAAGCGCTCGCCTCCCCGGATGTTTCTTGCTCTGCCCCGCCTTCCGCGCCCGTGATTGGCTGGAGGGTCGGACTGGGCGGGCAGGCACAGAAAAGGCAACACGGAAGCTGATCCCTCAGTGCGTGTGGGTAAGTGATCGTTTTTAGCAGCGTGCAACTAGAAAATCAGTCACAGAGCAATACAATTCACACCCCTTATAAAATGCTATATCTGTATAGCGAGTAATATTAAAAATAGCTATTAAACACTGGTAGCTGGATAAAACAATTGCGAGCAGGATGCTCAAAGAGTGGCGCCAAGCGGGGTGGGGAGAAGCTGCCACCGTCCCCCTTACCGCACAGACGGTCGCCTCCTCGCTATCTTTATAGCCCCTGAGCCTGGAAGAGCTAGAGCGCGAAGCGCTCGCCTCCCCGGATGTTTCTTGCTCTGCCCCGCCTTCCGCGCCCGTGATTGGCTGGAGGGTCGGACTGGGCGGGCAGGCACAGAAAAGGCAACACGGAAGCTGATCCCTCAGTGCGTGTGGGTAAGTGATCGTTTTTAGCAGCGTGCAACTAGAAAATCAGTCACAGAGCAATACAATTCACACCCCTTATAAAATGCTATATCTGTATAGCGAGTAATATTAAAAATAGCTATTAAACACTGGTAGCTGGATAAAACAATTGCGAGCAGGATGCTCAAAGAGTGGCGCCAAGCGGGGTGGGGAGAAGCTGCCACCGTCCCCCTTACCGCACAGACGGTCGCCTCCTCGCTATCTTTATAGCCCCTGAGCCTGGAAGAGCTAGAGCGCGAAGCGCTCGCCTCCCCGGATGTTTCTTGCTCTGCCCCGCCTTCCGCGCCCGTGATTGGCTGGAGGGTCGGACTGGGCGGGCAGGCACAGAAAAGGCAACACGGAAGCTGATCCCTCAGTGCGTGTGGGTAAGTGATCGTTTTTAGCAGCGTGCAACTAGAAAATCAGTCACAGAGCAATACAATTCACACCCCTTATAAAATGCTATATCTGTATAGCGAGTAATATTAAAAATAGCTATTAAACACTGGTAGCTGGATAAAACAATTGCGAGCAGGATGCTCAAAGAGTGGCGCCAAGCGGGGTGGGGAGAAGCTGCCACCGTCCCCCTTCACTGCCCCTCTTTACATTGATGAACTGTTTAACAATGCGGCAAGACTCAGTGATGGGAAAGTATGGCACATGAGCAGATTGGCAAAATATCATCCGGGGGGCAAGACTCACAACCTACAGCAACATGTTACTGTTAACAATGATCTGTGGGTGGATGTGGATAGGGCTTGTGTTGAAGAGAGTAATATGTCTAGAAATGTCATCACACAAGATCTCCAAACTGACACTGGCTCAGAAGATGGTCAATCAACAGATCGGTCTGTTGGTGTCAATCCTAGCACTTCGACATACAATCGGAGTTGTCACGATGACCCACATTCTGACTCTGAAGTAGCGTCTGACGGTCACAGGTTCAGTAGTAGGTTTGGTAGAACTAGCCATGATTCCCATTCTGACTCTGAATGTACACCTGACTTGCCGTTGGTCTCTGGAAGGTTTGGCAGAATCATCCGAAGACCAAAACGCTTGGATGACTTTGTATGTGACTAGCAGTCTCCTGTTTATTCACCCCAACATAATGTTTACCTCTCCCCATGGCACAGTTGTCAAAACTCTCAAGAGAGGAAGATGTGTTGTATCTCTTATGCCACCCCTCCCGTGCCCTGCGCTTGGTCCCTTCCCTTTCCCTGCGCGTGAGCCTCCCCAGTGCTCTGCCCTCCCTGATTGGTTCCCCGACATTCCATGCTTCCCTGGTTGACCCCCTTTGACATGTACCGTCATTACAGTTGTTCCACTGACCCACGCATGACTACCGTGTGGGGCTGTTTCTAATAAACCTAACTTGAGGTACTATGATCGATTGATGACTGCTTTGTAACACACCCATAAAAATGTGCCACTTCAGGAAGCGCAGGGGACGAGCGCAGCGGGCGCGCCGTTTGCGCGCCAAAGGCGCGCCTAAGGCAAACCCGTCTGCGCCCGTCCGCGCCAGACCGGGCCTAGGTGCCAGCCAGACTGGTCATATCATCACATATTCGGCCACTTCCCTAAGAGATTTGCAGGCGTCCAACCTCACTCTCCCCCTCTACCATCAGATGCATCTCCACGACCGGCATCGCCCAACCAGATCGGCATCTTAACAACTCGGCCGCATCTCTTAATCTGCCCACTCAGAGCAATACTACTATTAGAGTTCTCTATCTAAATACTCGATCCTTAGTAAAACATCATGCCGATATTTTTATCCTTCTCTCTAACGAAAAACCTGACGTCCTCCTGCTTACTGAAACTTGGTTGACTGCGGACTCACTCCCTGATATTCTGGCAGCCCTCCCCCCAGATTACTACATCCTTCGCGCCAATCGGCCAGGAAACCGCCCTGGGGGTGGGATAGCGGCCATAATCTCCAAACACCTAAACTCCACCTCTACCTCATCCATCTCCCTCCCGGGAGTTGACAATCTCATCTTTAGCTTAAACACGGATAGCGGGGCCGTAACCTTCCTTCTTCTCTACCGTCCCCCTCAACCGATGCCAACTTTCGCGGCCTGCCTGTCTGATCAGCTGATCAACCTCCTCACCTCCCACCCCAGATTTGCCCTTTTTGGCGACCTCAATTACTGGTTTAATGACACCAATGCCGGGCCCCACGCCTTGGAGGTCTTCGAGGCCCTCACCAGTCTGAACCTGTCCCAACAAATCTCTACGCCCACACATATTAAGGGCCGCATTTTAGACCAATTATGGATTCAAAACCTCATTTTCTCCCCCCCTCTGTCTCACCCTGTACTTGGTCCGACCACCATTTAATAGACACCACTCTCTCGATCAGTGGCTACTCCCCCATCACTTTGATGGCTGGTGGTCCATCCCGTAAATGGAATGCATATGACGCTGAAGGATTCTTTGCGAACCTGTCAGACACCCGCCCTGCCCCTGTACCATACATTAACGTTGATAAATTAGAAAATGACATCTCCCTCTGACTGCAGTCAGCCAGTGATAAATTTGCCCCTTTAATTAAATTTCCCCCGACCAGACATCAAAATTCCCATAGATGGTTCTCGGACGACCTCAAAAAATTGAAATTGAAGGTACGTCAATCAGAAAGGGCATGGAGACGTAACTATTCCGAACTAGCTAGATTACAATACATCTCAGCTCGCAGAGACTATAAAACTGCCGTAGCCTCTGCCAAATCTACCCATTTCTCGGACAGAATCTCCTCTTCAGATAATAAATCCAAAGAAATTTTCAAAATTATGAATGAATTGACATCTGACGACAGAACCCTCCCAGGCCAGACTCCCACCGAAGAAACTTGCAACGCCCTTAACCTCTTCTTCTTCGAAAAAATCAATAAAATTAAGGCATCAATCGCTATTGTCCCTCAGATCATCACCCCGGAAATCCCTTCTAATAAAACTCCTACTTTCACTGATTTCCCCCCTATTAACTCTATCTCCCTAGTACAGCTCGCATCCTGGATAAAATCAGGTTCCCCGCACGACGGCTGCCCACCCTCAGTCTTGCGAAGAGTATGTCACTCCCTACCTGAATGCATCCTACCTCTCCTGAACAGTTCACTCAGCACAGGCACCGTCCCGAGATCCTTCAAAGAAGCCACCCTTTTTTCCGCTACTAAAAAAACCTGGCGCGGACCCAGCGGAGCTTTCCAATTACCGCCCTATTTCGCTTCTGCCTTACTTTTCAAAACTTCTCGAAGCACATGTTACTAGATGCCTCTCCAATTTCATTGAGTCCTCCTGCTATTTGGAGCCTAATCAGGCTGGCTTCAGACCTTCATTTTCCACTGAAGCCGTCATCCTAGCTGTGCTCGACACGCTGAGAAGAAATGCCGACTCAGGAACCCCCCAGGCTCTCGTTCTCTTAGACCTCTCGGCCGCGTTCGACACGGTTGACCACAACATCCTGCTCAACCGTGTCGAACAGGCTGGCATCCAGGACTCCGCTCTCGGCTGGATCCGGTCTTTCTTGTCTGACAGATCCCAAGCCGTCCGCCTGGGCCCCTACACAGCACCCAAGACCCCCACAACCTGCGGAGTCCCTCAGGGCTCCTCTCTGTCACACCTCCTGTTCAACCTGTACCTCCGTCCCCTACTCCACTCACTCCGCAACTGGGACATTACAGCTTTCAACTATGCCGATATTATTTATTATTTATTTATTTTGTCAATTTGTAGGGCGCAACAGCTACCCAAAAAGGGTTTCCCGGCGCCTAGACACAGCTAGAGACGAAAAGACAGAGAAGGAGGGAGATCTTGAGAAATTATTAAATTGCAGATCATCTTTCCACTCAACTCCCCCAATGCAATAGACAATTTTCACTCTGCGATGCTCCACATCCTAGATTGGATGAATGCCAACCAATTGAAGCTAGACCCTGGGAAAACCAAGCTTCTCCTCCCAGGCTCCAGTCTCTCTTCCTGGAGCACCCAGTTCTGGCCTCCCGAACTGGGCCCCCCGCCGACTCCTTCCGCCTCTGTAAAAAGCCTCGGCGTAATAATTGACGCTGAACTCTCCCTCCGACCTCATATTAGCTCCGTGATTTCATCCTGCTCCTTCCAGCTTAGGAAGATCCGGAAGGTCAGCCATCTGCTCCCCACACCTGCCCTGACTCAGGCTATCATCTCTCTTGTACTCTCCCGTCTGGATTTTTCCAACAGCATTTATCACGGACTTCCCAAAACCCTCCTTCACCGCCTACAGGTGGTCCAAAACCAGGCAGCCCGGATCATCTTCAAATCTCCAAAATGGCAATCTGCCAGACCCATGATACACAAACTCCACTGGCTTCCAATGGAACAAAGGGTGGCCTTCAAGCTGGGCTGTCTCACGTATAAAGCCCTCAATTGCCCTAGTCCTGCCTTTCTGATCTCCCTGATCACCCCCTACCTTCCAAACCGCAACCTTCGCTCCACCCATCTCAAATCACTCATCACACCTAAAACTAGAACTAACAAATTCGGTGGACGAAGGTTCGCCTTTCTGGCTCCGAAATTCTGGAACTCCCTTCCCTTGTACATCAAATCAAGCAGCTCCCTCCTTCATTTCAGGAAGTTGCTAAAAACTTTTCTTTTACCCTCACCCTGCTAACCCTGCACTAAAAACCTCAGCTCTGGAATTCGATGTCTCACAGCGCCAGGAAACCCATGGTGTCAGCGCGCTCTACAAATTCCATTTAATAATAATAATAATAGTTACTGAGCCGGCCCTGAGGAATGGGGGAAGACACCATCCTCCCTTCTACCTACATATTTTCCTTCTCAGGAAACTAATTAATCCCTTATCATAGTTAATGCATCCCTTTCACAGAGCATCTTAACTGGCAAGCAGAGAACGGGGCATCATTTGATCCCGACCTATACAAAAAGAGAACATTTGGGCCCAAAGTAGCTCAACAGCTAGAAATCCTTTATGCTTCCTATATCTCTTGGGCAGATATCAGAAAATGTAGTGATCATTCACCTGGAAGAACAAATCCTCAATGACAATCAGGCAGGCTTGAGGCAACAATGATGTGCTAAAACACTCGTAATGAAACGTGCTAAAACACTCATAATGAAACCAATGGATGATAATAATATATGGACATGGGAGTAGCCAGAAAAATGCCCATGCTTGGAAACATATGCCATGTGGCACAGAGATACCTAAGCAACGACGAAGTGGATTGGAAGGCAGAGTTCTATACACCCATAAAAAGTGAAAAAAATAATGGGAAAAAGCATATTTTAAGACCCTTTTTCAAGGAGCTTGGCCAAAAACTATAACTTTTCCAGGCAGTTGTTAAATGACACTCATGTAATAAAAAACAATTCGAGGTTCATCATTTTCATTTCCTTGAGAAATCAACTTCTCAGAAAAATTCTGAAACAATGGGGTCAAATTGTGCATTTACAGCACAATCTTCACATACATTGAATAAAAAAAAGAATAGGTTGTACCATACATTCTGAAGAGGCCTTCATTACGTATTTCAATAATGTAATGGTGTACCTAACCTTAGTAGACTGATCCTCCCCTGGTAAGGACAGAGGGCAAAATGAAGAATGTTTTCAGTCTAATTTCGATGCAAAAGGTTACTTGAAATTGCCTATTTTAATGTTTCAAGATGCACATAGCTTCTCACTTTGCTCCTACTCTCGTATCCTTTCATAGTCCTATAGTAACCCCTCCAAGTACTCTTTCTGGGATATGTATCATGACTGAGAATTTACTTGTAGTGCACAAGTTGAGAAAATAAAAATGTACACAGATTGTATATTTGTCATTTGACAGAAGGACTACCCCTCAAGTTAGACTGCTCACATAGGCTCAGACACCCAACCTACCAAGCAGGAACAGACAGCCGACTAAAGCATGTGGTTATAGCAATCATACAGACTTTCACCTCAATCACAGCTTGATCATTACGGAGACTGACATGCCTACACATGAATGATGACGGGTGTAGCAGCAAGTGCTCTTTGGCACCAAGGAAATACCATCAACAATATGTGGCCCTAGTCCACCATGAAGTGTCTCTTATGTATTTGCTTAAAACCTAATATGGGAATGCAATGATGCGGTTCCCTCAGATCAGGTTGGCATTTCCTGATAAAATACATATGTTGCTTTAAAATACCAGATTTTCTTTTTGGATAAATCCGACCAAGTCATCCAAACCATAGTTTGTACAATTTTTAATGTACGTTTTGTCATAAAAATGCTAGCTTTGTGTTTTTAGTAAATCCGCAAATTTTGTGCCAATGTTATCAAGTGTGCTACTTTTCCAAAAGAGAGAAACAATCTCATACGCTAAGCATCACAAACACATTTCATAGATGTCCATAACATAGAATTCCCACCTAATTACACAATGCTCTTATATATGTGGATACTATATGCTAATGAAGGTAAACATTATGTCTAGGATGGTAACAGTAATGGCTAGGATGCCAACAACATGCATTTCATGCCCATCATTGTGCCAGAGATGACCAACAGGATATGAAGAAATATCATAAAATGCCAATGAGAACCACATTTTGTAAGTGCTGCTGCAATGCCTGAAATGCCGAAAATAAGCCATAAATAGTTAACTTATGCCAGGCTGCCTTCATGTCTAGAGTACTCACAATATGCCATAGAGGGCCACTTTATGCTAGAGCCAGCATCATCACTGGACTGGCCACAGGATGCCACGGAGGGCCATCAGAATGCCTCCAGCGCCAGCAATACACCACAGAGGTCTAATTTATGCCAACTTATCCTCTAACTTCCACCTGTCTTCTTATTTCTACCCTAATACTCTTAGACCTCTTCCATTTTCTCTTTGTTTGTACTTTGCCTATCCATTTGCCACTATGAACCTTGTATTTTCTTTTCAATTGTAATCATTTCAGTGTCACTTTATTTGATTCCTTTGCCATGCTTGGGTTTCCAACTCACATTTCTGTCATCCAGTGATATTTATTAGCCCGCGTCTGGAGTTCTGGATTTCACAGTACATGTGGTCAGTAAATATTAGTTGGTTTGATCCAGTAAAATCCACATCCGTAAAGTAGAGACTTCTAGACAACCTTATCTGTAGATCACAATTATGATCTCCTGGCACTGCTGCTAATTTCTCTGCCGCCTTCGGCATGGTTAACCGCCAGACACATAAGCATCTTCCAACTTGCGTGGGATTTTATGGCATTCTACTTTATTGGTTATCCTACCTGTCCACTTAACACTCAAATACAGCAACCAAGGTTTCAAGGTGAACATTACCAAAACCATCCATATAGCTAGATACAAGACATCACTCCTGTAGAACATAGAAGCCTGCTCATTGTAGAATAATTTCAGAACTATCCAGTTCTCATGCCATGTCCCTCTTTCACCTGGATGATGTCAACATCCTAGTTGTTAAAGTCCAGTTTCTCGTGTGGATCCCCAGAAAGACGTCATCTACGACATAGCTTTCCTCATCAGTGGACTAAAGAACTTTGACTATCACAACAATCCCAATGTATCCCATTTGCAGTACAGCAGTATGGAAAGAGGCATACAGTCAACTTCAGTACCTAAAAGGAAAGACAAGTAACTTTGCCTCCTCCCAAATCAGATAAGCCTAGGAACAAAAGTGTTGTTTCATCATTTAGAGTCTGTTTAGTTTCCAACTCAATGCTTTGTAACTGAAGAATTTATGTTTTGGCCATGCCTCACAAGCACTTTGACATAGTTGTTTCTGTAGACCAAAGGCAAAGGTGACATGTGTACAAGGATCCCATTATGTGAACTCAGTAGTTGCAAGGGAATAACAAAGATGCAATATGGCAACTCTGTGGGGCAATGGCTTGGCATGATAATTCTATAGGTGGCCGTTATATGGTCCACCAGACTGTGATAAAATATTTTAAATTAGTAGTGATTTCCTGTCTACATTTTTGTGCCGAGTGACATTTGCGGATTTCCTAAAAACAAAAAGCTAGCAGTTTGTCTGGCCATATTTCGGATCCAGATGATCATTGTTTGTCTAGTGTCAGCCATGTACTGGTATGCATGTTATGCTTGTAAGGAATACATAATGTACCAGGTGGCAGATGCATGTATTTCCTGTTTTGATGGGATGCTATTTCCTCTGTAGTGGGTAATCCTTAACTCCTGGCTGATGCCATGATAAATATTTTATAACTTTCTTAAAAACAAAGAGTATTTACTAGGTACACCCTACCCACCCTCCTACGGCAGACCCAGGACCTGCTAGCCTTCCGAAGACTACTCAGGACCTGGCTATTCTAGCAGTAGCAGCACCACCCTCTCCCACCCCACCCCCACCCCACCCCCACCCCCTAGCGCCTTGAGATGCTCATGGGTAAATAGTGCGCTTTACAAATGTTCTGAATGATTGAGTACTTCTGAAAAAATGCATACAACTCAATATTTGCTGCATCTTGATGATCATTGTTTGTCTAGTGTCAGCCATGTACTGGTATGCATGTTATGCTTGTAAGGAATACATAATGTACCAGGTGGCAGATGCATGTATTTCCTGTTTTGATGGGATGCTATTTCCTCTGTAGTGGGTAATCCTTAACTCCTGGCTGATGCCATGATAAATATTTTATAACTTTCTTAAAAACAAAGAGTATTTACTAGGTACACCCTACCCACCCTCCTACGGCAGACCCAGGACCTGCTAGCCTTCCGAAGACTACTCAGGACCTGGCTATTCTAGCAGTAGCAGCACCACCCTCTCCCACCCCACCCCCACCCCACCCCCACCCCCTAGCGCCTTGAGATGCTCATGGGTAAGTAGTGCGCTTTACAAATGTTCTGAATGATTGAGTACTTCTGAAAAAATGCATACAACTCAATATTTGCTGCATCTTAAAAAATGCATCCATGGCTCTGCTCAAACTATGTTGGGAGGAGCTGGGTCGCTCGGCAACGTGGTGACTTCTTTTTGTTCTAACTCCTCGTGGTGTTTGGTGACTGTCTGTGGCTACCACTTTTTGTTTTTTAATCAAAAATCGCCTGCACTAGGGGTCTGCGTACAAAGACCGGGTGCTGACGAGTTTGGGGCTCACTGCTCAGAGAACGGGGCCAGCATTATTTATCATGTCTTAAGAAGGAGTCCAAAAAAACATGGGTAGCGGCTGAACGCCAGAGAAATGCTGGGAAAGTATCTGTTCGTTTAAGGAGAAGTGAGCCGTTTCCCAGCATGCTCTTATCTTTTGCTGCGACATTTGCTAGACACTGGAGTGCGAGCAGTGCAATCCTGTCATTTTACAGATGGGAAGTCGACGTAAAGAGGGAGATATGCAGCTCTTCTGTTTTTAAACTGCATACTCTGGATGGTTATAATTTATAAACAATAACTCTCTCCCAGGGCGAGTTACAATTTCCAGAAGCATAGTCTGCCTTGTTTAACAAGCGCCAGAATCTAGAAAAGCGGTCGGCATGAGAGGATTGTGACAGCACACGACCTACTTATGACGGGAAACAGAAACCGGGACATTTCAAATCATTATATCCCACGATGAACACCAGTTTAATTTTGGCACTGAGATAAAGGACACGAAGAAAATGAAGGCAGGCATAAGCGTGAGGATACAGCAGAATGCCTCCTTCCTTTCTATGTGTTATTAATAAATAATGGTCTTTCTTGGGTCTCAATAAACATCACCTCAACCTGTAGGTGTATCTTCTGTGGTTCAAAAAGAACTTTTGAGTTCACCTTTAAGTCTTTTAATACACGAGTGAAAGTAGGGAATCCTATCAGGAGCATGATGCAGAAAGGATGCATCAGCTAAGTCTATGCAGCATAGGCAAAAAAATAAAAAATAAAGTGTCATGATGTGATAAATGCATAGCGCATATGTGTTATGAAACTACAGATCCCTGCGTCATTTAGGTGCCACATGCATGTGTGATGGACATACACGCCCACAGCACCACAGGTGTGCATATGCTGAATGATGCAGGCACCATTATATTTTATTTCCTTATACAAGATGGCGGAATCCACTTGCCATTTGCGTTAAATGGAAAAATAAATGTTCAATTGTTCTAAGATTCATTACAGAAAGAGGAGTTGCCCGCAGTAAATGGGAGCGGCAGGGCATTTCCAGAAATGTAAATAATTCCAAGAATGTAAAATCACTAGGAAGGATGGGTGACCAAGGGAGGAGAGGGTGTGGGAAGCAACAGGGAGGGGGCAAAGAGGATTGCATAAAAATTAAAATAAAGCTAGGCGGTGGAGAGAAGTGATAAAGGGGAGGAAAAGCAGCACATGAGTTAGAGAGTAGAGTCAGGTGATGGTTTTAGTTGCGCGGAGAAGCATATGATCAACAGGAGACCAAAGCAGGGCTGGATGCTGGCTCTACTGCTTTTTAACTACTATACAGCATCAAAGATGAGAGAGCTGAGAAGTTTGTCACTTGGGAACAACCCTCACTTGCACTGAGACAACTCCAGTTTTAAATGTTGTCATTTTGAAAACTGTCTGTCTTCTAAGGCTGGTTCAGCTCTGATTCTGAAGCCTAATGACATTTTTCCTGTTAGGTCGATGCACTTATCTTTTCCAATCGTCTTTAGAAAGCTGAATTAATAGTCTCTTATATAAAAAGTATAGCATTTAGAAATATCCTAAACAAAACGCCACAAAACTATGAGGAAAAAACATTTTAGCAAAAGCTTTAGAACTAAATTAGAAAAATCTCTTAGATCCAAGCTTGCAAATTGCATAGTCACTACACGCAGCAACAAGACCATCCACCGAGTAATTTTAGAATGGTGATATTTCCTTAGAATCGTGCATATTACCAATTGGTATTAAGAAATGCTGTGGTCAAGGAACATGGCTAAGTTAATGTGGCTGCCCGGGGCACACAGTTTTCCGGTTATCTACGTCCCCTCCATGCATGGATTAGGTCAAGAGCCTTATCTAGCTAAAGAACTCTGTCTATACTACCAGACTTTTCTAAACATTGTACTGTCATCACAACTTTAATGTATATCAAAGATTTAATTTTATTCTACAACTTTAACCCTCATTCCTTAATGGAGGGTTGCTCACGTATAATTCCTGTAGGGGTATTATCAATTATTTCATAAAACAACTAGCTTTTAATCAAAATATGTTTAATATCATTTTAAGAACTTTCGTTTGTTCTGGACATTACACTCGGAATCTTGAGACCTGTATTTAAGAATTTAACATGGTTACTCTTACATGGTTGAAGGCTCATGCTTACTAGAAAATATTATCTGCAAACCTACATTATACCTGTTCAACATTTATACATGGATGCCAATCATCATCCTCAAGTTCAAGACTAACTATGTCATTTAAAGTTAAGTGGCGCAGGAGTCCTGCTATAACTTAGCAGACACCTACCCTGCCAACTTGCTCTCTCTGCAATATGTAGAGTCTGGGAAACCACTTGATTTACACTGGAGGTGTCTCTGATGGCTTTGCTATTGTAAGTCTTTGACCAAGGAGCCTGTCTGAGAAGAGGCTGCTAGGTCACAGTAACAGTCATGCAAACATATTAAGTATAGGACTTTCACCACTCATTTTGCAAGATGAAAACTCCCTGTGTCTCAGGAAGCTTGTTTCTTCAAATAAAAGAGGTTTCCTGAACGGAGGTTTTAAACAATGCACATGCTCTGCAAACTTCACTGCTGTGAAGGGAGCCACCATAACACTGGGTTCCTTCACGACAGATTCCTGCATGGCAGCTGACAATCTCAAAATATAGCAGGTGGTCCTGTACCATTGGGTTGGAGGAATTCTCTTCACTGACCTTGCAGGACAAAGGGTCCCCTATCATTCTCAAAATAAACCCCTAAAATCTTCATTATCAATGGCAGCCATCGCCTACCAGAGATATAGGCATATCACGACACCATCAAATAACAAGGTGACAGCCCCTATCGAATGACCTATGCTAAATCTTTAGGCTTTCACATACTTTTATTCTCTTCCTTAAAGATCACCTTGGGGAAAAAAGGTCCAGACCACATGGTTGCAACTAAGTAATTGGGGTAGCAAAACTCTGTTAACTGGCCCACCTGATGCTAACTGTTTAAGTGTGTACTAAACACAGCAGCTCATGAGATCACACCGAAAATTCGAATTTGTCAAGCTTTCCCTGGAACAACTAAAATGGCCTCACAATATTTGCTTTAAAGTTTGATCACTGAGCTACAGCTTATTGCGCACACACACTCCGAAAACTCTCACATAATCAATAGCAGAATATCTGGTGATAACTCCACAAAAACACGGCTCCTTACATGACAGTCTTGTAGTCCAAAATTCTCTTCAGCAACCCACATGAAACCAAGTCTTTACTTTGTTTGTTCCAAGATGATGGTGATTTAACAAACAAGGGGACCCAAATATTTGGTCAGAGACCTTTGGGCGTAGTAATTTTATATGAACAATGTTCCCTAAAACTAGAATAGAGGAGTGAAAGGATCCCGACATACGAGTTATATAAAAAAATGTGTCAATATGGATAAAAGAATATTTTAATGTCATTATATAAAATTAATCACACATAAACAACAAATAAGTGGGGACACACTTTGTCGGGTACAATAAAAACAGAAGAAGAAAGCTCAGGGATTTACCAGGGCTTGGAATCCAATGTGCAGTTGTCCAAGCAAATACAAATGTGCAACACCATAGTACAATACAATTAACAATTCTGAGAGTGTCAAGGTGTACAAAATCAACGACGTTTCGATCCCACTTAACTTGATACCGGGATGACAATCAGGACATAAGGGTATATGCCTGAGGCGAATGCCTGTAAAACTGTCCTGTCAGTACTAGTATCCTGGAAGGGACTGGGAGCAGCTGGCACAGTAGGTGTAGAGGCGCATGTCGTAAGAACCCCTAAGGGGTTCTGCTGGGTCCTATAGCAATATAGGCTTTCAGAATTCGTCTTAAGAGAACAGTCCGGTTCTGATTATCCTATTATTTGGAGAACCCAAAGAGTGGCTAATCCAATCCTGCACTTCTAGGAGTGCTGGAGTTCCTGGGGGTTCCCGTGGTAACAGATACCCTTCGTGTTTGAATATGCAGTCCGAGTCGGGTCCTCTTCTTCAAACCGGAACTTCGGAGCGAGTCGCTGTGTATTTATGGTGTTTAATTGTCCTGTCCCAATAATTGCTGCTGGTGTATTTATATTATGCTTTTACGGCTTTTATTAGCCGAATAAAACATTTTTGACTGACTGGCAAACTACTCTCTGCCTAAAAATATCATGATGTAACAAACTATCCATTCATTTTGTAACATGAACATTGTAACCCTACATGCATCCTTTATGCATTTACTGCTATGTATATTACTTTTAAGGATTTTACAATGCAATTTGTAAAAGGGCATTATAAGGAGACCTTGATTCTACTCTTTATGTGTATTGCAGAGTCTGTGAGTTGTGGGAACTTAACTATTAAACTGTGAGCCACAGTGAGGCCAGTGACCCCTCGAAATAATGCCAAGGGCATTTTATTCTTTTTTAGAGTATGCAATTTATAGGGCACTGCATACTGTACGAGTTGTCACTTCACTTAAGCTGGAAAACACACCTATGTTGTAAAGACAATAACACAGCATGATTCATTTTCTCCTTATTTAGCAGCTTGGAAATCTAAATCTGACTAGTAACTCATGAAATAGTCTTTACCTATAATGACATAGTGAGAACAAGGTTTTCAAATGACGAAAGGGCCTAGAAAATTTGATAATTTTCAGCGCATACCTTATCATCATCATCTTCATCATCGCCTATATCCAAACTCTCCTAGAAAACAAACAAACAAGCTGTATTATTTTCAATGTGAAAAATTACTTCCACAATTACCACATTTGACTAGATCTTCTAAACCATAATATGCTACATTAATGAAATAAAATACATTCATATTCTTTATTATTTTAATGGAAGAAAAAGTTCTGTGAATCCCAACCAGTACTGTACAACGATGCAACATTTACTAGCTCTATAACTAAATGGTGATGGGAGCAGCTTTGTCGCACACTATGCATTACATGGGATTATGAATTAATTATTTGATATAGTTTAGTCGATAAAGCTTGTAATTCACAGTGATATTTCAACACTGGCATGTCAATCATGAATTTAAGGTTGACTGCTATACGGTATAATATTCCTCCTCATTGACAATTTATCACCTCTACAGTATGTTTATGTTAAGGAACACACAGTTGTAGGTTTTGATTTTTGAAACATTTTAAATGTTTGGCTAATTAATACACAGATTGTGATGACATCTGGAACCTGAGTTCACTCCACAACTTGGAGTTCATTGGCATCATACTGCGCCTATGGCAATCCAAGACCTGGACCTACAATAGACCAGCATATCGGCTAAAACCCACCAATAGATGGGCTAATCCACAAAGTGACAAGGACAGATACATCATACCTGCTAGAATAAACAAAAATAAAGGTATGTCAAATGTGTGAAATTTTCCATTTAAAAAAATTATGGGAAATGCAAAACAAAAATTGAGTTCTATATTTTAGCGCGAAATTTTTCCTTGCGTCTATTTTGGATGCCAAGATGGATTTCGCTCTATAAATAATAGTGCAAAAACCTAACGCTCCACAAACAACAGCCTCTTGCATGCTTTGTTCATTCACATTAATCCTTGGATTCGGCTATTGGGATTTTCATCCAGGCAGACTTGAAATTATGCAATATGGCGTAAGGGAATAATTTAGAGATTTTTGTGTAGCAAGAGTACTGACAATAGCAAAAACTTTCAGGAGATTAAGCCGGTTAAAACAAAAGCAATCATGGAGGGTGGACAATTCGCAACAGAAAATGGGACAAAGCTATACAAAGAAGTGCAATTAAGTTATGTTAAGATGTGGGGCTTCATGGGGCTTGGCCAAGCCGTGGACCAAGATGGCCGCCAGGCTCTGAAGCTTCGTCCGGCTGCTACAGCACAATACGTCTGTCTCGCACAATTGGGATCGCCAGGAAGGTGTGACCCACAGCGTTAAATCCCCTCCAGATGGTGCCGCAATGCACCCGATTTGACCACCTGAGTCTGCCCGCAATCCTGTGAAAATCGATCCGGGAACCTGAGAGGAGGGGCCTGCTCCTTCCTCCGGCATGGCCTGTTGGAGCTCCCAGGATACCTGCGCCTGGAACATCACTCGGCACCCGGTGGAGCCTGTCTTGACACTGGAGCCTGCGGCGGTTAGTGCAATGCTTTCTTGGCCTCCCCCGCCCCTCTAGACCCGCTTCTGCTGTCACTGCATGCTCCCCCTATTAGTTTTCATGAGAGATGCGCTCACCCTTGCCGACGCTGCTGGAGGCCCCTGGGGAGACAGGGTTATCGGGCAGGCCTGGGAGGCAGCCATCCGGCGGCACATTGTGTCTGTGGGGAGTGGGTGGCTGAGTGTGCTGCGAGCCTGCTACTGCTCATGATGCGGACCGCCGGTGATGCAGCTACATAATTGGTGGCCTCTCCCCTGGACTCAGTGTTGTGAAGTGGAGGAGCGGGCAAAATCACACACCGCTAGGGAGACAAAAAACTGCACAGCAGCTGGCCACTTCCCAGGGTGGGGTCACCTCCAAACGGACCAGATGATGCCAATGACACTACTAGAAAATTGCACTTTCCCTGCCTGAGTACTTAGAACACCTCATCAAGCCTAAGGCCCCGCACAGCCTGGGGGATCACCTTAATTGTTGGGCAGTTGCTCAAAGTGCACCCCCTGCCAAGAGGTCTTCCCCCCTACCCCAATATTTGGCTATAAAAACTCCCGGACATGCCTCTGGTGCGTACTGCAGGCGGGCTGGGGATGGGATCACCACCTGAGTACTTACACGATGGCTTTCTACTCACTACACGTCGGCTGCTGCTATGCCCATGCTGCATTAACTTGGCTCGGCTACGTTACGCCATATTGCCTAATCCGGCTAGCTATCGTCATCAACGGCAGGCTCGTCACTCTGTCAAGGTCACACAGGCATGGGCAAGAAGGATCCCAAGCAGAGAGTGCCTACATTCCCCCTAGCCACAAAAAGTGCACAAGACCACAGGGCCACCATGACGGAGGGTGGCCAGGACACGGCCGCTGTGCCTGAGACCACTCCGACCCATCCTGATCTGATGGCGGAACTCAGAGTCAAGTCAAGTCACAGGATTTGATATGCTGGACAAATGCCTTGACTCGCTAGGGGCTAAACTGGACATTCATGACCGTAGGCTGAAAGCCGCGGAAGGCCAAATCTTGGACCTTGAAGATGGAGCCGCGCAGTCAACGAAACGTCTGGAGCGCATGGACAAAATTTTATAGGACATTGCAAATAAAAACAAAGATTTAGAAGCACGCAGCCACCAAAATATTCTCGGCATTATTTGGGTCCCGGAGTCGACAAACATGGGAAGAATGGACACGTTTGTTGAATCGTTGCTCTGTGACATTTTTGGAAAAAGGCCTTCACCCTTTGATTTGTTGTGGAACGCGCTCATCGCTCCTTGGGACCCCGCCCCAATCCTGGCTGTCCACCTCAGCCTATCATAGCATGCATCAGGAACTTTTGCATTAAGACTGGCTAGAGAGCATGGGGAACTTACCTAGCAGGGCTCCGCTGTGTATTTATTCCCAGACTTCACAGTTATGGTCCAAGAAGCTTGCCGAAAATATTCTGGTGTTAAGGCAACACTGAGAAATTTGGGACTCCTGTGTGGCATTCTGTACCCTGCATGCCTATGAGTTTACATTAACGGGCGGTCCTGCATATTTGACAATCCCACTGAGGCCCGAGCTTTTAGCAAGACCTACAAAAACTCAGACGGCCAGCGCGAGAAGCTGGGGCCAGCTCTTCTCCTTCCCAACAGAGGCTCTGTTGTGAGTGTGGATGTTTTCTCCAACGATTAATCCTTATGCCTACTCCTTTTTCATTTCTGGTTTTTCTCTACATATAGAGTGGCCATATGCCTCAACTAAGCTAAATGATAATGGACACAGATAAGTAATGTGCCTTTCTATTATTCTATGCTGTACACCGTTGGAGCTTTGCCTCTCCCCTAGGTGCGTAGCACACGGTTGTATTCACAGATCACAATGCATCATTCTAAGTCTTGGTATTTACATACAAGATGTTTACAGGATGCAATAGGTTATTGGTTACTATGGTTGATACCTTGCGATTGGGATGCGAGGTTGGGAGGGGGTGGAGGGAGGGGATGTTTTTCGAACTTTTAGATGCTATTTGTTAGCCAGCTCCATGTACGATCATCAGTGGTTGCTCGCTACTCATCACACTTTCATTGTAATGCTCTATGACATGGATGTCTACTGCCCCTAATTTAGTGGACTACTCCAATCTGTCTCTCATTACTTGGAACGTGCGGGGACTCGACAAGCCCAAAAAATGTAAACACGTACTGCATTATCTGCAGTGGCAGAATGTGGATATAGCCTTTCTGCAGGAGACGCATCTGCCCAGGTCTGACACCACTCAGTTTGCAGTTGGCTGGGGCGCACACCGCTTCTTTTCCAATTGCAGCACGTATGCTCGAGGCACATCGATTTTAATATACAAGTGACTCCCTTTCTCCTTGATTCGCAGCCACAACAATAGAGAAGGTTGGTTTATAATTGTAGTGGGCAAACTGATGGGCCACATTGTGACTTTAGTGTGCATTTACGCTCCTAACACCGACGGCCCTGAATTTTTTCAGGAATTAGACACCGCCCTTTAATGCTTGGGCACTGACAGTTTGCTACGGGGGATGGAGTTTTAACTTACTCCTTAACCGTACATTAGACAGTTCCTCCGGGGCTGCAGACACCAAACTCCATGCACGTCGGGTGCTTTTAGACACCTGCAAGACATTTCAACTCTCGGATATTTGGAGAGCCTGTAACCGACAAATCCAGGTTTTACACACTATTCTGCCCAACATGACACTTGGACCAGACTAGACTTCTGGCTTCTTGCCCTGAGCCCAGTCATGTGGTACAAAGCAATTATGCTACTCCCCAGGACCTATTCTGATCATGCCCCAGTCTTGCTTAGACTCTGTATTCCCAGACCACAGAGACCTGAGCGGCAGCGGAGATTCCCCAGCAGGGCGTTGAACAATTACTTGTTTGACTCAGAAATTAGAGACGCAATTGGGGATTATTTCGATTTAAATACTGGGTCAGTGGGCACATGGGCGATGCTTTGGGAGGCCTTTAAGGCCTATATCAGGGGTGTTGCCAAATCAAAACATGCTGGGGAAAACTCTAGCTAACATCGGACAGCAGCTGACGGCGTTGGATACCTCTATGTTTTTTTCACCAGACGCTGCGGAGGGTAGACAGCGTCGTCTGACATTATTGGTGGAATTTCTAGACGCTGCAGATTGAGAAAACCATTTCCTGAGTAAATATGCAACAGCACGTAGGTATGGCGAAGGTGAGAGGCCAGGGTGCACATTAGCGCAATTGTTGAGACCTTCATATTCCAAATCATACATCACAGAACTCCGGGCCGACTCTGGGCAGATCTTAGCAGATACATAGGATATACGGGATGCATTCCTAGTATATATATATGATTATTTCACGGCGATTGCACTGGTATACATTGAAAAATATATCCAGTACTTCCTTGCTGAGCCATTTTCCACAGGCTAAATAATCAGTGTGATAGATTCATTGAACGGCTCTACGGCTCCTGGCCTCGATGGTTTCACAGGAGACTTTTATAAAAAGATACAAGGATATATTAGCCCCGAAGCTCCTGGAAGTATACAACGAATCCTTAGAACGGAATTGATTGCCTCCCACTCTTAGAGAGGCACTGATTGTCTTACTGACTAAACCTGGCAAGGATCCCCTGTTGTGCGGGTCATACAGACCTTTGTCACTATTAAACTTTGATTATACAATATAGGCAAAAACGATCGCCATGCGACTCGCTCTGCTACTGGACAAAATAATATTCTCAGCCCAATCGGAGTTTATGCCCCACAGATCTACCTCTCCAAATTTGCAAACTCTCTTTGCAGTCCTACACCGAATTGATCCGGAGACTCCAGCAACAGCAGTCCTGTTAGACGCGGAGAAGGCCTTCGACCCCCTGGAGTTCATAAATCTCACTGCTCTACTATACTCAGCCCCTACTGCCAGACTGCGACTAAATGGCACGCTATCCCACTCCTTTACCTTATCCCCAGGCACCAGACAGGGATGCCCCCTGTCGCCACTCCTATTTATATTAGCAATGGACCCTCTCGGGTCCAGGAGCATAATTTACAGAGGGGGCTCCAATTCAACACAGGACCTTTATTGGTGTCACTTTATGCAGATGAAATTATATTATACGTCAGAGATCCCCAAAATAACTTAGAACCACTAATCAGAGAGATCATCAGGTTTGGCAGCTTCTCCGGCCTTGGCATAAATTGGCACAAGTCTATAATATTCCCCCTTACCACAGGTACAGTAAGATGGGAATGCGAGTTCCCACTACACTGGTGTTCTGACTCAGTAAAGTACCTGGGGATAACTATACACTTGAAAACCATGAAAATTATACGGTTGAACTACGGCACGGCCGTACACATATTGGATAAGCAGGTAGACATGTGGCTAAGGCTTCCACTCTCGATTGCTCGGCGAGTCACACTGATTAAAATGATTTTCCTGCCCAAAGTCCTGTATCTTTTTCACAATATTCCTATCCCACTAACAAATCAAGTATTCAAATCAATATACACCCATCTTATACGATTGACTTGGGGAGGTAAACGGCCCAGGGTCCGCTGGGAGATAATGACACACCAGTACCACAGAGGAGGCTTTGGAGTCCCCAACTTTCATTTGTACTATCTGATCGCTCTGTGCAGCTATGCCCACTCCTGGTTTTATCCTGAAGCCACGATTTCTTATTTATGTCCTGAGGTGGATCTGGTCCTGCCGGATACTTTAAACACGGTATTAACCCTAGGTTACCCATGTGACCCTACAGATATTCAGATGGTCTCCACTACCAGCAGGGACTGGCAGAAGCTGGTCAGAGTACTGAGATCACCAGTTCTATACTCCCGAGCCTACCGCCCCCAAATAAATGTTGGATTCCTATTACTGGGGAAAGGTTAGTACAGCACACTCTCTCTCTGTTCGACATGTCCACTACTGGGGATTTCTACTCCGAAGGGCAAGTATTTCCCGTTTCAGATGGAGATAGGTTTAATGAGGCTTCCTTCATGGACAAATGAGTGCTCACTCGCCTTCACTCAACTCTGAGGGCTAATATCCCAGGCTTTCCCGTCGAACCTCATCCATTCACCCCACTTTCCACAGTACTCGATAGCACAAATGGGGAACATCTAGTTTCCAAGATCTACCGGGCATGTTTGGCTCTAATCCCAATGCGCTATGCTCAAATAAGGGCTGATTGGGAGGCAGACATGGGCCACCCTATTACTGATGACCAATGGGCTGTATGTTTTCTACAAACCAAGTCAATCTCCTTGAATAGGCGCCGTAAACGAATCCACTTCAAATTCCTATGCAGAATATATGTGACCCCTGCGATGACACAGAAAATAGATCCTGACAGACCCCATTGCTTAAAATGTAAATCCCTGCACGCAGACTTTGTGCATCTCACCTGGACTTGTTGCAAAATAAAAAATCTATTGGGCTGAAATCTATCGTACCCTTGGAGAAATTATAGGCTTAGACATTGAACCTACTCCAGAGGTAGCATTGTTGGGGTACGTGATCAACATCCCTAAGCCAGTACGGAAATTCACTGCCTTGGGGCTACTACTGGCCAAAAGAGAAATAGCCCTTAAATGGGGCAAACAATTGCTCAGACGCACAAAGAATGGCTGGGCAGCCTTGCATATTGCAATACCAACTACGACTTATAAGCATCCACTCTTCCCAGTACATCCCGGTCACAGGACATTTGGGGTCCTTTTAAACACTACACAGCAGCAACACAATTGCAGCCCAGCACTAGAAAGAAAAAAAAAAAAAGATGTGGGGCTCGGTGAGACCTAGACACGGGGCTCTGCAACATCTAGGGCCAAGCATCAAAAATTTGGGAATAATCTACGCCATGAAACATGTTCAAGAAACATCAAAATGGGGGAGGGTGGGCACTAATTGACATCAGATGTGTGGCCAAGCCACAACAGTAGTTAACAGAAAGAGGTGCAGCTGTGCAAAAAGATACTGGAATCGGTGAATCACATATTTTCACATGATACTCTGCAAAGTAGTAATACTTCGCAATCCATCCTATCTCAAACCATCCTTTCATTCCTGGCTTTTCTTTAATTTTGTGTGTATGGTGTGGTACCTCTCTACGCCATCACGTTTCATGTTCTTCTGGTTTATTCACCTCTTGTTGAAAGGCATTTATATTTTTGCCCATATTTCTCTTGCCTACGTTTTCTTTTCAGATTTTCCTCCTCCAGCTTGTGGCCTTTATTCTGTCCATAATTTTCGATTTTACCAGTCTTGTTTGCTTAAACTTCTTCTGTTCTGCCTGAAAGTGTGTGAGTAGATTTTTTTGTGCTCAAGTATTTCTCGCGAGCTAATGGACATGTTTAAGACTCCCATTCTGAATAAATGTGATATCAGTTTTATTTTTAACAGCTCATCTCCTGATTTTTGTGTGACTCCCATGGCACCTTGTTGTTCTTTGTTTGTTCCCCTTTCTTTGTTCCCCTTTCTTTGCCTTACAGCTTTGCCTGTTGCTTTCATTGCGAGGTGTTAATTTTCGCACTTGCCTGTCAATGAAGCTTATTTCATGAAGTGTTATTTACGACTAGATGCTATTCACAATCGCACTACACACAGTACTGGAGACATATAGTTGGAACTAAGTGACAAAAAGATGTGGTGCTAAGTAACAAAAGTAGGTGGGGCTAGCCAACAAAAAGCAATGCTGTCATGCTAGCAGATGCTGCAGGGCTATACATCAAAAAGTGGTGGTATCAAACTAAATGAGGCTGAGTTAAGCCACAGCAAAATTAGAGATTAAACAACAGTCGGATTAGAGGGAAAGTAAAGCCCAGAAGCAATCCAGAATTTGAACTTCAGAAATGTAGACAAAGGCGTTTATGTTGTCATAAGGACTGATGTGGAGACAGGAGGTTAGAAGCAGGTATTGCTGGGTTGTTAAGGTTTTTATTATCAGCAAACAAGATCAGTCTGTTTGGATTTACGAGAAGGAAATTGGGGAATGGTCCGGCGAGTCCCCATTGACATGGCCTTCATGGTAATTAGGTCAAATCACAACACAACCTGCCCCAATTTAGGAAGCGCCTAAAGACCTGGCTTTACCAGTAACTTTACTCTGAAAATAACGGTCTTCTAGTATTTTCAGTGCCTAGATACTTCCGGGTTATGTCGTGCTTTAGAAATCCTTCATTTAATTTCATTCCAAATGCTTGAGCTTCCAATCTCTAGTCTGAGTGGGCTGAGTGGACCGTTGGGTGAGATCCATAGAACAGAGGAATAAGTAGAAGATATTTTCGGAACTATCATTGTAGTTCCCGCCTTATAGATTGAAATCACCTCAAATGTGTTAGAGTCAGAGAGAATAAGTGGATTACTAATGTGCACTATACATGTGTCCGTAAAACTGAAAATGTCACCCGAGGATAATAGCATTGGGACCAATCGACGGGATTTGCAGCTGTTTGTTCTCCCCAATCAGGCAATACAAAGAGGCATAGTTGTGAGTGGCAACTGCCCAACACTGTACTGTCTGAAATGTCATCTATACCTCTGCTAGGCTACTTTCCAGGTCACAATGCAGAAAAGAGGAACCAGTAGGACCATGATATTGTGAAAAGTGCCTTTCGGCCAAGCCTCCGTTAAGTAAAAGAACATCTAGTTTTTAATTAGTAATAGGGTCACACATTTTGAGTCTATGTTTCACTGTAGGTCTGTAGTAGTAATAGTAGGCAATGGAAAGCAGCATTGGCTGGGAATATAACTGAATTTGAGAGATTACTATGGTTAACTCATTTGCAAATAAATATTCTTTGGAAGTCTAGAGACAGAGACCACTGTGATGGTAGCAGTAGCTACATAGTCCCTGCAGTGGAGCTCATTGGTGAAGTGGCAACTGTAAACGTCAAGAAGGTTAGGTATATCCTAATTGAAGAAGTAGTGGCTCGGTCGGTAAGGAGGACGTTCCTGGTTGTCTCGCTGTATGGTGTGTGAACAAAACCCTAGGCAGTCAACAAAATGGGCAAACAAGTAATATAAAATGACAACGAAAAACCATACATGGAGAATTAAAATATAAGTAATCATGATTTTAATGAACACAATTAAAAATCATATAGGTAACTGGCATAACCACTACCGTATCATACTACCGTATCATACGGTAGTGGTTATGCCAGTTAATTACTTATATTTTAATTCTCCATGTATGGTTTTTCGTTGTCATTTTATATTACTTGTTTGCCCATTTTGTTGACTGCCTAGGGTTTTGTTCACACAGTATTATCCCTGCCCTAGGAGTTCATTGACACCAGTGTTCAGGGGGTCCTTGTTTTTTTCAATCCTGTCTCGCTGTATGGTGCACATGACAAAATGATGGTTAGGTGAATGTGGTCAGGACGTCTGACCAGGGAAGCAAAATGCCGAATTCAGATTGGGAGAGAGAATTGTGCCATTTTCAGCTAAGAGCTCAATTCTGCGAAGAAGAGGGTAGAAAAAAGTGGGATTTTGAGGAGTTTCGTGACCTGCTGCAGCTGGTGTCCGACAAGACGAGGTTATGATTCAAAAGTGAAGTTGAGATGGTCAAAGCTGACAGAGACCCAACTTTGAAGACAGGTCAATTTATCTTCCCATTGTCCAAGGAGGGGCACACTCTATGGTACGAATTAGATGATAAAGATAACATACTCAAACCAAAAGCAATATAGCAAGATGGGTGCTAGCTTTGGGAACATACTGGGAGTAGGTTATTGAGCTGCAAGAGAGGAAACGTTTAATAGAGTAGATGTATAAGGAGGAAGGGTGGGTTGAGAGGGATCTTATTTTGAGGGCACTATCAGAAAGTGGGCAAAAAGAATCTATTGCAGTTGGTGGCAGATAGTGGAATTACCTGTTTCATCAATAAGGGAAGGAAGAGAGACAGATGTGAACGTTGGGTGCGTTGATTTGAAGAAGACGACAAACAGGGAGGAGAGAGGCAGAGGATAGACAACAACTTTTGAGAGCTGTTAATTAGTAATAAAGGAAAAGGCTGAGAAGTAGATGACATAATATGGGAGTGAAAGGGTGCAAGGGGAGAGACTGAGTGAGGAGAGGATGAAGGCCATTATAGTATGGAAGAAGAGGGAGGGTGGAGATGAATGTCAATGATGTCAGGGTTAGGTCATGAAACTCAAAGTGAGCAAGAGGACTGAGAAATTCTAGAACATAGCAGTGTCTTAAAGCAAAGATCAAAGGGGCACAATTTGCCATCATGTCTTCTTCCTGTGGTTGTAAAAAGAGATACCACTAAAGCTGGCTGAGGCGGAGATTGTTATTTTATGGCCCTAGAAAATCACCATCACACCACATAAGTTAAGATAATTGATGTAAGTTTTGGGGCAGGGTTTTGTGTTGAGTGTAGATTATAAGGTCAGTTTTATGTTTCCCCTTCCAATCACAGTGGTATTGGTCAGCACTAAGTGTTCGGGGTACTCTCTCGTGTCCTTGTTTTTCAAACCTTCGTTAGTGAGGTTAGATGGATTTGGAATATTATATGAGGATGGTGATTGCACGTTTGAGATGACGTGCTCCTTTCTATGCTATATCCATATTGTTTAGTTATGAGTTACAGAACTGACTTGCTTGAAAACCATCACGTGGTTGCTTCTTTCAGCCAGACCACTTGGATTAGTACAAGTAGGTTTGTGAGAATAGGTTGATCTGATTGAGTGCCCAATAAGTATGTCAATTCGATCTGTTTAATCAGACTTTTAACTCGTTTATTGCTATTTGGACTTCACTATTATCATTATTGTCCCTTTTTAGATCTCGCCTAGCGTTGTAGCACATGCGCTGATCGCTTGGTGCGACCTAAAGTGATAGAGAAGATTTCAGAAGGGGACTTGAAGCCCCGCTCATCCTTTTCATTGCGTCACATCAGTGTTTATGCTAAACGCTGGCTTCCCATTGAAAAGGATGCTTTTGGGCCACTGCCCTTTCTCCCTTTGGTCCAGCCCACCCAGACTGGCTAGTATGCGTTGTGAAGCAATTTCTTATCTCTACATCGGCCGCGTGTTTATTTTTGCATCACGCTTTCACTTAAAGTGAAAGCGCAATGCAAACATAAACAAGCGGCTGCCTTCCTGCAACAGCGAGCGCTTGTTGTTTATTAAGTCACTCCTCTCTTTGCATGATATTCCTTTTGCGCGCGTGATCCTTTATCAATGCATCAAGAATGGTGTTCTTGGGGTCGCATATGATTCCTTGGGGCTTGTTCCCTGCATATGCCGCCTGTTTTCGTCCCCATCCCTTTTGTTGTTATACGCACTGGCTAATTATCTTGTGCGTGCACCGTGAGCCTGCCCATTTCTGTGTGCCCTAAGGTGGTCAGGGTACCATCCATGTGCGATGTTCCCCATTGTCACCCCGAGTGTTTTCACGTTGGATATATTACACGGCGGCTGCATCAGCACCCAAATACTGATAGGCCGGGGTTAGCTGAGCTCGGGGCATTGTCAGAGTGAAACGTGCAGTGCGTGTGTGCATGTAAAGGCTTCGATGTGTGTGTGTGAGCATCCCACCCCCTGCCGCTCCTGATGTCTGTCGGAAGAGGGAGTGGGAGGAGGGAGAGGACAAAGATGGGCTTCAGTCGCTAACCTTAAGGGTGTGTGCGCGGAGCAGCGATGGCTAGCTAGTGCTTCGGTGGAGCCTGCATCTGCAGAGAATGCACACACCGCAGTGTATGTACCACAACCTGCATGCTCCTCATCAACAGACAAGCGTGTGCTAGACAGATGGCAAAGGACAGAGACTTGAGCCTTGGGTACCACCTTCCCTGACCAAGTTACATAATTCTGTGCACGTTGTCACCCTACACCCCACTCCAGCACCAGTGGTTGTATTTAACCCTGTTACGTTGAAACTAAGTACCCTGCAGCTCTCACCTGCACAGCACCATCCCTACTTACAAGATATTGTCAGTAACAGACACGCACTATGCAATGCAATAGGTGTTGCTTTTGGTATTGAAAATAACAATGGCTTTTAATTTTTTAAAAGGCATTGCCATTTACAATGCCAATAGCTCCAAAATTCACAGTTGCGAGACCTATTGCATTGTAAATGCTTGTTATTAAGAAGGACTAATAGATTTTTATTTTAAGACTGGTTACATTTTAGCCATTTAATCAGCTATTTAAATGTTATCTAGTTGTCATGCAATAACCTTTTTTGTCAATTTAAATAATATTTTGGTTAATTTTGCTATGATTTGTAGATCCATGTGAAGCCTTTTTTAAGACAGTTGCTAGGGTTTTTGCTGAGAACAATAAATAAATAAATAAATAAACAAATAAATATTAACTGACTTTGTACCCGCCTTGTACAGTGTTTGTGACGGGGGTGGGTTAAGAGAGAGCCATGATTTAGGAGAAAGAGGGAGTGTGAGCTAAATGTTACAACCTAGAACCAGCTATTGGGAGGAAAGTGTATGCTTAGAGAGGAAGAAGGGTAATAGCTTATTGACAGTGGTAGCAGCGGTAGCATCAGTGTTAAACTAACACTGAGTGTGCACTAAGCCTGACATTAAACAGTAGGTTATGCACAGGAAAGTCAGATACCATCTAAAATCCAGTAACAGACTATTCAGGCAGTTTAAGGGTACAACAACCAAGGAACACTGTAAAATGTCACCTTGGTGATAGTGGGTCAAGGGCAATTTAAAGAGAGCAGTGAACACAATGGCATGAGAAGCCCTTATGATCGGAATTAAAGTAGTGCTTCCTGAATTTTGCTGCATGGAATGGTTCATATTGGTGATAAGAACTTTTAAATGTTAATGCAGCCACATAAATTCAGAGTTAGGCCGGCCTCAGTTTCAATGCCTGACAACGAACACTACCCTGGGATGATTTACCTCCGCAATTAATGGCCTATAGCTCTTTTTTACTGCCATCCAAAAATTAAGCTGGAACTCCTATGAGAACCATGTATATATGGGAGGAAGATACCCGTCTTCCAACAGATGTCTTTGAGCTAATAGTAATTTGCAGCCTGCAGTAGTCATGAATTAGGGGTTACCTCAATATCTGTTAGGTCAGGCAAGCATGAGTAGGATTTCTTCTATGTTGATAAAACTTAGAAAGGGCATTTCAAAATCCCCTTCTCCCAGGGCATAAACTCGGGAGTCCTTTGAAACAGTTCATCCAGAGTGGGAGAGTTGTTGTAAACTCAGGAGGAGCTGGGACACACCAGCATATCATCCAACAAACTATTACGGAATAAATCACAACATGCCTGAATAGGGTGATGACACCAATCCTATCTTGCATGCCTATCACAGGTCTGTTCTCCCAATTTATATAGGCAAAATGGATTGTACATTTTAGTAACTCACTTACCCGCTTGACTGTGGTAAAGACTCCTGAAGACCAGGCGTGCCACACTCCCTTCTTGAGACTCACCAACACAGTTGGTGCCTCCTGGCACAACCCCCAGGTTGCTGTAGCTCTACATGCCCAGTGTCCATTACATTGCTACTCACCACTTCAGTCCTGGTGGCATCACCCTTCTATGCTAGTGGCCACTGTGGAGCACAAAATATGCGTACCCCGACCATGCCCAGCCACTTACACTGGGATTTCCAGGCTAAGCTGCAAGTAGGCTGCAAGCACACCTCTGGAAAGGAATTTATAGACGAATTCTGAACATTGTGTTGTGTTACTACTTTCAGTCGAGAGAATGAGCGAGTCGGTGCTGGAACGTCGCAGGCCATGGCGGCATGTTATAGCTCAAAGCTCTGCTGACCGCCAAGCATTACAATATAGGTCATTACACTTCTGACTGCAAAGATTGCCAGGACCCTTCAATCATGCAGCATTGACCACTGCTTAAAGTCACCCCAGTCGTAGGCCTTGAAGGATGCTAACAGACTGCAGGTCCAGCCAAGGAGCCTCGGATCAGTGGGACCATGAGCCGCCATCATCAGCCTGGATGGCCGTCCTAGGGCCATGGCTATTTCCCATACACAGTATTTCCCGTACACAGTACTCACAGTTGTGAAGGAATTTTGTTCGGAGAGAGTGCTTCACTGAAAACAAGGGTTTACTATAATAAGGGTAGCAATCCGAGTGGTCCGTATGCTCGTTTGAACAGATAGAAGAATGTAAAATGAATTCTTACCCCTAGCTCACTTCACCGCTTGGACAAAAATGACTGCAGAATTAACAAACAGGAGGGTTATTCTCCAGGTCCTTCAACTGAAAGGAAACAAAACCTTCCTCGGTTGGGCCAATGACTATCTCTCATTAAATAATACATTACAAAATAGGTGTTGCAACAACTGCGCAAAGAGAGTGTGCAAACATTACGGGCTTAAACGTCGATTTTAGTTCATCTTGAGCATGTATATTGACGGAAAATAAGAGCGCATTTTTTTCTAGTCTATTTGCGATCAAACTTTCAAAAAACACTTTCTCCAAACCACTGAATGTTTTTGTCTAATGGGGATGCAGCTGAAAATAACAAAGTTGGCCATGTGCTTTATTTCCTCTTGTGGCTAGCCTCTTTAAGAAAGCATTTTTTTAAAGAGAAAGGAAATGTATCCGCCAAGAAAATGTACGTCAAGAGAACACATTATTTTAAAGACTTAAATGTTCAGCGAAATGCTAGGATATGTTTTGGGTGGCATCATTTTACAAGAAATAACAAAGCACGTTTGCCTCTACTTACCAGATTGTCCTGGGTGTTAGTCTTCCCACTGGAAAGGAGGGCGAAATTATAGGCAAACAGGGACAGAAGGAAGAGGGGAATCATGTAAAACTCAAAATTCCAGACAGTGACGAGAAACACCTGGAACAAAAGGAGTAATTATTATGTTTTTGACATGTGTGAAATTACAAATTATGCTAAATATACCCTTTACCTATTGTCGAAAGAAATATGCATATTTATGTAATTTTAAGCAGAGACTCTATTGTAAAACTAATTATTCATAAGCATGTCATATTTAAACTTTCTCTGCCTACCCTGTAGATATTGACACAAGCTCAAAGAAGACAAGAAGTTGTTTAAAGACAAGTTTACTTTTGGCACCTTTTACTTTTCAGTGGAAGGAATAAATACATTATTTACCTTAACCATTGTACAGATTGATAAAATCTTCCCTCTGCAGAATCTTATTCTGTTGAACTATTTGTGGCCAAAAGGTTGCAAGCTCTAAAGTATGTTCCTCTATCTCAAACTGCCTTTGTGCGGTACATAGACTAGGCATCCTGGTATGGTTGTGCAGTGCAGAGCAGAGGCCATATTATCAAAGATCGATCAATAGATCGCTAGATACGGGATATCTGCCGGCTGAACTTAAGGAGGCGCGGGTAAGACCCTTACTGAAAAAACTGGGGTCGGATCCTGCGGTGTTAAATAATCACAGACCTATTTCCCAGCTGCCCTTTCTCTCAAAAATCCTTGAGCAGCATGTCCTACAATCCCTGTCCCTTTATCTGGAATCTTACCATCTACTCCATGATCGACAGGCAGGCTTTCGAGCTCATCACAGCACCGAGTTGGTGATGCTCTCGGTGCTGGACGAACTAAGAGGCATGGCTGACTGTAAGAAATCGAGCGCCCTGATCTTGTTAGACCTATCAGCGGCGTTCGATACTGTCAGCCATGCCTTGTTCTTGGATAGATTAAAGGACTTTGGGATTAAGGGCTTGGCCTTCCAATGGTTGAAATCCTTCCTTACAGGAAGGACCCAAAAGATACAGCTGGGGGATGAAACATCTGAGATGGGGATTTTAGAGTGTGGGGTACCGCAGGGGTCTGCCCTGTCCCCGCTTCTATTCAACCTCTATCTGCAACCGCTAATTGCTTCACTGGCCACTATGGGCTGTAAAGTCTTTAACTACGCGGACGATACGCAGTTGCTGTTAAGTATCAACGACACCACGGCTGCACAACTCCAATCCCAGAACATCTTGAGGTTCACAGTGCAATGGATGACGGATAACCTTTTAAAAGTCAACCCTGACAAGACCGAGGTCTTAGTTATCCCATCCACTACTTCACCTTGGAGTGACCTCTATTGGCCTATGGAGTTAGGCCCTGCTCCAAAACCAAGCTCGTCTGTAAAAAGCTTGGGGATTAAGTTGGACGGTGATCTGTCGATGGCCCCTCAAATCTCGTCGGTTGTGGGCAGCTGTACAAATATCATTCGGCAACTGCGGAAGTTATCCCCTATCCTCTCTCAGCCTATGATGCGATCAATAGTGGCTGCCATTATCATCTCCAGAATCGATTATGGCAATGCTCTTTATCTCGGCCTACCTAAAACTCTTACCAGTAGGCTTCAGGTCTTAATGAATGACGCTGCCCGGTTGATCTTTAGACTCCCGAGGAGGTCTAAAGCTACTCCCCTATTACAAAGCCTACACTGGCTTCCAATTAAAGAAAGAGTGGAATTCAAGAGTTTATGTACAGCCCACAAGGCAATCTATGGCAAGGCTCCAGCCTACATTAAAGATCGCCTGCAGCTGTATTGCCCTGTGAGAATACTTCGGTCTTCGGACTCTCAGCTTCTGACCTGCCCCCGCTATAGGCTAGCGACGAAGGGAGGGAGAGCCTTTTCAGTGTTAGTTCCCCAGCTATGGAACAGCTTGCCTGGGGTGCTGCGTGAGGAAGGAAATCTCTTACGATTTAGAAAAAGCTTAAAAACGCTTCTGTTCAGGAGAAGCTTGAGCATAGTATAATTCAGTCTTGATCTCCGCTCCTATCTTGTTGTGTTGTTTATACCATCTTTCCTAGCGCTTAGAGACCTGCAGGTGATTAGGCGCGATATAAAATTATATTAACAATAACAATAACAATTAACAAAGTGCCCCAGTGGTGCAAAAAGGCACGTGAGCCCATGTTTTGGCCACCCATGCCACTTTGGAATTACAGAAAGGGCTACAGAACACACATGCAGCTACTTCAGTACAGATTGCAAAAACAATCTTAAGGGAGTGTTTTCTTGGAAGCAATGGGGCATGGCCCAAAACAAATGAGGAAACATTTTCCCACTGCCATTTTTCAGGCGCGGGTGCAAAGGAGATGTCGATGGAGGGTGGGGTATTGTCTGTACACTAAAAAAAGGGGTTGTGTACAGTCAGTGTGCCTGACAGCAAACATTGGAAGAAGGGAAAGAATGTCACATAGCACCATCCAGACATCCACTGCAACAAGCATGGCCATTAACTTACTGCAACCACCATCAGGTGGGTCTCTGACCCCCTTTCCAATGTGGGTTGAGTTACAGCCTGTACATTGAAGGGTGGACTGGAGGATTTAAATAGCTAGTATGCATTCAAAGGCATTCATTGTGACAGGGTGAAGTGACACAATCTGTGTCAAGTGCATACTCTTGAAGATGCACCATAAGGGTTGTATGACCAAGATTTGACAGCTCCTTAGTCTTTGCAATTGCATGTCATCAATGCTCCTGTAGAACCTTAGGTTCTGCAATAGTTCCCATCACACAAAGGTACCAAAAACACTCAGAGGCAAAGAAGGGGCACAGCCGGGGCATAAAGATTCTCATGTGAGGAAAAATAGTGACCATTAGAATCATCATTATCATGTATTCTACCAGATAGTAATCTTCATCTGTAGATTCTTAATGGTGTAAAAGTTTCTGCCAGCCAATACCATAAAAATCTGGATTAAAAAGGGCATAAGATATTTTTCTGAAAATAAATAAAGTTCTCAAAGATGTGCCGAACTTCTGTTCTTTCAAACAATGCTCTGGGATGAGCATGAGAAAGAGTATAGTTAATGGTTTAGAATGTAAGAAGCCCTTCAAATCTTTTAGATTGTAATAATAGACCTTTCCTCTGGTGCAATGAGCATTAAAATTCCAGCAAAGTGAAGTTTGTTGGCACCCTCATAACTAGCTGCGTAGCAGGCCGTCATCGACCGAAATGAAGTTTGTTTGGAAACTAGGGGCCTGGTTTAGAGTTTGTCAGATGGGGTACCCCGCCACCGTACAACATGTGCCATTGAATGTAATGCACTTGTAATAAGGCAGACGGAATATCCGTCTCGTTTGCACAGAGTATGAAATTCCTCAAACTCAATTAGGCCCTAGGTATCTAATGACTCATACATTTTAGGATCAAGGCTACGCAATTATTATTTAATCTTTTAAAGGATGAGGAGCTAAATATTCAGGAATCTTTTTTGTTTTGTTTGCATAGTATTGCAAAACCTACATGTTGGAGACATGCATTGTAAACTGGCAAAGACAAAACCAGTCACTGGTTACAAGTAAAAACATTTAATGAGGGAAAGTGCTGCATACCATTTTTGTCATTTCTGACAAATAAAGGCTGATATGCAAGAGAAGAACTAAATAAACAAGATGGTAAGAACAAGCCTCGCAAGAGGGGGGTTGGGTGTAGAAAACACAGAGAGAGGGCGGAAGAGACCAAGAGGAGGGAACCAAGTGCAATAAATCAGATTATACTGAGGATGTGTGGGGGGAGAACACCCCTAAAGCTTTCTTTGTGCTACAGATAATCAAGTGCGGTGAAATAAATACATTGCAGTCTTTGGCAGAAATGGGTATTAAGTGAAATGGTGTGTTCTGGGAGAGAGGTCTGGTTGGGTGAAATGTGCCAAGGAAAGAGATGATTTTTCGAGCTGTTGGACACTACAAAACTCTTTGGGTGATGAGCTTTTCTAAGGAACAGATCTCAATTGGATGTACTATGGGTGATGTTTGTGGGCAATACAATGCATTCTGCCAGAGAGACATGTAGAGGCAGTACATGACTTCCAGAGAGGGAGAAGGGAAAGACTGAAAAATATGTTGCTATAATGATCTATGGTAGGCGATGCTATGTGTGAGAGAGAACTGCAGGGATGATGTGCCCTAGGAAAGATACTGAAGTTAGCACATATACGATCCTGTCTGTACATGATGTTATCAGATAAAACGATCTGCAGAATGTGGGATGTGTCATGGGAGAGAGATTCAGAGCAAGAGAGATGAGCCTATGGAAGGAGGTCTGCAGAGCATAAGAATTTGGAGAAAAAAAGATCAACATATGATGTCTTTTGAAGAGAGTCATGCTTTGGTGAGATGTTTCTTGAGATCAAGATATGTGAATTTTATGTGTCCTGAGAGAGGATCAGCAGGGGCTGAAAGAGAAGGGTGAACGATCGAGAGAAAAACAAAAGCCAATTAGTAGACTTTAAGGTCCCTGGAGAGTGAAATCTCTAGAGGTTGACATGTGCCCAGGAATTTATTCCACAAGGACTAAGGTGTTGCCTGGAAGAGAGAGCAGCAGGTAGCACAAGGTGATCTTGTGAAGAGATCCTCATCCATGGGTGAAGCTTACCTTAAAAAGAGACCTACAAGAGTGAGATGTACTGTGTGACATTCACAAAGGGGGGCGAAAGGCCTTGTGAGACCATACTGTGAATTTGGACTTTCTGTAATGCAGCACACTAGGAGCCCACCTTGCTCTTGTAGCACCACTGTGAAAGCTTTTTGTTGTATTAGCATCTTACATATTAGTGTGCTTTGCACTTTAAATGTAACATTCTACTTAGATCCTTATGCCATGTTGGTGTTCCATGTTATTGTATTCTAAGAGTCAGTTATTTGCTAGCTGCAATGGGAACACCAACTACTCTTTTGCGCTCATAATAAATATTAATGATTGATTTACAAATCATTTCTGGAAGACTACTTCTTTTACAACAGATGGCGACGATCAGCTAGCAACCTGAAAGGAGCGCAGAGTGAGTTATTAAACTCGGTTGGTGGAAAAGAACCGTGTTGTGCTACTCCAAGAATTGTACAAAGACAACATTGGACTCTAAAGAAATTAGTAAGAATTTGTTTTATGAGTGATTGTTGCAAAACTTACTGCTTTGTTTTTATCTGCTTGCATGTCTTCTCTATGGTATTCTGTTTTCTCTATGCTCTGCTTCTATTCTAGAACTGTCATGCCTGCTTGCTGTGCCAGAGGTTCTCTTGTGTCAGTTGGAGAACTGGTCAGCAGGCGTTGAGTCTGTGTTTTGCTGTGCTGTGCATTAAAACCTTAATGCTAACTACTTGACTTGAAGACTCCTACATACCACATTTCGGCGACTTGTGGCCTGCTGCTCAGTGAGTCTTCGGTTTTTCCTCCTCTGGATCTTGAAGAAAGCCATTTCTGGAGTGGAGAAATGTCGCAGGAAAGCAAGACTTGACCGAATTTAACGAACCCGACATTGTTTTCTTGGGCCTTCATCAAGTCCTTCATTCGGCGTCATTTTCGGCCGAAAATGAGGGCCCTCCTCAAAAAGGGTTGTAAGTTTGTTTGGGGTTCTGAACAAGAATCTTCGTTTTGCAATATCAAAGATGATATTTGTTGTGCGGGGATTTTAGTGCCATTTGACACTAAGCGCGTTCCTACATTGATGGTTGATGCAAGTGCATTTGGATTAGGTGCTGTTCTCCTTCAGAGACATTGTGGTGAGGAACGGCCCATAGCTTTCGCTTCTAGGACTCTTTCTGCTTCGGAGGTAAATTACAGCGTCATAGAAAAGGAGGCTCTGGCAGCTGTGTGGGGTGCTCATTATTTCCGCACTTATCTCTGGGGAATGAACTTTGTATTGAAAACGGATCATAAGCCCCTGATTCGCATTTTAGCTCCTGGTGGTGCTGTCAGAGGTTCGCCCAGGCTGGCAAGGTTGGCCGCAAAATTGCAGGAATTTCACTTTGAAGTTCAGCATGTTCAAGGGTGGAGGAATATCCAGGCTGATTGTTTCTCTAGGTTACCTTGCGCTGATCATCAGGATGCTTTGAAGGAGGATTTGTTGGATGAGAGTGTTGCTTGGGTGCATGATGTGACCTCTGTCGGAGAGGGCACTTTTTCTAAGCAGGAGTGGCTCGATGCTATGCAAAAGGATGTCACCTTGAAGGAAGTGATGTATATGGTTAAACATGGCCCCAAGAGAGAAAGTTGTTTGCAGGTCTCTGTTCGCCCTTTTGTCAAGGTTTTAGAAGAATTGTCCACCCATGGTGATGTGATTCTTATGCGAAATGATAAGTTTGTCCCTCCATCCGAACTTAGAGATAAGCTTATTTCTATTGCTCACGAGGGCCATCTTGGTCAGACTTTGACTCAGCAAAGACTGAAAATTAATTTTTGGTGGCCTGGCATGGACTCACAGGTGTCATTGTGGGTTGAACGCTGTGTCCTTTGCAAAAACGGCGAGAAGAGGTTGAAAGTTGCTGTTGGTTCTGCCATGGGCAAGATTTCAGGGTCAAATATTCCTTGGAATACCATTTGTTTGGATTTTATTGGGCCCATGTCTGAGTTGCCGACTAGCTTTCGTTTTGCCATAGTTTGTGTGGATGTGTACAGTAAGTGGGTTGTTGTGGAATTCGTTAAGGATATTATAACTGAAACGACAATTAATTTTTTGAAATCTCTTTTTCAGGGAGAGGGGTTTCCTAAGGCTATTGTCACTGACAATGGTACACAATTGACTTCACGTGATATGTGTGCATTTTTGACTCATTGTGGTGTGTCTCACCATAGAACCTCTCTGTATAACCCTCAAGGCAACGGTCTTTGCGAGAGGGTTAACAGATTGGTTAAGGGTACTATTCAACTTGCTCTTTCTCGTGGTGGCAATGTCCTTGAGCTTATCCAGGATATGCTTTTTGCTTATAGGACTACTGTTCATGGCGGTATGAATAGGTCTCCTTTTGAGATCATGCGGGGAAGGGTCCCTGGTACCAAGCTAATTCCATCTTGGATCAAAAGTTTGTTTGAGGGCACACATGCTGAAAGTACACAAGTCGACAAACTGAATCACTTTGGGCTGTGTGCGAGAAGTCACATTTCAAAGGGGGACTTAGTGAAAGTCAAACCGGGTGGGGTTTCGAGAGGTTTGACTAAGTTTAAGGGCCCTTTCTTGGTTAAAGAAGTGTTTCCACATTATGTTGTACTTGCCAATGGAGAAAAGTGGAACTTGCGGAGGGTTGCTCTATTTCAGAAAAATGAATCTTTCTTAAGCCAGGATGCCTTTTGCCCTGATTTTTGTGAGGAGAGGGGTAGTGGTTATATGCTTACTCCCTCACTGGAAGAATGTACTTCATTTTCTTCTCCTTCTGACAGGGTTGGTGATGGTGGTGGAGATGTTTCCGATTCTGGTTTTCGAGACACCATCATTGATTCTTCTTCTCAAGTTTCCCTTCCCATTTCCTGTCCTAATGTTCCTAGGTATCGTAAACCTCCTGCTTATTTAAATGATTATATTTGCAATTAATTCTGTTTTGTTCCCTTTTCATATAAGGAGGGAAGATGTGTTGTAAACTTACTGCTTTGTTTTTATCTGCTTGCATGTCTTCTCTATGGTATTCTGTTTTCTCTATGCTCTGCTTCTATTCTAGAACTGTCATGCCTGCTTGCTGTGCCAGAGGTTCTCTTGTGTCAGTTGGAGAACTGGTCAGCAGGCGTTGAGTCTGTGTTTTGCTGTGCTGTGCATTAAAACCTTAATGCTAACTACTTGACTTGAAGACTCCTACATACCACAGTGATGTTGTAGCAGTGTGAAGAAAGAAGAATAATTCATCCGATCTTTTAAAAAAAAGAGGAGAGAGTTTGAGAAGCCTTAACGCTGTTTCAAAATATTTACACATCTGAAAGGGGAACTTGTGTAGGATTTAGAAACATGTTAAAAGGCAAGCTTCAAGTTTTAACGCTAAACATAATTTTTTTTAATAATGCGAATGAAGAGTTCAACGTGATACAGTTAATATTTGAAAAATGCTTACCGATTATTCCATTCCACGAAGAAGTGTTCGAGCATTCTCTTCTGTATGTTATCTGAAGTAATCCTGACGTATATTACGTGGAAGCATGTCACCGTTACTCATCAAGCAATGAAGTAATCACGTCAATAGCGTCATTAACGTGGGGGCCATTTTATCTTGAACAACAGGTTGCTAAGCAACAAAACAACCTTTTCACACGGAGAAAGCCGGAACGGCGGACAAGACGAAGTGAAGTATTTGGTTTTAGGCATAAAAGGAATCGGACACCACCACTGGTACTGTAATCAATTAAACAGCGGAGAACGTTTATGAAAGAAAGGAAGGTTAATTTAATTTAGATTTTGGAGTTAAAAGCGGAGGAGCAAGTATTAAAAAAAAAAGAAAGATTCCTCGTATTAGAAGAGGTATAGGAAGTGCTTAATGTGTGTATCTATCAGGAACACTTATTGTTGCATTGTATCAGAATATTATTACAGAGTTTAGAAATACATTGAAAATATAGACACTAAGTCACTCAACTCATCTGATTTATATAAGATATTCGTTCTAGTCATTCATTTGTGGTTGTGCTGCACTTTTTGTTTTAAATAATCTATTTTGTACATTGTTAGTATGGAGCATCCAAATGTAAAAATGACTCCTTTGTTTTTGCAACAATCTGCAGATCCACCTATTGAATGGGATGAATGGATCGAAATATTTGCGAACTATATTGAGGCCTTGGATGGAAAGGACTTCAGTGCTGCAAGGAAAAAAGCGCTATTACTTAGCACTTTAGGAAAGGCGGGTCAGCATGCATTTGAATTCCTACCTGTTGGTACTAATGCTGAAGGAAGAGCAATTTCAAATATATATCTAGAAGCAAAAGCGAGATTAAAGAAACAATATTCTAAAGAAATTAATATTGTCATGGCTAGACATAAATTTTATACACAACCACAGAGACAAGATGAGACTATTGACCAATTTGTAAAACGCTTACGTGAGTTACCCATCAAATGCAATGTTGATGCAAATAGAGATGAGATGATAAGGAACCAGTTAATTGTACAATGTAGAAATAAGAAGATGCAAGAGAAGTTATGGGCCGCAAAGAACCCAACTCTACAAAATGCTATTGATATAGCAAAAGTGGTAGAAGAGTCAAATGCGTGCATGAAAGAAATGGAAAAGAAAGAAAATATGAAGGAGAATAGTAGTATGACTGGAATATCTTGTGTGGAACAGGATGAGGTAGCGGCAATAAACAACAGGAAGAGCAATGAGATAAATGATAAAGGTGTTAAAAAATACAATAGCAATGTGAGCAACTATTCTGAACAGCATAAGATACAAGAGGAAATGTGCACCAAGTGTGGAAGCACATATCCTAATGCAGATTTTAGGAAATGTTAGCACTAGACAAAGAATGTAAAAAATGTGGGAGAAAATGTAATTTCTATAAAATGTGTAAGACAAATAATAGAGCTAAAGTGGCCGTGGTACAAAACAATAGGGAGCTTGTTACTCCAGGATGTGAAGTAGAAGGTGTGAATAAGATATTGTGTATAGATGAAGAAGAATCAGAAATTATGCCTGGTAGAAGGTTGAGACCTAAAGCTAAATTTATTATAAAAGGGAAGGAAACAGAATTGATGGTAGACTCAGGATCATTTTGGACTATCATTCCAGAGTGGTTATTTAAACAAAATTGGCCTGATGTTACTTTGCTTCCAAAGGATATCAATCCAAGTGAATATCAGGGTGAAAGAATTTATATCATTGGATACATGCTAACCGATATTGTATTTCAAAGCAGGTGTGTGAGAGGGAAAGTGTATGTAGCTCATTCTGGATCACCAATTTTGGGGTGGAGACACCAATATGACCTACATATCATCATAAATCCGAGAGCTACGCATCAAGTGATGGTAGTCGATGAGATTACCACCGAGTCAATTGTAGAGGGAATGACCAACTTATTTTCAGAGGATGTTGGTGAATTGAAAGGTTATGTTCACAAGATTATGTTAAAGCCAAATGCTGTCCCAATGCAGCACAAAGTACGTAAAGCCCCTATTATTGCCAGACAAGAAGTTAAGAAAATGTTATGTGAAATGCTAGAACAGAAACAAAGCTGCTCCACGCACACTTTACTTTAAGTTATCTGTATTCATCCGAATTCAATGGGTTCTGTTTAGTGCTGCTCCATCCGTTACACTTGGTCAAAGAGCCTTGGAATCATAGTAAAGCTGGTCTGGTGGGAAGAATCCTACCATGGAGAATGTGCGCACTCCTTACTTGGAACTATTAGGGCTTCCTTATCTTTACTTCAAGATTACTGTTTAATAATCATCCACGAGTTCATGAAATTTAATCTTCTTTATTTTCATAATCAACATGAATTCTTCAAAGCGCCACATTTTCAAATTATTATATTAATTTCATGTGAATTATCACCCAATGCATTTCGGGTCGCGGACTGAACCCTTCTTCAGGGGTCTGTATAAATCACAAACAGGAAGCTAAATGAATCACTCTCATAATAAATGTCAAATAACAAACAAATAGTACCACAGACGGTGGGGACATCACTGGTCCCTTAACCACGCAGGTGCCTGCTAAATGTGTGGGAACCCAATGATTTAACGCGCCCTGCGCAAACATGGGCCACTATGGGCCTAAAGCTGGCTAAGCGTAATATAGCGCAGAAATGGGGAGATGTGGAGGGGCCATCACTGACGAATTGGTGTAAGGTCATGGACATGGCTATGATGACAGAAAAAACAGTATTCAAAAATCGAAAATGTCCCCGAAAATGGAACAAAATATGGGGACCATGGAACAAATATAGGGGGGGACATATGTGAGCCAACACCAGAGTGGGAAGAAGACAGTTCCGAAGATGAGGATTAATGTAAATAGGGGGAGTGGGATTAAAGGAAGGTCCGATGTGTCGCCAGTAATTGTTCAAATTTGTATAAGCATTGGAAAGGTATGGAGATGGTGGGTATATATGTGCACTGTAATTTATGATATTGTACGACCTGACCTTATTGCCGAAGTTGTTAATGAAAACAATAAACAGAATTTTCAACAAAAAAATATATACAGATCATGTCTATTCTATTTGTTGTCTACAGAAGTCAAAAAAGAAATCCTAAACATATACTCTTTTGCTAACACGACAAATCAGTGAATGTGCCATTAAAGTGTACCATGTGAAGCCTGGAGCTAAACCTAAACTTTGGTGAGTGTTATGAAGTCTGCTCATGACTGTGTGCCAAGAGAGTGCATAACGTTATGCTACTTATATGCTCACTGGTAGCCTGAAGATGCTTGCTATGCATGTATGCTCGGGGCGAAAACGATAAACGATCTAAACGTAGTTCAGTGCCACTCATTTAGATGAGAGTATAAAAATGCTCACTTTGCATGTACTCTGGTGGTAATACCAACGTTCTACAAACAGACCGCTGAACGGTCTACACGTGCTCAGCGCAACTGAGACTATGCTCAGTGGAAAGTAAGAATAACAAGAAAAAACTTACTTTAGATTCACGAGCGGGTCTGCTCCGAAACATCCGGCGTTCGCGCCATTCAATGAAGAGGGTTACCCTACCGTTACATGATACATACGTCGTGACGTGGTCACATGACCATATGTTTTGTGAATCTTAAAGAAACAGCGTCCATGTTAACGGGCGTGTGAAATTAAGTTATGTATTGTCCTATTTGAAAAACCGCATATCTTATTTGAACAAGACTTACTGAGCATTTATGTTTAGATGGGTAAATCTATGGTTAGGTACCATACAGTAATGATCTAGTCAATATTGAAGGCGACATTCAAAAATGGCAAAAGTATGTAAATGGGTAAGTAAAAACAAAATACTTGTGGAGTACAATGATTATAAACATAAATTATAAAAACGTGATAATTCAATACTGTCGTTCAACCCTGATGGTTGTAAAGTGTTCAGGTTTTTTATCCAGAAGTACTCTGCTTGCAAGAGATTTTTGTGGGAATCGGTGCCCGGGTCAATTCCTACAGCTTCAAATACTGTAAATCTTAATTGCGACACATTGTGTCCAGCCTCTAGCCAATGCATAGCTACTGTTGATTTTACATTTTTAAGCCTGATATTACTTTTATGCTCTGTTATGCAAACTTTTACTTTTCTCTCAGTGATTCCAACGTAAATTTTGCCGCATGGGCATTTGATGGCGTATACCACATTTTTGGTGTCACAGGTACTGTTATGTTTCAGATCGATCTTATAACCTTTTGAAGGGTGAGTCAATGTTTTGCCTGTCATGACATTATTAGAATGCCTGCATTTTCCACAAGTTTGCATCCCTTTAAATTTCCAAAAACTATCTTTGATGGCTTTTTTGGATAACAATTCTTTTAGGTTCTTGGACTGTTGAAAAGCAAAGATTATTTTCTGTTGGTTGATGCACTCTAGATCTGTTTCATTCTCTATCAAATGCCAATGTTTTAAGACGATGTTTTTTATCTTGTTAGCTTGATCACTGGACCCTCCACCCCAGACGAAGTCAGTCCCGGCTCAGTCCAGTGCCAGACCCCTTTTGGGTTCAACTCCCCACCCATAGGTCACAGTCAATCAGGTCCAAGCAGAACGGGGAGTGCATACTCCTGACCACCAACACACAGGATGCCCTAAGATCAGAGAGAGTTTGTGGCCCTCCTGGAAAGTGGTTCCACCAGTGGAGTGGAAGATAGGGATCCCAGTCCTCCAAACTCCGACTCTGAAAGGGGAGCTGCAGGCTGTGCTCCTGCAGGGTATGCTCATGGTATGGAGGAAGCTTCAGGAAGTGAGTTTGGGGCAAGACACCACCTAAAAGAACAGCACGCGGCACAGAGCGAAGGAGGCAGCCCAGATGGGAGTAAGAGGAGAGGCATGAGTTAAGGATAGAAAGAGAGAGAGCTCTCACCTGATAGGGGGAACAACTCCCCTGGCTGGAGAAAGCAGAGACTCAGTCCTGGGCCCCACATGGGGATAAGCCCGGGAAAGAGTCAGAAGGAAGGCCCCTAACAGAAGCATCCACAGCACCTGGTCATTGGCGTAAAAAAGGGGCCCCTCCAGAAAATTAGTAGTCAGGCTAGCCTGACTGAAACATAAACTCAGAAGGAGCAGGATGGCACCTTTACATGCATACGAGGAGAGCTACGACAAGGATATTCGTCGCTACCCGAATGTGCCAGTCAGGCAGACCAACCCCTAGAGCGATAGTGTCCAGAGAAGAGGGCGAGGCCTTCACACTGCCTTTCTGCCATCTACTGGTCTCCTGGACCGAAAGGAAGGGCCAGTTCGATTGGCCCTGGCTGGAGGAGGGATCCTTCAAACCCGCGGACATGGCAGTTGTATAGTACTGGAGGGGTGATACGAGATAGATGCAGGAATGCCTGAGATGACGAGAGCACTACTTACAGAAGCACTCCCAGCTCACTAGAAAATCAGAAGTCAACATAGTAATACCATGTGATTCTCATCAAGCATTTTTCATCTTCCATCCCTGTATGCAAAACACCATTACCGTATCAAAAATCAGGATGGATGTTAAAGAAAATGGTGCTCAGACCAATCACCACGCTGCATTGCAGCGTTTGGATTGGCTATCGGGAGGCTGGGAGCAGGGTGCTTCCTGCCCTGCAGGTGAAGAAGACAGAGAGAAGGAGGAGGCAGCGGCAGACAGGTAAGTGTATTTTTATTTTCAACTCATCCCTCCTCTGCCCCCCTACGACCTGCCTCCCTTACTGCTGGTAAATACCAGCCGTCACTGTGAAGGGGGGAGTAGTGAGTGACTGCACCCGCCTGCAAAGAGATGTCTGGGGAGTCCATAGGACCCCCTTTCACCTCTCCAGAGGGCTGCCATTAGGGAGCGCACTGATAGTGCTCCATCTTTTAGCGGGCACACTGTCAATGCGCCTCCTGAGAGCATCTTTGCCTCTGTGCCAATATCTGTAGTACTGCTCGGGCACAGAGGCAAATGGATTCCCACATTTGCATGGGTCACACTCCCATACAAATGAGGGAACGCCCTCGGACGATAGCGCTGGTGCTTTATGTGCTCCAGCACTTTCAGTATTTCAGAGGGGGCTGCACAAGCGTCTGCGGCCCCTTCTGTAATACCAAAGTGCCCCGGGAGCATACAAAGCGGGCATAAATACCTGTTGCGCCCCCGGGACACTTGTGTAATACGGACCTAGGTGTAAAAGGAATGGTTGTGAGAAGACTCATTCCTGAAATTAAGGGTACACGGTTCCCCTTCACAATGACCGCAGCCGCAACATGTCCTCCTTCTGAAGCAGGAGCCGGCACCAGTATGGTAGCAGGTTAACGTGAACATGGACCGATTTCCAGCTCCCTTTTGGCAATATAGAAGGCATTCAGCAAGAGATCCCTTTGTGTCTGTTCATTTAAAGGCTTCCTAATACTGTTGCAAGGAAGCTTCTTGGCACTAGGAAACATAAGCTACACTGACTGGACAAGCAAATACAATCAGGCAATGAAAAACAAATGTAATTGCCATGTGTGTCTCGCAAGAGGACTTGGCACAACCTTCATGCTATAAAGAGAGACCATGCTAGTGGACAAGGAGCACGGCTTCCGGTGGGACAAAAAGGTTTTTATATCATTGGGAACTGGGGTATTGATAATTCGGTGAAGACACAAAGTACTGTGCACGATGCTTTGTGAGATATATGGGACAATAAGGCCCAAAATATAATTATAAGGCTAGTACAAACCGCCAAACATTCCCTGCCTCCGCTGCATTCCAGGAAGATTGTAATTGTATAGCGCTTACTTTCCCCGAGGAGGAGTTGAATGAGCATGTACCAGTTATTATATGTGCTTCTTTTGACCACGATGCCTAAAATTATGGGTGTATAAAAATGTATCGCCATTAAATAAGTCATCCAGTTCGATGCTTTTGTCCCATTTTGTTCGGAGAGGGATGCACCGAATGAACCCAAGCATAGACACAACCTTGTTTTTATTAACTGCTTTACTGTGCAACAATGATTTTTTTTAATTGAACAAACTACCTGCTCTGACAAAATTGCAAAGGTCATGAACATATTGGTAGATGTGTTGATAATTGCTTGCTAACTGCATTAAGTGTTTACGCTTCTGTTAGGAATGTCAAAGTTGACAAGTGAATATGCCTGTGTTTGTATCTGGAAAGTATGCAGTGGAAAATCACAATGGGTCGCTGAAAAAGAATGGTATACTTTAATGCAGGTTTACCCGTAGATGATGGACAGCTGCGACACGTGACATGGCCCATGTGTTTCAAAAGGTGCTCCTGCCCGCGAGGCAAGCTATTATTATACCCGGTGTGCTAGGAAAAGGGTAGGGGCATGGATTTTATACGACCATAGTTACGTGAATGGAAAGACACGTTGCCGCGCCAGCGCTCTCTACAATAGCAAAAAGAAATGCAAATCTACAGAATTGTGGCTTTATTTTCAAGGTCAAACATCCATCAATTTTAATGCAAAGCAGCTTTTGCATAGGAAGAACGCCACAGCTTCATTAACACTGTACATCACGGTATAAAAAAAAAGCCTCATGGCCGCTTTCGAAATCGAATTGTTTAATTTTTGTGTATTGTTTATTGCTAGAACTGTTTTGTTCTTGTTCCATGTGCCAATAACTAGTTTCGAACCATGATTTCTAACCCCCTTCTCACACAAAAAAAACAGGCTGTGACAAATGATAAAAGCGCGCATTTAAAAGACTTTGATCCTGCACATTTGATTCCATTCACAGAGGAAGGCTAACCTTCAAGAGTAAAGCGGGCGTAGTTTGGATGTGCTCAGCTGCGAGTGATCCGGCACGGCAGTTTAATGTACAGTAATGTGGTTTTTCGCCGGCCTTCATCTAAGACATGAAGAGCAGGGTTAGAGGGAAGCTGCGGCGCACGCACGTGAAACGACATCACGTACCGCGGAAGTCGGGTGCAGGGACGTAACAGCGAGCTGCTCTCAGATCTCTCGAGATGGGGAATAATTGGGCATTTTAGCTGAAAATTCTTTTTTTTTTCCCCAGCTGAAACCAGGGGTGAGCCATCCAGGAGAATAGGCCGGAGGGGGTCGTTTCGTATCTGCTCTTTCAACATCACAAAGGGGCCAGGGAGTCAATGGGTGAAAATGGGCACATGAAAAATTATTACCAGGTTCTCCAAGGGTGTCATGGCTGGGGGGAGGATTACTGAAAGTGACAATTAAAAATCTTCCTTTAACATTCAAGTGCCTTCCACCCAGCGGGATATCTGGTTGAAAAAAGTGTAACAATGCAGTTTTACTGCAAGTTAACCACTCTATATGACGATTATAACCATGATGCGCTTTATATAGCATCTCTGACTGTGCATCTGCTTTTAACTACTGTACATAACTCGTGCTTCTATTACCCACTGTAATGGTCACCAGCTGACTAACATTGGAAGGGTGGGATCTGCAGTGGGCACTTGTCCGCAGTGTGCACATAACTGACTTAGGCCCGCATGACAAGGGCCCAGAAAACAAAACACAATATCCTCACACTATGGTTACTATGGGTAACTCTAGGGATGGAGAAAATCATGCCAATCATGATTTGGACAGCGAGGGACCATTACAAAAGTTTAGAATTACTGGAGGAATCTGGTTTTCCAGTTTCATATTACCCGAAATTTCTCACTCCCCCCCCCATACTTTTACACAGAGGTTTCGACTACTTTCTGCAGACAAAATCTCCATTGAAAGTAAGGAGATCTTGAGTGTTCCAGCAGATCTCATATTTCTAAAGTGGTGGGACTCTGGTGTTACCGAGCCCACTGGAAATAAAATGCCACTGACAATGAGGGCCTAAGCCATTTTGCAGGCAGCATTATTCAATACATAAAGTATGTGCCAATATTAAGGCCCTAATAGTAATTTCCCTTTATTGTACTGTAGAAATGACAGGGCATGGCAATGTAAGTCATCTGTCCACTTAAGGCAGAGTAAATAATCAAAATAGGGAGTGAAGAGGTAATGCTCCGAAAGCAAAAGAGGTGGATACGTCCTCCTCTATTCCGTATATAAGAAACAAAAGGGATCCACCCTTGAATAGATATAACACTGTGTTCTCCCAGACGTAGTGTCTCTCCTACAATGGTGTAAAGCACACAGCTTTGTTCAAATGCCATTATGCCCCTCACACACCAAAAGGGCCTTTGGTGTCATGCTTCATCATAGAGGTCTTTCCGCCGCACTGCGGGACGGGACGGGCTGCAACCTACGACTACGCGGGAGCACTAATTTTAGAGCAAAACTATGTGTAGTGTAGGAATGTGAGTGGAAGGGTCAGGAGTGAGTGAAGGAGTGAATATATGTTAAAAAATACCTGGCTCTTTGGAAAGAAAACTTTAATATTCCGTTGAGCTGGTATTATTAAAAGTGGGGAATGAGTTGGAGAAACAATGCTATAATGAGCAGTTTCTCCTATGTCAACATGTTTCTAAGCCCTCCTCTGGCTTTTTCATCGGGACCGAAGGATTCATTCAGCACTCAAAATTGTAATGCAAAGAAAAGTACAAAAAATGTATATACAAGTAGATAATACTACGTGGTGTACATGTCAAAATAAACATGCACTCTGTACAATACCTCAATAGGTATGCTACTTAATGTAATTTTTTTCTAAAAAGGGATAATACCCCACGAGCCTCAGAACAGGGTGGGAAGGAGCGTCTATAGTCAAACGAATGTCAAGGTCACTGCCTCTCCTGGATACTACCTCCCTGCGGCTCCGTGACATGTACACCACAAAGTATTATCTACATGTATATACACTTTTTGTACTTTTCATTGCATTACAATTTTGAGTGTAGAAGGGATCCTTCGGTCCTTATAAAGAAGGCAGTGAGGGCTTCGAAACATGTTGACATAGGAGAAACAGCTATTTATAGCATTGTTTCTCCAACTCGTTCCCCACTTTTAATAATACCAGATCAACGGAATATTAAAGTTTTCTTTTCAAAGAGCCAGGTATTTTTTAACATATATTCATATATTCACTCCTTCACTCACTCCAGATTCTTCCACTTACATTCCTACACTACACATAGTTTTGTTCTAAAATTAGTGCTCCTACGTAGTCGTATGTTCCAGCATGCCCCGCCCCGCAGTGGGTCAGGAAGACCCCTATGATGAAGCATGGCACGAGGGCCCTTTAGGTGTGCGTGGGTTATTTAAACAAAGCTGGGTGCTTTCCACCATTTTAGGAGACACTCTAAGTCTGGGAGAAAACGGTTATGTATCTATTCAAGGATGGATCCCTTTTGTTTCTTATACACGTGAGGCCAGAGCCAGTGAAAATGTTTTTCAATAAAGCCAATATCTGTATTGTAATTTATATACCGGTAGTGCTTACTATCCCTGACAAGACGTTGAAGCATTTTTAAGAAGGACAGCTCTCGACTCCATCGAGTTAATTGAAAGTGATTTAGTTGCCATATATTGGGGAAGATTTTAGTTGTTGTTCTCATGCAGTGTCATTCAATCAGCGATGTTTTGTGCCAACTAGTTGGTAGTGGTACCTTGTATAATTAAAGCCTCGTTTAGTGGTTAGTCATGGTATAAGCAGGGCTTTAAGTGTGATGAAAAAAACGGGGAGGGGGTCTCTCAATGTAATTAAGGGCGTGGCTTAAAACAAGTAAGCAAAAAATCTGTGCTCAGTACAGTGTGCCACCCTAATTGTATTTTGCTGCTTCTGTCATTGCATCTAGATATATAACAAAAGTCATATTACACCTACAGCAAGCCAGAATTGTTGGCTTTGTCAATGGTTGTTAGTTGCATAAGCAACAACTATGCCTTCATTGAATATAATATGACAATCATTCAGTTCTGATGAAATGAGACTGTGAAAGAACTTTAACGAGTGTCTTCGAAGTTACCCCAAAGGCAGTGAAAGCTGGTACTGCTGCAGAGTTAAGTATTTTTTTCACCCGGAGGGTGATGGTAAAAATGGAGAGCCCGATAGGGACCCGTCTCGACACCTGCTTTTTAGAACTCCTTGTACTCTGCACCGGCGGGACCCGGCCCACTTAAAGCCCTGGGTATAAGGGAAGACCTGTTTGGCTTGTGGTGCATGATTGAAGAAAAGCCCTGATTGGGCGGCAAAGCCTAGTTTAAAGGGAGGGCTTGGCTGACGAATAAAAAAAGCCCTGCTTGGGTTGTGGTGCATGCTATGAGAAAAGATCTGTTGCCTGCTGGTAAATGGTATGAGGAATGATCCCACTCAATGCGGATATACGATATGAGGGAGGGGTGGAGAGACCTGCTTGATAGTTATTGCTGGTATAAGAGAACATAAGGGTTGTGGTAATTCCTGTCATAAGGAAATGTCTGTTTGGGTTGCGATACATACTTGAAGGAAAAGCCTGGCTTGATAGCGATTCTTGATACTAAGGAAGACCTTGGTGAAGGGTGATGCATGGTATAATGTAAGGCCCGGCTGGGAGGTGATTCCAGGTGTAAGGTTAAGCCTTGCTAATACTTTACGCCACAGCTGCTTATTGCCCACTGTAAGGAGCCCCCCTGCATTACAAGCCACTTCCCTATGTGTTGTACTCTTCAAGTGGGTGTGCAGCCACAAAGGGCGGTGGCTTGTGTGGCGGGATCCTCCGCAGGGCCATGGAATCAGGAGCACCAGGAACATGGGCCGCAATACACAAGACATCATTGTGGAGAACCTGGGCGGAATGTTTTGGTGCAAGATGGGGTGTCCAACCGAATACAAATGGCCACTCTAAGCCACGCCTGGCAGTATGTTCAAGGTAGGTCCAAAGTACTGTCATGTGTTTGTCATTAAATTCACTTTAACCTACAAGGTCACAGTCATTTATTCTTAGCTTATACAAGGTGGCCGGATTCCTAAAAAGACCATAAGTAACATTCAGTCTACAGCCTTCGGTCTCACAACAGGCTCCTATCATCCACTATTGTCTCCTGTGTGGGCTGGTAAGGTAAGAATGGCAGACAATTTTTTTTTGTAGTAAACAGTAAAGGGATGCCGAGAAAGTGCAAACCTTGGCATCTTAGCTTCCCTGCTGAGGGCCCACATTCAAACAGCTCTTTAGCAAACTATTTTGTATGAACAAGAAGAACTCGTGCTACTTTTACACACAAATCTGCTAAGCATATTCTGTGCTGGAAAACCGATCCAACTTTGTGAGTTGAAAGCAAGGGCAACAGAGAATATATCCCAAGTGTTTCAGTAATTAAACGAATACGCATAATGAACCGTACGCCCACAGGGCTTCTTCTACATGTGGGCCAGGTTTTCGCTTGAATTTTTAATCTTTATATACAGATCAAATGCTCAGCGTGTAATATAGCAAGTGTGTTCGCCAAAACGCTACAGCCTGAACGAGTACTCCGGGGCTAGGCTTGCAACGAATTAGGACACCATTCCGCTTGGGGTAGTGGCTTCTAGGTCCAGATCAGCAGATGAGTTCTAGGGAATTGTTTCTACGTTGTCTCCTGCTCGTTCTGCCATTTGAAGCCAAACCTTCGAAAAAGAGTATTTTACTAGCAGAAATGTGGATATTTTTATGAACTTTGAATTTCACTTAATTTTTCATGAAATCAAAATCGGAAACAAACAATGCATGTAGACATAGAATGGGAGAGGTATATGAAAAGGGGTAAAATGCAGGCAATGGCCCAATTCTATTGGCCCCTTCTTTGACTTTCAACCTGACCAGGTCTTTGGGGGAAAGCTGAAGCATGGAACACTGCGGCAATGTCTCTGTTCCCAGTGTCAGTATCAAGTATGTCACAAGTAAATGATCACAAAGAATAAGGCGTACATAGATAGCAAGTATCAAGATAGGCCGAGGATGAGGAGAGGATGTGGCGTTGTGGCCATAGCTGCCGACTCTGAATTGGGGAACCAGATTCAACTCTCAGCTTCGGCTCAACATCCTGTGATTCTGGTCACCTTATCTCTTCATGCCTAAAAATAAATAAATGGAGCTTTGTATAATGTCACTGGTTCTTGGGTAATGCGCTCCAGTACCTTCAGATCGAGTTTGCAGTGCAGAAAACTGCAAAAATCACAAACACAAAAATAAAATAGCAACTGTGGTGTGGTGCAATTCCATGGTCTCAAGTGCAACGAATGGCCAAGGGAATACTTCCAATTTTATAATAAAAAATGGTATTGTGCATTTTAAGCACAATTTCTTTACAGAATTGACAAAAAGTCAGCTTTTACAAAGTTCTTATGAGGCTCTTATAAAATATTCCGGCAGTTCCAGGCTTGACAGATGAAACAGAAAAGCTGAGTATAATATGCAATACCGTTTAAACTTCATGAAGGGTGCACAGTTTTCTAGTTTGACATATTTGCATTAAAATCTCGACCTTTGTGCCTACAGAGTACATGCCCACTGGACACTTGAAAAATAGTTCTACATGCAATTTACGTTGCAGAAAATAGTTATTCATGAGCAATGATGTTGTCCATAAAAAGGCTCTGTAATGGCAAAATTGAAGAGAAAAAAATGCATACATTATCTAGCATGGGTGGGTTTCATGATAAAGAACATTATCTTGAACTGCACTGAAACTGACATTGCAAATGCACAGAATACATCGGCACAAACGAAAGTGACTGTAAACCTGGCATGTTCAGCCATGGAGGTCGTGGAACAACTAATGGCAAATAAAACAGGTCACGCCTTTGCAACCTACAATCGTTGACAATGCCTTTTGCTGATGCTGTCAGCACTGGAAAAACATGTTTGCCAATCCTGTGCAACATCGCCCAAAAAAGCTATCACACGTGTGCCCATGCCCCACGATCCATGTGCATGCCGAAGAAATGAGTATACAACGTGGGGAGTGACTCAGTTAAGGAAAACAGAGGCTGGAATCTGTAGCACAGTATTTTATAAACAATAATACCTCTGACACCATAAATTGTAGTCTTGTTTGTTACCACAAAAGTCCCTTTAATTGACTCTGGGCTGAAAACTTTTTCTTTTTCAATTATTTCACTATTTTGTACATTATGAAACTCTTACATTTCAAAGAATATCTTCTCCTCTCCTTAATTCATGTCTTATATTAGATGCCGACGCGTTTTGACCTTTTGGTCCTATTTTGGAGAAGGTCGAAACGCGTTGGCATCTAATAGTGGTCTGGAGTACAAACAAAAAGACTTTTCCTTCATAGGAACACATAGTGGAATGGACTTATTTTTTCACTTTTTGAAACAATCCAAATAAACTCCAACCCTATATAGGGCTCTACAGTATAGGTGACACTGAGGGCAAAGAAAGATTAGGTCCCAGCGTGGCATTTTTGCAAATAAAAGTAGGACAAACAGGAGGAAATCCGGTTATGAATATGTAGGTTTAACCATGATGAAATGACAGAGTTGTATGTATGTATATATGGTGTAAAATTGAACGTCTAGTGTGTTTACAAATATGTTGTGTTTTATTAAATGTGATATATGTTGTGGTTCATTCAATGTGATGTACATATATATGTTCTGTATAAGACATGAATTAAGGAGAGGAGAAGATATTCTTTGAAATGTAAGAGTTCCATAATGTGCAAAATAGTGAAATAATTGAAAAAGAAAAAGTTTTCAGCCCAGAGTCAATTAAAGGGACTTTTGTGGTAATAAACAAGACTACAATTGATGGTGTCAGAGGTATTATTGTTTATAAAATACTGTGCCGAAGAAAAGAGGCAGGTATTTTTTTTTTGTATCTGTTCTGAGGAAGGGCTAGCATCAATTTTCAGTTGTGCCCACCAAAATGTTATTTTAAATCAGTTGAAATGATAAAATAAGGACCAGCAGGGGTACAGAATCAGGATTAGGGGTGAAGCAATAGAGAGTGGGTGGAGCACATTACAAAAAAAAAAATAAAGCAGGTTGTGAAGAGGAGTTGTAATAAAGCACAGGAGGGAGTGAAAAGCACATGGAGAGAAACTCATGAGGGAGAGACCACACACAGAAGCACACAAGCACAGAGAGAGAAGCACACAAGAGAGACCGACCAGGACATATAGGAGAGTACAACATGGAGTGGGTGGGGGGCATTTTTAGAGGGTAGCAACACATGGGGGATAATGCATGCACTCTCTGGGCGTGCTTAACCAAAAAGAGAAATTAAGTTAACAAACATTGCGCAGTGTAAGAATATGAATCAGTCATGCAAAAAAGATGTTGAACAGACTTTGCTCAATAGAAGGGACAAACACAAGAGAGAAGAATAACCTATAGAATAGGACGCACGCAAATTTATTTAGTTCTTTATTTGTGTGTTTTATATAGCTCTAGCTAGACACGGAGGTATCAGAGTGCTTTTCAACAATAAATGATCACATTAAAGATAACATACACACACACACTAATTCACAAGTTAAATCCAATTGGCAATACTGATAGCTTCGAGTACTGTTCGTTCATGGATTATATGTATTATTATATGTATAATAATACCATAACCTGAGTAGTTTTGTTTTAATCCTCTAGACATTCATAGTTAACCTCAATTATAATTAGCTACAGTTTCATAAAAAACTAACTTTACATAATCATTGCTTTTAAGTTACCTTGTAGGTGAGTTGATATTATTTCTGCTCAAATCAAGGAACGTTGCTGACTTCAATTGACTTTAACCAAGATGAAGAGAAGTCATGGTTTCTATCAGCAGCATGTCCCATGAGTGAGGTAGCCTAAAGAGAGTATACAAAAGCCCAGTAGGAGGTGATGGTACTAGGTAAATAATGTATGTAGGGGCAGTACTAAAGGTCAAGAATATTGGGGTAGGGACTAGTCAAAGGGACTATGGAAGTTCGGCACAAAAAGAAATTGATGGCCCGGGAAGGTCAGAGAGTGTCTTTACTTGGGGGCTAAGATTGACTGCAATGTGGCTCCAGTCCATGCACAACCCTCAATGGAGTTTTATTTAGCATTTTCCAAATTTAGTAAACTTAACCTAGTTATTTCACCACTAGGCTGAAGCCAAATGTTAGCCTCTAGACCTGTATGAACTCAAGACTATTTAGCAGCAGTATGCATATTTGGATGAGACTCTGAGTCATGCCTTGTACTTTTGTGTTTTAAAATTTGAAGACTCTTATTTCATGATCTTTGAGCTAAGTGACATGAATTTTCTGGGAAAAAATGTACGCTTCTCTTTTGTGGCTATGCAGGGCAATGAAATCTGGAAAAAGAACTGATGTGGTCCCTTAGAATATCGCAACAATCTGTTTAATCCACTTGCAGTTTTTTTTAACATCCCTATGTGATTGTTTTTTCCGCCCTGATCTCTGTTGCTCCATTTCTTTGCTTATTGGACTTGCCTATACCCTTGTGCACATGGTACTACAGTGCATTACCTAATATGACAACTATTATGCTATATCTTTTTTTTATATATGTTGATGCCTGTACAGTTACACCTTCTCCTTTCCAAAGATCACTTTGACCCTTTTAGCTAAAAGGAATTTCACTTTTCTTGCTTGACTCCTAGGGGTTGATGGACCATAGCATGTACTAATGACTCGATTGTTAGTGCCGAGGCAGGGATGCAACTTTTATCACCCCCCCCCCCCTCCAAAAAAGTGATACAATGGTCAATGATGTTTGGACATTTTTAGGTGTGATAAATAGCACCAATTACATGTAATTGCCCTAAAATGATAATAACATAGATTGTGGTGCTTTGTTCCAGTGTTGACTGAGCTTCTTTCACCATGTTCGACTAGTCAAAATGTGTATGGGGGTGTAGACTTTAATGCTCACAGCAATTACTGGGTGTGACAAACTTCATAATGCTTGTACACACCTGTCTAAGCAGGGATCGGTAAAATCCGAGGAGGCTGTAATAACAGCCTGAGTGTATTGTCACACTTTCAACGTTCAAGGGCATTGTGTTTTTTTAGAAGCTTGTAGAGACCAACTAAGGCAACCACCCCTCATATCTAGGAGCTCCAAACCAGTTTTCAAGCAGCTGGGCCAAAGTGGGTGAAGGGTGCTAGCAGTGTATGGCTGGAACCGTCACTGCGTCATGCTACTCAATACCCACTGTAATATCTGGCGAGTATGAAAGAAATGCTGTAATGTAGTGTGATAGCTCAAGGACCATTTCAGGTTAGCTGTAAATCCTATTTTTTGACTTCTACAAATGCATCTCAAGGTAGCTTTGCGAGTTTCTGGGATAGTCCCAAGAATTGCCAATATAGTAGGACTATTGTTTTAGAGCCATCCCACAGCGTCTATATACATCACAATGCTTTAAACAAATGAATAAACAGTCCCTTGGAAACAACTGCTGACGGGATTGCATTTACACCTTCCTGCGGCTGAGATTCAATTTCTCATGGCAATTCGTACCTTTTCTAGCAGCGCCCTTGATTCATCCATCTGTGCACTTCAACAAGAAATCTCATGACTGCTTCAGGAAAACGGGCTGGCGTGGCCCGCCGGACGGCGGTAAAAATAGAAAGCACAGACGCCGTGCATTTGCATGTGTCAGAGCGTTGTTTCCCATTTCAATTTCATGTGTTCGGTACAGTAAGTACTTCAGTCGCAAGAGGGAGAGCGTGGGGGAAATTCGGTAAGTGAATGAAAATCAATATGCTGAAGATGTGCTTTTTCACAGACAGGGACATAAAATAACAGATTCCACACGCACCGGCTTTCCAAAGCTGATGCCTAAACGTATTACTCGTTCAGTAAAGCTGTAGTTACATCCAACGTGGGGCACATCTCGAAGATGCAGGGTGTCAGCACAAGGGATCACGTCATGTCCTGTCCACAGAGACTGTTCATCCAGGGAAACAACAACAGGCACCAGCACCACCACTGCATACACAAGCATCACTCTCCAGTGACTTATGGCATTTGTCATCGCACCGATGGAGAATTTCCATATAGTGTGTATTATAGATGAGGTGAACGGACCTTTCAACATGATTATATGAGTTACCACCTCGGAGGCCCTTAAAAATGCCTGCATTGCAACACTGAATCAGACACGTAGTTACCTTCAATGAAACCCACTTATATCCATGGTAGCGTCCCATGATAATGGAGGACTGCCTGCTCCCTCGGCTTGCGTAACTACACTGCCTTCAGACACACAATGCCGCCATCAGCACGACAGCATGGGGGATGGGCTTTTAATTATAAAGTAAAACTTACAAATTAAGTAATGCTAAGAGTTCATGTATTGCCCACTCAAAGTGCCCATCCTTCGTTTCAGGAGCTAGCAAATTTAACACCGAGTCCTCGAGGCGTGGGCTTGCAAGTAATCCCAATTGCCATATGTTGGCACACTAATTGTTCATGTATATTGGCTGGCATGGACTGAATTACTCTTAACTCAGAAATGCTGCCAGGGGACAGCAGGCCATTTGGAGTAGGGCAGAGCACATTGTTTGCAAAGCATGGGAGATAAAGTTCTACGGCACAGTCTATGTTGACGTATATGAGAAATTAATAAATAAATATAGTGGCCTAACAACACACGACAGGAAGATTAATTATTTTTAGTTTCGATGCAATTAATCCAATACATTTCAAAGTAACCAAATTCACGTCAAAACATGTAATAGGAAATAAAAGCACCACCATTTATTATATATATATTCACTGAAAAAACCAAAGGTTAGATTCAGATTTTACACACAAAACCACAGACATTCAGCAGTCAAAGTTATCTCAAGTAACTATAACTCATGCCCTACGGTAACTATATATATATGCAATTACAATTCAATAACTCACGCCCTCACCATGCACAGTTTTCTCATCCAAAACTTAATTGCAAATGTTGCAGTGATAATAATATTGATGACATAGAAGGTGACATGTTCGATGTAATATGTGGAGTAATTAGCAGTACATGGCGAGAGCGAGATTTATAGTCACCTTAGGGCACGAGTTATAGTTATGTGATATAACTATACCTGCTGAATTTCTATGGTTTTGTGTGTAACAAATAACGATATAATTTACACACACACATATACATATATATATATATTCACTGAAAAAACCATAGGTTATAGACCATATATAGTTAGGAATTAGCATTTACAAAACCTTGAAAATTCACTGAAAAAACCATAGGTTAGAGACCATATATAGTTAGCTGGACATTTTATTGACATAAAACCAATGAAATTCCATATATAGTTAGTTGCACTAACTATATATCGCGCACCCGCAATCCACTGCTGATGATGTCACATATTACATCATTCATGACATGGTCAGTGACATCACTGATGACATCACTGATGACATCTCAAATGACATCACTGATGACATCACTGATAACAACATCCAGTGATTTTTTGTTTCTGTAAAGTTTAAATATGTCTTACATATTGAAGAATGAGTGGATGTGTAAGTGTCTGGACGAAGGATTTAGTAGGTGCATGACTGACTGTATGAGTGAGTGATTAAATGTGTCTCACTGAGTGCATGGGTTAGTGACTAAACTGTCTTAATTTGTGCATCATTATGTCTGTTGTTCTGTAAACTGCTGCATGTGTTGATCAGTAGCTATATGAGTAACTATATGGGTTATTGATTGATTGCCCAAGTATTTGTATGGGAGACTGAGTGTGTGTGTGGCTAGCTGGGAGGTGTGTGACTCTGTGCAGATCAATGTGTACTTGTATCAATGATTGTATAAGAAGGTAAGTATGTGTTAGTATATGTTTGAAAATGTAAGGTGCTCTATGTTTAACTGTATAGACAAGAAAATGGAAGTGTCATTGATTCTTTACAGGACTGACTAGGTGTGTGAGTAACTCCATGGATGAGTGGCAGACTGTGAGTGTCTGTATAGGTGTATGAGTGCATATGATAGTGTTGTAAAGATGAGTGATTGTATGTATGAATGATTGTATAAGTGAATGAGTGAAGGTGTGTGTAGACGTAGCAATCAGTGAGTGCGTACGTAGTAACTAGTATTGGTGTGTCAATGGTTTCAAAAATTATACTCTGTATTTAACACTGGGTGAAACAGAGGTTATATTAAAATGTGAGGAGATGCATTGTATTGTCACATGAATGATATCATCAGTGATGTGGTCATTGATGTCAAATGAGATGTCATCAGTGATGTCATTTGAGATGTCATCAGTGATGTCATCAGTGATGTCACTGACCATGTCATGAATGATGTAATATGTGACATCATCAGCAGTGGATTGCGGGTGCGCGATATATAGTTAGTGCAACTAACTATATATGGAATTTCATTGGTTTTATGTCAATAAAATGTCCAGCTAACTATATATGGTCTCTAACCTATGGTTTTTTCAGTGAATTTTCAAGGTTTTGTAAATGCTAATTCCTAACTATATATGGTCTATAACCTATGGTTTTTTCAGTGAATTTTCAAGGTTTTGTAAATGCTAATTCCTAACTATATATGGTCTATAACCTATGGTTTCTTCAGTGAATTTCAATGTTTTTTTAATAGCAAATATCATAAGCTGTCGAATGTCAAGTACGTGGTAAGTAAAAACATTTTCGTGTTTATGCACACTGATCTGCTTTGAATGCTGCCCCCCACCCCTCATTTCTATTAGGAGTACTCTCTCTTTGCAGATAGTGAAGGGTAGTTAACGCAGGCCTTTGCCCCCGTTGTAATCCGTCGTGCCTGCTTCTCTCTCCATTTGATTGATTGTTCTCTTTGGTTCATTCTCTATTTACAAACAAGCACAGAGTCGCAATACTCTGTTTAGTCTTTGCAGATAGCGAAAAATCGTGTAAAAAAACAAAAGGAATCGAGCAAAATCAGTAGGCCACTAATGGGATCTCTTTTTGACCTCGCTAAAATAGAAACATTAGGAACAACCTGTTGAAAATAGCAATGGTATGTACATAAGCGGCGTTCATTTGTGTTCACAGTACCCCTTGTTGATTGTTTGAATCGAGCATTGAATTGTTCGAAGTTGGTTCTCTTAAGGATCTTCTCTGCCTGCAAACAAGGAAGAATAGGAATATTCTCTCTCCCTTTGCAGATAGTGAAGGGTAGGTAACGCAAGCCTTTAACACGTCGTACCTATTTCATTCCTCATTGATTGATTGATTGTCCGAACATTGACTGTTTGGGAATTAGTTCTTTTTGGAGGTATTCCCTGTTTGCAAATAAACGTAGGAAAATCTTTGCAAGTAGTGAAAGGGTAGGTAATGCGGACCTTTCTCCCCCGTTGTAATCTGTCATGCCTATCTACTCCCCACTGATTGATGCACCTGTTTCACCCGGACCATTTACTAGAGATATCTGGCCCAACAAGAGAGCAACCCTAGTGAAAAGGACATATGCAATAATAACGAAGTGATCACTGTATCCTGTTAACAGAAACTTTAGCATGAAACAACCTGGAAAGAAAAGAATAGGAAAACGAAAATCAGTAGGCCACTGATGAACTTTTTATTAAATAACAAACAAAGAAACGATAACAATACGTAATGATAAAACCTATTATTGTCCTAGAAACAAGAAACGTTAGAAGTAAGCCCGTAATAAGAAACCTGAAAACATCGCCCCTCACTGCCCCAAAACGTGTCTGTCCCACCGCCTGCCACGGCCAAATAACGGCACACTGGGAAAGATAGAAGTCAGCAGACATCCGCCCCATTCTAGAAACTTCCAAAGGGCAACAGGTTTTCGGCTACGCCCAGCCGGAAGCAACACATATAAGGCGGGTCCTGCTGCCACGCCTCGGAGATCATCCCGTAGGGTGTAGCCGGAGGAGAGGCCGAGGCCGAGGCCAGCGGGACCCGGCCAGGGGGATTGACAACGCTGGAGAGTTGCAGGGGGGGGAATGTCCGTGTCCTCGACCCTCCCCTCTCTCTCCCAGTCCGGCCGCGGTGGCCCTTGACAGTTTCAGGTAGTCCCGCCACATTCTCTACCAGTCCGGCCACCAACGGCCGGGGCCGATGGGATCCGGCTGCAGCCGATAAACCAAGGAACCCGTTCATGGGGCCAGAGCAAGGGGCGTCCGGCCGACATCCACCGGAAGCCCGGCCCGAAGACCGACGGGACACTTCTTCTTTCTTGAATAATGGCTGCGACAACACTGGGGGGGGATGTCTTGCACATGCCTCCGACCCCCCCCCCCTCGTCCTCATCGCCTGGTCCGGCCATAACAAATCTCAAGCGAGACGCCGTGGGGTGCACTGGGAGGGAGAGACGGTGCGAACAGGCCTCTCCCGCCTCCCCAGTGGAAGCTTCCCACCTGCACCCTCAGCGCTCCAGGCGCCCGGAAAAGGGTTCTTCCACTGTGGCGATGCTGCAACGTCTCGCCCGGCAGGGTGGAGCCCGTCCGCTCATTTGACCCCGCGATCGCCAGTAGCTACCGAACTCTCAAAATGGCGAACGACGTGGCAAGAGCGGGCCCAGCATAAAGAAATGGCCCGGTCACTGGTTGACTCCACCACAGTAGTCCTCCACAACCTTGAAGATTCTAGAGGAGCCGCGGGAGTCTCCGACACCCGCAGACACCCCCGATGGGGAATGACTGCCATGATCGCCCGTGGAGTGACGAAACTGTATCCGCGGGACGTCGGCGCTCCCATGCTGGCGCCAGCCTCACTTTGAATTACTAGAATCCTGCAAACCTCAGTTCCGGTGAAAGCACACTGTGACCCGGTAGGAAAAATTGTTGCACCCCCTCCCCTTTTTGACTGATAGTTCAAACCACCGATCCTTTCCTTTGCCCTTTTACCAGAACTTTGGACTGCCTCCCCCTCTTTTACATTTTCTAGAGAAAACAAAACATTAACCACTACATTAGCATAGCAGTTGACACCAGAACTGTTTTCAAATTGAAAACCAACAACATCTTCAACAGAATCCTTTTTGTTTCTGCTGTGACCCTGCTACAGCACAGGCATTGTCCCCAGCAGTAATTCTGCAATGCCGGTAAAAATACCTGTGGTGCCTACTGGACTCACTCACCCCCGCGGCGCCCCACGCCGTTATTTGCTGGGCGGCAACTTACTAGACATCACCTTTGTGCCATCTAGATTTCAGCGCGTTCTGCTGCCTTGGAACTATTCGCACAACAGACTGCTACTGACGACCCACCCCCAGGCAACATCTTCTGAATTTTCATAATTTGAAAGAACTAGTAACATGTCCTCATCAGGAATTTCCTCATGAAAAGTCTGCAATGATGATTCTTGTAACTCTATGGTCTCCAAACATTCGATAAATTCGCCATCAAGAGATTGATCAAAAAAATCATTCAAGTCATCTCTTCCTTGTGAGAAAATTTCATTATTGGTGCTGTCAATTTCAATAAATGTATTGGATAATTCAAAAGAAATTGCCACGGTCTCTTCGTTGTTTAAATGTTTTTACTGTTTTTGTTTTGTTGTATATATTTATAAGTTATTAAAGTTTTATAATCCTACTACTTTGTTGGAGTGCTATATATTTTTAATGTGACACATAAATGTAAAAACTTTGATGTACAAAGAGTCATCCCTGGAATCTTCCGCTTCAGGCTCGGTCCCCTCCCCAATCACAATACAGGATGGTTTTCAGATAGTAGGAACACGTGTGGTGTGACGGATCTCATCGGGTGTGGGCCTTGATCTACTATAACTCCTTTGAAGAGGGGTGATTCTTTACAGCTGGGGCCATAAACTACATCTGCAGGGCTAGCTGATAGCCTGGACAATCGGACACAGAGGAAGAGGAGTGTCAGAGGGTGCGGTAGTGAATAGGGCGAAAGGGAGGTGTCGGGCGGGCACAGAGTGTGATTCTCAGGGAAGAGCAGCGCAGATGGGGAGAGGTTTATTGCCCATGCATAACACAGAGAGCGGGGGTGACCAGTGCCTGGGGAAGATGCTTGCGAGGGTGGGGAGCCATGCTACGAATCGACAGCGTGCAGAGAGTGGGTCTGGTCAAGGCATCTAAAATGGCTGCCGTGCACGACAAAAGTGTGGCATTTCAAAAAAGGCAAGATGGCGCAAACAATGTTTTTCAACACTTCCTCATTTCCTTCGAATCGAACGTTAACAGACGTTGGTGCATATTACCAAAGTTAAGCGATATTTATCGCTAACGATGCTTACCAACAAATTTTTTACCGCTAAGCATCGTCAGAAATTATCGAAGATAAACCTTGCTATTATCAAGGTTTATCGCAAATGCGATAAAAAACGATCGCAATGCATTAATATCGCTGAAAACTCAGCGATATTCATGCATTACCGAGCTAATGCTCTTAGCCATGTTATCCACCTCCCATTGGATAACATGGATAAGAACTGCTCAGGGCAGGTGTTAGTTTTTGGAGATATTCGCGCTTAGCGCGAATATCTCCAAAAGTTGGTAATAGGAGATATATATCTTGCATGTTGTAATGCAAATTATTGTGGTATATGGAACTTATACCATAATCTCTCAGGAAAGCAGAAACTGATCCTTTTGGGACCGCCTGAGAAGGCCCAGGGGGTGAGGGGTACTCTACTTTGCCCCCTTTTCACGTTCCGAACTATTTTATTTTACTCTCTTCTGTAATTACACAAAATAGCAGCGATAAGATGCATCAGAGACACACAGTGAGAGAAAGGAGGCCGGAGATGAAGAAGAGATGTCAAATACACATTGGAGATAATATAGTGGGAGAAGGGAAGTAAATATGAGTAAACTTACCATGTAACATAAAAATGTTGCACTCTATACTATAAGTCTCATTTTATACTACAATCACTTCGCTACAAACTCATAAATTAAAAATAAAAATGAATAATGTCTCAAACAATTTTTGATTTCTAAATATAAATTTATTCTTCTGAATTTTCTAAATTTGAAAGAACTAGTAACATGTCCTCATCAGTAATTTCCTCTTCAATCATCTCATCTGGAATCTCCTCATTAAAAGTCTGCAATGATGATTCTTGTAACTCTATGGTCTCCAAACATTCGATAAATTCGCCATCAACAGATTGATCCAAAAAATCATTCAACTCATCTCCTCCTTGTGACAATATTTCATTATTGGTGCTGTCAATTTCAATCAATGTAGTGGAATCATTCAAGTCATCTCCTCCTTGTGACAATATTTCATTATTGGTGCTGTCAATTTCAATCAATGTAGTGGACAATTCAAAAGAAATTACCACGGTCTCTTCATTGTGAGCCATTTTATTTTCAAATTGCTTGCTGTAAATTGCAGAAAAAAATAATCACTTTCATTTATCGTTTTTAGTAATACATAATATAAAACTAACTTTATCAAGTATTTAGTATAACAGAAGGACTGCAAATAAATAACAGAAAACATTTTTCAAATTATCTTCAAGTGTACAACATAGTTCCCCTTACAAATTAACAACTCACCTTTTTAAAAGTAGGAGAAGTGTTAGTACTGTGTAAATCAAACACCAGAAATTCACCACCAAAAATTCCTCACAAATGTACCTCAGACAGTAGTATCACAAAATGGCTGTGGTTTCCTCTCATTTGAGATATATACATAACCAATTAACTTTCATCACACACAAATACAAAACCAAAGTAACATTTTAATTGGTTCTAAATTTCAACACTTTCAAATGTGTTTTCCCCATGCAATTTTCCATAGGACATTTACATACGTCTACAGCCTGAATGGCTGAACGGAATTACACCAAACTTGGCAAAATGGTACATCAAACCTAAGAGGTCAGGAAGGATCTACTATGCCCCCTTATGGTCATTTGCCCCTTCGCTTTGGCCTCCTCTTGTCTCTCGATCCTACCGAGAGACAAGATGGCGGCCGCTAGGGACTGTTTGGAATGTTTACAGACGCCGGAGAACCAATCAGCTTCGCAAAGCTCCGTAACGCGAAAAGTACGCGAAGCGGAGCGCTGTTACAGATATATATCTTTTTTTGAACGTTAATTTCTCAAAATCCACTGGAGCACATATATTGAGACCTAGCAAAGGCACATCGGGCTACCAGTCCCTAATATTTTGCCAAGTTTCGTGCAAATCCATTCAGCCGTTCGATTATTATTATTTTTTTTTTTTTTTGCCCCGCGGGGCCCTTTTAAAACCTCCACATCAAACCTAGGGGGTCAGCGAGGATCTACTATGCCCCCTTATGGTCATTTGCCCCTTCGCTTTGGCCTCCTCTTGTCTCTCGATCCTACCGAGAGACAAGATGGCGGCCGCTATGGACTGTTTGGAATGTTCACAGACGCCGGAGAACCAATCAGCTTCGCTTCACAAAGCTCCGTACCGCGAAAAGTCCGCGAACCGGAGCGCTGCCCGGTCCGCTGTTACAGATATATATCTTTTTTTGAACGTTAATTTCTCAAAATCCACTGAAGCACATATATTGAGACCTAGCAAAGGCACATCGGGCTACCAGTCCCTACAATTTTGCCAAGTTTCGTGCAAATCCATTCAGCCGTTCGGGCTAAAAGTGAGGCCAACCGCCCTATGGGAAACTCAATGTTAAAAACACGTTTTGGGACCCCCCTTTTTTCTCGGCCCCCCCTTGACGAAACCCCCCCAAATTTTCAGGGGCTGCTCAGAAACAAAATGTGCCATTTTCCTTTTTCAGCCAATTCCGTCCACAAACGCCAAAGTTATTAGACATAGAATTTTCAAAAATCCCATAGAGAAAAAATCCTAACTATATATACCTACTGGCGACCGCCAGTAGGTAATATAGATATATATTTGTATATATATATATATTTATATATATATATACACGCCTGCAAGGCTTGCTGGTCTAAATGGATTAATGGGTGAGCATCTCCACTTAGCAATTTGTGCATCCGCTTCAATAGTGCATATTCCCTCTTTTAAAAACGGACATAAAGATGTGTGTGTATATCCATCTACATAAATAAATACATAATATACAAATAAATTATATATATATTTATATATATATATATATATATATATATATATATATATATATGAAGCTATTTAACACTGCAGATATCAATTTAAAGAGCATATGATAAAATATAGTAAAATATCACAATAGTCCCTTGGTCCATCCTGTAGTAACTTATTGTAATAAAAGTTTCAATTGTTTTCCTTTTTCAATATATATATCATTGTAATCCGTTTTTCTCAGGATCTTTTCGTGTCCTACATATAAAGGGTGGACATTCCAGGAAGCGCTTTCTGCGATCCAATCTGGATATCATCCCTCCACTATATTTAAAAGCAACTAAACTGAGCTTTGAGGATCACGGACACTTTTCGGCCGTCCAAAGACTGGACCCGCCCTCAGCACACCTTGGTTTGCTAAGGCCCTGCCTGTGCACTCGATGTGATTGTACACTGTGGTTTGATGATCAAGAAAACATGACAAAAGGCCACCAGGGTTGAGCTCTCACTTTGAGTCGTATCGTATGCCCATCAAATAATGTGCGTGTTCGCCTCTACATTAATATTGCGGCGTGAGAAATAATATGGATTTTAAAATCAGGTAAGCGCAGTGCTTTAAATGGAAAAACATAACTGCAGGTACTCACCAAAAATAAGCAGTGGATTGGGTTGGAGTTTGGGGGCGGGGCAAGGGGCGGGGCTATGTTTTTTTTCTTACCTTTCAAAGCTTTGTATGCAAAAAATATGGATGCATTGTAATAAAAATGTCTAACCATTTACATAGTACGTACCTAAGTTTATGGTTATAAAACAAATGTTTATCAATAAATGACACACAGAGGAAACAGTAAATGTGATGCAGTGCGCGCAACGAAATTAGTTTTATTTATTTAAATGTTTACTTACCTGTAAAACTCCGTAATCCATACATTACTACCCCTCACCCTGCCCCTCCCCCTGCCCACGCCACCGCCCTACAGAAACACCTACTGCCGACCGCTACTGTATTTTTGTAACTCTTTATTATAAAGAGGGAGAGTTGGAAAGACAGAGGGGCTCGCAAAGACAGATCAGGTTGTATAAATAGATAGTGTTGCACATATAGGCGAAAGGATTGAGAGCATTGCACAGTTCGCTACATGTATATGGAGATAGAGATGGTGGCATAGATAGATATCTAGATAGAAAGGGTTGCATACAGAGAGGGTTGCATACGTAGAGAATGTTGTCTAGATAGGCGGATAGACAGACAGACAGACGTATATAGGCAAACTCATGGACAGGTAGACTGACAAAAAGATAGATAGATATCAGTAGAGGTTAATGGATGATAAAAGGCAAATATTTTTTTAACTTACAAATTACTAGAATGCATGTCATTCATGTGAAATAAAGACATGCCAATGTCTATCATAGTTATCAAAGTGAAGTCCATGGCCCATAATATTTATACGTCAGCATTATTTTAATTTGCCAGTAATATTGACTAGCACTTTAACCGTTTTGTGGAAGATTTATTTGAAACTTCCAGTAGTAAAAGTGGCTTGTGCTATTTTGTCAGCCGTAAATATTGCTAGAACCATATTGCAGCATGTAATGCAATTTCTGGTTTTGCCAATGTAAATGCAAAAAATACAAATGTGGAATACAGATTAAAATATGATATTCATGAGTGCAGAGTTATACTCTGGGGCAGAGAAATCCTAGCTATTCGAAAGTAAACAGTGATACCTGAGGAGAGAGAGATAGATCCAGGCACTCCTGAGTTCAAAATAAGATATGGAGAGTGGGTAACTTTATTTAACTATGGAAATTTGTATAGTGTTACAAGTTGTTTTCGGTCAAATTAGAACAACGGAGGTAAAGAAATAAAGCTTGATTCTTGGAAGACGAAGTTGGCCTCTAATTCGGCAGAATAAGTAACGAAGACAAGCACAACTGTGTTCAAGGTTGATCTCAGTTCAGAACCAGTTTGAACAGTTCGGTTTAAGAAATTTCCTGCACTTAAGGTGGTTGAGTTCCATTCATAGGTTAGGATTAACAGCCACATGCATCAGGGTAAATTGCATTCGCAAACGGTGCGAATCGCAAAATTCGGCCGTTTGCGAATGCAATTTCCTTTTTTGGGAGGCATCATGTTTTTTTATTTTTTTGCAATTTAAGGAATCGCAATTATGTTGCGATTTTTTAAATTGCGATCGCATTTAAGAAATCGCAATTTGTGATTTCTTAAATGCAATGCATGAACATTTTATTTTGCGAATTCGCAAATAGGAAGAGGTAAATTACCATGAAGTTGAACTTCATGGTAATTTGCGAAAACTTTCAAAAATGCACAAAAGTGCATTTTTGAAAGTTTCATTTTAAACACACACATGCCCTTGGGACATGTGTGTTTGAAAAATGTACTTAAAGTTAAATTTCAGGGGTGCAGGGGGGGGTCCTTTGGACCCCCCCTGCACCCTTGAAATAACATTCTCATTTTGCGATTCCTTAATTGCGAATCGCAAAATGAGAATGGCTTCCAATTCATTCCTATGGGCCTCTAGGCCCATAGGAATCAATAGGAAGGGATTCCTTAATTGCGATTCGCAAATTGTGAAATCGCAAATAAGGAAAATTAAGAAATCGCAAAAAAATTGCGATTTCTTAATGCATAGCATTTTGCGATTTCTTAATTGCGATTCCTTAATTTTCGCAATTAAGAAATCGCAAAATGTTACAATGATGCATGTGGCCGTAAGAGTGTACCAGCATAGTGGATTTTGCACAGAGATGCAACCATATTTCTTACTCTTTAATGGTCGCTGGTTAATCCTGTTGGGAAACAAAACTCTTTAGCTGAGATGTAGGGTGGTGTTGATTTCAGCAGGTGTGCAAGAACAATGTACATGGATGCTTGGTGAAAAGTGCACAATGTCTTCGTTTTAATTCAAACAACTTCCACAAGTCACTGGAGAGCTTTAAAGGCAGCAGGGCTATAAAGCTTTTGGAGACTTTCTTGGGGAGAACAGAGAAGACAGTGTTACAGTAATCCATGTATGTGTTTCAATTCTGTAGTCAGCCAGGGGGAATGGAAGAATTCGACAGAGAAGGGAGAACGCATGTTTACGCCATTCACCTAACCAGTGACGTAATGCGTACATTGGAGGTCAGGGTAAAATGAAAATAAAATCCCATGTTTTATCCTGATGACGAGGTAAATGGGGGATGCTGAGGGTTGTCGTCCAAGCAAATGGTATTGCATCAGGCACACAGAATTTCCAACCAACAGAATCTCTATTTTAACCCTGTTCCTATACGGGAAGCTCTGCTTCATTTAGTGAAAACCGCAGTCAAAGCACAAGGTAATGCTGGTTGGATAACGTGGACCCTTTTACAAATGGAAGTGGACTTGTGCATCATCAGAAAACATTCACTAGTCCACCTGACACTGCTTAAAGATGTCTGCCAAGACAAGTATGTAGATATTACAAAGAAGACACAGGAGGGAACACCTTTGAAAGAAGCCACACAGAAAAACAACTCAATTGAACTTTTTAAAAATGTTTTGGCTGGAGTCAGGGAGCTGTAATTTGACCATTGCCGTGCAAATCAATATATTTGTGTACAAATATTTAGCTTTTCGAGAATAATTGAGTGGATGAAGGCATCATAGACCACGTACAGGTCAAGAAGAATTAGGGTGATTTTTTGACCTCATCCAGGTAAAGGGTGAACTCTTCCATGATATCACCCAGCATGATTTGTGTGCCTGCCCACGCTGTAACTTTAGACTGAAGGCCCCCATGCACTTCTTCCCAAGTTAGGTAATTATATATGCATTTATATAGTGCTTACAAACTTGGTTTGTTTCTCCACTGACAAATTTAGCCCCTTTGGTGTTCAATTATAATCTGTGCTCTGTTCAACTTGTACATGGACCCTGAAAGAAATTGGGTTTTTGGTTGTCATGGATGAAACCCTTCTCAAGCAAAAACTACAATCTTGGTCACAGTTAATCATAAAAGTCAGCAAATTAACTTGTGTTCAACCCTCTGGTAGCTTGGCACAAAAGCAGTCAGGCTTACCTTAGGCCCAGTGTTAAGTATTTATGCAGCACACAAACAGTAATTGAGTGAAAACAGGACACCAAGAAAAATCGAAAAGCAATCTAGAAAAAAAGAGTAGAGAGAGTTTGAATATATAAAATGAGACCAAAATGACAAAAGTCCAAACTGTAGAACCGGAGAGATTGAATTTCAAAGGTTTAGATAGATATAGCACCAAAAAGCACAGAGAGCCACTTGGTCATCTGGTTGTGCTAGACTGGGAGAAAGTTACAAGTTCAGGCCAACGGCAATGGAGTGCGGGCCAAATAAATAGACCAGGTTAATCCCGCTCAAAAAGTTAACTTCTCAAATTCCGGCGAGAAGAGTCCAGAATTTCAGGATTTCTCCTTTTCTGGTAGAGGAGCGCAGTCTGATGCCAACCAAGGGTCCAAGAATTAAGGAGACATATCTTGGGGGATCAGGGAATCACTCTTGCTGAGGCTAGCAGGGCTCAGACAGGTCCAGCTGCAAATCAAGGCCGGTCCAGTGCAGCAGGTCAAATAGCCAGGTTCAGAGAGGCCTCTGGAGTCTGCTGTGTCCCTGTTGCTCAGACCCTTGGAGTCACTCATGTTGCCTGGAATGAAGGGAGGAGATTCATGCCTCAAGCAGCATGGCAGTAAAAAACAAGGCAAGCATCAAGCCACAGGGTAGTCCTCTGGAAAACAAGGCAGACATCAAGCAGCACTGCAGTCCTCTAGAAAACAAGGCAACTATCAAGCAGCAGTGTAATCCACTGGATAACAATGCCGTTCTTCCTCTGTAAGTCTGCAGGGCCAGAAGTGTATTGAAGAGTGGCTCAAAATATCTCATAGTTATACCTGGTGCCATCCTTTGAAGTGGGGGGCCTTTCTATCCTATCCCTACGTCTGGTTCTAGAAAGCTCCTTCCTTCCAATGTAAAGGGTCCAAGTCCAGTCTGACAAAAGGCAATTGTATTTTTGTGTGCTGGAGATAATCCCTTTGAAATGTAAATGAGAGAGGGAACAGCCCCGCCTCTACCATCCTGCCCACAGGGTAATGTGGATACACACTTTAGAAAACCCCTGGGCATACCCCTTTTTAGATTGGCACAAACAGATAGGCTGATTCCAAAGGCAATGTGTAAAGTATTTGTACTCAAAACACACAGTAATCAGTGATAACACCAAAAATGGACACCACACCAGTTTGGAAAATTAAAGTATCTATCGAAACTCAACAAGACCAAAACCAAAAAAAACAACATTCAAGGTAATAAGATATGACTTTAGAACAGTTACTGAAAAAATAAAGTTTATAGAAAACAAATAAGCTCCACCTGGGGCTATTTTTACAAGTACGGCGCCAACCGCGAGGAGCATGGCGTCGGGCACTGAGTCACACAGACCCCCAAACAGTAGGTGAGGAGAGTTCTGACGACGATGCGAAGTCGGCGAGAAATGCCGATAACTGCAGGTGTTGGCAGGAGTCTAAGCTGCGGTGCAGGCTGGGCGGTGTGTCGTGCACTTCACGAGCAGTGCCCCTGGCCTCGGTGCAGATCACTGCGGCGTCACTGATGGCATCAGAGACAGGTTTTCTTACTTCTCTTAGGTTTCTTCCAGCTCACAACAGCAGGAACAACTTCCATAGTCCCAAAACTGGAATAGTCACCTCCTAGCAGGTCAGAACTCACAGCAATAGAGTTGAGGGGAGCTGGGGGTGAAGATTTTGTGTCCCTGAGACTTCAGAACAGGAGGCCAGCACACACAGGCCCTTGGAGATTCTTCTTCATGCAGGTTCACAGCAAAGTTCCAGTCGAGTAGTAGTCCAGTAGAAGCAGCATCTGCAGGCCAACCCCACACAGCACACAGCAAATGGACAGTACTCCTCCTCTCAGCTCTCCAGCTCTTCTCCTTGGCAAAGGTTCTTCTTGAATCCAGAAGTGATCTGGGGTTTAAGGTTCACTACTTATACCCCATTTATATATGTTCTCTTTGTGCAAGGGTCTTGGAGCACAGTCCAACCCAGTTCTGTCCTCACTGGTGCAGTATGACCAAAGGGGGTGAAGACAGTATTGTGCAAGGGGACAGGCCCTATTCAGGTGCAAGGAAAACGCCTCCCACTATTCTAAATGCAGTCATGCCCCATTCAGCTCAGATCTGAGTCATCCAGGAAGGGCCAGGCACACCTCAAATGCACCTCCCCGGTGGCTGTCTACAGTGAATGCACACCCCAAGTCCCTCTCACTCCAAAACCAGACAGTCAAACAGGCAGAGGCACACAGAATGATTAAAAAAGAAAATGCCTACTTTCTAAAAGTGGCATTTTCAAACACACAATTTAAAAAAACATCTTTACTAAAAGACGTGTTATTAAATTCTGATTTCAGAGAGCTTAAGCTTTATTCTTCTATCTTGTCCCAATGGGAAGTTATACTTGTAAGATGTTGCAAAGCATCTCCCATTCTATACTATAGGACAGATAGCATTTCAATAGTGAAAAACGAAATTGGCAGTATTCACTCTCAGGACATGTCACACACACCAGTACATGTCATAACTTTCACATACACTGCACCCTGCCCATGGGGGCACCTATGGCCTATAATAGGGGTGATTTACATTTAAGAAAAGGGAAGGTGAGGGCCTGGCAAGTGGGTGCACTTTCCTGGTTGACATGGCAATTTAAAACTGCACACAAATATTGCAGTGGCAGGTCTGAGATACCTTTTCAGGGCTACTTGTGTCTGAGGCACAATAAGTGCTACAGGCCCATTAGTAAATAAAGAATTGTTTGCCTATGCCTCCAAATTTTAATTACACACTGATTCGGGTGAGGATAAACAACAATTTATTAGTTTACCCAGACAATGATTTATGTCTTTTAATTATCACTTAGTTCACACAAAGTTGTGTTCATTTTACAAAAACAGACCTAAGATCACTATCAACCTCATGTCTAGCCATATACAATTTGAAAAAACAATTTGTGCATATATACAGTGAAAAAGAACAACAATTAACGTTTTTACAGATCAAATTTTGACCGTGAGTGCATATTCATAACATGGACAAATTAGTCATACAAAATGTGAGTGAAATGAAGCTATTCACAATACAAAAATCACAAACAATGGGAGAAAGGAAGGAAAATTCTTTTCATTTTTTGAATTTTTTGAACAAAATCAACTCCCAAAAACCTGAACCAGGTTAAATCATTTTTGTTCAGGAAAATTGCCCAATTTGGCATCAATAGCGTTGACCTGAATGTCAAGAACGAATGCCGACGCGTTTCGAATCCTGTTTGGTGACTCACAGGACTCTCATCAGGGCGGTACAATTCTAGTCCATGGGAACTGTTTAAAAAAAGGGGAAAGGACGATTTGTTTAACCAAAGGAGTCCTCTAGCCATTTGTAACAATATTACATGTGTATAGTTGTAGCATACCTTGTGTTGTTTATGCCCAAAGTAGCTCCTACATTGATGAAGTAACGTCTATGCCGTGGGGTTTGGACTGCAACAGAGTAGGGAATGCGTCAGAACCAGGGGGAAAGAGTTTTTTTTGAAAGAATTTTTAAATAAACGAAATGCGTGGCTTGAAGAAAAATACCTTCAATGATTCTGACCCATCGGCCAGTGTGCCGGTGTCTGGAAAACACTCAGATAGTTGGCTCGTTTACATTTCTGCAAGAAGAGATTTTACGACAAGTTTTAGAAACCTGCTCGCTCGATCGTGCAGCAAAGATGAGCGGCGGGGAATTAGACTTACTTCTGGGTGACTGCGCGGGGCGGGGAATTCTTAGTCGGTGTGGGTTGATCTCCTGTATTTCTTATTTTTTATTTTTATTTTTCAAATCTAGGGGCAAGGAAGGAAATATCAATACACTGTCTTATGCTTATTGCGCATTGGTGAGTCACAATGTTATCAGGTCTCGATCTTACCGTGAATACATGTGGAGCACCGCGCTTGTAAAGCTCACTGCAAAACGGCACACTCAGGTTGTAGGTGTCCGCAGCAGTGCCGGTTCTCGTATTAACATAACATGTGATGCGCCCTTAGCCAATCAGAGGCTCAGGTGATTTGTGGCGCATTATGGGATTTGGAGTTTGGACAGGAATAAAGGAGGAATAAAAGGGGGATCATGCCCTATTATTTCACTAAGGCTATTTACATTAACAAAACATGTGATGCGCCCGTAGCCAAACAGAGGCTCAGATGGTTTATGGCGCATTAGGGGATTTGGAGTTCAGACAGGAACGAAGGGATCATGCCCTATTAATTTCACTGAGACTGTTCAGGCCCTTATTAACACTGTCAAATTTAAGAATAAGGTATGCTTCCTTGCGCAGTAACATGGTCTCAACCTCAGGATAGCGTTTGGGATCAATCCAAGCCAATGTGGTCCATTTAAAGTCATTTTCAGTATGGTTATTACTGACAAAATGTTCCACCATGGGAGCGGACAAAACCTTTTTCTTTATGCGCGAACGGTGTTGAGTGATTCGCGCATTAATGGGCTGGTTTGTTTTGCCGATATAGACTCTGTTGCACGGACAAACCACCGCATAGACGATATTTCGAGTCTTACAATTTGTAAATGATTCATGTTTCCACTTAATGCCATTATTGATAAAAGTGTCACCTTCGAGTGTTGTGGAACATGACACACAATTGCCACATTTGTGGTGCCCGCATACAGGTTTCAACTTCCACTGGGCTACAAGGTCACTTTTAGGTAGTGGGATGTAACTATCTGCTTTGATAAGTTGTTGCCCAATGCTTCTGCTCTTACGCATGGCAAAAATGGGTTTGGAAAGGGGGTACTCAAGTGATTCCAATAGATGCCAATTCTTTCGAATTATATTCTTAAATTGGTTTGTGTGTTGGCCAAATGTTGTCACACAGACCAGTTGGTCTAGATCTCTCTTTTCTTTTTTCTGAAGTAGTGTTTCACGTGGGGTAAATTTTGCCCTGTTTTTTTAATGTTTTAACAACTTTTTGGGGTACCCTCTTTCAGCCATCTCACTGCAAAATCTTGTTGCATGAGAATCAAAGTCACACAAGTTTGTGCAGTTGCGTCTAATCCTTAGTAGCTGACCATAAGGTAAATTATCCTTTAGGCATTGTGGATGCGAGCTAGTGTAATGTAAAATTGTATTTCTATCGGTTTCCTTCTTGTGTAAAGAGGTTGTCAACTTTGATTCGCTGGTGCCTACAGTGACGTCAAGGAAGGTCATTTCTTTCGGGCTTGAGTTCATCGTGAATTTGATGTCAGGGTGCCTTGAGTTTAACCATACATGGAAACGATCGAGTTCCGTCTGGCTCCCCTGCCACAGGAGCCAGACGTCATCGATATATCTCAGCCACTGAATAATATGGCCTGAGAGAGGATTGCCATTATAAACGAATCTTTCCTCGTACTGTCCCATGTAGAGCACTGCCAGCTCCGGCGCATAGGGACAACCCATGGCTGTCCCTTTGATTTGAATGAAAAAATCGTTCTCAAATTTGAAATAGTTGCTCCGAAGAGTAACTTCAACCAATGATAAAATGAACATGGTCGGCACCCGATGAGGCCTGGCTCGTTGTTCTAAGTAAAGTTCGATGACCTCAAGAGCCTCATCCTGCGGTATTTGCATGTAGAGCGAGGCGACATCCAATGTCACCATCAATTCAGTCTGTTCATTGAATGTATGCCCCTCAATTTGTGAGATGAAGTCTGTCGTGTCCCTAAGATGCGATTTCACTTGTGCTATGCAAGGTTTTAAAAAGAAATCGATATATTTCGATACTGGTTCAAGTACCGAATCGCATCCAGAGACTATGGGTCTCCCAGGTGGTGCCTTTTCATTTTTGTGAATCTTTGGTAAGAAGTAGAGGATTGGCGTTCTCGGCGATTTTTTGTTCAAAAATTCGAACTCTTTGGACCCTAAAAACCCTTCTTCCAGACCCGCCTTTGTGATTTTAGATATTTTGTCCTGAATGGCATGTACAGGATCTTCTTTTGATGGTCTGTACCATTCTCGATTGTTCACGTGTAATTGTCCTTCAGCAAGATACATGGGGCGCGGCCATAAACCACTGCCCCGCCTTTGTCAGCTTGTTTTATAACAATTGATGTGTCAGTTTTAAGATCACCAATTGCTTTCTGGATTCCTTTGCTAATGTTGTTTTTGACAAAGCTATTTTTCTTTTCTAGTTTAGTGAGAGAGGACAGTACAGCTTGCTCAAAAGCAATAATCTGTTTTGGGATATTTATTGTTGGAGTGAACCGTGATTTGACTCGAAGTCCAGTGGTTTCCTTCATTGACGTCATTTCGGCCCCAGCAAAGTAAGTTTTCAACCTGACCTTACGGCAGAAGTCAAGAGCTTCCAATTTCAGTTTTGTGAAATCGGTTCTTTTAGTCGGGACAAATTTGAGGCCCAGATTCAGAAGCATTTCTTCATCCCTAGATAATTCTTTATCAGAAAGATTGACTATGGTGGACACATTTAGTTGTTGTAGTTTTTGTTGCGGGTTCGCATTTGCCATGGTTGTTTGAAGCGAGGGCGTGTTTGACCGCCCCTGGATAAAAAAGGAGTCGCTCCTCCTATAGCGCCTCGTTTATTAGAATTAGACTGCCTAGAGTCTGTGGAAGAGTCCGATGAAGTGGTATCAGAAAATGTTAGGAACCGATTTCTAGATCTACCCTGGAATGTATTTAGGGCCCCTCTTGACTCCCCCGAAGTGTAAAAATCTTCTTTAAGAAAAGGATATACCTGATCTAGTCGAAATGATTTGGAGTCTTTGTCAAATTGAGCTGATTTAATATTTAAAGTATGATCTTTAAATGTTGCAATTTCCTTTTCAATTTTGTCTAGAAGTGCCTTTGCTTCAGTAGTAGCTGTATTATCATTAATAGTTTTAATCAGGTCTTCGATTTCCTTCTCCTCCTGGCTACAAATGCGTTGAGCTGTTTCTATGGTGTGTACCATTAGGTCTCTGCTGCATTTAGTGTTAATTTGGCTGAACCCTTTCTTATATTCGGTGTCCTCTGTGAAGATGACCGGAATGTTCTTAACCTGAAGGCCCCAGGGAATGGTCCCTGCTATTAAATGTTTCAATAAGAAGTGGCCGTGGAGTTCGGTTCTGATATGCTTCTTCTGAAGCCTGGTTAATTTGTCTGCCTCATTTTGCTGTTTGGCTGAGGTACTAAGAGTAATAGAGGAAAATGGAGAGGACGCAATGAGATTCTGGATATGGCTTTCCGTGAAGGACAGAGTATCTTTATCTGCCATGCTATGCAAGAGTGAATACTCTTGCAAGAGAATGGATGCTCACAAGAACAGTAGGGGGACACTTTTTTCGTCAATCCCAAACCACTCGGGCAAATGCCCGCTCACACATTCAGAAAAAACAAAGGGTGGCTGGGCCCAGTGGGATGGAGGGTAGGCAGGGCCACAATATTGTAAATAAAGAATTGTTTGCCTATGCCTCCAAATTTTAATTACACACTGATTCGGGTGAGGATAAACAACAATTTATTAGTTTACCCAGACAATGATTTATGTCTTTTAATTATCACTTAGTTCACACAAAGTTGTGTTCATTTTACAAAAACAGACCTAAGATCACTATCAACCTCATGTCTAGCCATATACAATTTGAAAAAACAATTTGTGCATATATACAGTGAAAAAGAACAACAATTAACGTTTTTACAGATCAAATTTTGACCGTGAGTGCATATTCATAACATGGACAAATTAGTCATACAAAATGTGAGTGAAATGAAGCTATTCACAATACAAAAATCACAAACAATGGGAGAAAGGAAGGAAAATTCTTTTCATTTTTTGAATTTTTTGAACAAAATCAACTCCCAAAAACCTGAACCAGGTTAAATCATTTTTGTTCAGGAAAATTGCCCAATTTGGCATCAATAGCGTTGACCTGAATGTCAAGAACGAATGCCGACGCGTTTTGAATCCTGTTTGGTGACTCACAGGACTCTCATCAGGGCGGTACAATTCTAGTCCATGGGAACTGTTTAAAAAAAGGGGAAAGGACGATTTGTTTAACCAAAGGGGTCCTCTAGCCATTTGTAACAATATTACATGTGTATAGTTGTAGCATACCTTGTGTTGTTTATGCCCAAAGTAGCTCCTACATTGATGAAGTAACGTCTATGCCGTGGGGTTTGGACTGCAACAGAGTAGGGAATGCGTCAGAACCAGGGGGAAAGAGTTTTTTTTGAAAGAATTTTTAAATAAACGAAATGCGTGGCTTGAAGAAAAATACCTTCAATGATTCTGACCCATCGGCCAGTGTGCCGGTGTCTGGAAAACACTCAGATAGTTGGCTCGTTTACATTTCTGCAAGAAGAGATTTTACGACAAGTTTTAGAAACCTGCTCGCTCGATCGTGCAGCAAAGATGAGCGGCGGGGAATTAGACTTACTTCTGGGTGACTCCGCGGGGCGGGGAATTCTTAGTCGGTGTGGGTTGATCTCCTGTATTTCTTATTTTTTATTTTTATTTTTCAAATCTAGGGGCAAGGAAGGAAATATCAATACACTGTCTTATGCTTATTGCGAATTGGTGAGTCACAATGTTATCAGGTCTCGATCTTACCGTGAATACATGTGGAGCACCGCGCTTGTAAAGCTCACTGCAAAACGGCACACTCAGGTTGTAGGTGTCCGCAGCAGTGCCGGTTCTCGTATTAACATAACATGTGATGCGCCCTTAGCCAATCAGAGGCTCAGGTGATTTGTGGCGCATTATGGGATTTGGAGTTTGGACAGGAATAAAGGAGGAATAAAAGGGGGATCATGCCCTATTATTTCACTAAGGCTATTTACATTAACAAAACATGTGATGCGCCCGTAGCCAAACAGAGGCTCAGATGGTTTATGGCGCATTAGGGGATTTGGAGTTCAGACAGGAACGAAGGGATCATGCCCTATTAATTTCACTGAGACTGTTCAGGCCCTTATTAACACTGTCAAATTTAAGAATAAGGTATGCTTCCTTGCGCAGTAACATGGTCTCAACCTCAGGATAGCGTTTGGGATCAATCCAAGCCAATGTGGTCCATTTAAAGTCATTTTCAGTATGGTTATTACTGACAAAATGTTCCACCATGGGAGCGGACAAAACCTTTTTCTTTATGCGCGAACGGTGTTGAGTGATTCGCGCATTAATGGGCTGGTTTGTTTTGCCGATATAGACTCTGTTGCACGGACAAACCACCGCATAGACGATATTTCGAGTCTTACAATTTGTAAATGATTCATGTTTCCACTTAATGCCATTATTGATAAAAGTGTCACCTTCGAGTGTTGTGGAACATGACACACAATTGCCACATTTGTGGTGCCCGCATACAGGTTTCAACTTCCACTGGGCTACAAGGTCACTTTTAGGTAGTGGGATGTAACTATCTGCTTTGATAAGTTGTTGCCCAATGCTTCTGCTCTTACGCATGGCAAAAATGGGTTTGGAAAGGGGGTACTCAAGTGATTCCAATAGATGCCAATTCTTTCGAATTATATTCTTAAATTGGTTTGTGTGTTGGCCAAATGTTGTCACACAGACCAGTTGGTCTAGATCTCTCTTTTCTTTTTTCTGAAGTAGTGTTTCACGTGGGGTAAATTTTGCCCTGTTTTTTGAATGTTTTAACAACTTTTTGGGGTACCCTCTTTCAGCCATCTCACTGCAAAATCTTGTTGCATGAGAATCAAAGTCACACAAGTTTGTGCAGTTGCGTCTAATCCTTAGTAGCTGACCATAAGGTAAATTATCCTTTAGGCATTGTGGATGCGAGCTAGTGTAATGTAAAATTGTATTTCTATCGGTTTCCTTCTTGTGTAAAGAGGTTGTCAACTTTGATTCGCTGGTGCCTACAGTGACGTCAAGGAAGGTCATTTCTTTCGGGCTTGAGTTCATCGTGAATTTGATGTCAGGGTGCCTTGAGTTTAACCATACATGGAAACGATCGAGTTCCGTCTGGCTCCCCTGCCACAGGAGCCAGACGTCATCGATATATCTCAGCCACTGAATAATATGGCCTGAGAGAGGATTGCCATTATAAACGAATCTTTCCTCGTACTGTCCCATGTAGAGCACTGCCAGCTCCGGCGCATAGGGACAACCCATGGCTGTCCCTTTGATTTGAATGAAAAAATCGTTCTCAAATTTGAAATAGTTGCTCCGAAGAGTAACTTCAACCAATGATAAAATGAACATGGTCGGCACCCGATGAGGCCTGGCTCGTTGTTCTAAGTAAAGTTCGATGACCTCAAGAGCCTCATCCTGCGGTATTTGCATGTAGAGCGAGGCGACATCCAATGTCACCATCAATTCAGTCTGTTCATTGAATGTATGCCCCTCAATTTGTGAGATGAAGTCTGTCGTGTCCCTAAGATGCGATTTCACTTGTGCTATGCAAGGTTTTAAAAAGAAATCGATATATTTCGATACTGGTTCAAGTACCGAATCGCATCCAGAGACTATGGGTCTCCCAGGTGGTGCCTTTTCATTTTTGTGAATCTTTGGTAAGAAGTAGAGGATTGGCGTTCTCGGCGATTTTTTGTTCAAAAATTCGAACTCTTTGGACCCTAAAAACCCTTCTTCCAGACCCGCCTTTGTGATTTTAGATATTTTGTCCTGAATGGCATGTACAGGATCTTCTTTTGATGGTCTGTACCATTCTCGATTGTTCACGTGTAATTGTCCTTCAGCAAGATACATGGGGCGCGGCCATAAACCACTGCCCCGCCTTTGTCAGCTTGTTTTATAACAATTGATGTGTCAGTTTTAAGATCACCAATTGCTTTCTGGATTCCTTTGCTAATGTTGTTTTTGACAAAGCTATTTTTCTTTTCTAGTTTAGTGAGAGAGGACAGTACAGCTTGCTCAAAAGCAATAATCTGTTTTGGGATATTTATTGTTGGAGTGAACCGTGATTTGACTCGAAGTCCAGTGGTTTCCTTCATTGACGTCATTTCGGCCCCAGCAAAGTAAGTTTTCAACCTGACCTTACGGCAGAAGTCAAGAGCTTCCAATTTCAGTTTTGTGAAATCGGTTCTTTTAGTCGGGACAAATTTGAGGCCCAGATTCAGAAGCATTTCTTCATCCCTAGATAATTCTTTATCAGAAAGATTGACTATGGTGGACACATTTAGTTGTTGTAGTTTTTGTTGCGGGTTCGCATTTGCCATGGTTGTTTGAAGCGAGGGCGTGTTTGACCGCCCCTGGATAAAAAAGGAGTCGCTCCTCCTATAGCGCCTCGTTTATTAGAATTAGACTGCCTAGAGTCTGTGGAAGAGTCCGATGAAGTGGTATCAGAAAATGTTAGGAACCGATTTCTAGATCTACCCTGGAATGTATTTAGGGCCCCTCTTGACTCCCCCGAAGTGTAAAAATCTTCTTTAAGAAAAGGATATACCTGATCTAGTCGAAATGATTTGGAGTCTTTGTCAAATTGAGCTGATTTAATATTTAAAGTATGATCTTTAAATGTTGCAATTTCCTTTTCAATTTTGTCTAGAAGTGCCTTTGCTTCAGTAGTAGCTGTATTATCATTAATAGTTTTAATCAGGTCTTCGATTTCCTTCTCCTCCTGGCTACAAATGCGTTGAGCTGTTTCTATGGTGTGTACCATTAGGTCTCTGCTGCATTTAGTGTTAATTTGGCTGAACCCTTTCTTATATTCGGTGTCCTCTGTGAAGATGACCGGAATGTTCTTAACCTGAAGGCCCCAGGGAATGGTCCCTGCTATTAAATGTTTCAATAAGAAGTGGCCGTGGAGTTCGGTTCTGATATGCTTCTTCTGAAGCCTGGTTAATTTGTCTGCCTCATTTTGCTGTTTGGCTGAGGTACTAAGAGTAATAGAGGAAAATGGAGAGGACGCAATGAGATTCTGGATATGGCTTTCCGTGAAGGACAGAGTATCTTTATCTGCCATGCTATGCAAGAGTGAATACTCTTGCAAGAGAATGGATGCTCACAAGAACAGTAGGGGGACACTTTTTTCGTCAATCCCAAACCACTCGGGCAAATGCCCGCTCACACATTCAGAAAAAACAAAGGGTGGCTGGGCCCAGTGGGATGGAGGGTAGGCAGGGCCACAATATTGTAAATAAAGAATTGTTTGCCTATGCCTCCAAATTTTAATTACACACTGATTCGGGTGAGGATAAACAACAATTTATTAGTTTACCCAGACAATGATTTATGTCTTTTAATTATCACTTAGTTCACACAAAGTTGTGTTCATTTTACAAAAACAGACCTAAGATCACTATCAACCTCATGTCTAGCCATATACAATTTGAAAAAACAATTTGTGCATATATACAGTGAAAAAGAACAACAATTAACGTTTTTACAGATCAAATTTTGACCGTGAGTGCATATTCATAACATGGACAAATTAGTCATACAAAATGTGAGTGAAATGAAGCTATTCACAATACAAAAATCACAAACAATGGGAGAAAGGAAGGAAAATTCTTTTCATTTTTTGAATTTTTTGAACAAAATCAACTCCCAAAAACCTGAACCAGGTTAAATCATTTTTGTTCAGGAAAATTGCCCAATTTGGCATCAATAGCGTTGACCTGAATGTCAAGAACGAATGCCGACGCGTTTTGAATCCTGTTTGGTGACTCACAGGACTCTCATCAGGGCGGTACAATTCTAGTCCATGGGAACTGTTTAAAAAAAGGGGAAAGGACGATTTGTTTAACCAAAGGGGTCCTCTAGCCATTTGTAACAATATTACATGTGTATAGTTGTAGCATACCTTGTGTTGTTTATGCCCAAAGTAGCTCCTACATTGATGAAGTAACGTCTATGCCGTGGGGTTTGGACTGCAACAGAGTAGGGAATGCGTCAGAACCAGGGGGAAAGAGTTTTTTTTGAAAGAATTTTTAAATAAACGAAATGCGTGGCTTGAAGAAAAATACCTTCAATGATTCTGACCCATCGGCCAGTGTGCCGGTGTCTGGAAAACACTCAGATAGTTGGCTCGTTTACATTTCTGCAAGAAGAGATTTTACGACAAGTTTTAGAAACCTGCTCGCTCGATCGTGCAGCAAAGATGAGCGGCGGGGAATTAGACTTACTTCTGGGTGACTCCGCGGGGCGGGGAATTCTTAGTCGGTGTGGGTTGATCTCCTGTATTTCTTATTTTTTATTTTTATTTTTCAAATCTAGGGGCAAGGAAGGAAATATCAATACACTGTCTTATGCTTATTGCGAATTGGTGAGTCACAATGTTATCAGGTCTCGATCTTACCGTGAATACATGTGGAGCACCGCGCTTGTAAAGCTCACTGCAAAACGGCACACTCAGGTTGTAGGTGTCCGCAGCAGTGCCGGTTCTCGTATTAACATAACATGTGATGCGCCCTTAGCCAATCAGAGGCTCAGGTGATTTGTGGCGCATTATGGGATTTGGAGTTTGGACAGGAATAAAGGAGGAATAAAAGGGGGATCATGCCCTATTATTTCACTAAGGCTATTTACATTAACAAAACATGTGATGCGCCCGTAGCCAAACAGAGGCTCAGATGGTTTATGGCGCATTAGGGGATTTGGAGTTCAGACAGGAACGAAGGGATCATGCCCTATTAATTTCACTGAGACTGTTCAGGCCCTTATTAACACTGTCAAATTTAAGAATAAGGTATGCTTCCTTGCGCAGTAACATGGTCTCAACCTCAGGATAGCGTTTGGGATCAATCCAAGCCAATGTGGTCCATTTAAAGTCATTTTCAGTATGGTTATTACTGACAAAATGTTCCACCATGGGAGCGGACAAAACCTTTTTCTTTATGCGCGAACGGTGTTGAGTGATTCGCGCATTAATGGGCTGGTTTGTTTTGCCGATATAGACTCTGTTGCACGGACAAACCACCGCATAGACGATATTTCGAGTCTTACAATTTGTAAATGATTCATGTTTCCACTTAATGCCATTATTGATAAAAGTGTCACCTTCGAGTGTTGTGGAACATGACACACAATTGCCACATTTGTGGTGCCCGCATACAGGTTTCAACTTCCACTGGGCTACAAGGTCACTTTTAGGTAGTGGGATGTAACTATCTGCTTTGATAAGTTGTTGCCCAATGCTTCTGCTCTTACGCATGGCAAAAATGGGTTTGGAAAGGGGGTACTCAAGTGATTCCAATAGATGCCAATTCTTTCGAATTATATTCTTAAATTGGTTTGTGTGTTGGCCAAATGTTGTCACACAGACCAGTTGGTCTAGATCTCTCTTTTCTTTTTTCTGAAGTAGTGTTTCACGTGGGGTAAATTTTGCCCTGTTTTTTGAATGTTTTAACAACTTTTTGGGGTACCCTCTTTCAGCCATCTCACTGCAAAATCTTGTTGCATGAGAATCAAAGTCACACAAGTTTGTGCAGTTGCGTCTAATCCTTAGTAGCTGACCATAAGGTAAATTATCCTTTAGGCATTGTGGATGCGAGCTAGTGTAATGTAAAATTGTATTTCTATCGGTTTCCTTCTTGTGTAAAGAGGTTGTCAACTTTGATTCGCTGGTGCCTACAGTGACGTCAAGGAAGGTCATTTCTTTCGGGCTTGAGTTCATCGTGAATTTGATGTCAGGGTGCCTTGAGTTTAACCATACATGGAAACGATCGAGTTCCGTCTGGCTCCCCTGCCACAGGAGCCAGACGTCATCGATATATCTCAGCCACTGAATAATATGGCCTGAGAGAGGATTGCCATTATAAACGAATCTTTCCTCGTACTGTCCCATGTAGAGCACTGCCAGCTCCGGCGCATAGGGACAACCCATGGCTGTCCCTTTGATTTGAATGAAAAAATCGTTCTCAAATTTGAAATAGTTGCTCCGAAGAGTAACTTCAACCAATGATAAAATGAACATGGTCGGCACCCGATGAGGCCTGGCTCGTTGTTCTAAGTAAAGTTCGATGACCTCAAGAGCCTCATCCTGCGGTATTTGCATGTAGAGCGAGGCGACATCCAATGTCACCATCAATTCAGTCTGTTCATTGAATGTATGCCCCTCAATTTGTGAGATGAAGTCTGTCGTGTCCCTAAGATGCGATTTCACTTGTGCTATGCAAGGTTTTAAAAAGAAATCGATATATTTCGATACTGGTTCAAGTACCGAATCGCATCCAGAGACTATGGGTCTCCCAGGTGGTGCCTTTTCATTTTTGTGAATCTTTGGTAAGAAGTAGAGGATTGGCGTTCTCGGCGATTTTTTGTTCAAAAATTCGAACTCTTTGGACCCTAAAAACCCTTCTTCCAGACCCGCCTTTGTGATTTTAGATATTTTGTCCTGAATGGCATGTACAGGATCTTCTTTTGATGGTCTGTACCATTCTCGATTGTTCACGTGTAATTGTCCTTCAGCAAGATACATGGGGCGCGGCCATAAACCACTGCCCCGCCTTTGTCAGCTTGTTTTATAACAATTGATGTGTCAGTTTTAAGATCACCAATTGCTTTCTGGATTCCTTTGCTAATGTTGTTTTTGACAAAGCTATTTTTCTTTTCTAGTTTAGTGAGAGAGGACAGTACAGCTTGCTCAAAAGCAATAATCTGTTTTGGGATATTTATTGTTGGAGTGAACCGTGATTTGACTCGAAGTCCAGTGGTTTCCTTCATTGACGTCATTTCGGCCCCAGCAAAGTAAGTTTTCAACCTGACCTTACGGCAGAAGTCAAGAGCTTCCAATTTCAGTTTTGTGAAATCGGTTCTTTTAGTCGGGACAAATTTGAGGCCCAGATTCAGAAGCATTTCTTCATCCCTAGATAATTCTTTATCAGAAAGATTGACTATGGTGGACACATTTAGTTGTTGTAGTTTTTGTTGCGGGTTCGCATTTGCCATGGTTGTTTGAAGCGAGGGCGTGTTTGACCGCCCCTGGATAAAAAAGGAGTCGCTCCTCCTATAGCGCCTCGTTTATTAGAATTAGACTGCCTAGAGTCTGTGGAAGAGTCCGATGAAGTGGTATCAGAAAATGTTAGGAACCGATTTCTAGATCTACCCTGGAATGTATTTAGGGCCCCTCTTGACTCCCCCGAAGTGTAAAAATATTCTTTAAGAAAAGGATATACCTGATCTAGTCGAAATGATTTGGAGTCTTTGTCAAATTGAGCTGATTTAATATTTAAAGTATGATCTTTAAATGTTGCAATTTCCTTTTCAATTTTGTCTAGAAGTGCCTTTGCTTCAGTAGTAGCTGTATTATCATTAATAGTTTTAATCAGGTCTTCGATTTCCTTCTCCTCCTGGCTACAAATGCGTTGAGCTGTTTCTATGGTGTGTACCATTAGGTCTCTGCTGCATTTAGTGTTAATTTGGCTGAACCCTTTCTTATATTCGGTGTCCTCTGTGAAGATGACCGGAATGTTCTTAACCTGAAGGCCCCAGGGAATGGTCCCTGCTATTAAATGTTTCAATAAGAAGTGGCCGTGGAGTTCGGTTCTGATATGCTTCTTCTGAAGCCTGGTTAATTTGTCTGCCTCATTTTGCTGTTTGGCTGAGGTACTAAGAGTAATAGAGGAAAATGGAGAGGACGCAATGAGATTCTGGATATGGCTTTCCGTGAAGGACAGAGTATCTTTATCTGCCATGCTATGCAAGAGTGAATACTCTTGCAAGAGAATGGATGCTCACAAGAACAGTAGGGGGACACTTTTTTCGTCAATCCCAAACCACTCGGGCAAATGCCCGCTCACACATTCAGAAAAAACAAAGGGTGGCTGGGCCCAGTGGGATGGAGGGTAGGCAGGGCCACAATATTGTAAATAAAGAATTGTTTGCCTATGCCTCCAAATTTTAATTACACACTGATTCGGGTGAGGATAAACAACAATTTATTAGTTTACCCAGACAATGATTTATGTCTTTTAATTATCACTTAGTTCACACAAAGTTGTGTTCATTTTACAAAAACAGACCTAAGATCACTATCAACCTCATGTCTAGCCATATACAATTTGAAAAAACAATTTGTGCATATATACAGTGAAAAAGAACAACAATTAACGTTTTTACAGATCAAATTTTGACCGTGAGTGCATATTCATAACATGGACAAATTAGTCATACAAAATGTGAGTGAAATGAAGCTATTCACAATACAAAAATCACAAACAATGGGAGAAAGGAAGGAAAATTCTTTTCATTTTTTGAATTTTTTGAACAAAATCAACTCCCAAAAACCTGAACCAGGTTAAATCATTTTTGTTCAGGAAAATTGCCCAATTTGGCATCAATAGCGTTGACCTGAATGTCAAGAACGAATGCCGACGCGTTTTGAATCCTGTTTGGTGACTCACAGGACTCTCATCAGGGCGGTACAATTCTAGTCCATGGGAACTGTTTAAAAAAAGGGGAAAGGACGATTTGTTTAACCAAAGGGGTCCTCTAGCCATTTGTAACAATATTACATGTGTATAGTTGTAGCATACCTTGTGTTGTTTATGCCCAAAGTAGCTCCTACATTGATGAAGTAACGTCTATGCCGTGGGGTTTGGACTGCAACAGAGTAGGGAATGCGTCAGAACCAGGGGGAAAGAGTTTTTTTTGAAAGAATTTTTAAATAAACGAAATGCGTGGCTTGAAGAAAAATACCTTCAATGATTCTGACCCATCGGCCAGTGTGCCGGTGTCTGGAAAACACTCAGATAGTTGGCTCGTTTACATTTCTGCAAGAAGAGATTTTACGACAAGTTTTAGAAACCTGCTCGCTCGATCGTGCAGCAAAGATGAGCGGCGGGGAATTAGACTTACTTCTGGGTGACTCCGCGGGGCGGGGAATTCTTAGTCGGTGTGGGTTGATCTCCTGTATTTCTTATTTTTTATTTTTATTTTTCAAATCTAGGGGCAAGGAAGGAAATATCAATACACTGTCTTATGCTTATTGCGAATTGGTGAGTCACAATGTTATCAGGTCTCGATCTTACCGTGAATACATGTGGAGCACCGCGCTTGTAAAGCTCACTGCAAAACGGCACACTCAGGTTGTAGGTGTCCGCAGCAGTGCCGGTTCTCGTATTAACATAACATGTGATGCGCCCTTAGCCAATCAGAGGCTCAGGTGATTTGTGGCGCATTATGGGATTTGGAGTTTGGACAGGAATAAAGGAGGAATAAAAGGGGGATCATGCCCTATTATTTATCTAAGGCTATTTACATTAACAAAACATGTGATGCGCCCGTAGCCAAACAGAGGCTCAGATGGTTTATGGCGCATTAGGGGATTTGGAGTTCAGACAGGAACGAAGGGATCATGCCCTATTAATTTCACTGAGACTGTTCAGGCCCTTATTAACACTGTCAAATTTAAGAATAAGGTATGCTTCCTTGCGCAGTAACATGGTCTCAACCTCAGGATAGCGTTTGGGATCAATCCAAGCCAATGTGGTCCATTTAAAGTCATTTTCAGTATGGTTATTACTGACAAAATGTTCCACCATGGGAGCAGACAAAACCTTTTTCTTTATGCGCGAACGGTGTTGAGTGATTCGCGCATTAATGGGCTGGTTTGTTTTGCCGATATAGACTCTGTTGCACGGACAAACCACCGCATAGACGATATTTCGAGTCTTACAATTTGTAAATGATTCATGTTTCCACTTAATGCCATTATTGATAAAAGTGTCACCTTCGAGTGTTGTGGAACATGACACACAATTGCCACATTTGTGGTGCCCGCATACAGGTTTCAACTTCCACTGGGCTACAAGGTCACTTTTAGGTAGTGGGATGTAACTATCTGCTTTGATAAGTTGCTGCCCAATGCTTCTGCTCTTACGCATGGCAAAAATGGGTTTGGAAAGGGGGTACTCAAGTGATTCCAATAGATGCCAATTCTTTCGAATTATATTCTTAAATTGGTTTGTCGGCATTCGTTCTTGACATTCAGGTCAACGCTATTGATGCCAAATTGGGCAATTTTCCTGAACAAAAATGATTTAACCTGGTTCAGGTTTTTGGGAGTTGATTTTGTTAAAAAAATTCAAAAAATGAAAAGAATTTTCCTTCCTTTCTCCCATTGTTTGTGATTTTATGGCATGACACGGAGGCCAACATTATGCAAATTCTCCTTTATTGCCACAGCTCAGCAGTAACAATGAAGAGAATAGAGAACTTATGAACATTCTAACAAAAGGTATATAGCACGTGAGCACACAGCCATCTTCCTTCTTTGTTGCTGCTGCTCACTCAGATAAGTACTCCCTTTATTCGTGCTTACTGATACCTATATTCTGTTAAGCTGTTGGCATATTTGGGTCCACTTGACCCTACTATGCGCTTTGTGAGCTTTTATTATTGAGTGCCTGAATTATACTATGCTCTTGGTCTGTATGTGCCCTTATATCATCTCTTAGGGCTCCGCCCGCCCTACCGAGCCTGTATTTTTCCCTTTCTGACTCGTCACCTTTGGCACTGCCTGCTACCCCCTCCTCGGAGCGTTTTTTTCTCACTGTAGCGTAGACCCTGCTTCAGCGCCTCAGCGCTCGCGCTCGCGTCTTTTGAACACGAACGCTTGCCCGAGTCTCCTCCTGGACCCGGTAACCTGCCCGCCGCCCGACAGGCGCCTTTAACAGCCTTTCCCCCTGCCTTACCTGCTCTCTCGGGGCTGGATATTTGGGATTGTGATCCCCGATCCATTCTTCCCTCCTTTCGGCTTTCTCTCCCCTCCGCGGCGCCGCTCTGACACGCGCCGCGGAGGGGACGTCCATTAGAGGAAAGGACCTTTGCCGACACGACTTTTACGTCGTTGTCACGGCTACCTACAAACTTTAGACAGTTGGTTCGCCTCCGTTTTTCGTCGCGACCCTGCTTATCTACACCTGCTTCCCTTATTACAAACCATTATTAACAAAAAAAAAAAAAAAAAAGTGGACAATTAATGAGAAACTGAGCTTACTCGACGTAGAACCAAACGCACTAGAGGTAGGACCGTTTTTTAACCAACTGCTCAACCTGCATTAATTAAGGAATGTCTACTAATTCTGATGCCTCAATGGATTCAAAACTAGAATCAATGGTCGCTAAAGCCATGGATAAAGCCATGAGCTCGTTCAATGAGACCATTAATAAAAAGTTTATGGATACAATCAATAAAAAATTTGAAATGCTTACTGAGGCATGGCCCTCTACTAGTGGCGCTCGCTCCTTAGGCGCTAAAGAAGGGGCGGCTAAGGCCCCAAAGAAAAGAGCCGCAGGAGTACAATCTTCCCTGCCATCTAAGAAACATAAGGCATCATCTAAACCGGCTCAAACTCGCCATCAGGGCGGAGACCAGAACGGTGTCTCGGACACCACAGAAGGACAAGAGATAGGTCCTGACTTCCCTATTCAAGTTGATAGCGACGAACACCACGACGCGGAGATAGAACTCTCCTGCTCTTCTACCTTTGATTCGGACACTGAGGTCCGGGAAAACGAGTCAATGGGAGACTCGGAGGAGGCAAACAAGGCATCAGGATCTAAGATGGGTATTACTGACCCGTTTGGAGATAATATGTTTGACCCTTTACTAATTAAACACCCACTTTCTCCAGAATGGATACCATCCCAACACGTCGCAGACTATATATCCTTTTGGTTAAGAAGGGAAATCCCAAAAGAAGTCAGAGCAAGACTAAGGTCGGAATGCCCTCGACCCGCACTCCCAGATAAAATCACCTTCACTCCCGAACTAGACCCAAAGGTGGTTGCATTTATAGCGAAAGGGGCAAAAGACCCAAGAAAAGGCCACAATCCTACACTCAATTAACCACTCTGGACGTAGACTCGAGGGAAGAACTCTCTTGGTGGCTGAAAAATGCGGAAGCATGGAACGGGAAAGCGATCTTCGGCGAATCCCCAGACATGATAATAGAGTCGGATGCGAGCCTAGAAGGTTGGGGGGCAACGTGCGCCAACCTGTCGACAGGGGGGCGCTGGACACGCGAGGAGAAGAGCATGCACATCAACTGCCTGGAACTTTTAGCTGGTTCCTTCGCGATTCGAAGCTTTACACAGAGTACTATGAGGTGCTCTATAATGCTTCGCATGGACAATGTCTCTGCAGTGAGGTACGTGAACAAACTAGGGGGACCGCATTCGAAAGGTCTGACAGAAATAGCGAAGTTTTTCTGGGATTATTGCCTGAACAAGGGACTGTCAGTCACGGCAGAACACATTCCCGGTTTGAGCAATGGTGTGGCAGACTGGTTCTCCAGGAATTTCAAGGATTCCAGCAATTGGAGACTGAACAGAAAGATTTTCTTGAGCATTCAGGAACAATGGGGTCCCTTCGGGACAGACCTATTTGCAGACAGGCTGAACACCCAGTTAACGAAATATTTCAGCTGGAGGCCGGACCCTCAGGCGTCTGGAGTGGATGCCTTCCTCCAGAATTGGCAGAACTTAAAGCCATATGCCTTCCCGCCATTTGTAATGCTCCCGCGCCTCCTCCTACACGCTCGCAGATACCTTCAGAGTATGATAGTGGTAGCCCCCCTCTGGAGGTCTCAAGCATGGTTTCCCCTCATCTTGGAGATGGCAATAGACTTCCCAATACTGATCCCGTCTTTCGATCGTCTTCTCCTGGGCCCTCAGGACGAACCTCACCCCCTCCTAGAACGAGGCATCTTGGTAATGACGGCCTGGAAGATTTCAGGCGACAATGGCAGATCCCTGGCCTTTCGCACAATGCTTTCCGACTCATATCCGAATCCTGGGCTCCTGGGACAAGGAAGGCATATCGATTGGCATGGGACAAATGGGTTCGCTGGTGTTTTCAACGACATCACGATCCCGTTTCAGTTGATTTAGTTCAAGTGATTAATTTCCTCTCAGAACTTTTCGCTTCTGGCCTCAGTTATAGAACTGTTAATGTTTACAGATCAGCGATTGCTGCAGGTCACTCCTTAGTCGACGGTGTTTCTGTTGGTCAAAATCTCTTGACCAAAAAAATTATGAGAAGCATGCGTGTTCTCAACCCTCCAACTCCTAAGTATTCAGCCTTGTGGGACGTGAGGAACATCTTGTATCTTATCTCTTCATGGGGAGAGAACGATGCCCTTTCTCTCAAACGTATTTCTTATAAAATTACTGTTTTACTTTGTTTAGTTTCCTTCAGACGGACTTCAGACGTTAAAGCCTTAGACATTTCAAACAGAGCCTTTCAACCTGAGGGAGTTTGTTTCTATCTCAAAAAAAGGACTAAAACTATGTCTTCTTCTATCTTCTATCCTTTCTTTCCTGAAAATGAAAGATTGTGTGTTGTTAAATGTCTTAAGGAATATGAGAGAAGGACTGTTAACTTGAGGGGTTCTGAGACACAACTCCTGATCTCCCATAGATCTCCTTACAAACCAGTTTCCTCTCCTACCCTCGCAAGATGGGTGAAAGAAGTGATGAGTGAATGTGGTGTTGACACTTCGATTTTTGGAGCTCACTCTCTCAGAGGTGCTTCAGCTTCTAAAGCTTTTATTCTTGGTGGAGGGCTCCAAGATATTTTAAGAGCCGCAGATTGGTCTAATGAGGCTATGTTTAAAAAATGTTATTTTAGACCTATTAATAATGTGATTGATAATGTTCTCAATTCACTTTGAACTTGCATAATGTTGGCCTCCGTGTCATGCCATAAAATTTAGATTTTTCACAGCCTGCTGGGCAGAAAATCTGGATTTTATTAAAGACACGGAGGCTAATATTATCCCTCCTCTTTACGCCCCTCCCATGGGGTTATATTTTAACACCTTTATATTACTTCTTCTTTCAGAATAAGGAATTTCACCTCCTGTTTTTTATGAAGATGAAGATGAAGATGTTACGTTTGGCGTCTGGAATTCTTCTTGACCTTATCTTTTGTTTCGCAGCATTGGACAAAGAAGGAAGATGGCTGTGTGCTCACGTGCTATATACCTTTTGTTAGAATGTTCATAAGTTCTCTATTCTCTTCATTGTTACTGCTGAGCTGTGGCAATAAAGGAGAATTTGCATAATATTAGCCTCCGTGTCTTTAATAAAATCCAGATTTTCTGCCCAGCAGGCTGTGAAAAATCTAAATTTTTGTATTGTGAATAGCTTCATTTCACTCACATTTTGTATGACTAATTTGTCCATGTTATGAATATGCACTCACGGTCAAAATTTGATCTGTAAAAACGTTAATTGTTGTTCTTTTTCACTGTATATATGCACGAATTGTTTTTTCAAATTGTATATGGCTAGACATGAGGTTGATAGTGATCTTAGGTCTGTTTTTGTAAAATGAACACAACTTTGTGTGAACTAAGTGATAATTAAAAGACATAAATCATTGTCTGGGTAAACTAATAAATTGTTGTTTATCCTCACCCGAATCAGTGTGTAATTAAAATTTGGAGGCATAGGCAAACAATTCTTTATTTACAATATTGTGGCCCTGCCTACCCTCCATCCCACTGGGCCCAGCCACCCTTTGTTTTTTCTGAATGTGTGAGCGGGCATTTGCCCGAGTGGTTTGGGATTGACGAAAAAAGTGTCCCCCTACTGTTCTTGTGAGCATCCATTCTCTTGCAAGAGTATTCACTCTTGCATAGCATGGCAGATAAAGATACTCTGTCCTTCACGGAAAGCCATATCCAGAATCTCATTGCGTCCTCGCCATTTTCCTCTATTACTCTTAGTACCTCAGCCAAACAGCAAAATGAGGCAGACAAATTAACCAGGCTTCAGAAGAAGCATATCAGAACCAAACTCCACGGCCACTTCTTATTGAAACATTTAATAGCAGGGACCATTCCCTGGGGCCTTCAGGTTAAGAACATTCCGGTCATCTTCACAGAGGACACCGAATATAAGAAAGGGTTCAGCCAAATTAACACTAAATGCAGCAGAGACCTAATGGTACACACCATAGAAACAGCTCAACGCATTTGTAGCCAGGAGGAGAAGGAAATCGAAGACCTGATTAAAACTATTAATGATAATACTGCTACTACTGAAGCAAAGGCACTTCTAGACAAAATTGAAAAGGAAATTGCAACATTTAAAGATCATACTTTAAATATTAAATCAGCTCAATTTGACAAAGACTCCAAATCATTTCGACTAGATCAGGTATATCCTTTTCTTAAAGAAGATTTTTACACTTCGGGGGAATCCAGAGGGGCCCTAAATACATTCCAGGGTAGATCTAGAAATCGGTTCCTAACATTTTCTGATACCACTTCATCGGACTCTTCCACAGACTCTAGGCAGTCTAATTCTAATAAACGAGGCGCTATAGGAGGAGCGACTCCTTTTTTATCCAGGGGCGGTCAAACACGCCCTCGCTTCAAACAACCATGGCAAATGCGAACCCGCAACAAAAACTACAACAACTAAATGTGTCCACCATAGTCAATCTTTCTGATAAAGAATTATCTAGGGATGAAGAAATGCTTCTGAATCTGGGCCTCAAATTTGTCCCGACTAAAAGAACCGATTTCACAAAACTGAAATTGGAAGCTCTTGACTTCTGCCGTAAGGTCAGGTTGAAAACTTACTTTGCTGGGGCCGAAATGACGTCAATGAAGGAAACCACTGGACTTCGAGTCAAATCACGGTTCACTCCAACAATAAATATCCCAAAACAGATTATTGCTTTTGAGCAAGCTGTACTGTCCTCTCTCACTAAACTAGAAAAGAAAAATAGCTTTGTCAAAAACAACATTAGCAAAGGAATCCAGAAAGCAATTGGTGATCTTAAAACTGACACATCAATTGTTATAAAACAAGCTGACAAAGGCGGGGCAGTGGTTTTATGGCCGCGCCCCATGTATCTTGCTGAAGGACAATTACACGTGAACAATCGAGAATGGTACAGACCATCAAAAGAAGATCCTGTACATGCCATTCAGGACAAAATATCTAAAATCACAAAGGCGGGTCTGGAAGAAGGGTTTTTAGGGTCCAAAGAGTTCGAATTTTTGAACAAAAAATCGCTGAGAACGCCAATCCTCTACTTCTTGCCAAAGATTCACAAAAATGAAAAGGCACCACCTGGGAGACCCATAGTCTCTGGATGCGATTCGGTACTTGAACCAGTATCGAAATATATCGATTTCTTTTTAAAACCTTGCATAGCACAAGTGAAATCGCATCTTAGGGACACGACAGACTTCATCTCACAAATTGAGGGGCATACATTCAATGAACAGACTGAATTGATGGTGACATTGGATGTCGCCTCGCTCTACACGCAAATACCGCAGGATGAGGCTCTTGAGGTCATCGAACTTTACTTAGAACAACGAGCCAGGCCTCATCGGGTGCCGACCATGTTCATTTTATCATTGGTTGAAGTTACTCTTCGGAGCAACTATTTCAAATTTGAGAACGATTTTTTCATTCAAATCAAAGGGACAGCCATGGGTTGTCCCTATGCGCCGGAGCTGGCAGTGCTCTACATGGGACAGTACGAGGAAAGATTCGTTTATAATGGCAATCCTCTCTCAGGCCATATTATTCAGTGGCTGAGATATATCGATGACGTCTGGCTCCTGTGGCAGGGGAGCCAGACGGAACTCGATCGTTTCCATGTATGGTTAAACTCAAGGCACCCTGACATCAAATTCACGATGAACTCAAGCCCGAAAGAAATGACCTTCCTTGACGTCACTGTAGGCACCAGCGAATCAAAGTTGACAACCTCTTTACACAAGAAGGAAACCGATAGAAATACAATTTTACATTACACTAGCTCGCATCCACAATGCCTAAAGGATAATTTACCTTATGGTCAGCTACTAAGGATTAGACGCAACTGCACAAACTTGTGTGACTTTGATTCTCATGCAACAAGATTTTGCAGTGAGATGGCTGAAAGAGGGTACCCCAAAAAGTTGTTAAAACATTCAAAAAACAGGGCAAAATTTACCCCACGTGAAACACTACTTCAGAAAAAAGAAAAGAGATCTAGACCAACTGGTCTGTGTGACAACATTTGGCCAACACACAAACCAATTTAAGAATATAATTCGAAAGAATTGGCATCTATTGGAATCACTTGAGTACCCCCTTTCCAAACCCATTTTTGCCATGCGTAAGAGCAGAAGCATTGGGAAACAACTTATCAAAGCAGATAGTTACATCCCACTACCTAAAAGTGACCTTGTAGCCCAGTGGAAGTTGAAACCTGTATGCGGGCACCACAAATGTGGCAATTGTGTGTCATGTTCCACAACACTCGAAGGTGACACTTTTATCAATAATGGCATTAAGTGGAAACATGAATCATTTACAAATTGTAAGACTCGAAATATCGTCTATGCGGTGGTTTGTCCGTGCAACAGAGTCTATATCGGCAAAACAAACCAGCCCATTAATGCGCGAATCACTCAACACCGTTCGCGCATAAAGAAAAAGGTTTTGTCCGCTCCCATGGTGGAACATTTTGTCAGTAATAACCATACTGAAAATGACTTTAAATGGACCACATTGGCTTGGATTGATCCCAAACGCTATCCTGAGGTTGAGACCATGTTACTGCGCAAGGAAGCATACCTTATTCTTAAATTTGACAGTGTTAATAAGGGCCTGAACAGTCTCAGTGAAATTAATAGGGCATGATCCCTTCGTTCCTGTCTGAACTCCAAATCCCCTAATGCGCCATAAACCATCTGAGCCTCTGTTTGGCTACGGGCGCATCACATGTTTTGTTAATGTAAATAGCCTTAGTGAAATAATAGGGCATGATCCCCCTTTTATTCCTCCTTTATTCCTGTCCAAACTCCAAATCCCATAATGCGCCACAAATCACCTGAGCCTCTGATTGGCTAAGGGCGCATCACATGTTATGTTAATACGAGAACCGGCACTGCTGCGGACACCTACAACCTGAGTGTGCCGTTTTGCAGTGAGCTTTACAAGCGCGGTGCTCCACATGTATTCACGGTAAGATCGAGACCTGATAACATTGTGACTCACCAATTCGCAATAAGCATAAGACAGTGTATTGATATTTCCTTCCTTGCCCCTAGATTTGAAAAATAAAAATAAAAAATAAGAAATACAGGAGATCAACCCACACCGACTAAGAATTCCCCGCCCCGCGGAGTCACCCAGAAGTAAGTCTAATTCCCCGCCGCTCATCTTTGCTGCACGATCGAGCGAGCAGGTTTCTAAAACTTGTCGTAAAATCTCTTCTTGCAGAAATGTAAACGAGCCAACTATCTGAGTGTTTTCCAGACACCGGCACACTGGCCGATGGGTCAGAATCATTGAAGGTATTTTTCTTCAAGCCACGCATTTCGTTTATTTAAAAATTCTTTCAAAAAAAACTCTTTCCCCCTGGTTCTGACGCATTCCCTAGTCTGTTGCAGTCCAAACCCCACGGCATAGACGTTACTTCATCAATGTAGGAGCTACTTTGGGCATAAACAACACAAGGTATGCTACAACTATACACATGTAATATTGTTACAAATGGCTAGAGGACCCCTTTGGTTAAACAAATCGTCCTTTCCCCTTTTTTTAAACAGTTCCCATGGACTAGAATTGTACCGCCCTGATGAGAGTCCTGTGAGTCACCAAACAGGATTCGAAACGCGTCGGCATTCGTTCTTGACATTCAGGTCAACGCTATTGATGCCGAATTGGGCAATTTTCCTGAACAAAAATGATTTAACCTGGTTCAGGTTTTTGGGAGTTGATTTTGTTCAAAAAATTCCAAAAATTAAAAGAATTTTCCTTCCTTTCTCCCATTGTTTGTGATTTTTGTATTGTGAATAGCTTCATTTCACTCACATTTTGTATGACTAATTTGTCCATGTTATGAATATGCACTCACGGTCAAAATTTGATCTGTAAAAACGTTAATTGTTGTTCTTTTTCACTGTATATATGCACGAATTGTTTTTTCAAATTGTATATGGCTAGACATGAGGTTGATAGTGATCTTAGGTCTGTTTTTGTAAAATGAACACAACTTTGTGTGAACTAAGTGATAATTAAAAGACATAAATCATTGTCTGGGTAAACTAATAAATTGTTCTTTATCCTCACCCGAATCAGTGTGTAATTAAAATTTGGAGGCATAGGCAAACAATTCTTTATTTACAATATTGTGGCCCTGCCTACCCTCCATCCCACTGGGCCCAGCCACCCTTTGTTTTTTCTGAACAGGCCCATTAGTAGCATTTGATTTAGAGGCCCTGGCACACTCAGTGCACTTTACTAGGTATCAAAGAAAGAAGGTTAGAGAAGCACAACCTAATTTCAATTCTACCAGTTCTTGACAATCACAAGAATGTAAAATCAAGTTAATCTATGTTCCAGATATGTGTCCACAATATTAGTAATGACATAAACTGATCACTTTACTAGGTTCTTACCAGTAATTCAAATATGCCAATCAGGGAGAACCAATTGAAATCACAATTCACACAGGGAGCACTTGCACTTTGACACTGATCAGCAGTGACAAAGTGCCCAAAGCATCCAAGCCAGCAAAAACGAAATCCAGCGCAGCATCAAAAATACAGGAGGTAGAGGTAAAAGGTTTGTGGAAACCACACCAAAGATTCCAAGTCTAACAAAAATACAATTAATTTGAGTTCAAACATGGCATTTTTATCTGCTCCCAAACAAAAGTTAGCACCAATGTAATAAAGTAAGCCAATATTATCTAGTGAGTGAATAGGCCTTGCATAGTAAAAAAACACATTTATGAGTTTTTCTTTACTAATACATGTATAACTTTTTAAATATAATGCACCCTGACCCTTGAGGGCCCACCTTAGGGATGACATATGTATTAGAAATGTAGGCTTAGGCCTGGCAAAAGATTGATTTTGCCAGGTTGGTTTGGCAGCTTAAAACTGCACTATAGGCTGCAATGGCCTGAAAAAACGTTTTAAAGGGATACTGAAGTGGGTGGCACAGTGAGTGTTAATACATAAATGAAATGGGCCACTCACCTGTAAGCCAATTTAATCATAGTTTAGGGAGAGAGCACATGAGCAATAACACTGGTTGGCAGTGGTAAAGTGCACAAAGTCTTAGTGGCAACAAAAAAGAATTCAGAAAACAGGAGTAAAGGCAAAGGTTGGGGGGGGGGCCTTCATAGAGGACAAAGTCCAACAGAGGTCATGAGTTTGATCCTTGAGAATACTGGTGTCTCTCTTCAATAATTGAGAACGTCTGTAACTTCCATGAAAGATGCTATAACTGAAATTTTGAGGCTGTGTGTTATTTGGTTGTGGGTTTGCTTTCTCCCTAATTTGCTGCCTGCCGATCGTGGACTCTTTGGACTTTTTGCTTCAGAGCCCTGGAGGGACAGGAGTCCTAGGGCTTCTCCAATACCTGAACTCTCCCATCCTGCGGGCTCCAAAAGGTGCGCTCTTCAGGGATTACAAGTCCCACCATTCCCAGTTTCCGCCACAGGTGCCACGAGTGAGGGGGGGGGCGACATCCATCACGCTTATAGCGCTGCCTCTACCTCCGTGGCGCGAGACGCAGCCCAGACGAATCCCGGACCAAGGGCCGGCCCGTCTGTGCCCGCCAGAGGCCGGGCTGGGCTAGCCCTCTGATGATCAAGTAAGTTTGTTTATGTGGTCAGGAGTAGTGACCAGGGTGAGTTCAGTTGTTGCGCTTGGCCATTATGAACAGACGTACAACTGCAGTGGGAGCAGGGGTTGTGGGCACACTCGATGCGTTCCTTTCCAGGGCCGAATCAGTGCTAATTCACCAAATTCAGCTCACTGAGTGCAGGCCATCGCTCGAACCAGCAGTTCCTTCTAGTACCCTTGGAACTTCCCTACCCCTTCCGCGCAGTGAGACAAACATCATTGAAGCCACAGATCAGCCCAGTGGTCTGTCTCCCCCACCCCATTGTGTTCAAAAGCTACGCATCTACTCTAGTCCAGGTATTTTGGAAAGTCCCCCTAATAGCACCTTGGTTTCTACTAGTGGTTGGAAGTCTATCTATGCCACTATTGTCTAACCACCGTCTAAAAAGAGGAAAGCCCGAGGACCACTGAAAAACAGCTATATGCATTTAAGGTCGGGCAAACGCAAAGGGGAGCCTCTTGGTAGTAGTAAGATGGCTGGAGGTATTCAAACCAGCTCGCCCCTCCCAGCAGCTGCATTTGTTACTCCCCCTGTGTTTAATGAGGCAGAACTTTGCACTAGGATCGAATTTAAACTATTGGCATTGATAGATCCCATACTAAAGAAATTGACACTGATAGAAGAAAGTCTTGACAAAATAGAGTTGGGCATTTCTAACTCTCCCCTAAGCAACTTCACCGGAACAAACGAGGGTGGGGCTATGACACAATTGAATGGGAGGTCAGTGGGAGTATTTAGGGGTCCATCCAGTAGTGCAAGTTGCTTTCCATCCTCACAAGGCACTGTCACAGTGGCAACACAACCAGATAAGCCACCCCAAATTATAAAGACCCCACTTCCCACAATACAGCAGGTAGAGAGAGCTACTAGTCAGCAGATGCATCAGCCCCATATCTCTAGCATTTTGAGCACTCAAACCTTCCTACACCTACCCCTGGAGGCTACACCTTATACAGTTGTTCTGTCCAACGTCCGAGCACTGGTCTGCGTTAAGAAATAAGGCATTACATCTGCTGAGTGTTAGGACAGTTATAAAGGAACCTCTTTTCAGCGAGTTTAAGATGTTTAGCAGAGTTCCTTGGGTGGGAAAATCCTACAAGTCTCTCCCAGGTGATTGCGTGGTTCTTAGTTTTAGAGGACCCAGTTTGGTTCAGGTCATATTGGAGAAGTCGGTAATTGTTTCATTAAGAAGGATGATATTAACATCTTCCCGTTGGGAATGTTTTTATAAAACAGAAGGCGTTATTGGCCGCAGTGAGAGAAAGGGCGTACCATACACATGTGGCCAACATACCTTCCAGATTCCCATTAGCAACCAATTTAATGCTCTAACTTCCATGGAAGATATAGACTGACAAAGTACTGGGTGGCCCGATTTTAGTAGGAGTGCAAGGATCTGAGGGCTCAACTGGGGTAGCTTTCGGCTCTCTCGATCTAGTCTATGCTGTGACTATTAACTCCAGTGATGTTTCTGTCGACCGCAGTCCGGACAACCCTGGGACAGTTTGTGGAATTAGGGAGGTTAAAACACTGGAGGTGGGAATTAAATAATACTTCTTCGGCTAAAACCCCCAACCCGCATAGTGTTTTCCAACAGCCCTATAGTTCCTACCACAAGCCAGAGTTTGTGGGCAATAGTAGTATGGGTGTAAATGACCAACATAATACCACCACACAGCGGCATGTTCAGTCATCTATGTCTATATCTTCCTGGAATATTGCTGGGTTGTCTTCCAAAACCGCCTCAACTGATTGGACAGCTTTCATAGATAAATACGACATCTGGACCTTTCTTGGTCTTTAACTCCCATTTTCTTCCCAGGATATCTTAACTTTTCCAAACTTGCGCTGTGTGGCCAGAAAGGAAGGCCGTTTGGTGGACTAACATGCTGGGTTAGGCAGTCAGCTGGATGAGTGGTGCAGTAAGTCTATATAGACAGCTCTGATATAATGGTATTGCGGCTACAGATGGGTGATGCACTAGACGTTTTGATAAATAATCTCTATGCTAGAGGGTTTTCTTTAATGTAGGGATGCACACCTCTTATTCATGTGTTTGTATTCCTCATTTTTATGTCCTGCTTTCATCTGATTGCGTGCAGATCGGAATAGGCATGCCTAACTGTCATAAGTTAAGAAAAAAGTTTGTGAGAAGGACTAGATAGCCCCATACAACCTCTCGCGCAGCTTCAAACGTGCATGTTTTTCACGATCAATTTTATCCATTCTTTTAATTTTTCTTTCTTACAACCATATTTTTAAATTCTTCTTTTCGCCATCATTTATCATTTTACTCCAAGGACCTCAACAAGTATATCAAACTATTTTTCAAATTTATACTATTCACATTGAGCCAAACCAGGCCTCTTTCAAAGAATAGGAATGATGCAGAAGTTCATCACAAGCAGTCTTTATTTTGCGTAAAAGACCCAATGCATTTCGGGCTACTGAGGCCCTTCTTCGGGGGTCACTACAATTAAAATTAACACAAACAGTTAATACCAGTAATCTTAAGTAAATGTGTCATTGCAACATGATATATGCATACATTCCTTATTTAATGTGTACATGTTAACGAACTCATTTCAATAAATGTATAACGTAATCCTGTGTTTCTCCTAATATTTTACCCAATCCCTCCTTTCCAAAACCTCCTGAGCACACCCCCTCATTCCCAGTCAATCAGCAACTCCTCCCTGGTGATCTCCATGTGTCTCGCACCATCCTGCATTCTTTACCTGTCTTGAGGTGGAACATGTGCTAAAATAGATTCCACGCGGCCGGGCCCCTGGTCCCGATTGTATTCCGGCTGATCTGTTTGTATCGGACAAAGAGAATTGGGTTCCTTTTTATATACAATACCTTGCAAACGCCGTAGCCAGTGGTGCTCCTATTCCTGAAACCTGGTCCGGCACAGAAATTTTACGCATACTTAAGCAGGTTGACCGTTCCCAACCAGGCCATTACAGGCCAATAAACCTTATAGATTCTATAAAAGAAATTGTCGTGAGGCTTGTTTTAGTTAGAATCTAGGCTTGGATAGAAGAGAAGGACATATTGACCCCTCTATAGGCAGGGTTCCCCCCCCATACAAGCACCCTTGATCAGGTGTTTATTGGTAGGCAGTTGCTATTGGAGGCGGTATGATTTACGCTGCTTTTGTAGATCTCAAGACCGCGTTCGACCTAGTTCCACGTACCAAATTGTGGAGCGCCCTATTGGCTATGGGGATGCCCCATGAAATATAGGGTATTCTGGTAAAATTGCATGAAACAAATTATGCTCAGGTCCGATGGGGAAAGCAGGAGAATGTTGCCGAAAGGTTCCCGGTAACTGAAGGGGTCTGTCAAGGGTGTGAACTGACCCAAACCCTGTTTTCACTATTTATTAACAGGGTGGTCCAATATTTTACATCCCAGCCCACTGATGCTCCAATGCTGGCAGGTATGAAGGTACCCTTGCTCATGCTCGCGGATGATACCTTGATACTTTCCAGGACACAGCAAGGGTTGCAGGTAGCCCTGGAGAGTTTTTGCTTTTGTTGCCGCGAGCATGAACTAGTGGTGAATGTGGAAAAAATGAAGTTTATGGTGTTCCATAGGTCTAAGGCTCTGAGGGGGAGGATTTACATGAATAATGTCCCCTTGGAACAGACTGACACTTTCACCTATTTAGGGTTAACATTGGGCAAGAAACTCAGCTGGAAATCTCAGATTGAACTGCTGGCACTCAAGCACTCCCAATTAGCAGGTGCATTGTTAAAAGAACATAGGCTTTGCAAGATCAACCCCTAGCCCCTGCGTTAAAGATTTACAACCACAAAATAGGCTCATCATTATTGTATGGGGCGGAACTATGGGGTTTTGATAATTTAACATCGTTGGCAGCAGCCCAAAACAAATTTGTGAGAGCTCTGATTGTCCTGCCGCAGTCTATTCCACTTCAGCCTTTATATTTGGATTTGGGCTGTAACAAAATTGCGGATCAGGCACGGTTTAGACTAGTAGCATTCTGGAGAAAGCTCTGGATTACTGCGGAGCTTTCTCTGTATGCTTGAGCTTTTTCTGAAGTCAGGACGCTGGGTTGTACAAACAAAATCCCCTGGATGAGGAATCTAAAACACACTCTGATCAATATGGGGATGAGTAAACTGTGGGAGGATCCAGCAGCTGCTAACTTCTCTGCGAAAAAGGATCTGAAAGCAGCCTACTGGAACATGGTTAGATTGCAGCAACTTACTCTCCACCAACGCTGCTCTTTGACTAGGGGTTTTTACGAGCATAAATTCGAGCCAAAGTTAGAAACATACTGGGACATTATTACCAGACCAAACGATAGGAAGCTGTATCATCAGTTTAGGGTGGGTTCGCTTCCTAATAAAGTGTTTACCAGTAGTTGCCATCCCCCCACGCATGATAAATATTCTTTTTGCCCAGCAGAGATGGAGACACTAGCTCACATTTTCTTTATATGCCCTGCCTATAGGCCACCTAGGCACCAATGGCTGAAACCAATTTGTAAGAACTTGGGCATAAGAGTGGCCCTGGAGGCATTAAGGATTCTGAAAAACTAATACCCATGATCATGTTGTTATTGCAGTGGCTAAATTCTTGAGCTAGATATGGATCATCCGAGCAAATAAGATGAAGGTTTAATAACTTGGCTGAATATCAAATAAGGACCCAGTTGTAGCTACTACTAACAATCTACTTCAGTTTTAGTAACTTTTATGTACCATGTCTATATTTGTCCACTGTCTTTTTCAAATGGTGGTAGTAATGGCCTGCGCGATGAAGTTCACGCCATTTCCTTTTATGAGTTTTTTAGCCCTTTATATAATATGAATAGTTGTTTTAGATAATTGATATATTGTTATTTTTTATGTACTTTTACATTTTTTTTGTTCTTTTAACAGATGTATTGGTCTTGGGAATCACAGCTAATGTGTTATTATGTAATTTCCTTGATGTAGAAAATATTGGTAAGTGAAAGAGGTACATCAAAAGTTTAAAATACTTTGGTCATAATGGCCAGGAGTGGCATCCATCAGTTATATTTGGATAGTCCACTTCAGATAGTAACAAGCATTTGCAATACAATAGGTCTCGCATTAGGAAAGTTTGAGCTTTTGGTATTGTAAATGACAATTTTTTTATTCATGTGTTGCTTTTGAAAATAGCGAGATTAATAGATACAATGCCAATAGTTCTAACTTTTGCAAATGTGACGACTATTTAAAGTACAAGAGCAGATATTATATATATAATGGGCACGTTTGTTAAGTTTACTAGTATGCGGGGGGAGGGGGAGTTGTAAATGTGATAATGCTTGTGACTGGTAAAGCAGACACGGTGCCAGAGACACAGTCATTAAAGTTCCCCCAAGACAGTTTTAACAGTTGTGCTGAAGAACAAAGCAGAAAAGGAATTAATGTGGCATGGCGGAATTTTGAAGCAAAACACACGCTGTTTTACAACAGCACATGCTAGTACGTGTTTACGAGTGTCCTCCGTGCCCCACGGTAACCACATTACAGGAAGTATTGCGGGGTCTATTAGAGGGAGATCCTTCCAGAGCCGAACTGAAGCTCGCTGCGCAAGTGAAAGTAGTGTTGTTTTTTATTTTATACGCAGTTATAGTTTGTTTAACTATTTTATGACAGATTTAGAACGGCACATGACAGGCAAGTAATTATAACCATAATAATGTACGGCAAATATATAATACACGTGCAGTAATTGCAGGCTTTTCAAACAATAGTAAAACAAGTATTTGTGCGAACTAAATTAGTACTCGGCAGAAGTGTAAAATAAAATGGAGTAGGACTTATGCGCGCAAGCTTGTATGTGTAAGAGAGGGAGGATGACTAAAACAGAGAGGAGATGGAGGTGAGGAGGAGGGAGATATGGCGATTGAAAGAAATGAAGGGGGAGAGGAAAGAGGTTGAGAAGGGAGTCAGAGAAGGGAGGGAGAGGATAATGAGACCAAAAGGAGACGCTGGAAACTAGAAAGAAAACAATGAGAGAAAGGAGGAAATGGAGATAGAAAGAAAGATGACGATGACAGAAAAGAAGAGAAATAGGAGGCAGAGAGCGAGAAAAGCGAGAGAGACAGTGAAAAACAAGACGGAGGGCATTGCTGTGGGGAGGGGGGAGGAGAAATGCGACATGGCCGCAGCAGGGGGCGGAGCGGGGAGAGCGGCGATGAGGGAGAGTGAATAGTGTGAAGCAGCAGGGGCCTTTGAAGTGAAGCTAAGCTTCACTTCAAAGGTGTGGGAGGAGTGCGGCTCAGGCAGAGCGCACGCTGGGGGAAGCTTGTGGGGCGGAGTGGGAAGAGCTGCTGGGGAACAGATGGCTGGCGATTTGATGCTGTGCACGCGCATTTTAGGTCAATGCGCTTGCGCATTGACCTAAAAGGGCACGGGCACAGCATCAAATCGCCAGTTAGTTAAAGTCTGTTTAAGCCCCTATAGTCTCGCTCCGCTCAATACGCATGCGCATTGACAGGTCGCGAGACCTTAAAAGCAGCCCATGAAAGCACTATAAGAAAGTGCTGTTAGAAGCCCTTTGAAGCTGAGGATTGACAGGGCAGGTCTAATATTTTCTGAGTAAGGTATTACAGAAGTTTGATGTGCTGCCATAGAAAGATTTTTTGAGGGTGCAGGTTTCTCAAAATAGTTGAGTGAGCAGCTTGAACATAGACTGGCTTCTGAGGGATCAGGTACAGTCAGAGATCTTAGGTTTTCGAGACAAGTACTCATTTATTTCAGTGAATTGCCTTGTACGTACTGCGTGGAATCTCATATGCAGAGTTACATTCAAGGGGACACCAACCTAGAAAAGAAAAGGAAGCACATGTGTAAAGTACTGAAATCTTTTTGCATTTTATACCCTGCATGTTGTCATGCGGCGGACCACTTTTGGGGGTATAGGTGATATTTGAACAAACTAATAAGAAGGGAATTTCTATAGTCTATCCAAAAAGGTCTATAGCGTAGACAGTCAGTTTTGTGTCTTGCTTCAGAAAGAAGAGTCTAAGTCTGCTGAGAAGTTTTAGCTGGAAGTGTGTGACTTTGGCCACTAAGCAATGTAAATATCAAGGGGGAAATATTTTTCGAGTTTGAAGCCAAAATAATTTGCTGAGGTAGTTGTTTTAGATGTAGGTACTGTGTCCTTCAGGTGACTTGACCGGTCATAGAGACGGTTCTAATCTTTGTTGAGGGAGAGTAGGAGGATCATTGTCTGCTGTAGGTTTAGATTTATCTTCAAATTGACCATCTAAAATCTCGCCAGGCGTAACTTGAGGCTTATACTCATTCAATCTTATTATAATGTTGGGTGTTGTTCGAATATTGTAGAAATGAGATACTGTATTTTCATAACACTTAGCCTAACGGTTCTACAGAAAATTTAAAAGTGAAGGGTAAGAATGGAGCCATGCGGGGACTTCACAGAGGGCTGTGAGAGGGTTTAATAAAGGAATGTCTTATTATGATACACTGTGATTTGTCTGAAGGATAACCCCATCCTGTTTATTAGTATTGTTAGGGGGGTTTCGTAGTTGACAGTAGGACTCACTCTCTAGCCCATGAAATTTTGCAGGGTCGGGGCGCAAGGGAGGACACCTCTGACAATGAAGTGTCCTTCTCTCATTTACATATGTAGTCAACTGCAGTGCACACTGCAGAGGTCAGTATGAATCATTGAATGCGAGCACATGCTACAACTTTAAATTTATTTCCAAACCTTTGGATGTTCGTGCAGCAGGCAGAAGCACAGCAGGTAAGTGGCACACCTGTTGCATTGCCTGGGAGTTTGCTATTTACATATTTTGTTCATTAGTGGAGTTATATAATTACTTTCTCTGGTTAGAATTTTGAAGTGATGGTTGCAGGGGGCAGTTATAACAGCTTCAACTGTCACTTACCTCTCAGCAGTGGAGGATTCTCCTGTCAATGGCATCTTATAATAGATTGGAACTCTAGGCAGCCATTCTTGGGTGTTAAGAGTGCGCATGGGTTCATATGGAAGCTACAGATCCCCAGTAAAACAATCTGTATCCTTAAATGGTCCCCCCATACTTATGCATTCAAGTGAACACTTTGGAACTTCCTTTTTTCTCCAAGGTTAAGAATGCAACCCTTCTTTTTGTACTGGAATTTTAATTGAAAATGTTTGTACTGGAATTTTATTAGAACCTTTTAGGTCCGATTCCAGAAGGGCAAGAAACTTCCATTTTAGGCTGTGATATTATGAATGTCCCGGTATATTCTGGGCACATATTCATCTGCAAAAAGCAGGTGGAAATATGTTTGGATAATGGGCATGGATTGGGGTAAAACATGTGTAAAATTGTGCACCAGTACTGCTTTCCCCATGCTGTTCCCATTCCAGAAGCGGGAAATCAGAATTGCCTGGTGCAAACGTGGTCATTACAACAAACAAATGATCCCTTGGTTCACTCAATCAACAAGAACCCCCTATCAACAGTGGAATTTTTAATTCATATAAAACACCTAGATAAACTTAAAAAAGATCTCACTCAAAGTCCCTGAAGCACTCAAACAATGATACTATTTAACATGCAGTGCAAACAAGTCCATTTATTTCTTTAGTACATGTGAATATTATTAAAACACAAACATTATAATAACACCTATAATAAAACACAATGCATCATTTCAGCATAATTAAAAACAACACAATTCATCAGATCGGGACATAACATCTTATGACACTTTTACCTCAGAAACCCTAAAAAATAGCGAGGACGAACAATGATAGAGAGAATGCTTTGTCTTTTAACTCAACAATTCCCGGGGAATCATTTTAGCAAGGTTAGCCTGGATACATATACTCTATTTTGTATCTACAGGTCCAACTTGTCCTCGGGATAATTTATAGAAATGCGTTGACGCGTTTCAATGGGTATATGGTTATTCCATCTTTATCAAGACAGTCATTATGATCACTTTCTTTGTGGTATATTTGAGTGTTATACCCTGAATGAAAGGGAGTTGATATTTGCACTTATTCTTGTACTTCTTTTGCAGACTCAAAGAATGGTCTATTTACTGGACCCCCCTTGTTAAACGGACATTAATAATCCCCGTTTTCCAACTGTCGTATATTCTTGAATGGTTCAATCCAGAACCCCAGATTTCTAGTTTTGTGTCCAAGGGGCCCGCAAAGGAGGTCCAAGGTAGAGGGGCTTTTAGTACATACACCTCCTCACCTGCTGATGCCCTTACTTCGCGCTCTTATTAGCTCAGGGACTCCCCGTCCTGCTTTGTCTGAAGCAGGACGGGGAATCCCTGAGGAATCCCTGAGCTAATAAGAGCGCGATGTAAGCGCATCGGCAGTTGAGGAGGTGTATGTACTAAAAGCCCCTTTACATTGGACCTCATATGCAGACCGCTTGGACACAAAACTAGAAATCTGGGGTTCTGGATTGAACCGTTCAAGAATATAAGGCATTTGGGAAACAGGGATTATTCAAGTCCGTTTAAGAAGGGGGGCCAGTAAATAGACCATTCTTCGAGTCTGCAAAAGAAGTACAAGAATAAGTGCAAATACCAACTTCCTTTCATTTAGGGTATACAAATCAAATATACTACAAAGAAAAGTGAACATAATGACAGTGTTGATAAAGATGGAATAATAAGATACCCATACTGTGAATATATTTTTTAACCTCTGTCATATAATAGTTTTTTTAATTGGTTTGCGAGTTTTAGCGTGTTCTTTACTTTAACATTGTTGGAACTGCTTGAACTTAATAGACAATTCTTTGGCGATTGCCTGCTGCTTGGGCCCAGCTACCAGCGGTGGGCGAGAGACTCTCTGTAGTATCCTTAGGTTGTACATATGTTCCTTTACTCCTCTGTATCTAGCTGCTCAGCCAGTGTGAGTGTTCCGGTTAGAATGTTAGTGAGAGTGGAATGCTTGGGTGCCTGGTGTATGAGTGTTGTCCGTTGAGGATGGGCTGAGCAGCTAAGAGGCTGCTCCTGGTGGGGCTTGATGTAACTTCATCTAGAACTTAATAAACGTCATCTACATTTACCTGGCCATGTCTACAGCATCTACTTTTGACACCTGAACATGTGGGGCCAGCCCACCACACTCTCTCAGCCTGGGTTTTGACTTAACCAGGGTGGGCTTATTGAGTAGGTATGGGCACTCCATGCCAAATTAATAACCCCATTCCTGATATATTATTTTAGAATTTGACTAACAACCAATGTAGCAAAACCTATCATCATCAATCTAAAAGGCATAGACATGCCGTATAGAGGACAAAGCAATGTTTCGCAGGGATAGTGCCTTAGAGATACATATAACATAATCTGATGACTAGTTATTAAAACACTGGACAATACAACCACAACAAACAAGGTGGGCTTACCACTCACTGGAGTTCAACAAAACATAGAAAGCTTCTCTTGATATGGGGATTTGACCTTCCACTACAAGGTCATGCATGTTTCCTGACTCCTGTATAGTAAAGTACGGCCTATTAACACGCACATAAAATGGTAGAAACAGGTACAAACAAAGAAAAAATATAAGAGGAGTGTTGTGGGACAAGGCTTGTTCTGCTTATGTTTCTTCAGAAACGGGCTATTTCTGCGTCATGCCATCAAACAAAATTAATGTATATCACCTCGCAATATTCAGAACAGCAAAACAACCAGTATCTGGGTAAACTGGGTAAATAGAAAGTGCATGGTCGTGTTACTTCAGTATTCACAAGTAAACTCGCAATCCAGTCTACTATGTGCCTATCAACAGAATATGTGGAAGGCGCTATTGTTTTGTTAATAAACTCTAAAAAAACAACACCACCAAAAGTCTGATTTCTGGGCCCCAACAGACACAAATATTGTTATTAGTGGACCAAACCTACTACATTTTCCATCGGTTCATTCGGAAACAACACTTCCACACTCGGCTTACAGCAAAGGTTACAGGACATTTTACAGAAGAGATATAAAAAAAAGTTTGTGCGGAAAGAAACGCTTGTAAAACAATGCATTTTTGAGTTGCTGGTGCCACCTACTGGTTTTATGCTCAACGCCTTTGGGAACCAGAAAAAAAAGAGGGGCCAAGTAGATGCATTTCTTTTTAAGTTGTGTATGGCAAGCACATCATACCAAAGCGCTGTCAAAGCACTTTATAAGGAGAATTTTTCATCCGAATGGGGAAACAGTGTCTGCGGCTGTGTGCGCGCGAGGACAATAACTTGCAACGCAAGGATATCCCGGCCCAATTACAAGCAAGGGAAATTCTCCCCCCCCCCCCCCCCCCTCCGCCCTATTCTCAATTTAGTAGGTAAAGGTGGAGTGCAGCGGGATCTCACGCCCCTCGGCCACTGCACACTGCACTAATCATAGCTCGACCTTTCGTGAGAGACTCTTGGGTCTAAGGGGTGAGTAGAGCACAGAACGGCAAACCAAAGGGTGAAGTGGCTCATGGTGCGGGTGACGACAAAATAAGGCAACCCCGACCACTAACTGGACAGTACAACAGAGCCATGATCTAGGTACAGGGGGTCCTTAGCATCCCCGTCCATGGTGCAACTGCACCTGCTGCACTATTGATAACTAAGCCCCGGAGTGGAAGCTTTGTGAACCTATTTCCCCGATCTGCGGTTTCGTTCGCCCTTGAGTATGAAAAAAAGCTAAATGTATCATTTCAGAAACGTTCCAATATAATTTGCCTTGTTGGAATTTTCATGGAAAGGGGTCTTCGAGGTCACACCGGGGGCACCCTCCTAATTAACATGTCTGACCTACTCCCACTGGGTGTTTAAAATGTTTGTCTCTATTGACACCGCTGTGCCAAGGATCAACCGTGTGGTTGCAACTTACTCAGAGCTGGCCAATGCCAACGGCTTTCTTTCTCTTAAGATTCAGGTCCACCTTTCAAGGCTTCCGGTTCTCTTTCGTTGGCCACATTCCTTTGGTTGGAAGTACATTCCTGTTCACCGAGTCTGCAAACTCTGCACAGCAGAGGTCCCTATCTTTCTTCTGACACCAGAATTCCAGTGCAATGATAAAACCATCAAATTACTCTTTTTATAGCTTTTCCCAAAATTATCTTCCTCTGATTGCGGTATCTACACTTTCGTGCAGTAGTTCTCTTTCTCCTGCTTAGTTTACCATTAAAATGCATTAAACTTCAACATTGATAATTCACATAGATTTCAGTTTGAGAAAATTATAGACATCGTGGCCAAGCAGAGTGCCCGATGGCTGGTAAGTGTACACACAAAGACTTCTGCAAAAAATTGGCTTTTTTTTTGAGTGATCTACCAAATATTCGGCCCATTGGAAGCACCTAATTTCATCTTCTTACTGAAGCTTCACAATACATCCAGTAAAAGGCAAAATTACCATATTTTTCAAAATAAAGGACCGTTTATATCACCTTTGCAAAAAATGTGCTTTTGCCTGTAAGTGCGGGACTGCCTTTTCGAGGTATTCAACCTAGATTACCAATCAGATTTATTTATTAACTTTATATTTCGGAGCCTATTTATAAAGGCACTTTAGAGTATGTAGATCAATACTACTGCATCACTTGTTTATATGTGTTTGTAAATGAGCCCAAACTTGGCGATAAAATGACAATATTCAGGGAATAGTCATGTACAAGTAAACAGCACTATGTCCTGTTTGTGATTTACTAGCAGAGCGTGAGATATTTTGGGGCCGATTTACATAGGGATTAAAGAGTACAAAAAGACTTCTCCTATAGTACTACTTCCAATACTTAAAATATTTGTGTGAGTTGGCCCCTTTGTGTGCATATATTCTGTGTGACAAATTGGTTTAATTATACGATTTCTCAAGCACTTTAAAGTGCTTTAGGTACATTTGACATATTTTAAGTGCACGTGAACTTTGAAGGTACTTAGGATACAGCAAGGTTCTAGACGCACTACTTTGCAAGGGTTTACATCCTTTAGAAGATGAACACAGAGCGTTTGAAGGAATTTGAACATTCAGTGCTACATACTATAGTATCACTCAACAAACTTTTAGCATTGTCAGCCACTGGCCTAAAGCTTGTTGGTGGAAAAGTACCCGATGAAACAGACTTTCTGAATTTATACAGTTTAATGATTCTGCATACACAAGGATATGCAGTCATGCACACTCGCACATTTGTGTGTTAGGAAATACTATTGAATTAGTCAGCTATATCATCCAAATGCCTTAAGTGGACACAATTTTTGAGCCCATCAGGCACTACACAGGCCCACATTATGATTTGCCCAAACTTTAGTGAGTAGATACCACAGGCCACAATCTACATCACTGGCAGTTTTCAACACCAAAGCACGTCCATTACAAGTTTTTCCCCCTAAATTGGGAGAATGGAGTGCATAGGGGTAGAGCGCACCCTTGTGCCTGCATGAGGGGAGCATTGCCTGTTTTCCCTGTTGCAGGGGGTGGGCAGAGGCCATGCAATGCTGTTGTCTACAACCTCTGCACTTCAGCAACTGTGACCGGCCCAATGTCTCCGGAGTTTTCAGATTCTACAATTACAGACCGGTACACACTTGGAATTGTGACGTGGGATACTTCACCAAGAGTTATCTCACTCTGGGTAAAATACTCCAACTTGTAATGTGGTTCGTAGACTATTGTTGATCCAGGTACATTTGCTGCATTAATAAGAATATGTTGGGAGTATTTTATTAGTTGTGGTGGCTGGGTCTCCAACACAAGTTAAAAAGTCACTACCTCGTTAGGTCTGGTTAAAGGTTTAAGTATATTAAAGTTAACCGCAATCCCATGTAGTTGCGGCACAGAGCAGACAGGCTTAATTTAGAGAAGATGTGTAAAGCATTCAGAAGTACCAAATCTGTTAAAATGTTGACAATACAACACAATAAAAATCCCACTGCTGTTTATAAAAACAGAGAAACATTTATAAAGTAAAAGGATGCCAAAATGTAAAAAAAAATCTGAAGAGGAGAACCACAGATAGGAATTTTTAAAGAGTTAAGTGGAAAAAGCAGGAAGAAGCGCAAATCACCAATTGTAATCAATGCTTGCAGTAGACATAGATCTAGGATAGATTTCAGGCCGACAACGATGTAGTGCCGTCCAATACATCCAGTAGATTGCCCTTGTTTGGGCTTATAATAGGGAATTTCTAAAACGATTCTAAATCCTAATCTGCATGGCTCGAGGAAATTAAGAATGGTGGTTCTAATGGGAAATCACAGATTACTCAAAACAATGCATATGTAAGAAGGAAGTATTTGCCAACAAAAGATGAATTCCAAAACGTGGTTTCTGTAGGCTGAGAAGACCTGACATTAACATAACATATATAAAGATAAAATAAAGTTAATTAAGACATGGGCAAACAGCAGGGAGCAATATACAAGGTAAAATAGCTTACATCCTGGAGACCAAGTAGTTATTTCCTATTTCACGGGGAAGAGGAAACTTGATGGATTCCATGATTGTGCCAACCGTGAGTGCTGCTAATGTGTTTGTTTTGTAACGAAAGCTTTTTTTTTTCTTTCATTTTCAGTGGCTTCACTGCGGAACATTAGCATCAGTACCTCTGGAAAATGAATTGTCCAGCTAAGCTTGCACTTCCCTGTTGTGCTGATGTGAAACATGTATTTCTGGCACAAGTATTTAATTCACGGAATAGAATGAAATAGTGTATGACAGTGATACGTGCATTGGCACACCAGAATATAATAAGAACATTTACCAGACCGTCATAATATGGTGGCATTACATTTCCAGTTAAATAGATGTCACCCCACTCCATCAACGCACAGAAATACGAATTGTGAACCAAACAGCTGTAGGGGTGTGAACAAATGTGTGCTATCTTCAGAATCTCAAGCTTTGTTCTCCCACTTTAGGGTTCTTGTCCTTATATCTGCTCTTTCTTTTAAGCTGCCATGGTCTACTACATATTCACCTGAGGGTCCAAACAAACACACTTCTCAGACAGAGGCACAAAATCAAATTAAAAAACAGACTCCTGACATAAGTAGATGGCAAGAGAGCCTATATTCGAAGACTGAAAAACAAAAACTAAAAAATCTATCAATCAGTGTCTGCCAAAATATGCACCGTTCAACAATAAATGCAGATTCTTTCAAAGTTCACTGTAACACAAATTCAAGGGATCGCACACAGCACAGAATATACGATCTCCTACTGGTAGCTATATTCACACTATTCACATCTCGAAAGAGACAAAACTAGAAGAGACAGCAGTTGCAGCATTCCCTGCCAAGGACTTGCCCTGTAGCAGCTTCAGAAACAAGGTCAGATCAGTCCTTTCCACGGATTGTGTAATGGGCAGCATAATGAGAAAGACACGTGCATAGCTTTAAATGAAGCCTTGCCACTACTTGATTTAGAAAAGCGGTTTTAATATTGTTCACATCATCTGAGGGGGTGCATGGGCACTGGAAAAATATTACAGCCAGCAGGCTACATCAACAGACGTGAATACACACATAGAACCTAACAGTTTTTTTTACATGCAAGATCAAGAAAGCTAAATAAGTAAACAACGTAAAATTTATTAATGATATAAAAACATCCCCAAACCCGAGAACAATGGTTCTTAACCTTTTGACTTTTGTGGACTCCCACTTAATCATCACTGGTATCCGGGGACCCTCAGTACTTATTGGAATAAAGAGACACCACTGACTCATTGAAATCTAGGGAACCAGACCTAAGCAATTTAGTTGATTTGAAACAAACAATACACATGAACAGGGGAACACATATTCATCAAACAAATATATAAATGGCAACATATTTGATTACATTTACAAATCTAAAAAATAAATAAAAAATGTTTATTGTAATGGGTATGTTGGAGCCTTTCTAAATTCGATCTAGGCCACTCATCATTCAGACTATATTTTGTCTGACTTGCACTGCTCCCATGAATCAATCTAAGGATACCAACTTAATTTGTAACCTCCAATTTCAAATTTCCTCACATTTACAGAACATTTTACAATTTTCAGTTTTATATTTTGCTTCTTTATTTCTGTGCACTTTATGAACCTGTTATTATTAATTAATTCTCTAAGGAGCAGCATACTCCTTAAGCAGGCATTGCAGACCCCCAGGGGTCCCCGGACCACAAGTCCAGAAACGATGCCCTAGATAATTAACGGCCTCGGTTTGCGACTGCGAGACATTAGTGGCAATTGCCCTGCTTTACACCAGGTCCAGTATATCTATAACTGCTATCTTACAATCTCTTTGACGGTGATCGGAAATGTGTGGGAAGCATGCATGCAAATGGATCCAGTGTATGTGAACGATATGCAATTTAATATAGTCTAAATGACAAACCGGATGAGATCCAACTGTTTACCACTCAGTTAGGGAGCATCCAAGGTAACTGTTTCCACTCAAGGCATCACTAAATCAGTCTCATTGCCCTGTCTGGCATCCTTGGAAATGTATCTAGAAGCAACCTATCATTCATACTACATGCATCCCAGGGTATTAAACCGTGACGTCCCAAAATAGCAGTTTTGAAATTTATTGTACATATTGAGATTTTAAAATAAAATCCATTAATAATAGCTTCAATTTCACAATGGCTGATAATGCCAATACAATCGAAGAAGGTTAACCCAGATTCAATCAATTAACCTTCTCACAGACCAAGAACAAGGGAGCAATGCTGGTTTGTGTGAACCCAGATATCACGTTGCTCTAGTGCGGACGTCTCCACACTGGCTAGTGTCTTAATCGGTATTCAAGCTTGCGGTGCGCTGTAGCCCAATCGAATCTGTTAAGATTCAGTGCCATGCCTAATTAAATTCTTGATTTATAAAGGATATCCAACTCCTGTTCCCAAAACAATGCATATGTCCTCGCTGCTTTTCTTCAGATGGAGAAAAAGTAGCTGACACCATCTGGCAGTAATAAGTTATCAGGTTCAACAGACACTTTCTATCACTTTTATCCTGGATGCTTTGCTTAACTTGATGCAAATTAAGGGGATGTTTAAAGCACACTCACGTCAGTCATATCACAATTCACAGATAGATTACCACGGACGTGTGATACCCATTAATTGTGTATAAATAGAGTGAAAAGGTTCAAGTGATAGTTACTAAGGATTCAGCGAAAGGTGTGCACAAATGAACACACAGATTCACTTTGTTCCAGCGATTTACAAAACATTGCACTCTGGAACACATACTTCCTTTTCTACTCGTAGGAAAAGCCAACATACATTTGTGTTTCTTTACATGCTACTGACACACATTTGAAACAGATAGTCACTTCGAGAACTCTACCTCCTAAAACTTTCTGCCCACGTAGAAAGCTTGTTCTTAGCATCCTATATTAAACTAGTCACTTTCAACTCTCAGGAATGAGAAAGTGCTGTCGGTACAAGTGGGCAAGTGGACCCTTCTGATTACAGGAGGAATGAAACCAGACGCCTGTAAAAGGTTCGAACGAAATGTCTGGTCTGCAGATAGCCAAGTTAATCCAGCCGTCAGGTTACAAAATAATTTCCTTCGGCACAGCAGGAGCTCAATGCACCTGCAGGGCCAGACTTTTATTTTTTCAATCATTGCTATTTTATGCATTTTACAGATCCATCATCTGTTAAAAACTTCCAAGGCGAGAGTAGTTCGAAGGTCAGTAGAGCCCTACTCAAGTGTCAACAAGACTGTGCAATGAGAGTTGGAGATCTGTTAGAAGTAGGACTGCAGAGGCCAGCATTGAATGACACAATGTGAGCAAATAATTCAACAGGATCCAAATGACTTCAGTTTTTTATGCCCTTTGTGCTAACATCATATAATAGAAAAAAAAATGAAATATTACTCTTCTTGTTAGGACGTCATATCATTGCATAGTTAAGCAACTGGATGCACTGAACTAAATGAACCTGCGCTTTTACAGAAGCCCATACGATTAATGCTTTTGAAAATTAGCGTTTGCCATTCACGTACTCGGGGATAACGTCAATACTACACCCTGTCCAGTTCTGCGGGGAAATAAGAAAGAGGGATTGGTGGAAATGTTTTCTCATTTTGTGGAGAAAGGTAGTAAAATATATGTGGACATCTACAAATAGCAATAATTTATATTTTTGTTTCTTAGAATAATGTAAAAAAGAATGTAACACGAACTGGCAAAGCCAGTTATGAGGCTAGGTCAGAATAGCTACATAATGAACTACCCTCCAAACCTATCTAAACATTCTGCCAAATCCCTTAAACACAGACTCCTTAAATCGAACCCAGAAACTCTAATCTCTGACCCTTATTACTGCCATGAAAAAGGAACTATCACAAATGATCTGATCTTTTATTCTAAAAGAAGGGCACAATGGAGAAATGCCTTCTACTCACTACTCTGTATCTCCTCCTCTAAGAACATTCCTCATGGCCTAAGACTCTCTGTAGTCACCTCACCAACATTAAAAGCGCTGGCTACCATATCCATTTATAATAATGGGATCATCCTTATACAAGCCACAAATTCCAACCTAGAAATCTTTGATGAATGTTTCGCCTTCATTAAGAACTCTCTTAACAACAGTCCCCCTCTCAAAACTCCAGAGAACTCTAATCCCTCACCCATTTCTCAGGACCACCACTAAGCCTACATTCTTAATCCCAAGCACCATACTACTCCACCTGAGACCTACACTCTCTTGCCCAGTGCCAACACACATTTCTCCCACTAACAATTTCCCTCCCATACCATCTTGGGACTGTAGCCCTTCACCCACACCTCCGGCCCCTCAAGGAATCCTCCTACATCACCTAATGATCTCCTCCTCCTCTCCCACCTGGGCAACACACAGACCTCCCCTTACGGGATCGTTCCTTCTCCTTACCATCCTCGCATATTTTCCCCTACTACTACCACACCCGGAACTGACCCCCCACCCCCACGCTCACTGACACTCAGCCTTATGCGGCTTCCAGACTAAAGGAAATCAACTGGGCGCTACAAAAACTCAAAAATGACATACACAATCACAACCATAACCTCAAAGCTGGCCTCAGACGTATCGTCCAACAAGGCCCTCAGTCGTGCCTCCAAATACCCATCCATTACCCTAAGACTCCCACTCCTCCTGCTGAGACGAGGAGGGACCCTAAGCATACATCCTCCCTCCGGTCCTGGAACACTACTCCCGACCCGAATGCCACGTCCAGACCCATTAGATTGAAGAACCACCTTTCTGGCCCAGACATTCTCTCCCTTCTTCTAACTTACAACACCACTAAACCTGTCATCCCAGTCACAGACAGGCCTACTCAAGCTATGCCGCTAGCCCTTTTTAAAGATTCTAGTAATCTGACAGTCACACCGGAGACCATTCAAACCATTACACTAAACCTGCATAGAACCCCCACATATAACTCCAATGCTCTAAATACCACACACCTCATGCAAGTTCACATTGCACAGTCTACTTCCACTGACTCCCAAACTCACCTGAAATGCATCCTTCTCAACTGCAGATCTGCAGTGAAACATGCCACGGATATCGCTGACCTCCTCCTTGACCTCCCGATTCTCACTGAAACTTGGCTCAATGTCTTCTTGGGACCTGTCCTGGACATTCTAGTTCGTCCTACTCACAACATTATCAGACTTGACAGAGCTAAGAGTACGGGGGAGGCGTTGCATGTATTTACCATAACAGTTTCTCAGGTAAACAATCTCTGTCCGCTTCTCTCTCATCTTGTGAATACCTAAGAATCAACATCTTCAGCCAACAAAGACCCCATATGTAAACTACACATCTTCTACCATCCACCAGAAGATCTCCTCCTTCTGATTGAACACACCATGGAAACCATCTCATCCAGTCTAGGTCTTTATTGCCCCCAGATCTTCACAGGAGACTTCAACCTACATTGGAATGAACCAAATGACCTGGCCGTGAACAGTCTTAAAAAATCCTACTTGACCTCAACCTCACCCAATTCTGCGACAGCCCAACACACAACTTGGGCTCGACCCTCGATCTAATCATCTCCAGCCTCAACAACATTCGGATTGAATCGATAGCCCCATGTGACTAGTCAAATCGCCACTTTATTACCTTCCTCATACTTGAACGATTGAACACACAAAGACTTCAAACCAAGACATTGAAACACTAGAAAAGATTGCTGCAAAACGCAAACATGGATGACCTCATATCACGGAGCAATCTGTCCCTGCCTCCACCCATGCTCATGGCAGAGGTCCATGAACTTACCAATCACTACAACTACTCCAAGCTAAACGTTCTGGATGCAATTGCCCCCCTTCAACTAAAAGGAAAATCCAACAAAGATTCCAATACTTGGTTAATGACTGCCTAAACTCAGAACGCACAATTTAAGACTAGCGGAACAAGCTTGGAGAACCTCTCCATCTACCAAAGTCCTCAAACGTTTGAGAGTAAGAAGGAGTCTGTACAACAAACACATCAGAACTGCAAAAGCGACCTTCTTCAGAAGCTAACTAGACAAAGCCAAAAATCGCCCCAAAATGCTATTTGAACTGATCAAACGGCAATCCAACAACACACCCATACAATTGACAATCACCGCCAGTCCCCAACCTAATTGCGAGGACTTTCCTGCCTTCTTCCTCGAAAAATCCAACAAAATTGAATCTGATCTAAGGTCTGCCTTGCTCGAATTATCATCTTTACTAGACTTCCACCTAACTCCCCAGTCCCCTCTTCCTATTTACCACTCCCCTAAAAACCATGCGCATTGGAATCAATTCTCAACATTCAATGACGCTTACATTCTCTCTACCCTGAAAACCTCGAACAACTTCAACCATCCCCTTCCCTCAGATTTCTTTAAAGAAAAGATAAGGCATCTAGTTCTGCTATGGACCAAGATCGTTAATGCCTCCCAACTAGAAGGTGAGATCACTGACTGCCTAAAGTCCGGGCTAGTTCTCCCCATTCTCAAAAAACCTAAGGTGGACCCTGAAGGTTCTGAATAACTTACGACCAATCACTAACACCCCTACTCTGGCAAAGATCATTGAGAAATGTGTACAGGTACAACTATGTAACCACATTGAGGAATTCCAGATACTAGACCAATTTCAATCAGGCTTTCGCAAGGCCACAGCACCGACACAGACATCACACACATATTTGATGACATGCTTACCCTACTTGACCGGATCAAATCCTGCCTATTAATCCTACTCGACCTCTCATCAGCCTTCGATACGGTCACACATGACAACCTCCTGAGCCTTCTGGAACATAGAATGGGGCTCTCTGGCGCAGTACTAAAATGGTTTGCCTCCTTTCTCCATAATAGAACACAGAGAAATAAGTCCAACCAATCTCTCTCCCATCTGGGGGTGCCCCAAGGCTCTTCGCTTTTACCCACACTTTTAACCTATTCATTGAACCCTCATTGAAATCTTCAAAGCATCTCACATCCAATACCACATGTATGCGGACAACACCCAACTGTACATGAAAATCTCCTCGCCCGACTGTATCAAGTCACTTAACGAACCTTAGACAAAACCTTTAACTGGCTTACATTCAACCATGTCAAACTAAACACCCTCAAAACGGAATTCCTCCTTATTTCGCCGCCCAAGCAAGCACCCATGATTGGGGAATACATGAAAAATCTGTCTCCTCTCAACTGCACATCACATATCATAGACTCTACGAAATCTCTGGGTATAGTGTTGGATAGGAACTTGAGCATTCAGGATCCCATTAGTGCTTCTACCAAAGGAGCGAACTTAAAACTGAGCATTCTAAGGAAAGTAAAACCTTTCCTTCCCCCTGATGACAAGTCCGCAGTACAGGCATTAGTCATCTCACGATTGGAATATGGCAGTGCAACACTCTGTGGTCTGCCTAAGTACAGACTGGCCCCCCCTCAGAGCCTCACTGATTTCGGCCACCAGACTCGTCTCAGCCTCCAAGAAGTATAATCACATTTCTCCAGACCTGAAAACTCTCAACTGGCTACCTTTCGAAGCAAGGATACACCTAAAACTTGCCTGCATGACCCACAAAGCCCTTCACTTCAGCACACTTCTCTACCTCGCAAAAAAACTTGAGCTGTTGGGTGGTGCCCGTACCTCCAGGAGCTCCAGCACACTCCTACTTAAACCAAAGAAATAAAAAAATTAAAAAACCTACAACCGTTCCTTCTCAGGAATCGTCCCAAGAATCTGGAACTCCTTTCCAACGGCAGTGAGACGGATTCCATTTACAGTGCCCTTCGAAAAGGAAATGAAAGCGCTACTGATGAATACTTGCCTGCCCTGAAGTCCAGTGGGGGTCCTAGGTCACGTCATCTACCATCACGCTGATGACTTTCTCGCATTATCCTACTGACTAATTATTTTTGTCCAGTAATATGTCGTTATGTAACTATTGCTATTTTTTTGTCTATCATGTCGTCACATAACTATTGTTATTTTTATCTATTGCTATGATTCTGCCACGATTGCCTCTCCTCATATGTGTCGCATCCCACTGTAAAGCGCTCTGATACCCTCTAGGGTCATGTATGCACTATACAAAACTTTCTAAATAAATAAATAATTCAACATTGCTGTGCAAAAGTTTTTTTGTTTGCCACTATTAGTTTTGCCAATTCTTTTAAAATGGTGTCAGCGGTGTCAACACTCAGAGACAAAAGCTATCTTAAAAAAAGTCAATTTTCTATGCTTTCAAGATGGCTTCCACTTTTCATGACATAACATCGCAGCACGCGACGTGACGGCCATTTCAAAGTATAGAAATAATGTTTTAATATTAGATGGGTGTGTGTGTCTTTGTGTGCATGGGCACTTCACGGCTGTCCTCTTTAAGAATATGAACCTGCCTGTCTGCTTCCTAGTTCAAGGTGTCTGTTGCCTCTGTGAATAACTGCATGCAAAGATGGCTGAAAAAGGGTGCAAACATGTCTATATCTTGTTAGTCATATGCATGAGTGAATCTCTGTGATTCTCTGTTTTTTATCCTGTGAACATGGACACGTTTATCAGCATGCAGGGGGACCTTTATGTTTATCTGTGTGCATGGGATTCTATATGTTGGTTTGTCTGTGTGAATAAGACCCAGTATTTCTCCTAGCCTATGTGCTGTGAATGCAACAGGATATCCTAATGTTTCTGTGCAAAAAAGCCTGTAGGTGTTTTGTTTCTGTTCCTCTAATTGGACAACTGTCTATCCCGTCAGTTTTATCCATTCTGTTAATTTTCAGCAAGAGTATGGATGCTTGAGTGCGCCTTGTGTGATTGAGAGAGTAATCTTTGTCTGCCTATCTGTCTGTGGGTTCCTGTTTTGATATATATATTTATTCACTGAAAAAACCATAGGTTTCACACCAGTTATAGTTAAGTGGAAATTTTACTCGCATAAAACCATTGAAATTCCCACGTTATAGTTAGTTGGACTCACTATAACTTGCGCGTGCAATGCACTGCTGATGACGTCACATATTACATCACTCATGACATGGTCAGTGACATCACTCATGACATCACTGATGACATCTCAAATGACATCACTGATGACAACATCCTTGTGACAAAGTGGCAGACCTCCTATCAGCATAAAATAACCTTTGACACACACATTCAAAAATAGAAACTAACATTTTCTTAAAAAAGGAGAAACCAATACCAATTACAACAACTTATTAGGTAATTCCAACATCTACATACACATCCACTCATTCACCAACAGTTCTATATAGTCACTCATGCATGTACTTACTCATCATATGTACTCATACACCTATACATCCTGCTACACACTAATACTCATCCATATAGTTACTCACACACAAATTCACACATGCAAATAAACTATCAAAAAACCATTTACTTGATTATACTGCTATATACACACCACTACACATACTGCTACAGAAACGGAAACATATTTACTCTCTTAAACAATCAATTATAAAAACACATACACACTAACCCACCCATACACACAATCATTCACCCATACAGTCTTGCACACATGCTGTCTTCAAAATACATACAAATAGTGAGTCACTCATTCATGCATCTGTGCTCTAAGTAATATCCCCCACCGAACCATACAGACACTGATACTGATACTCAAAAAAACAACTAATAACCCATATACACACTCATGTAGCTACTCACCAACCCATGCAGCCACTTATACACAAAGTGAGACACAGATACAGATATTTAAATATTTAAACATTACTCGCTAATATATGTATTCACCAAGATACATTTAATAAGTCAGTTAACCAATCAATTTTACACAAAAAAAACATCCATTTAGACATTTATTTACCCATTTATTCTTCCATCAACCTTTAGATATACATATATAAAAAATATTTATTTTTCAGAAAGATACACATTCACTGGATGATGTCATCAGTGATGTCATTTGAGATGTCATCAGTGATGTCATGAGTGATGTCACTGACCATGTCATGAGTGATGTAATATGTGACGTCATCAGCAGTGCATTGCACGCGCAAGTTATAGTGAGTCCAACTAACTATAACGTGGGAATTTCAATGGTTTTATGCGAGTAAAATTTCCACCTAACTTTAACTGCTGTGAAACCTATGGTTTTTTCAGTGAATATATATATATATATATATATATATATATATATATATATATATATATATATATATATATATATATATATATATATATATATAAATTTATATGGCAAAATGAAACCCCTCATTTGGTTCCTTTTCAAATTAAATGTATTAAGTGTTACCACTTTATTCCAATCAAGATGACTTCAGGTGTGCCATACTTTTGTCATAAGTAAGACTGTTAGCGTTCTAGTTGTTCTTTAGAACACTCTGGGACATTCTGTCATTGGGCTATAGTTGGGCTACATCTGGCTGATATTTGGGCTACATTTGGGCTCTTTTGTCTCTGGTGGCCATCTTGGGAGACTGCATATCAGAATTTTTTTAATGAAATATAAGAGGATTTGAGAAGTCACTCAAAATGTGCCCTAATTTTTCTTTCTTCAGCACTAATCATAATTTCTATGGCAAAATGAACCCCCTCATTTTGTTCCTTTGCAAATTAAATGTTTTAAGTGTTAACACTTTATTCCAATCAAGATGACTTCAGGTGTGCCATACTTTAGTCATAAGTAAGACTGTTAGCGCTCTAGTTGTTCTTTAGAACACTCTGGGACATTCTGTCATTGGGCTATAGTTGGGCTACATCTGGCTGATATTTGGGCTACATTTGTTTTTTTTTGTCTCTGGTGGCCATCTTTGGGCTACATTGGCCTACATTTGGGCTCTAACATATATATAGCCCAATGTAGCCCAATATATATTTTTTCAAAGTTAATTTTCGTAAAAACCACTGGAGCATATATCTTGAGACATAGCAAAGGCACATCGGGGTACCAGTCCCTACAATTTTGCCAAGTTTAGTGGAAATCCATTCAGCCGTTCGGGCTAAAAGTGAGTCCAACCGACCTATGGAAATTAACATGGGGAAAACACGTTTTGGGACCCCCCTTTTATCTCGGCCCCCGCTTGACGGATACCCCCCGAAACTTTCAGGGAAGGAGCGGGGCGCAGCAAGGCAAAGTTAAGGAAAATTACAGGCAGATCCCTCATTGGGCGCCAAAGTTATTCCCAATAGAATGTTGCGGATTTCCTATGGAAAACGATCCTAACTATAACTACCTATATATATATATATAGATATATATATATATATATATATATATATATATATATATATATATATATATATATATTGCAAACAAACTCCTTCATGGAAAGAGGAAAGGCCACACTTGAGGAGGTTGGCGGAAGCGCTTTAATGTACTGCCCACACAGAGAAAATTCTGACACCCGTAGTGGCGGATGCATTTCGGCGATGTCTGCCTCTTCAGCGCCGGGTGGAAAAGTGTTCTGAGGGAGGGGATTGAGTGAAGGTTAAATGTCCAGCCTTCCCCTCATTCACGGACTGCAGCCACTCCCACCTCGATAATGTCACATGCATATACTTCCTGTGGTCAGCTGGAGCCCCAGTGCCTACAGGTCCCAGAATGCAGCAGCAGGATTCTGGTAAGTATCGCACACGAAGTGGGGATGTCAATAAAGCTGCAATGTCAGTGAATAGCCCCCACACAGTTCAAAACACACCTGGGCAGCGGCGCTTCCTTGAGTCCCCAAACCGCTTCAACCACTTGTCATCGGAATCCTTTCTGGCGGGGACCCGGTGAATACCAAGCCCGACGTGCTGCACAGTGGCATCATCACCGTCGTACTTCTTCCAATGATTTGTGGTGAGCTCTGTAAATCCCGGTATCCCGGAGTAGAAACAACTGCAAGCAGTGTCCAGCAGAAACAGAGCCTCTTGAGGAAGCGGGAGCCTTTCATGCGCGTCGCTGGTGACCACGCGGAAATGTATTGCAAACAAACTCCTTCATGGAAAGAGGAAAGGCCACACTTGAGGAGGTTGGCGGAAGCGCTTTAATGTACTGCTCACACAGAGAAAATTCTGACACCTGTAGTGGCGGATGCATTTCGGCGATGTCTGCCTCTTCAGCGCCGGGTGGAAAAGTGTTCTGAGGGAGGGGATTGAGTGAAGGTTAAATGTCCAGCCTTCCCCTCATTCACGGACTGCAGCCACTCCCACCTCGATAATGTCACGTGCATATACTTCCTGTGGTCAGCTGGACTCTCTCTCTCTCTCTCTCTCTTCATATTTCCGCAAACTATATGTGGAATGCGGGTGTTCATGAAAGGAATCTGTAAGCGTGCAGGTTCGACCGCTCCTGTTGGCTTTGTCAAAGCTGTCTGCTCTCCTGTCAGTACTTGTCCACCTTTCATTCCATGAAGAACACAGGCTGGGGAGCTTGTAATGCAGCGTCTCACGAGCCCCTCTGATGTTTGAGAGAGGCCGGGTTAAAAAATGAATATAAATATGGCGGTCCCAAATTTTGGCACAAGAAGTGCAGTTGTGAAAGAGGATAAGCGCAGTCTTCTTCATATAGGCACCTGAGTGATTCTACTTCTGCCTACCTCTCCCAATGCCTGCAGGCGCTCCGATTAGGCACGTGCCTGGGTGCTTTATCCTCTTAGAACACCAAGTCACACTAACGGCATCCATACCCAAAATAGTTTCAGAGATGTGGGGCCTTTCAGTTCGCAGACAGCAGCAAAACGCTTTAAAACTGTTTTTGGACTATTAGAGCTGCACCAGCAGACACACGTGGGGCAGTTAGATAAAGGAATGATTGAAAAATGAACTGACTATGCATAACAGTGTGTGTGGACTGACAGCTTCTGAGAGCCTGTGCGCCAAACAGCGGAAGGATGCTGGCAGTTAAAACAAATGGTGCAGCATGAAGAAGTGTATCACAAAACGGCTCCAGTGACAGGTAGCGCTCCCCTGTCACGCCCGAGTTAGGGGCTTGAGGTAGGAATTCTCCGCCTTTCATTGCTACTTCATTTCTTATTTTGGCAGCACAAGTGATTAACAGACAACTGATCTGCGCATGCATTTGGCCCCGTTCTGTACCGTCTTCCCAACTTAGTCTTCATTGGAAAGAGCACAGGTGGAGAAATTGTACAGGGCACTAACTAATCAAGAGTTAACTGGTTAGCCGATACCTGTTTGTTTGAGTGATGGCTGAATATTCCCATAAATCTATGAAACACCGTGCGCAATCTCCTCACAAGGTCATCAACAGTTGAAATCAAGCCTGTTTTCCTCATCTATTTAGCCTCAAAAGCTCCTTGGCAAGTGGATCTTATGATTAAATAATTCATTCATGCAGATTGCTTCAGATTGTGAATACTCTCAGTTCTTATTCTAAAATGTCACTGCCACGCATTCCACAATTAATGTATCTCAAAGTGCTGCTAAAGCCAGTATTTTAGACCATCTGTCATTCTATTAGTGTTAAAGACCACTTGCATTGTGGACTTTGATATGGTGTGACAGCAGTGCAAACAACCACTTGCAATGCAATAGGTCTCACATTTAAGCGAATTTCAGCTATTGGCATTGTAAATGAGAATGCATTGTATTTGTGTTTTAAAAACTAAAACATAAATAAATGCAAATGTAAATGCCAGCATTTGTAAAGCGCACAGCTACCTCTGACGGAGGTGTCCCGGCGATGGGGGCGGTTGGGAAGATTAAGCAAGCTATTGCCCAGAGTCACATGGTGCTGGGCTAACCTGCTGCCGGAGCCAGGGATCGAACAGTGAACCCTGTGGTCCGGAGTCAGGCACCCTGGTCGCTGCGCCACACCTCTTCCAGGCATTGTCATTTACAATGTAAATAGATCAAACTTGCGTAAATGCAAGACATATTGCATTGCAAATGGTAGGCATCACGGACAACGGGAGGGAGGGAGGGTGGGCGGGAGAAGGCACGGACAACGGGAGGGAGGGCGGGGGATGCTAAAGAAGGCACGACAATGGGAGGGAGGGCAGGGGAGGGTAAAGAAGGCACAGACAATGGGTGTGCGGGCAGGTTTGTAAAGAAGGCACCAAAGCACGTCATGCCAGCAGTAAGAGAAACTGGATAAAGAAAATAGTACTCACTGTCTAAACACGTACCGTGTAACAACCGAAGTAAAGGGGCCAGTCACCATGGGAAGTGACAAATAAAGAAGAGGCGGTACTAATAAGGGACTAACAGGCCTATTTACTAATCAGAATGCAGCATTTAGGACAGATAATGACACAAGCCAATGGCAAATATGGGCGGAGAGTGGGCAGGACTTCTATGCCCTACTCCACTACAACAAGTCTCGCAGAGAAGCGCATGCACGCTGGCACTAGACTCGACCTAAAAACTGTCTTTGGAAGGCTGGTCCAGTGGCGCTGCACGCCATCCGCTCTCATAGGTGAATAATTAGCGAGGAAGACATGCAGGCAACAAATAGGATTAGAGGATATATTTCAGTCAACCTGTTGAACACTACAGGGAAATTCCCCATGTCACTACATGAGGAGGAATGAAGGACATTATCTGTATAATTTTCCAAGGACTCTTATTGCTGGGCACAAAAAAAATTCTTGAAGTGTGTCAAGAATCCAGAAAAGATTGAGAAGAGAAATACGCAAAGCACCAATGCAACCCTGGTCCATAATGGACAGATCATAAAATAGTATTGCGAAGTGACAGGTAAGTAAGTAATGCATTTATATAGCGCACAAATACCGGGGCGTCTTGGCGCTGAAAGTGTAACGTGTAACGAGAACTGTTCCAGAGAAGGAAAAAAATCATATTTGCTTAGATATTAATTTTTTCCTTCTCTGGAACAGTTCTCGTCGCTTTCACCACATTTGACACCATCACTATTCCCATCCTCATTCAACGTCTCCATGAAGCTGGCATACTCACTGCAGGATCTGCTCTTTCCTCTTTAGACGTATCCAGCCAGTCAGTCTGGGTCCCTACACCTCAGCTGGAAACAACCTCACCTGCAGGGTGCCAGGGCTCACAGCCCGATGCTGTTCATCGCCATGCTGTTCAATAGCGCCTCTCGCCAGCTTCATTGAAGCAGACGGAATCAATGATGTCTCCTATGCCGGAGATAACCAGCTCATCCTTTCCCTCTTTATCGCAACAGCAAGCATGTTTTATCCTCCTGCATGTCTGAAGTGACCAGTTGTATGAAGACCACATGACTGAATCTTACCAACAACAAAAAAATGGACACTTAACCAATGAACTCCACTTGGTAGCTAGCAGATCTGCGATCTAGGCCCTGCCCAACAATCCAAGTCAAGTACGAAGGAATAGTAGTGGCCAACCGACTCTGTATGACCAGCCAAACCAATTGTCTCCTCCTCATGCATCCACATGCTCAAACATTCCCAAAAATTTCTACTTGACTACCGATCAACACATGCAACACCACCTGCAGGCCTTTAATAACAGAAAACTTGATTATGGCAGCATACTCTACGTCAGTATCTCCGCCCACATGACCAGAAGGTTTCAGGCCATAAAAAATGCAGCAGCCAGAATATCAAAAAAGTCGTGCTCCACACACACATTCACAAAGCAAAGATCTCCTCATCCAAAAATGTGCACTCTTCAAGCTCCTCACATGTACAGATATAGCGCTACACAATCTGGCTGGGCTTCTACTCGCACACATTTGAAGAGTCAGTGGTTATGCCTTCTCTTAATGCAAAGTGTGGCACAACATCAGAGTTTCGTCCTCAGTCCTTGAGTAATGCAAGAAGTCTTTCTTGGCCAATGCAAAGTAGATCTAGATAAAGAGGATGACGCAATGTGAAGTGGCGTTTTTGTTCACCACCTGGCCATTTGTGGCTCCAGCAAAACCTGACACAGCTGGTCTAATCTGTCCTGTCAAAAGTGGTCTATGTAAATGTATACCACATGCCTGGGGTACAGTAAGTACAACTCCTCCTCTTTGATGGGACGTGGAAGAAAAATGGAAGAGAGATGGAGAAGCCTATGTGATAAGCTGATACTAATTTTGGGGGGAAAAGTGGACAGGTATGAACTTATTTATACAAGTAGAATACAATAATTTGTTTTTTAACTAATAACAAGCAAAGTTCACTTACACTATGGGTGAAGTCAATAATACTAACAAGATAGTTTTCAAAGTGAGAAATTGAACACAGCAATTGTGTATTGGCTCAAATGTGGATGCCGTTAGAAACATCAACACAAGATTTCACCTGGAACAATAGAGCGGAGGAAAGAAATAACATGGCTAATGTGCCACGAGTGACAACATAAACAGAGAATGCTGGCAACTACAACAGAGAAAGCTGGTCTGGAGACACATGAAAGCAGCTATTGCAGATGTAACAGTAGCAACTGCTAGATTGCAGTGGTAGTGACAGTGCACAGTGCAGAAATTCAGAAAGGCAAAACTAAAATGGATTTAGAACTTCCATCACACACCATTGAACAAACCTGATCCTGTCAACCGCATGCATGGATTTTATAGCGGGTTTCTTGCCCAACAAAGGGATGTTTGCAACTTCAGATGGTAAGCAAAAGCAAGCTGATTGCGCACAACTCCACATGTGCAGCTGCAGTGTTTGTGGACTGTAGTGGAAAACCAGACCTTCTTGTGCAAAAGCAGGTTTACCCTGTGTTAAAGTTGGCTGAATTCTGAGTGCCAAGAAAAAGACGTACCAGGCCCTCCTCGCACAGACTAACGCATTGAATAGCAGCGATGCCTGATATTACAATCCATTCAGTAAGACCCTCAAAAGAAAAGGAATAGGGGGAAATGTTTACAGTAAGAAGATTGACCAACTAACCCTGCAGTAATCCCAATGGACCTATTTAGAGGGAAGTGTATGAAACAAATCTGAGTACACTTCCTGTTCTGGGCTGTGGTGAATAGAGTCACTTAGGGACTCCCTAATCAGCAGATTATCAGTGCTGGCATTTCAGGATGTAGCTCGCATCAATGGTCCTCCAAGGTAAGTTGACTCAGAGCATCCGCTCTTACTTTGAGGGAGTCCATAAAATGTGCTGTTAGCAGGAAAATCCACATTGGTGATCCCATTGACTCAGGTGAATCTCCACCCAGCAAAGGATCTACAACCACACAATAGTGCATTTGTTGGTATAGTAGACGGTGAAGGTACTGTCGGAATGGATCTGAATAACACTCCCTGAGATGGAAATGAGAAAAGCCTTCAAAGCAAGGTGGGCCGCCTGCAGCTCCCGCATGTTTACAATTAGGCATTAATACAACGTGGACCAAAGGCCTTGTGCAGTTATTTCACCCATATGGGTGCCCTAGCAAAGTGATGAGGCATCATTTACAACATTAGTCTGCACCTCCAGAAGGCATAAGCAACTACCCACCAGTAGGTTGAAGGGACACATCCATCAGTGCAGATCTGGATAGAATAAATCAAACAATATGCACCTGAGCCAAGAGCTTTCCATGTTATTGCAAGCACTGTTTTCCCAGGCATCAGTAAAGATCTCTCATTCACTATTGTGTGTGTTGTGCTTACAGGATGCACAAGACAATTAGACCCAGCAGATACAGTGTATGCAGAACCAGGAATTGTCTCAGTCAGAAACATTGAACTCATCTCCTGAATATCCACAGTCCTCCGAGGCCAAGGAAAGGCCTTCATGCAGGACATGCACAACACCACCTCTATGGATATCATTCAATGCATGGGAAAACAATATCATTTCTGGTAATGATTGTAAAGCCGAATTCGTGAAGGATGATCATTGTGCACTAAAAATAGGGCAACTTGACGAGAGCAGTAGACATCGATTTAATCAGCTAGTCATCCATGTTAAAAAATGCTTGGACTCCTGACCACCAAAGGTTGCTATGCCAAACTGATAGAATTGGAACCCCAATATGAACCTCGGGTAAAGCATCTGTGCTGGAAAGATGTGAAGGTGAACCATGAAGTAAAGGCAGGAGAATCCCATGACCCTTTTCTCTAAAGGAACCACCTCTAGGGCCACTTTGTTTAGCAGGTCTAGAACTTCTTTTGCTAAAATCGAGGAATGTGTCAGAGAGCGCAATCTGTGGAAAGCAGGTGTTCCCGCGAGAGGAGCTGGCAGGGATATGAAGGGTTAAGTCTGATCCTCGAAGGTTAACTGTTAACCGTTATTATCGTCTTTCAATTGGTGGAATGATGGAGGACCTTCCCCCCCAATGGTAGCTTAAGAGAGGTTCTGAGGTAACAGACACACAGAAAGATGTCACGATTCACTTTGCTAATGCTTTTGGTGATGGCATACTCTAAAGTCAACCCTACCCAAAAAGAGTGGACATTGATGTTGTGTCTTTTTTTTACTGAGAAGGTTATCGTTGCCAGGTGCCTGTGACCTGGAAAAGCCTCAAAACGTTTTATATAATCAATGGAACAGCTTAGTAGGCTAGGTCAGGCTAAACGAACGACTTTCATTTGTTTATGAAGCATCAAGGGAGCAGTTGAGCCTTTTCTCCAAATAGCTGCTCACCACCGAAGTATATACACATGAGGGCTGCTTGGGCATCTTCTGAAAACCCACTGGAATGCATGCAAGTGTGGTAACACAGTGTGACAGCTGTGCCAATGGACTGGGCCAAAATATCTGAAAAATCTAAGTTAAACTTCTTTTTTTTTTTTTTTTTTCCTTTATTGTCCTCATATATGCCACCAGTAGATAATTGCTCTAAATAGGCGCTCTTCAGGCCACTGACACAAACTCACGTTACCAGCCCTCTTGTTTGTGGATAGCCGATGAAGATTGCCCAGAGGTAAGGTTATTACTCGTCCAACTTCCTCTCGTGTTGATACTTGCTACAGAGAAAGGACAAGTCCACAAAACCTCTGGCATAATCATTGGACTATTTCTCACACCAGGCATTCAAGGCTGACCATAATTTAGCAGACTCCTCTCCACCACATAAAATATCCAATTTACTCACCGCCATGATGTTTTTAAGGAAATCTGCGAATGTCGGGGGAAGCGCAGACTTCCACTCTTTACAGATCTCTCTTCGGGCGATCACTATTACATAAAAAATAAACTGTGATATGTTGCTATTAATATCATAATCGGGTTGGAGACCAAAAAAAACCAAACTTAAAGTGTATATAGGTGAAAATGAAAGTACCTCCTCCAAAAACCCGCAGACTTGTCCCCAAAAGTTGTTAATACTTGGACATTCAAAAAACATATGTATATCATCTGCCTCTTGTGACTTACATCTGGGACAAGGATATTGGACTGCGGAGATCTTAGAAAGTTTCGCAGGAGACCAGTAAACCCTGTACAATGTATATAGATGATTTCTTCTCAAGTTAGAAGGTTTAATTATTTTTTGGGACATAGAGAAAGAATCTGCCCATAATTTAACAGGGTTATCCGAAACCTGAAAGATAGCGGGGTCCCATAACTTAGTAATCTCCGCCTCTTGATTGTCCTTATTGCTTATGAAGATTTTGTACCATTGGGCAGTCTCCCCCTTTCTTATCGTGTTATTGCTAATTAGGTCTAGAAGGAGGCTCTCATCACCAGAATCCCAAGCTTGACTTCCCCACCAGGCCGATAATTGATAGAACTTAAATCTCGTGAGGGTTCCCCCGGTTAAACCTACCAGCGTTTCCCATTTTAGTGCTCTTGATGTATCAAGAAGGTCACCCCATTTGAAGAGACCCGCCCTCTTTAACGGAAGTGCTAATTGATCTGTCAAGCATTCCGGAGTACCAGGGGAATCCCATATCGGGGCATATGTATGATAATAATGTATGCCTAACATCCCTCTTATTTGTAGCCAGTTATGTAAAACAGCCTTCAAGAGCTTCAGTCGTACTTTTTTAAAGAATTTTTGGTCTCCAAATTTAAACGTGAAGAAGTCAACCCCGTATGGAAGATCAGACAACATGGCTCGGAAGAGTATACCATTAGAGGTGGAATCTAATTTGTTCGCTAGAAGTCTAAAATTTTTAAATTGAAAAGCATAACAGTATAGAAGTAAATCCGGGAGAGCAAGGCCGCCTACTTTTAATCCTCTCCTCAACTTCCTCCAGGCTATCCTGGGAGATTTTGTCGCCCAAATAAAGGAACCTATCCTACCCTGTAAGTTAAGAATGTCTTTCTTATTGAATGTTAAAGGAATGGAATTAAAAAGGAAGGTCACCTTTGGCAAGATGATCATTTTCACCAAATTTACTCTACCGTAGATATTCAAAGGCAGAGAGTTCCATCTGGTCAAAAGTTTCCTAACCTCTTTTATCACCACATCCCAACTAGTTTTAGGAGTTTCTACCAGTTTGTGATTGAGCTGTATGCCCAGATATCTCATCTTGGTTTTAGCTTCTGGGATAGGTACTGCGATATTCCAACACATAATATCGGTCTTTTCCTTATTAATGCCATACCCAGAAGCGATACCAAACTCCTCAGCAAGTTGAAATAACCTTGGAATTGCATCTAATGGATTCGAAGTGTACAAAAGGAGATCATCTGCGTATAGAGCTGTCTTAATTGTTAAATCTCCAATTTTAAAAGGGTGAATTATAGGATCCTGTCTTAAAAGAGATACAAAGGGCTCAATATATACATCAAATAATAATGGAGATAAAGGACATCCTTGCCTCGTCCCTCTATGAATATTTAACCAATCTGACAGTCCACCATTCACCAGGATCCTGGCTCTCGGGCCCCCATATAAAGTTCTAATTCCATTGATGAAGACTTCTGGAAAACCAAACTTCTTCATCGCTTTCCAAAGAAAGAGCCAATTCACCTGGTCAAATGCTTTAGCAGCGTCTATTGCGACGATAGCAAGAGGCTTCTTTTTCTCTGTGGCGTAGTCTATGGCAGCAATTACTTGGAATGTGAGCTCGTTTAATTGACGGCCAGGAATGAATCCCCTCTGGTCAGGATGGATAATAGATTTTATGACATTGGCCAGTCTGGTCGCTAAAATTCCAGAATAAATTTTTAGATCGGAGTTCAAGAGTGAGATGGGGCGATAAGATTCTATCTTTTCCGGATCTTTATTCGGTTTAGCTATTAATGAAATTGTAGCGTCCAACCACGAAGATGGTATTTGGTCTCCCTGAATAAAAATTCTATTGAATAGTTTCTGAATTGGAACTAGAATTTCTTCAATATTTGCTTTATAAGTCTCTATTGGGAGGCCATCGGGACCTGCAGCTTTATTCCTTGCCATCTTCTTTAGTTGGAGTCTAATCTCCCCTTCTGATATGTCTTTTGCCAAAAGAGCTATGTCTGAATCTTTTAATTGTGGTAAATCATCCCAGAGTGGCAGAGTATCCAGCTCATCCATTGAGCAGTTAATTTTTTCCGTATATAGCTCTTGGTAGAATGTTCTAGCTTCTTGCCTGATTTCGTCATCTTCAGACAAAACAACTCCAGACCCACGTTGTATCAGAGTTTTGATGTTGTTTCTAGTTCTGTCCGACCTAGCTTTCCACGCAAGCAGGGACCCGCACTTCTCTCCATATTCAAAATTACGTAATTTACTGACTTCCCATTTATCCTTGAGTAATTTTTCAGTTCTCGATCTAAAATTCAATTGTAAGTCTACTAATTCTTTTTCCAATTTTGGTACATTAGTTCTGTCGCCCAGAGTAGCGGAGAGAAGCTGTTCTTCTTTTATTTTAATTAACCTTAGCTCTTTAATATCCATTTCCTTATTAAGCTTCCTATTTATGATCATCTGGGAGCTGTATATTCCTCTTAGATAAGATTTGAATGCATCCCAAACAATATTCTCAGGAGCGGTTTCATCATTAAATTCAAAGAACTCTGTGGACTTTTCTTTGACTTTGATATTAAATACTTCATTTAAAAGGATAGTCCTATCCAGTGTCCACCTATATTCGGGAAAGTTTTTCTGAATATTAATATTTAATTCAACCACTGAATGGTCAGACAGGCCAATCGGAGTATAAAAGATAGAATCCGTGGTTGCTAAGAGCGATTGATCTAATAGAAAAAAATCTATTCTGGAGAACTGGTGGTATTTTTTGCTATAAAAAGAATATTGTTTTTTTGTGCCATATTTAACTCTCCAGACATCTGACAATGTATAGTCTTTCATAATGTTCTTCAGGATCAAAAAAGATTTTTTTGGACAATTGTATCTAGATTTAGAGGTACGATCTAATGTTGGGTCTAATAGCAAATTAAAATCCCCCCCTAGCACAATTGGGATTGTATACTGGATCATATATTTTTCTAATCTCTGAAAAAAAACAGGATTATCCTCATTCGGACCATAATAAACCCCGCATAAGAATTTAACTGAACTTATTGAGATCACCGCAGCCAACCACCTCCCTGACTGGTCCGTGGCCCAATCATGCAGTATAATACCCTTATTGACACAAAGTATTATTGCAACCCCTCTCGTTGTACCCGTCTGTTTTGAACAGAGAATCTCCTGTACCCAGTTAAGTTTAATGAATATCTTCCTACATTCATCCGCTTCCAAATGTGTTTCTTGCAATAGGATAATGGAAGCTCCAATATTTTTTAAATAATGAGAAATGTTTAATTGTTTCTTACGACTCCCTAGCCCGTTCAGGTTCCATGAAAGAATTTTAGTAGATCTTGGTTGGGCCATCATATAATCTTACTGTCCTTCTGTTGTTAACTAAAAAAAAATAGTAGCCTGCTATAACGTTTAATTTTCGAAATAAATAAAGATTTGTGACAAATGAGGACTTTTTTTTCTGATTTTCTCCCCCATCCCTCTGAACCCTTACCCCCCTCCCTCTGAGGAACCCCTCCCTACTGATTGGCGAGATTACGCCCTATAAGGCCCTGGACCTCCTCTGCCCTACCTCTATATATGAAACATATACAAAAAGTCAGTCTCAAGTTTCCCTTATAAGCTATGTGTATACATATAAATTTATATATATATATATATTTTTTTTTTCCCCCACTCTTTTTTTTTTTTTTTTTTTTTTTCTCCCTCTTTTTTTTTTTTTTTTTCCGAACCAAACCAATTTTTTTTGATCCATCCTTATTTATTTGTTATTATTATTTTTTTTTTTTTTTTGTTTTTTTTTTTTTCCGCTTTACCTCCCTAGAATAAACACAAACACACACCCCCTTTACCAACACCACCCCCAAAGTATCCTATGCTATTCTATACTAAATTGAACTAGGATGACAGTTCGATCTCAGTTCAGTTGCATTATCTACTCCTTCCTCTCCTTCATCTTAGTTAACACCGCATCCGCTTCCTCCGGGAAATGACAAGTGAACATTTTATTGTTCCACATTATTTTGAGGATGGCTGGAAATTTCATTTGTACTTGTGCCCCCATTGAACGCAATTCTGGCATTCTGGAGCCAAGCTCCCACTGTCTTTGGGCTCTGGAGCCAAGCTCCCACTGTCTTTGGGCTGTTTTACCACCTATATCTGATCTGACTTGATAGGGATTGGCTTGAAAATGCAGAGAAGTACGCGAGAGACATCTAGTGAGAATAAGCTCCTTAACACTGTAAGTTTGAAAATAGACAAGGATTTTCCTAGGTGCCTTCCGTTCTGGGTGCAGCCTAAACGGGTCCCTATGGACCCGCTGAATCTCCGCTTCCAAATTGATGTCTGGGCGATCCTTCAGGATATCCTCTCGGAGGAGTCTGCAGACAAAGCCTTTTATATCTTCTACTTCTGCGCCTTCCGGAATTTTAAGGATCCTCAAGTTGTTGCGTCGACACTGAGTTTCCAACCTTTCTAAGTCCATGGCTAGAGTTCGATTCTGGGCTTTCAGGGCATCTATGCCTTTAGAATTCTCTTTTGAGGACTCTGTGAGAGATGTTACTTTCACTTCCAAATTACTAGTCCTAGCGCTGATACCTTCAATTTTAGCCTCCAACAGGTCGAATCTGTCGTGCAGACCCCTCTGATTTTTTTCGGAGATATCAAATCCAGCTAGTAAGTCAGTCCTGAGCGAATGCAGCAAGGAGCCCAGTCTATCATCTGTTAAACCATTCTCGCCAGTGTCTCCCGCTGCCCCACTCAATTGTGTGGAAAAGGTGTCGCTTTCCAGACCAAATTGTGGGGATACTGGAAAATTCTTGGATGCGGATACGGCAGTCTGATTATCCTGCATGCCGTCCGATGAAATTATCCCACTTTGTTCAAGGATTTGATCAGGAAGATGCCTTACTGCCTCTCCTACAGTATCCTGTGGGTTAGCTGCCCCCAAAATTGCATACTTATTACTCAGGGGGAAAGTAGCAAGAAGGGGGGAGTCAACTATAACGTTTAACTTGTTGACTGTTTCTCTTGTGGGCTTCCCCGCTCCATGTAGCCCTTTATCCGCTTCCCCGTTGTTTATATCATCACTGATATTGACTGTTTTAGGGGCTACTGCTTGTTCCATGATCTTAAAATAGCTTGTTAAAGATGGAGTCCCTCGAGTCCCTCTAGGCATCAATGGTTGCTTGGGTCTCCCCCTTTTTGTACCCCCCCTCTTGTTTAACTTTAGTGGTGAAATGGGGATTGGCCCGCTCCTTGCACCTTCCACTAAATCCAAAGGGTTAAGAACCCCTTTCTTCTTAAGTTCTTGCCTGGAACGTAGCTGATAGCGGTTCTTTGCTAGACCTCCTTTCTTAGAGTCAGTAAAGTCAACAGTAACCCCCTCTGAAGTCAAAACACCGCCCAGTACAGGACTCCTATCTGATCCCCCTGTGCTGGGCGTGCTGCCTGATAATAGGGTAGTCTTTTGCACCAAAGAAACAGCTTTTTCTGGCTCCATACAACCTACAAGGTCCTGGTTAATAGAGTTTAGCCCAGGGTGAGCCTGCCTTGAAAGAACACCCGCTCGGTACCAGAAAGCAGCCCTTGAGCGAAGCCATATATTATGGCAGCTTACCCGCAACCAGGAGGCTTCTGTTACCTCTACCGCTTGATGGGAGTCTGCAACGAAGCCTCTCTCAACCGGCCTCGCAAACCGGCCGGTTTCCTCACTCGGGATCCGATGCAGCTGCCTAGTGAGCCGCTCCTCCGTGTACCTCCGCTCGCACTCTCGCATCTCCAGGTCCCGCCCTGTGCAACGCGGGGGTCCTAGTGCCTCTGTGTTTGATCCGCGTCCACGTCCGTGTTGCTGCAGAACTCGGGGTGAAAAGCGGGATAAAAGCGGAGAGAAGAATACTCAAAAGACGAAAATAAACATTTTTAACAGGTAATACCTTCCATCTCACCGTTCAATTTACTGCCATGATCCGATAGACCGACTTTAGACTCGTTTTAGGGCATGTTGGGGCAGAGCCTCGCAGCAGCCGCTAGCCTGCCGCCGCCATGTTCCTCTACTGATTGTTTGTTGTCCAGAAAATCTAAGTTAAACTTCTGGATTCGTTTGGAAGAAACCACACCATTGTAAACCAAATCAGAATCTTAACCAAATCAGAAAACAAGCGTTTTCATGTGGTCCATAAGACTTTTAACTATTAGCTTTGTCAGCTCCTACATGGCATGGACATAGTGACCTAAAAGTCAAGTGGCAATCAGCATACAGAGGGGCAAGGGTGCAAGAAAAAAAAAAAACTTACAAATAAAATTTTTGATCCCACAAAATCTTGATTCGTAAACTCTATATGGGACACTGGTGGGAAAGTAATTTGGGTTCAGCTTTGAAGAAGCCTAGCTCAAGAAACGTACTGGCAAGATGTGTGACATCAAGAACTTTGGGCACCATGGGCATGATGTGGTAGGTCCATGTCATCTTGTTTCAGTCAGTGGAGCCTGGAATTCCAGCTCCATCTTGTTCAACATAGGTATCAGCTGTGGCAATAGTTAGGAACCCAGCGTCAGAAGCAGTGTCGCTTCTTCACAAGATGCTGAAAGTGGCATAATTTCCTGGACGATGATTTCTCCAACCTCAAACACTTTTTTATATTTTTTGTGGAAAGATCTTTTGGGATATCATTTCATGTCAGGTAAAAGGAGATGGGAAAGGAATATACATGGTTGTCTGGGAGAGAGGGAAGAGAGACACTTTGGTGTGTCCTTATGGACCACTGCCAGAAACTGTTTGACCTCCCACTCTCAGATGCATCAATGACCAAGGATTGCAGACCCGGTCATTTTGATTGGGCCCTAGACACCACAGGCAGATACTAAGTGGGTCTGACAGAACATCCTATTAAAGCATCTGGGACAGGGTTTAAACCCAGAGATCTTAGGAGGGGACATTTCATATAGTTGCTCGAAAGAAACCGGAGGAATTTCATAATTGAAGCACAGCGTGTGCTCTTGACTCTAGTCAGTGAGGTATGGAAAACAGGAACTAATGCCTGCGATACTAGGTATCTAGTGTACTCCCTTGTCATCACATCCGTGTGGCACCACCTGGTGATGCAGAAGGACTATTGTTGTGGGAAAAGTCTGAGACACTTGTCTGGTTCCTGGTGTAGATTCATAAGGTTAGTAAACTGCACACAGATGTATCTATAGAATCTTGGAGACAGTTGTGCTGTGCAGTACTACTACCAAATCAATAGTGTAGGTCCTTTAGCTCATCCTTGCCACAGCAGGGTTCCGAAAATAAAACATAATTTAAAAAAACAGGGAACACTAATCATTTCCAGGTTGTTGAAGCAAATTCTGTAAATCTTCAACATTAACATATCTCACTGTATCGAGCGCAAGCAGGTGGGCTGGTGTTAGAAATGGGGTCTCTAGTTGGCAGTGGTTTGCATCCTTTCTAAGGAGGGACCCACACTCTAGGAAAGGTAAGTGTAGTACACACCAAGTTTACCTGTGTTTGCCCTCTGGTAGGTAGGCTCAGAGCAGTCGGGTTAGACTAAAGAGGCAATGTGTAAACTAGTTGTACACACACACTCTTACACACTAGCACAGTGAAAACACCACAAAAGTACTCTACACTACTTTAGAAAAATAGCCAATAGTTATTTGAGTAAAACAAGACAGAAATGACAAAAATCCAGCATACACTAGTTAAGATATGATTTTTTTTAAATATATTTATTTGCATTTTTAAAACAGTGCGATACAGTGTTCAGTACAAATATGAAACAAATTGAGCACAGTATTCGTTCAGCAGAAACCAATATGACCATGTCACAAATACAAATATATCTGAATCCAACAGTCGTGGCAGGGGTTTTCGGCATGTTCGTTATTTCTAATACATCAATCGGAATCAGAGCTGGAACTATCATCATCTGAGGGTGGGTCACAAATGTCCCCTATATATTTATTCCATGCCCCCCAAATTTTACTCCAAATTTTACTCCATTTTTTGGGACATCCCCTATTGCAAAACACTGCCCATTCTGAAATCATCGCTGCATCCATATCATGTTTCCAAGCCGCTAGTGTAGGCGACTCCGTCCCACCCCATCTCTGCGCTATGTTCCTCTTTGCCATCAGCATACCCAGTGTCATCCAACCTTGTCCCAAACGTGTGAGGTTATTAGGTTCCCATATATTCAAAAGGCAACGTCTAGGGTCCGGCAGTATTGAAACCCCCTCTGATTGAGACATGGTTCGCATCACTTGTGCCCAATAGTTTGCAATTCTCGGGCAGTCCCATATGGTGTGATAGAAGGTCCCTTCCTCACCACAACCCCGCAGGCAGTATGGGTGTGCTATTCGTCTCATCTTATGCAGTGTGTGTCTAGTGTAATATGATCTATGTAATATGCGTAGTTGCACCAAGCGGAGACGCGAGGGGATGCCCACTTCTTTCGGAGACGCAATCACCTCTTGCCACTCTGAATCATCAATGTCCCCACAATTTATTTATTTATTTATTTATTTAACGATTTGTAGAGCGCCTGGTGACCCGGAGGCATCCCCGCACTGTAAGGACTTGTGATGACCAAAGGGGGAGAGGAGGTCCTATTTAGGAAAAAGGAGAGTTTTCAATTTTTTGCGGAAACGAAGGTGGCAGGGTTCCAACCGCAAGCAGCGTGGGAGCGAGTTCCAACTTGAGGACGCTTTTACTGCGAAGCGTCGACCGCCAGTGCGCACCTTCCTGAATCTTGGGACGTTGGCCAGACGCTCATTGTCCGAGCGCAGGAGTCTGGGTGCCTTATACGGAGTGACCATGTCTCTCACGATCGAAGGGCCTAGGCCGTTGAGGAGTTTGTGGGCGATACACATAGCCTTAAATTCTATCCTCTGTCGCACTGGGAGCCAGTGTAGGGCCTTGAGCGCTGGTCTGGCAGAGGCTCTGTTGGGAAGACTCATTAGGAGCCGGGCAGCCGCATTTTGAGTGCGCTGAAGTTTTGCCAGAGTAGATTCGGGGGCTCCTAGATAGACGGCGTTACTGTAGTCCAGACGAGCAAGGATCAAGCCTTGGACCAGGAGTTTCCTCGATGGGGGAGGGAGTAGCGGAAGGATCTTCCGGATGGAACACATGAGTCCGAAGCAGGTTCCTGCTGTTTTAGCTGCCTGGGTCTTCATGGACAGATCAGGTTCGAGCCAGACTCCCAAAGTCTTGATTTCCTTCTTCGGGGTGGGCACCTCGCCAAAAACATCAGGCCAGACCGATGGAGGAATAGTAGCCCATTTCTTGCCCATAAGCATGACTTCGGTTTTAGATCCGTTGAGCTTAAGTGATGAATCACACATCCAGTGGTGGATTTCCTGGAGGCAGTTCAACAGATTGTCTGGGCGGTGGTCAAGATGTGAGAGTGAGACGACCAATTGCGTGTCGTCCGCGTAGCTCACTATCTTGATCCCGAATGGGGCAACTACATCCTCCAGAGGGGCCATATAGGCGTTAAACAAAGTGGGACTTAGCGAAGACCCTTGGGGGACTCCGCTAGAAAGAGGGAGTGAGGCTGAGCGGGAATTGCCGTCCCAGACCTGGAACGAGCGGCCCGATAGGAAAGATTCTATCCAGGCAAGCGCGGTGCCCCCGAGTCCTACCCTGGCCAGCCGGTGGAGCAGGACACGGTGGTTCACCGTGTCAAAGGCTGCACTAAGGTCCAGGAGGATCACTGCCACTGACCCTCCTGAATCATGCGACCATTTCTCCCGTAGGGACCGTGTCGGGTCAGGTAAATTATTTATTAGCTTACGATACGTCAGTGATGTCGCCTTTGATGGCATGTAGTCTGTGAGTAGTCTGTCCTCGAGAGGGGACGCTTCTGTGACGTCCGTTTCAGGTGTCAGCATCGTTGTTAAGGCGTGGCATATCTGCATATACCGGAAGTGTTCTGATGGGGCCAAATCGTATTGTTGTCTCAGGGTCTCAAAGGGTATCACCTGTCCCTTCTGCCATAGATCCCCAATTGTTGAAATGCCTATAGCATCTCAACGGTCAAAGCCCTTGGTGTGCCTGAGCTTCCCCAGCTTCTTTGTGTCCCATAACGGAGTCAACTGTGTCAATACTCCCCGCCATCCCAACCTGGTCAGTGCCGTATGCCATATGGTGAGTGTGTGTTTCAGTGGGCCAAACTTTGTGAGGGATAAGGATTTATCGTAGAGGGGAGCCAGCATAAGTTAAAGTGCTTAGAAACACAATAGCTCTGGTCAGGGCATCATATGGGAGTATACTAGATAACTCAGCTCCCTTGGTGTGTAACTTTCACGAGTGAATTCAGAAAACCCAACCGACATCCAACCCAGATGTATTCTAGGGGCAATCAGAGGCACAGAATGGTTAATGTAAGAAAATACCAACTTTCTAAAATTGGCATTTTTAGACTTGCAATTCATAAAACCAACTTCCCTAAATGATGTGTTATTAATTTGTGAGTCTATAGACACCTAAATACATTTTGCCATCTACTCCCTATTGGCAGATACATTTGTGAAGTGTGACAAAGCAACTCCAATGCTAACCTATGGGAGGGATATGCCTAGCTGTAGTGAAAACAAATTTAGAAGTTTTTCACAACCAGGACATGTAAAACTCGAAAGTCCATGTCCTACCTTTTAAACACATTGCACCCTTACCATGCGGCTACCTAGGGCCTACCTTAGGGGTGCCTTAGTTGTAGTAAGAGGGAAGGTTTGGGCCTGGCAAGTATGTGAACTTGCCAGGTCGACATGGCAGTTTAAACCTGCACACACAGGCTCTGCAGTGACAGACCCGAGACATGTTTCGGCTACTCGTATGAGTGGCACAATCGGTGCCGCAGATTCACTCATAGCATTTGATGTGCAGGTCCTGGACACACACACCGTACACTGTACTACAGACTTATTTGTAAATCAAATATGCCCATCATGAAGAAACCAAATGCCATTAAATTTTAGACATAGAACAGAGGCACGTTAGCAGTGGGCGTTATTGGTCAAATGCTCAGAGTACTTACACCAACAAAATGAAGGTCAGAAAATTAGGCAAAGGAAGGCAAAACATTAGGAGATTACCCTACAGGAAGGGCCAGGTCCAACAGTCAAAAAAACAATGAAGTTTTGCTCTCAAACACATGCTAAAGAAAAAGGTCACTGTCCATCATCAGCAATGGAAAGACTTCCTCAGACAAACCATGTTTGACTAAATGTTTAGTTCACCTGAACGTTTATACAAGAAGAAGCTACACGATTTGCCCTCTGGACAATCCGCAAAGTAAGTACATGACAATATGCTTCACATGGAAATCTACGATTTGCATATGTTCACAAAAGTACTCTTGGGAAGTTCCTGAATCCCATAAAAGATCAAAAATATGCAAAGGACAAACACTACAAGTGTTATGTTTATAGCTTTTGTGTGGTAATTGGTCTCACTATAAACAAACACAACCAATAATGATTAATATATGCATTTGCAAATGAAGGTAATGCTGACAATTAGAAAAAACTAAATGCATGGAATTCATCATTATGAAAAGACAAAATATTTATAAAGGAGGATGCACAGGAATTAACTATATTTGTAAGTATGTCTGTATTCTACAGAGAGCAATCATTGCTCCAAAAAAATGAGAACTGCACAAAAAAATAATAACCTGGAAAGCAGCAGGCAAATGCTCATCACAGTTTAAAAAAAAATATTTAAAAAAAATGATTTATTATTTTCATAAGGGAAATACAATACTTCCAAAGAAGTTACTTTTATAAACCACTCCCCCCACCCACGAACCCAGCTACATGCAGTGCATCCTTCGTTGAACGCTTTGCCACACCATACAATTCCTTTATAGTGGCCATGAACAACTGCAGTTGAATTATGACTGCTCAGTGTCCTGGGGACTCCAAGTCACAGGACCCTCTGCTGTGGCTGCTCCAGGAGGGGGTAGCAGGGGCGACAACAATCATCTTGTTCTATATAGTGCTTCCATGTACCACACTGCATGGAGAGAACCTCCATCTTTGGGGACTGCAAGTCCCAGGATGCTCTATTGTGCCTGCTCCAGGAGGAGTAAGGTGGTAGGGCTCACTGCAATCATCTGATGCCATATAGCGCTTCCCTCTGCCCACTGTGTGGGACACACACGGTCCAAGCCTGGATCGAGGAGGGGCCCGTCCGCATCAAGAAGAGGCGGGGCAGGGTACCCCCTGGCCCTCTTGTAGAGGCTCCATTGACCCTCCCGACCGAAGTCCACTTCCGGTCACATCAAGCCGCCTTTTAACCTCTACCATTGAATATTGGGTCATAAAATACTTTTTTATTAACTCACTTGCACCTTGAAGGCTAGTTGGTTTTATTGCACTAAAGTAAATGTTAGCTATGCAGTTATGGTATAAATGGCAGGCATTGATTGTTTCAATTTATCATAAAGGCGAGCAAATGTATTAAACTGCAATCATTTCGGTGTCACAGAGGAACAGTGTTTCAAGGTAGTAATGTTATATCAGGGCATCTACACAAAAAGCACTCTGATGACATTTAGTCCTACCTCTATCTCTAATCTGCAGCACACACACACACATATAGCTCAGCTAGCAGAGCAATGAAGCTGTAATGAAAACAAAAACTAGTGAGAGTGAGCGATTTTCTACAGTAATGTGGCACACATTATTGGACAACAACTCCCTAGGGTTGCTATAACAGGACACCGTGGCCCTCTTTTTCTACACGGGCCAGTAATCCTTATCCAGGTAGAAAGGGCACTAAGTATCCCAGTGGAATTACCACTGGGGCAGCAATACTGTATTCTTTAGCCACATACATTGCCCACACAGAGAGGGTGGACACACAGCTAGCCGACGCCTGCGCATTCAAACATGTATAAGGTGAAACCACGCGGGGTCTATTAGCTTATGTCTGAAAGCCCATCAGCACAGTGAAAGCAAGTCACACTCCGAGGGATCAGATACGTCACATTCAGATGGTCAATGTGTATAATTAAGTGAAAACAAGAGCGCGTGGGCTTGTGCAAGACCAAGCACAATGTCCCAAACATTTCTCGACTCTAAAGATCGAACCGTGGGAAGGCATAGAGGTACATATGAATTAGAAAGTCCATAGAACTGGAAAATGCTTCATAAATCGAAGTATAAACGAAAGGACAATGCACAGCGGTAACTCTCGGCAGACCACAAGGAGAGCTTCTCTCCATAAACATCAGATCAGGCAGCTAAAATGATTACCGAGGCGCTCTTATAGCTGTCACCTGCGGTGGGTATAATTACAGGCTGCCGCTGGAAACGCGCCCACGTTCCCCAGCAATAAAAGGACCCGCGGCGTGCCAAGACCAGACAGACAATGGAGAGGACACGCCACCTGACGAGCGCCCAGGAGGATCAGCCGAGGAGCCTAATGCAAAAAACTGACAGCTCCGAAAAAACGAGGGAAAATGCCTCGGACACATAAAAACGCAAAGACAGAGGCATGGGCAAATAGAGGAAAGCCACTGGGGTGTTTCATTTCACACACTTGAGAGTTTGAGTTCTGAAACATGATGCGTCACTATGAATCGCGCATCGTCAAGGGGATATTGAGAGTTTCATAGATTCGGAGACCAAATTTGAGACAAAGGAAATCTGTCTCGGGATTGAGAGGAGGTACCAATGGTGCTCTGGTGGTCAGAACACAGTTGCAGTTAGAAGTTTTCAAACCAGCATTCAACTGAGTTTATTTACACAGTAAGGGGGGTCGTGGCTGCAGAAGAACATCAGAGAATGGTCCATCCCCGTCACTCAGCCTGCAACTTCTGGGCAAGTGACCAAGGCCGAAGCTTCAACTGGACTTTCAATGCGCTAAAGATTACTTAAAGGAGATATGCAGAACTCTCTTAAAGAATCAGAGAAATTGATCAATGAATGAATGCACAGGTAAGTAACTCGACTTAGGTATGGTTCATTGTAAACTGCATCCCCCTCAGGAGCATCTACCCTCTTTGCATTTGTGCAGCAAAGTTCCTATGGTCTTAAAGCAATCAAGGAACTCCACCGGCCTCGCCCTCGCCACCCCTCTCTCCCACTGCTATACTTAAAGTGACCCATAACTGGGGTACAGAAAGGGCCCCTTCTCCTCTTGAGTCCAGTGCCACTGCACCTGCTGCACTAATGCCCTATGTATGCGAACAATTTGGCAAAAGTCCCTCATCAGATCACTTGAAGTCCACAACAGCTACATGTATTCCTTAAATAAGTTCACATCTCTTCAGCAGAGTCGCCTCACAGACTTCAACATCATTTTTGACCATGACACAAAACAACGCGGCACAGGAATGTGAAGAAATATTGTTATCAGGTGAACTGGAATAAGTATAAAGAAGAAAACAGCTATGGATTTTATAGGGAGATTGAATCGGATCGTTGTAATATTAATGCAAGTATTTCTCATCATCGGGTACAATAATATTATTACAGAAAACAATTTCAATTGGGTGGGAGTTGTGTATGTTGCCATGCTTACAGTTGAGACCCATTCCATTTGATGCAGTAAGCAGTAACAGTTTTTGCAGTAGTGATGTAAGATGGACTATAACTTGAGTGGGAATGAAGTATACAAAAAGTACAAAGCCGCAAACCCCTGTATAACAGTTTAATCAAACGATGAAAGTACTAGCATACATCGCACAATCATTATGTAAGAGCTTATATAAAAGTATACAGGATTTATTAGGCGCAGGGAGTTGCTGTCTCCATAATCCAGTGATCAATCAAGACAGTAGAAAGTGCAATGTATGGCAAATGAGGAAAATCACATAACTTATGGTATGTGTACACTCCAGACACATGTTAAAGGGGACTTCAAAAGCAAGAGCTTGCAGTAATTTGTCTGTAAACTGACGGATGGTGGAATTCCAATATACATCAAACAATCAGCCAACACCTGTTTCATTCTGAGGAACTTTTTCATGATTGTAGCAATATATATGTGCCACTGTACCGGTTGGTAAAATAATGAAAACATTTTCTATAGTTAGGGAGTGGGATATAATGAGGAGCAGTCAGTTACACCAAAATATGGAGACCGATAGTATAAAAAATAAGGAAGACCTGAAATGCAGTTAGTGTGAAGAGAAGGGTTAAAACTACACACATTGCATGCAATTGGTTAGAAATGTCATGTATGGAAAGAGGTATCTATTGGTATTCTGGAGGAGTTTTGTCTGTATAAATATGTTGGCCAAGGAATTGGGCGTGCAGTAGCTGTAAAAGGAAACTATAAATGACAGTACTACTCTGTGAGCAAAATCAGAGGTATAGGCACTCCTGGAACAGTTATCACCTATGGTTTCTATAAAATGGGTCTCTTAGATCATGCCAAGACTCAGGATGGCATGATGGTGGTAATTGCTAACCTTTTTTTTTTTTTTAAGGCTTCCCTTTATTCCGCCTTTCAATAAGCAAACATTTTGATGGATGTTGCGTCATTCTATACTTTGTGTGATTTTACCATCGCCTGGGTGAAATCCTTTTTTGATGCATAATTCATTAATACTGTTTTAAGTGATTTTAATAACTGGGTCATTTTCAAGAGCTTGTTTCGGGCCCCCACACGTGGCTGGACATTAACTAGATTTCATTTTTACCTTTAAATCGTTAGTTCCCTTTACCTATTATTGATCTTTAACATGAACATTCCATTTGGTCATACCTTTCACCATTCTTGTCCCAGGTCACAACTGTGAACATCATTCCTAGAATATAAGGGGGAGTGCTTGAGCAATTGTCATTTGGAATCTGTCTTTCAGGTTTAAGTAACTCTTTCCTGTGTCGAATGACAGCCATGTAGTAGGGTATCATAGTTTATCAGTTGGGATCCGTGAAGCTCTTGGCTCAGAATTCTTTAAGGTTTCTAAGATCTTCTTTCTTTAATCAACACAAAGAGGATTAATATCCTGAGCAATGAGTGTCCATAATAATAAGAACTGTCCACATCAGTAGTAGTCCCAAAATTCTTATCTTCTTTATTTTCTTAAGACAAGATCCTTAAGACGCCGTTTCCAGGGAATACTCTCATCTCAATATTCATTTCCTGCTAAGGTCATTTCTGGAGTAATGAATCTTGACTTTGGAACCCTTTATGGGCTGTTATTTTTTCACTTTAAATCATGATATTTTGCAGTCCTTGACACTGTCCGAGTACGTTATTCATTCCACCACACTATAGCCATTAATAGATCGAGATTTTTTGTCTTTTGCCCTGAAGAAGTCTGTGGTTGACTCAACAATAAGTCGAAACATGTGTTGGCTAGAAGCTGTGTTGAATCTTGTCTTAAGAAAATAAAGAAGATAAGAAGATGTGACAACTACTGATGTGGACAGTTATTATGGACACTCATTGCTCAGGATATTAATTCTCTTTGCGTTTACTATATGTGTGGGCTGCTGTCTACATACGTGGTAATGGTGGATGGCCATTACTTATATCCTTCAGCACTGTGATTTAATCATTGCTACTGTACGCAAATCAGCGCAAACTTTCTTTCCAACTATTTTTTGTTTGTATTTTCTTTCTTTAATACCCAATTGCACATCAGTTGAATATGTACGGTGCTGACATTATGGTGTCATTGAAAATCGAGGTTATAGCTACCTTAAGTGAAGTTTAAAATGCTGCACAAAAGAACTGCGTCCAGACTCTTGTCAGAGACATGTTCCACCTGCCACTAGCAGTGAGACAGCATCATTTGAGTACTTTCTTAAATCTTCAGATTGATGCATGCTCATCGCTGTCTTCCTCTGAAGAAGCAACAACTATCTTTGTAGCTACAATACAGATAGTTGGACTAAGTATGTATTTATATGACGTACATAGCACAAAACTAGTTATTAAGTATTTTTCTTGTCCCCTCTCTCAAAATGACGAACTCAGAAATTAAGGAATATAATCAAGCTTCACTAAATGTTAAATTGAATGCAGAGGTGTGAGCTTGCACCCCTTATTTAAAATATATTCACATCCTTTATTCACCCCTGTGACCTTCTGACATAAAACGACATCCTGGGTCATTATTGGTCTTCGTTTGGACTACTTCAACAACTTTCATTTGGATCTTTCTGCTTTTCTTTAAAGTAAATTATAGTAGTCCAAAACAACATAGCAAGGACAATCTCTGGATCCATTAGATGAGCTATGTACAGCTTCAAGCAAGATCATCTTCCAAATAGCTGTCTTATGCTTAAGATTACCTATAGTTGCTCTCTCCAATCTCAACCAAACGTTATCGGAGAGCTTACATAATAAGGAGAATGCTGTGTTCATTCTCGAATAATCTGCTTAGTTTTCCATGGAAAAATGCCCTGCCTGGGGGATGCCCCCTTTTAGTCCGGGATCCAAACCTATAGAGTTCCTTACCTGAGCCAAAGTCTCGGTCTCTTAGCATTCTTTCAATCATTAAACCTTTGATTGTTTAAGAGCTCCAATGGTCCAGAGAGGATTTGGTCCATGGACCTTGCTAGTACTGAGGATCACATTTGTGACTGTGAGCTTAAAAGTAACTTTTATACAACATGTGGTGATTTTCAGATTTGTCAATTTATCTTTAGTTCTGGATACACAAGCAGCAACTCAGCTTCTGTCAAGTGAAAAAAATACAAATGTGTAGAATCTTGAATTGACTATCTGTTCCTCAACTGATGAACATATTGGTGATAGTAGTAGTAGTAGTAGTATTAGTAGTACTTCTACTACTAATAATAATGATAACAACAACCATGTTGATCACTATGGCAGCTTTGTCTAGAAATCCGGTGAATTCACCACGTGATGAAGCCAACAGGAGGTCTCATGACAGTAATTACTAATTGGAATTGAAAACGCAATAGAACCAGTTAGAAATACAAATCATGTTATAAATATTGCATTTTAGGAAACTAAATCGATCAGACTACGAAACTGACGACACATTTTAGTGCCTATACTTTAAAGCTAAGATGGCCAGAAAACGCATCTGAAACATTAGAGAATCTCTTGAAAACCTTGTTAATGTTCCTTAGCGGCCAGACTCCTTTTCGTGAGATCTTGAAAAGGAGATTAAGCACCCATTCACTGCTCTCACATTTCATGCATTTGCCAATTGCTGATAGAAAGTTTTGCAGTGGCATTCAATTAAACCATACCAAAAAGATGGCATTAAAAGAGTGAAACAATGCACACTAGAAGGCGGCTGCTATTTTGTAATGTTGCAGTGTGGACTTGGAGTTGATCTAAGTTATCTTTGCAAGATGTGTGCAGTGCTTCCAGTTTAAATTAAACTTTACCCACCTGCAGCAGCACAAGCTGTTCAGCTGAGTTCATATGATATTCATACTCCTCTCCCGCATGGATAATTGTTTACATCCTCACCCTTGATTACTAGCCAACAACACATTTATAGAATTTGGCCTAAGTGCACACCGGCTAGCATTTTTAGTTTGCAAGAGGATGAGAGAAAAAACATAATTGTTAAATTCTAGGATTACGCTCTTTGCTTGCTGTCACCGAGATAAGCCCTGGGTTCACAAAACTTTCAATATATCACTTACCAGAAATGCTATCACGCTTCTTTTCCTTGATTCCCACTGAAAACAGCTTTTAACAAACTGGATTGTGTTCCATATTGCCAACATAATTCTTTTTACACGGTCGACGTTCCTCGCTAAAATCTAGTGAAGAGACAATAAAGATAAGGCAACACACTAAATTCCAATTAAATACTTTGAAAAAAGGAAATTATTGTTTTCCCTACTTATGCAACACTGTTTGTAAACATATCAAGTTGCAAGCCAGTCTCTCACAATATACATGTTTTTATATCAACGCTTTGGCTTATGATACATTACAGAAAAATAAATTTACTCAAAAATACCTTAAGGGTAAAATCAGCCCTACTTTCACTGGCAACCTATCACGATCAAGTGTCAGTAGCTTCTACAGTCCCTACAAGACGCACTTCACCTCCATGCAATAATCCCTTTGAACATGGGCTTGGCTTTCTAGGGTGTAACTTCTATCGTTGTCTCATTGAATAGTGCTGGAACAGAAGTGGGAGGGAACGGAAGCAACAATAAATGGCCTGAAGAGAACTTAAACAGTTTGATGCCAATGTAATGGTCTCTACACCCTTTTGTCTATTCTCTCACAAGATTTGGGAATTGTCCGTCGAATGACCTTCACAGACTAGGTTTTCACATGTCATCGGCTCAGGTCATGTGGGCAGCGAGTGTCCTCCTGAACCAGTAGTGGAATCTGTCAAATGAGGCGAAAGGGTTGAGAAGATGAAATACACCAGCACTCCTTTTAGTGAACAAACCTTTTTTGAAAACTTCTGGTTGTCTTCTAGAAAGCGCGTTTCTCTTGGCTCAAATGTCCGGATGCTAGCTCTTACCTGAAAAAGATAAATCCGTTGCAAAAAATTAACCTACTTTTCATGATTTTCATGTCATGACCAAATTCCAATTTCAGGGAAAGAAAAAGAACTTACTGGATTGAAAATGACGTCCATTTCCAGGTAGATAACTCCTTTTGCTGCTTTTCCCAACTCTTTATTTTTCAATGAATAACACAGTTGCTTGCCATTTTTAATCTACAAAAAATAAACATACATAAACACACACTTTACTTTCCCATCCCCTGTAGGATAAAGATTAAGGTGCAAGGATTATAGTGGCCAATACATCTGGTGGGACATAAGTAAGAATAACTGTGGTTTATTGATAAATATACAGAGAAAAGGGGTAGGAGTTTGCATTTACATAAGGCTGGGAAACAAGCTTGTTATTCCCTGAATGCTTTTTCAGAACGATGTTTATTTTTTTAAGTTCAAGTGAAGGTTTATTGAAGAATTAAAATTGTTGTGAAAACAATACTTCGTACAAACAGTTATTTATCAATGCATAAAGGCATGAAAGAATACTTGAGAATGCTATTAATATACAAATAACCATCAAGGCAATAAAAGTGTAACGTAGAAGATTAGATGAAAAGCTTCATAAATATTGCAAATAGCAGTACATGTCCACAATACATCATTAAAGGAGTGCAATAGGGATTAACAAAATAATCAGAATTATATACAAGTAAACAGTAGGTCAGAACAATGTTAAGAGCAGCAAGGAGAACAGGTTTTCAATACAGTTTACCATCAACAATGGAGCAGTTGTGCACTTTAGCTAATGCCATTGACAGCAAGTAGACAGTGCCAGCTGACAAAGGAAAATTTGAAGGCGGTTGTATGGAAAGCAGGGTGATCTTTTTCAGTGTGGAAATATACTAAATTTGATGCTCTGAATGAGCACACCTACTATCCACCACCCTCTAATGATGCTACTGCATGTTCACTACATTGGGCAGAAAAGAGAGGATAAGCCATATAATAACTCGTCAGTGCATAAAAAGAACATATTCTCTCTCTACCATAGTTGAACCTGGCCCTTTCTGCAGGGTTATTCCCAAAGATTTTGCATTCCTCTGCGTGTTTTTCTGACCTTCATTTTGTTGGCTATAGGGCTCAGGGAAAGTTACCAATGCTAAAGTGCAAGTGCTCTCTCTTCTAAACATGGTATGATTGGTTTACACCTGTTTGGAACATTTGATATGCCTGTAAGCCCTTTATAAAGCAGTATACCATATACACAGGGTCTGTAAATTAAATGCTAGTAGTGGGCCTGCAGCACTGCTTGAGCCACCCACACACGTAGCCTTCCAAACCAATCTCAGGCCTGCCACAGCAGGACCTGTGGCACAATTTACTACCACTTTGACTTAGCATTTAAAACTACTTGCCAAGCCTTAAACCCCCCTTTTATAACACATAGGTCACTCCTATGGTAGGCCCTAAGTAGCACTATAGGAAGGGTCCTGTGTAAGTAAAAGATGGTAAATATCCTATAAGTGACAAACAGCCTATTTCGTTTTTCACTGCTGTGAAGTCTAGTCCTCTCATAGGCTAGCATTGTGAATTCCCTTATACACTTTTAAGTGGTAATTCCTGATCAGAAAGGAGTGGCATTACCATGTCTGGTATGTTTAAAATATTGGTGATAAATCCTGCTTACTGGTGTAGTTGGTTTTGACATTACTATTTTAGAAATGCCACTTTAAGAAGTGGGCATTCTCTGTGCTTATTAATCTTTGTCTGTTGCAACCTTACTCCAATACACGTCTGGGTTGGGTGACAGCTATGCTTGGGGCAGGTGATAAATCTGAATTCATCTGCATACTGATAGTCTTACTGCGCTAGAAGAGGGAGAGATCGTTTAGACTTTACATTTGCATAGATTGTGCCCTGCCCTTATACAAAGGGCTCATTTACCCCCTACTGATCGTCTGAAGCCAGGGCTGGTCTGAAAGGCATTGTTGCACACTTCTAAAGTTTCCTTTGAAGTCACCTCTTCATCAAAGAAATTTTGAAGTATAAATACTGGGGCTCTGACCCATGTTATTAGATGCTGCTTGGGACTTGTAACCAGACTCAGCTGGGTCTACAACTTCACGTTGCCAGGAGGACTGCTGTGCTGCCAGCAGAAACCTCCATTCTTCCTACTTGCTTTGATGAGCTGGCCTGCTGCATATTTCTTGCCTTTGTGCCTCTCCTCAAGTGCTGTCCATGTGCTTGTTGGCTTGCTCCCTCCCTAATCTTTTGGAATCTCAGGGCCACAAAAAGATTCTTCCATTCCTGCCCCTGCCATGGTACTCTGTTATTGGTGAGTCCGGCATTGGGGCCTTAGTCTGACAAGTGCTGGGATGATCAACCGTTTATGCCGGGAGAAAGTGCTTTTCGTAGATTGCATACTGCACAAAAGATCAACACTCCCTTTGCTGACCTAACACTGCACAGGCAGTGTGTGCCGAGTCGACAGACCTCCTTCAGGGATCAGTGTTCCCCTCTACGGGTTACCGCCGCCTTCCTTCCAAAAATGCACTGCCCAGTAACAGGAAGTCTCCGGACCGCATCAACATTGCCTCACTCTGCCCCCCGGAAGCCAAGACCTACGGGGCACGACTGTGCCCATCGGCCCTCGATATCCCAGCATGATGAGCCCCGACTGAGAGAGGGAACACTGAGTGTGTGCTGCTGGGGCTCCCAACAGGCAGCAGAGTCTGCTCCAATGCAAGGCCACCCCTCAAGGAGGCACGGAAGGTACAATGTTGTGAAACTTAGTCCTGTGAGATCCCCGCAACCAATCTGCGAGCAGAGGGCGGATAGCACCTTCTCTAGCACCTTGTCCTGAGGGACCCGCACAGCATTCCTGGAATTGAGCGTAGCCGCCCCTTGCTCCCTCATGGGCAGTTCTGCCTGCACTGGGATCAGTAGTCTGAGTGGCCTCAGAGAGCTCCCGACATGCTGTGCTTTGGCAACCTTACTTTTTTGAGTAGGAGCCTCTGTGGAGGGTCCCAGGTGGGAAGGGCACTTTGCCCTCTCAATTTAAAATGACTGCATTGAGATTTCCTGCGGTAGATCCCAGACCGGGACCACTGCATTCACACTAGCAGGACTACTGTAAAGTCTCTAACAGAGGGGAGGGCGCTTTACCTGCATGTATTCAGAGGATTATAAAAACAAAGGAGATACTCATGCTTTTCTCTAAACAAACCTGCATTACTTGCCAATTGCACTACCATAGTAACTAATGCATTTATAGTTATATCAAGGCAATATTTAGCTCTCCATTTGATGTGATACCTTAAAACTGCATACCTTGGGAAGTATGTGTCACTTGCATTTGGGGGGCATATCTTGCAAAGTATATTGTGTAATCTCCAAAGTATTTATTGATTTATATTGTTTTGGCAGAGTACTGCAACGTATCTGAGTTTCTCTAAAAAGAACCTGCATACCCTGCAAAGTATTTTTTAGCACATGTCCTTTGGTCTTGTGTTGTGTACAATAAAGAAAGTATTTTTTATGCCCCTTGTGTGGAGGCTCTGTTTTGTGTTGTGTAAGTGTGTGGCACAACTGCTTTATTCATTTCCTCTGATAAGCCTGCCTGCTCTGCACCAAGGTAACAGAAGGTGAGCATAGGTTATCCTTGGTGTGTAACTGACTTACCATGACTAGAGTGATGGGTTCTGCTTGGCTTAGGTGCATACCCTAGCCAACCAGAAACCCCATTTCGAACAACCATCTTCATTTACAACTAGTGCTTCATAGAAAGAAGAAAGACCTCTAGGATTCCTGAACCAATAGCATCTCTTGCCGCGGTGCTATTTTAAATTCTCCCTGTATGCGCTCTCTCTCTGCAAAAGGTAAAGAGAGCATTTACAATGCCTCTTGATTGGAAGGGAAAGAAAATAAGGCCACCTATTGACAATTCTGAGGGCTATTCCTCTTCCTCATAGAAAACAGCTTTCAGTGGAACTTATGATCTATTGAAATGATAGTACAAAAATAACTAGTGAATTTTAAAATCACTTCAGAGTGAAGGGTAAAATGAACAAATATATCATGCAAGGATTGGAATTAGGGATTCAGTGTATTAATGTTAAATTTGAACTAACATCCTTAGTGTGGTATTCAACCAAACATTTTGCCATTACCCCCTCTATTTTGCTGAATTCGTTTTTGTTGACTTTAGGACTGTGTATACTTAACCCTGCTAAACAGTGCTAGATTACTTGTGCTCTCCTCCTTCAAACCTGATGAAACTGGCCTACACCTAACTGGCACATTTAATGTACTTGTATGTCCCTAGTAAATGGTACTACATGTACCAGGACCAGTAAATTAAATCCTACTAGAGTAGCACTGTAAAACATGCCTCCAAAGTGCTACTGCAACGTATAGTGCAGTTTTAAACTATCACTTGACCTGGCAAAATAAACCTTTGCCAGGCCTAAACCTTCCTTTATAATACTTAGAAGTCACCCCTAAGGTAGGCCCTAAAGGCTCATAGGGCACAATGCATTGACATGTGTACCCATGTTTTACATTTCCTGGGAGTGAAAATCCTCTAAAGTAATTTTTCACTGTTGTAAGGCCTATCTCTCCTATTGGCTAACACTCAATTATGCTATTACATTTAATAAGTACCAACTTTGGACGGGCGGAGATCGAGCTATGCTGTTACACTCAAATGAATTGTAATTTAAAATCATCTTTAATGGTAGAGTCAGATTTTAAGACACAGCTCTAAAAATGCCACTTTTAGAAATGTGTCATTTTCTTGCCCCAACCAGTTGTGCCATCTGCCAGTATCGTGGCCACATGACTGTCCAGACAATAACACAAAGGGGGCCTTTAGTGTGAGCAGGATGGGTCATTCAGGCAGGATGACTGGGGAGGTGCTATACTCAGCCACACATATACCTTAAAATGTTTTGATTCCGGCACACACAAAGGAATAAATGAACTTGACACCAGGCCTTCCCTGCCTTTTGTGACTCATTAACAGTTTGGAGCCTTGACAGGAGGAGGGGAAGAACTTTCCAGAACCAGATGTGGGGTAGGACAGAAGTGCCCTCACAAAGCATGGCACTAGGTATAAATATTGGACCTCTGGAAGTTGGAGATGACTGCCCTGCAGCTTGGAGGACTGAATGGCTTGCTGTAAGAGAAGGAAGACTGGACCTGATTGCTTTCATGCTAGGCTAACCAGAGTGACTCCAAGTGTCAGTTGGCCGACCTCCTGTGTGAGCTACAGGGAAATTACAAGCTTCAGATGTCTCCCACCCAACTGACCTGCTGCAACGAGAGCTCCAAGGACCTGCAACTGAACCAGCCTGAGCTCAGCTGGCCTTAGCTGGAGTGAGTTCCCGATTCCCAGGACAAATCTCTGCAGATCCTGGACCCTTACTTGGCATCAGAGTGTACTCTTCTGGAGGTAAAAGTGAAAATCCTGGAGTTTGGGCTCCTCTCAACGGTGAACTGACCCAGACAGCCATGAAGAATACCAACACAAAGTACAGGTGAGCCCTGTTTTTCGTGACAACCGTGATTGTCGCAGTGACAGCAATGCACGACCTACATTATGCGCTTCTGCAACAGCAGTCCGCTACGACCTTCAAGTCAAAGCTACAGCAATAACCGTCGATGCTGCCCGACTGGCTCTTTACACCAAAGCAAGGACTATCCACAACAACCAATCTGCTTTTCGGACTACAGTGATGACTGTCTGCAACACTCGGCTTTCTTGTTGCGGCCTCCTCCACTGTGAACAGAACACTTTGCACTGGTCTTGAGAAAGTACATATTCAACTGGACTAACATGGTCTCTGTATCCGACCTGAACTTGGGACTTTGCCCCAGTCCAGTGTGACCAGATAACTGCGAATGGCGCTTTTTGCTTTTAGCGCTATTTTCACTAAAAACCTTAAAAATTGAATGTCTCTGATTCTTCCGACTGGATTTTTATTTTTATTTTTCTAGTATCGTTTTATTTGTTAAAATGTGCTCTATTTTTCTAAATTGTTTTGGACTATTCTTATGTTATGTTTTCACTTCATTACAGTGTGTGTGCTGCATAAATACTTTACATGCTGCCTCTAAATTAAGCCTGACTGCCTACTGTCGATCAGAGAGTTAAGCACAGGGTAATTTAGTGACTTTTGGGGTTCACCATGACAAAGATTGTGGTTGATGCTTGAGTAAGGTGTTGGCCCCTCTCAACCAAAAACCCAATTTCTCTCACAAAGTATTTAGGGCCATATGTATCAACATCCTGATTTGCGATTCTCAAATAGCGATTTTTTAGCGACTTCTTAATATTCCTTAATTGCGATTAGCAAATTGCGAATCGCAATTGAGGAATACTTAAAAGCCCATAGGAATGAATGGGAAGTTATTCTCAATTTGCGATTCGCAATTTGAGAATCGCAAATTGAGAATAATTTCAAGGGTGCAGGGGTGTCAAAAGGACACCCTGATGCACCCCTGAAATAAGCATGAGTGCACATGTGGACATATACATGCCCTAAGGGCCTGTATGTGCTTCACATACTTGAAGTTGGTGGTAATTTGCGATTCCTTAAGGCCAAATTGCACTTTTTTGGTGCTTCTTACATTGCATTTAAGGAATCGCAAAATTTGCGATTCCTTAAATGCAATTGCAAAATAAGGAATCGCAAATTTTGCCATTTCTTATTTTGCCTTAATACATACCATTTGGCAAAATTGCATTTGGAAACGCCGATTTTGCGAATGCAATTTTGCTTGTTACATATGGCCCTTAGTGTTTTTACCCATTGACTAATTTGCGACTCAATCTATATTTTGAAATGTGACAGATCTAAAAATCAGTTACAATGAAAATTAATGAGTATTCTTTTTTTATTTGTTATATTTTGATAAGGTCCTCATCCTGTCAATTAACTTGAAGGCGATACTCAATTTCCGAAACTGAGGGCCGGGTGGAAATAGAGTCTTTCCAGACAAGAAATAGCTGCTTCCATTCCTACCCCTCATATTTCACGAATGAGAGGGAACAGGATCAACAACTACAATTGATTTAATCATTGGACCCCACTCTCTGACACCAGTCAACCAACAAGGAACAAACCTTATCCTGAATTCTAGGATCACATGCAATATCTGATTGGCTGGTTTGTATAATATTTTGTTTACACTCAGAGAAAAGGGGTGGGACAGCTGATTTCCAGTCTTTACATATTTCTCGTCTTCCCAATAAAATAACATAACAAATTAATCTCGTGGCCCCCTTATCAAATGTCAATACATTATCTAGACATAAACCATAAAAAATAAGCAACGGGGTAATTTCTAGCCGAATTCCTGTGACGTCCTTCAAAAATTCAACAATATCAACCCAAAATTTGGCTAGCGCTGGGCAGGTTAAAAACACAGGATAGTCGTCCGCTAGAGGATCCTTACATCTTGAACATACATGTTGAGTTCCAAAAAATGTTGTTAACTTTGCAGGGGTCCAATAAACTCGATAAAGGGTGAACAGGCTTAAAATATGCTGGTTTAACTATTTACCCCTAGCAATGTAAAGGAGGCTTGCCAAGCATTGTGCAAATCAATATTTTCTAAGTCATTTTGCAATAACTGTTGAATATCATTAGCAAGATTATCCTCTGCTTGAATAAGCATACGATACCACCAGGCAACCTCCTTATTGATTTTTTCCGTCTCCATAGCCTGAATTAACCACTCATCATCCTAATGTTCTAGCCACTGCTGTCTGGCCCACCAGGCTGAAAGCTGATAGTATTTAAATCGGGTTAATTCTCCTTGAGTACAGAATGACAATGATTCCCATGTCATCAAGCCCCCACATGATTTCAAATCTCCCCAACAGAGAAAGACTGCTTGTTTCAATGGCAGGCTGAGGACATCATCCAGACATTCTGGCACACCTGGTGAACCCCAAATTTGAGAATAATCAGATTAGTATTTTACTCCCATCTTATTCCTTATAAAAACCCAATTTCTCACTGCCTGCAATAAAATCTTAAGTCAAACCTTCTTAAAGAATTTAGGATCCCCAAACTTAAACAAAAATTGACCTTGGTCATATCCAAGTCCACTCAGCATTGCGCTATAAAGTGTACCCAATACAGAATCGTCAGGCTTCCTTAACAGCATCCTGAAATTCTTGAAGGGGAAAACATGAAAATAAACCCATAAATCCGGTAATGCCAAACCGCCCTTCTCCAACCTCCTTTAAGCCTTTTTCAGGAAATACGAGCACCCTTTGATGCCCATATAAAACTAGAAATCTTACCCTGAATCTTAACAAGTTCATCCTTTTTTAATGGAAGGGGTATGTTATTAAAGATAAAGGTTATCTTTGGAAGAATGATCATTTTGATCAAGTTGACCCGCCCATATATATTCAGCAGAAGATTAGCCCATTTATTCAATAATTTCCCAACCTCATTACTAGTTTTCTTCCAGTTTATAATAGGCACATCTGCTAATTTTCGAGTATTAGCAAAATTAATGAGTATTCTGTAGATATTGCAAAATTCTGTTTCATCAATATTAAGGAGGCAGGTAGCCATTTTGCAAATCTTACCAAATGCCTGAGAAATCAGTTTGGGAGGCCTATGTGCAATTGTACTTCCCTGTTGCTTAAGGCACATTGTTAAAATGGAGTTCTTCTGAGTACAGTCCTTGTTCCAAAAAGAGACAAGTGCTCCATTCAGAAGCAAATGTTGTTGGTAAAGCCATTAGTTTAGGCTTGTATTGTGAACCCTGACTAAAAAACGCAACAAAGATAGCTTTCATGGGAATACACTGCATCTAGATGATAAAAATGTAATGTGTGCTGATTCACAGTACTTTTGAGATATCAAATTGCCCCATACTCCATTGCTATGGAATGCAAACATTCTGTAGGAAAATGAATGAAGTCAACAGCATGAGGTGAGACATTGTAACACCTCTGTTTGGAGTCACATCCATTCAGTGCATATGTTAAGGAATTGGTGACATTCCATTGTGCCTCGGGAGGAAGCGGGAAGTTACCCTTGCATACCCCTCTCCATCATCCAATTCACAAAGAGCCAACATTTCCAACTTGCAATGTAACTTTGTCACCAACCACAGGCTTTGCAAATGCAAAAACACGTTGGTACGATTATTGGGCCTTTAGTTAGTAATACAATTGATAAGTATTCATGCCACACATATTAGTACTTTTCAATGGACATGTAAACAATGTTGTGGAACACACAGAATTCCACGAGAGCTCACTCAGTTACCTAATGTTTGAAGCTTTCAGGATCACAGACTTTGGTGAGAGATAATCAAGCTCACAATAAAAGAATCCATTTTGTAAACTGTTTCAAGGCAGAAATATTTACTTCAACGCACCCTTTAGTGCTCAAACGTTAACGTACACAAAAGAACAACAGGGTGCAATATAAAAAATATATTAAAAGGGTAAAGCCTGGATTTTTAGAGGGATTATGTATTTCATGTTGTGCATGAAGATGTGTGTTTATTTGTGGGACGCCAGACTGTATGTTGAGGTGCTTACGTAATAGTGGTGCTTTGGGAGTAACAGCACAGGGCTGTGTATAGATTTGCATGGAGTGCAGGGTAATATGAGCTGGTCGGCAGGTGGTAGTGTGGGAATGTTACTATGGAAGTGTAGGTCAGCAATCCGATGGTGTAGTATGACACTACTGCAGCGGAGTTGTAGTTCAATCGGAGTAGCAATGGTGAAAATGCAATGCTGCTGGAGAGCTGGTATTTGGGTTTTGTTGGCAGGTGAGTGGATTGTGGTTTGGATATGACAGTGTGACAAGAACAGGTAGCAGAGGCTTGTAGTTCACTGCTAGCCGTTGTAATGTGGTACAGGGAGGTGGTACTGTGTTTTAATTAGCTCCAAAGAGTGCCAACTACAATCAATTGAGAGCCACATACACTCACATAAAAAGCTCACATCAGACATGCAAAATGCAAAATTTACAAGCATTGGCCGAGCGGCTGTGAAAGTGACTCGGCTGCAAAAGTGAAAGCGATCACGCTAAGCAGCAACTGTTTGTGTGTGCGCGTGCAGTCTGCTCTTTTTCGAAACACATAGTCGTGCTTGTGGCGCGCTCCCGCAAGGTGGATGCCGCCACAAGCATGAGTATGGTCTTCGAAAAAGAGAAGAATGGCGGCTAAAGGGCATGGGTGCTGCGCAGGAGAGACTTAAAAATCAGGATTAAATCAGCTGCTGTTTTACAGTAAACATAACTTAAAACAAGATAAAACAAACGCATTCAGTGTGTCCACTAGTGGGCGCTCAGTGTCCCTTTCTGCAATTAGGGCAGGTTGATCTCACATATTAGCGTGAATATAATACAAGCCTTATGTGCCTTCAGGATACGACATTGATATTTTTGAGGAAGATTGATAAACAGCTATCTTAAACAAAAAGACCTAACTCTGACCAGGTTATCCTATTTTTTCAATTTGGAAAATTATTCCATTACACTGTTTTGAACTGCCTGTGGCTTTCTCATCAAGCTTCAAGAATTAAACTGCTGGGTCAACGGTGACACGTGGACGTCTTGCAGAAGTGGATAGATTTTAGAATATGTAGACAGATAGTACTGGGCAAACATAACAACACTGCTATCTTGTTTATCGTAACAAATATAGTTATCAGATATCAAATTGAGAATGAACACTGTAACTACTGGAGCTGCAGCGACAACCACAGAGCTCAGCCACACAAAAGGAAATCTGATGGAGGCTAGGCCTGACAAGCAAGTGATTGGAAATGGCCTTCTGTTCTGGCATTCCACCAAACTGCCTTATCAGATTATGCACTAAGGATGTGGTGGCGGCATATTCTTAATTTAGCTCTAAATTAATAACAAAAGATTTTTTTTTCTTGTTTTGTGCGACACATATACTCTCCTGGTGACCTTGGGAATTATAAGGTGAGTATGTAGGCCATGAAGACCTGAAGGGACGAAAATATTTGAAACTTGTTATTCGAAGACTGGAATTTTCTGTTATGATTTCTTCTGTTCATAACCACCCAATAAGGATCATGTTATGACATATCCTATAGTGCTCACTTGTCCTTTTTGAATCCCCATCTCTGACAGAGCCCTTCAGACAATGGAAACTGTTCTCCATGTGGACTACCTCAAGACAGCAGACAACAAGACAGGTTTCGTATTGTGAAAAATCAGAGGATTATCTTCAGTCCCACTACAAACTCCCCAGAACAGAGTACAGTAGTAACAGATAGGCAGGAATCCATGACAGTGACAATTTGTCAGTTACAAAGGATGTATTATTGATTGTAGGAGGTGCCCAGCGTTTCACTGAATCTCAGTGGAATTATATCATGACAAAGGTAACAGAAAGATCACCACAGATACAGACCAGGTTGTCAACATTTAAGCCATGATAGTCAGCAAAAGTGGCATTGACACTAAAGTAACCATGAAACTGAAATCATGCTGTTTTGTTAAAGTCACACATCCAGCCTTCTCCCAAAATAAGTTCCTCATTTTCTTATCTCAATTTTGCCCGCAAAACAATCAGAGTACTGCTGGCCATGGATTGGAGAAAAAAACAACAACACTATACACAAATATGCCCGCTCTGTGCCAGTACCATATTTTATAAATTAATTTAAATTCGGATACATGTCACCTCACCATATCAGATTCTAGCTTTGATTGCAATCAGACCGAGATGAAAGTCTGGCTTGCGGATGTAACCACTTTTAAAATTATAAGTGAATTACTCATTAGGCTTATTTGTCTACTCTTGTTAACCCACTTCTTTTCCAGCAATATGAGTATGCCATATATGATATTAGGAGATTGAAAATGGTGGTCGCAGTTTGATACCTGATGGATTGTATTATGGAATTTATGGGTGGATTATAGTACTGAAGGAGGGCTGTGTAATTTCTTCAACGGTATGGCCTCCTAATTATGTAACTCATATTTAACTGAACAGAATTTAAACTAAATGATTGAATATTTATTACTCATTAGGGCTCTGCATAATATATATATTTTTTTAAAGTTACACATTTTGACTACCAAGCGATATTATTAGGGACTACAAAATTACATTATATTGAATGGGTTGTTATTAAAATTATCATTTGTAGATATGCCACAACGAACTGTTAGAAACAGGGAGGGATAAAATCTGATTAATACCAAAAATATTTAAAGTTTGTTTTATTGAAAAAGTTCCTTCTAGGATCGAGCAGAAATACAGAACCATCCTCATGCTGAAGTGCTGCATTATGAAAGCGAGACATGATCATTTCAACAAACTACCTACACGAATACACTTGCTTGTAAATCGCATAAAACAATATTAGCAAGCAAAAAGCTACGGTCCATGAAAAACTGCCAATTATATTATGTGTAAATCGATGCTTATTATTTTTGCATTTCTTCACAAATATGTTTCAGTCTGTATGAGATCACTTTTTTTTTCAAATTAAAGATTCTGATAATCTTACACAACAATGGTCACATCTGTATTACTTCCTTGAGTTACATTACAATGAGAGATCCATTACATCACACTATACAATAACACATAGTGGAGTAAATCACATAGCATACCAATATCGTACTGAACAGTCAAGCATTTGGATTAAGGATTTGTTTTAAGTAGATCAGGATGTTCACGCAAATAGACAGAGGCTCCCAAATATCTGAGGGCTTAGTAACAGTTGGTAGCTCTTCTGCGTATATTAAAAAATGGTCTCTACAATAGACAGCATCTAATATCCAACTTGTTAGAGTATGGGTCATCTTGCTATCCCAATGCATCGCCACTCTACGTTTTGCAAGCAGTAACATTATGGCAGCCAACTTCTTTTTGTTGATCTCACAGGTATGTTAAGGCCTAATAGACATATCCAGGTTGTGCACAACAGTGTACAAGATACCAGCATTCCCAAGTGGTAAGTCACAGCTTCCCAATATTTCTTTACATTATCACAATTCCATGCAAGATGTGCAAAATCTGCTTGGTCAATCCCACATCTCTTACAATGTACATTATGGCGTAGACCATATTTATAGAGTTTGGCCGGAGCGTGGTACTTCTGATGTAGATATTTGTAATGGATGATACGGATATTGCCATTAGGTGTGAGCAATGTGGTGAGCGTGCAACAAGAGGCCCAGTCTTCGTCCGTCAGGGAGGTATCTAATAATTTGTTCCAGTTGTCACGAGCTCTTTGGATGTGAGCTGCTATTTCCGTTTGGACCAGTTTATACAGTTGTGAGATTATATTAGAGTGGGTGGTGGCGGGTATCGGAGTCTGTAGTGGTTGAAGGATAGGGGGTTCAATGGGATAAGATGGATACAATTTCCTGATTGCAGCTCTCAGTCCATGATAAATAAATCAGAATAGCGGCGATTGGTTTCGTATATACGACAGGTCATCATGGGTAATGAAGGTTCCATTGGGATATAGGTCGCCATCTGTGCTATACCCACTTGTTCCACCAGCATCATTCTATTTTGTTCTTGTGTGACAGATAGTGCAGGGTGGTATGCCAGCAGTAGATTCGGGGTGTATATGGGAGTTTTGTTCGCTAAGTGACTGATGAGTTGCCATGCTTGTGAAGTGGTCTGTATCGTATTTATTTCCTGCTTTGATAAATAAGGTCATATATGCATGAGTATATTGGATAGTGGTATTGGGTCCGCGTCACCATCTTCTACTGCAAGGTGTGGCAGGTATTTTACTGGGTGATACCAATAGTAGGCATAGTGTGTCTGGGTGCATAAATAGTATAAATAGATATCAGGGACCGTGAATCTGCCTGCGGCATATGGGAGTGATATGGTTTTTAGACGGATTCGGGCCCGTTTGCTGGCCCATATCAGTTTGATGAAATTTGTGTGTAACCTGTTAAAGATTTAAGCAGGTGGTAGTATGGGTATATTAATAAATAGATATAACAGCTTGAGCAGCAACACCATTTTTATTAACGATATTCGATCAGCTAAGGAGAGAGGAAGAGTGATCCACCTATTTGTTTGTGTTTCTATGTGATCTATTGCGATGCCATATTTGGATCTGAGTACTAATTCAGAATCTCGATGTATCCAGATTCCGAGATATTTAATTGGATCCTCCTGCCATACTAGGGGAAATTCAAGATTCAGTGCTTTTATATTTCCTGTCAACGATATCACTGCTGATTTGCTCCAGTTAATTTGTAGTCCCGAGTGACGCCCGAATTTTATATATTCTGGTAATAGTAGTGAGATATTATCCTCAGGATCTCGCAGGTATAATACCATATCATCTGGGGATAATGATATGCTAATGGGTCGCAGATTAAACTGCAGTGCCGTGTGTGCATAGCTCTGATGTATTTTGCAAGCTAGCGGCTCCAACGCTATGGAGAAGAGCAGAGGGGACAGCGGACAACCCTGTCTAGTGCCACGTTGCATTAATTTTACTTCTGATATATGTCTGTTTACTTTGATGCGGGCAGTGGGTTTAGTGTAGAGAAGGGTGATCCAGTTGATAAACATTGGTGGTAAACCAATTCTTTGTAAAATCGTGAATATATAGGGCCACTCAACAGAATCGAAGGCTTTAGCTGCGTCTAGTAGGAGCGCCACTGCTTGTAGATCCGGATTCAGTTGGTGTAAAAGGGCAAATATGGTGCGTAGATTATGTGTGGTTGATCTCTCGGGAATGAATCCGGATTGATCTGGAAGGACTATAGTGGACATGAGTGGTTGCAGCCTCGTGGCTTTGATCTTTGCCAATCTTAATGTCAGCATTTATTAGTGAGAGGGGCAGGTAGGATTCCACTTTTTCAGGATTTTTGTCTGGCTTTAACAAAGCCACTTTAAGCGCATCTTGTAGCGCAGGAGGAAGGATTTTATTGTTATAGGCTTCATCGTACATCTCAAGCAGGTGTGGGGTCAATAAGTCTGACTGTATGTGATCACTAAAGTTATTGTGAGAAAACATGTTACAAAAAGACAGTAAGGTGTTCTGAAGGATTTGTGGGAGGAACTTAAATGCACTATTTTGAAAAACATAATTTCATCTTCAAAATGGTGTTTAAGAAAAAAATCCACAATATGCCCTTTTTATATTTCAAATATTTAAACATTTACTATTGAGAAGGACTAGGCAAAGAGTTAGGCATTTAATGAGGTAAATTCATGAGTCACAGAAATTGTAAATTTAAATGAGGAGGCAAAGCATGGTAGGGTAAAAGCGAACAAGTAATGCTTAAAGAGGTAAGAACAGGAGGGTTAGTAATATTTAACTATAATGATTCATAGGATGTTGACTATTAAAATATCATGACTGATGGTGTAAGTCTAGTCGTCGTGGATGTATTATGGTACCCTACTGATAGTGAAGAGGCAAGGGTGATGGTGGGATCAAATTGTGGTGGTGAGGTTTGTGGGTGAGGTTGAAAGGAATGTGGGAGGGAATATATTTTAATTGGGTGGTCGAGTTATTCATATGGTCGGAATGCATAGAATTTTGGTGTGGTTTTTAATATTTGTGACTCGATGGGGTGCTAGTGCAGTGGTAGGTGCATCAGCACAGTGGTGCGGTCAAAACAGAAGTGATGTAGAAGAGCACTATATAGAAAGGTTATACCTTGCTCATGTAATGAGGCATGTCGATGTATGTGTAGGAAGGTTGTGCGAAGTCACACTACCATTATAGATGGGTTTGCATTGGAGGCCTGAGGGGTGTTTCTAAAGTTATGAATGATATTGTGGTTTACCAGGAGGTGGCATTTCTGTTTTGGATGAAGGTGGACTAGTGGTGGGAGAAGGAAGCCCATGGCTGTGAGGTGATAGCATGGTGGCAGGCATTATCCTATGCAAATGTATAGAGCTCATAGCTTCCCAGTGCTAAGTGAGTCGAGTGTGCATCCCCAATCATTTAGCGCTAGAGTTTAAGTTAAACTAATAAGGGTAGAACTATGTTTTGAGCATTTTCCTGAAGTTAACCTCATTAGGCTCCATTCTTAATTCCGCTAGCAGAGAATTCAATAGTTTGGGGGACAGATAAGAGAACAATCTGCCACTCCATCTGGATCTGTGACTGCATGTCATCCTCAAAAGACCTACGTCTGAGGATCATAAACTTCTATTTGGAACATGGGCTGATAGAAGAGCACTTATCAGTGGAGGTCCCCTATGATTCACACTCCTGTGAACCATGCAGAGTGTCTTAAATGTTATCCTTTCCTCCAGTGGAAGCCAGGAAAGAGGCGAAGGCATCTTTCAGTGATATATGTTTAGGCAGCTTGTAGATAGTGTCGCAGAAGCATTTTGGGCCACCTGAAGCGTCATAATAACTGACTTTGGGAAACCCATATACACGTCGTTGCCATTGTTCTGGCGGGAGAGAATAAGCACTTGGACCACGATACTCCTGGAAGGTGAGGGAAGTAGATCTAAGACTTTCCATAGAGTTCTCTGCACAGCAAAGCAGGATGTGGTCAATCTATTGAATTGAGCTTTCATTGTTAAGGAACTATTCATCCACATACCTAAACTTTGGAGAGGGGGAGAAGGGAGAGGAGAAGGTCCTAGACATTCTGGCCAACTTAACATTATGTGTGGGTTGATACGGTTACTCACCATCAACAGCTCGGTGTTATCTCCATTTAATTTTAAGGAACAGTTTGTTATCCATTGTGCTACTTTCTTGAAGCATGGAACTAGCTGATGTTGAGATCCAGTCTTTCCAGCAAGACAAACCACCTACTGCGTGTCAGCTGCACAGGAGACCTATGACACACCAGATTCCTTATATATGGCTGCTAGAGGCCGTACATATATATTGAACAATATGGGGCTTAGTGCAGATCTCTGTGGGACCCCACACTTTAAAGGGACAGACTCCAAAAACAGGGAGGTTCACAGATCTGAAAAGACCTTTCTTTTAAAGAAGAGGAAAGCCAGTTTAGTGCATCCTTTCTTATTCCAATTTCCCTCAGCCTGAGTGCAAGCGTGTCATGATCGATCGTATCAAACGCTGAACTCAGGTCGAGAAGAATGATAGCCGCAGACCCTCCCTGGTCTAGTTGCATTTTTGCTTCCTCTGTTACCGCAAGTAATGCATATTCAGTACTATGTTTTGGACAAAAGCTATTCTGAGTGGGATCAAGAAGGAAGTTGTCTTCTAGAAATAGTGAGAGATGCTCATTGATATGCCTTTTTAGGAACTTCCCTATAACTGGTAGCAATGATATGGGTCTGTAGTTCCCAGGGCATGTAGGGTCAAGATTCTATTTTTTGTTTAACAGTCGCTTGACCACTGCATGTTTCCACTCTCAGGGAATTGTTCCTGTGTTTATTGACAAAGTAAGGAGCTTTGGAAGACAAGGGAAAAAGTCTCACTTTGCCTATAAAAAAATATGGGGAGGACTTTACCTTTCCAAATAGCACTGGAAGTGCCTCTTTTGTGATCAAGGGAAAGGCTGAGAGACAGGGCATGTCCTCCCAATGAATATCTCAGTCAAGTACTGTAAACAGGCACAATCTGCTGAAACTCTGATCGTTTGCCCTCTGTTAGACGTTAGTGTCAATCGAATCCTAACAAAGTATTCACAGCCTTATGTTACAGAGGTAGCAACAATTGCAAAGGCCAGACGTTCACTCTTTCTCGATTTGTACCATGTAAATGTTGACAAACAAAGTTCTAGAAACTTTAAGACTTGCAGATGCAGTCACACAAAAAATTATTTTCGATCGGAAGGTTGTTGGCAAATGTATTCACTATGATGTGTACTGCCTTCCAGTTTTTGTACTCCCTGAGTCGGGTCCATACAGCTCTGCCGCCTGCATAAAAGCTGCTAGCATATCACCTTCACACTATTAGAGCTAGGGGTTCAAGATGTTCTATGCTAATTGGAGAAGACCACTAATTTCACCCTGGTCGAAGGGGAGTAAAATTACAGGACCTCGCCTAGCGTGAAGATAATCCCAGGCGGCCAACTTCAGGACACAATTACCTGCTACAGGATGTCCCTTTGGTGGGCCATACTATGCCAGGAAATCATATGATAAACCAAAGGTGATGATGGACGGAGCTTTGACAATACAAACACTCACCCTCAGTCAACTGATCTGGGTTTAATCCATCACCGTTCTTTAGCTCGCTCCGCCACCCCAGTTCAGACATGGCCATATGCAAATCAGTCTGACCCTGTGCCTCATGGGAACAGTCCAGCCCGAACTACCAAGCCATGTCTTCCCTGGACCGGAATCAAGCTTCCCAGGACCGGTTTCTGGCATTACAGCAGTCTTCAGCCGGGCATGCTTGACTCCAGTGGCAAAGTGAGCAAGGGACTCACGTCTGAGCATACACTGCCAACTTAAGGCGAACAAAGAAAAACCAAAGGAAATCATATGATTGCCTGAAACACTCCCCATACAGGTACAAAATGTAAGCAAAGTGTGTAAAAAGTATCAGGTGGAGGAATAGAAATTGGTACTTTGGCAGCTGGCGTTCTCTAACAGGCAGGGAGTGGGACTTGAGACTTTCTTTGCTGTACAGGTGTGGAGCAGGGATGAAGATTACTGCTGAGTGGTGATATGCTTCCTACTGGCCTTTGCAACAGAAAGAAAGGCTTCCTGCTGCACAGAAGTGCAGCCTCTTTTTTATGTATACTCGCACTTAGTGAGCTTGCAAAACTCTTTTCTTTTTCAAATTAAAATATTGTGAGCACCTTGTTTAAAATTCTGCACACCACTAATAAGATCTCGGTTATGTTATGTATACAGTACACAACTTACAGAGGAGGGCATTCAGGCTCTGAAACTGTGTGGCAGAGCCAGGGTCAGGACTAGGGGAAGAGCCAGTTCTTAAATTTCTTGTGGAATTCAAGCACTATGGAGGAGGTTCGGATCTGCTGGTGCATGCTGTTGAGGCTTTAGGAGCAAGGTAAGAGAAGGCATGACAGCTGGGTCTGTTTTTGCATATGTGTGGGGTGTTTGCGAGTAAGAATATGGGTGAACAGAGGTGTCTGGTAGATTTGTGGAAGTTTATATATTTGTTGAGGTACATTGGAACACTATTGTGTAAGGCTTTGTATGCGTGTGTGAGGAGTTTGAAGAGTGTTTTCATTTGTAGATTGGGAGCGAGTTGAGTTCTCTGATGTGCAGGGTGATGCGGCATGGAGTTTTCACTTGAAATGTTTCCACCTTGACTACTGATTTCAGTTCTTCTTATGGCCCTGTTAGAAATGGGGTATTTGGTTGTCAGAGTATGCACTATGTACAAGCAGGAACCACCATTCTAGTCAGGGTAAGCTAGATATACACTAAAAAATAACCTGTGCCCACCCTCTGCTAGCTTGGCACAGAGTAGTCAGGCTTATCTAAAGAGGCAATACGTAAACTATTTGTGTAACACACCCACATACAGTAACACAGTGAAAACACAACAAGAAATACTCCAAACAGATTTATAATAATAGACTACATTTTTATGAGTAAAAAGACCAAAATGAAAAAAATCCAATAAGTAGAACTGGAGTTATGAGTTTTTGAAGAATAAATCCGAAAGTAGTGCAGAGAAGCAAATAGCGCTCAAGGGTTACTGGAGGTCACGCTGGACTCCGGTAAATCCAAAGTTCAGGCCGATGGATGGAAGGCAATCCGGCTACAGGACTCACACAGGTCTCGCTGAAAAATGACCTTGGTTTGAGGAAGTGTTGAAGTCGTAGACTCGTTATGTCGGATCCAATCCACGCAGGCGATTATAGATCGATCGACAAACCTCTTTATGATGCATGCGTTGCGCCGTCATCGAGCTACTCTGTCCGCCGTCGATGTACCACGCAGTTCGTCGAAGCTATGTCGCAGATCTGCACCTACGTCAAAGGGCAATGCGTCCGTTCTCATTGATGCAAAGCTGTCAATGCATCGATTTTGATGATTCTGCACAGCAAACGATCACTTTCAAGGGCACAGTCCTGGATTGGCATCCCTTCGCAGGATAGGACTTACAGATGGCAGACTCGACGAGGTGTTGCAGGGCTGAAGGAAGTCTTTGTTGGCCCTAAAACTTCAGAACAGGGGGCAAACTGGCAAGCCCTTTGGAGTCACTCTTGGTTCAAGCAGAGCAGAGGTCCGCAGTCAGCAGGGCAGCACAGCAAAGAAGAAAATAGGTTCCTCCAGAGCTGCAGTCCAGCAGAGAGGCAATCCTTGCAGTCCAACAGTCTTTACTCCTGCCAGTGATCTTCACAGGTCCAGTAGTGTGCTGTGTTGGAAGGGTCAGAGCCCCGGTACTTATACCCTGTTGTGCCTTTGAAGTAGATGCGGTTTCAAAGCAGGCCCCCTTTTCTTCCCAGCCCTAGCCCCAGACTATGAGTAATCATCCCTTTGTCTCGAACAGGACACTGCATATTCCGATTTAAGTGTCAGCTCAAACCCCCCACACCCTCATCCCCCTGCCCAGGAAGAGCCATATGGATGCAGATGAGTTCTCTGTCACACCCACCCTTTCTGTGTCTGTGGCTGTAAATTGAATGCACAAAGTTTAGCTGTCACTCCTCCCATATGTGTATTGGAGACAGGTTGCAAGGCACACAGGCAGTACGAGTAGAGAAATTTCCACTTTCAAAAAGTGGCATTTTAAAAATAGTAATGTTAAATCCAATTTTACAGTAAAGATCACATCATTTTCATTTCAGAGATATGAAACATGATGCAGCTACTCCTTTATAACCAGGCATTACAGCTTAAAAGTGTTTTAAGAAATTCCCAATGATAGCCTATGACTGGAGTAGGCCTCACAGTAGTGGAAAACGAATTTGGGTGTTTGTCACTACCAGGACATGCAAACCATAAAAGTACATGTCCTACCTTTTACTTACATGCACCCTGCCAGTAGAGATACCTGGGGCCTACCTTAGAGGTGACATGTAATTAAAAAAATGGAGTTTCAGGCTTGGCTGGTAGTTTTAAATGCCAAGCCGGAGTGTCAGTAAACTACACACACAGGCCTTGCACTGGCAGGCCTGAGAAAGGTTTGAAAGGGTACTTGTGTGGGTGGCACAATCAGTGCTGCAGGCCCACTATTAGCAATTAATTTACAGGCATTGGGTATATGGAATAGCACTTTACAAGGGATTTGCAAGTAAATGGAAAATGCAATACAGGTGTAAACCAATTATCTATACTACTATAATAAAGGAACCACAGTGCCAATCCACACACCCGATACACCGTTGGAATCGTCAGGGTGTGTAGATGGTTATAGGCTATATAAATAAAAAAAAAACGTTATTTAAAAAAATGTACAGTAAAAAAAAAAAAGTAGTCCCTCCGAAGTAGCGCCGGCCGCGACGTGCGTGCCCACGTCAGGATCGCGGGGAGGAGCGGCGTCCAGGAGCGCGACGAGGAGCGGCGGACATGTCACGGGGGAGGAGCGGTGACGTGAGGAGCAGCGGACAGGCCAGCGGCGGTGCGAGCAGCGGACACAGCGGACAGGCCAGCGGCGGCTCAGGTAAGGGGACCCATGTCGGGGGAGGCGGGGGTCGGGGCAGGCGGGGGACGGGCCGGGCAGGGGCCCGAGCTGCTGCACAATGTCGGGGCGGGCGGTGGTCGGGGAAGCCTGTTGCACCCGGACAAGGTCGGGACGGGCGGCTAGTACCATTATAAGAGAAGAGATCACATTTACTTTAGCAATGTTAGCAGTGGTAAAGTGCTCAGAGTCCTAAAGCCAACAAAAAGGTGGTCACAAAAAGTAGAGGAAGCAGGTAAATGGTTTGAGGTGACCCTTAAGAGAGGGCTATTTTCCAACAGCCCCCATCAAACTCATTGTTCCTCCCATCATTCTTCAGTTCTTCTAGGATTCTAAAATACATGTTTCAATTCTCTTTTTCTATGCCTACTTCCTGCCTGTAATTACAGATTATTAATCTATTTGTGAAGTGTGAGCAAGGCACCACCTCCTCCTCTATGATTGTGGCGATTAAACTGTACTCCCTTAATTCTTTTGTTCTTCCACCCAAATTTCACTGGATCCTCATCCCACACCTTGTGCTCACTCCCATCTCTGTTCCGTTTTCGCTCTTGGCTCCTAAATAAGAGAATGCCCTATCTGTATATGGCTTCTTCACTTCATTATTAACTTTTCTTGTCACATCACCTTATTTCTTTAACACTCCAAAGAAAATTCAGAGACCTGTTGCATGGTACTGGCTTCTGTAATAACATGGAAATCAATTTAGAATTTCAAACTCACTTTTTCTGTCATGCAATGTTAATGTAAACAGAGTTTAGCTAAATTATTAATATGTTGGAAGTAAATTAAACACAAATTTGCAAACATTTGTTATAATAATGTACCTGGAATGAAGATTTAATACAGAGATCTGATGAAGTAAAGATTAGTAGAAGAGTGCTAAAGAAATATCCAAAGTATCTGCAAACGAGAATTATAGGTGGGATTAAGACGACAAGAGGGAAAGACTGGACCAATTTAAGAAACTTTAAATTCACACTTGAAAAGGCTGAAGAAAACTATATAGTGCTCTGTGGGTGATGGCAGCTACAAAGCTAGAAGTAGCATGTCCAGACCCCAGTAAACAAAAAAAGCATACTTTCTTTTAAAAAAAAATGTTTTTATTGGTATTTACATATTACATATTACAAAAGACACTATAACAAGTAACATATAGCAGGTTTCGCAGACAATCGCAAAGGGCAAAACGGTGGTTGTTTTTACAGTTTATGCTTGTCCGCCCCACAGTCTGGCTCACATATAACATTGAACATTTAAGTTCTTGCGATTGGACGCGGAGTAGCGTTAAGTTGGTTTGGCTTGTTAGGCATGTATTTGTTGTTTACGGAGGTTTGTAGGGGTTTAGGAATATGTCTAGTTTTTACCACATCCCTCTGTTGGGGTTCCTCCAGGGTGTGTGTCTAAGTGCAGTGTTGTCGGCTCCTCTGAGTAAAGTCACCCAGTTCAGCCACCCCTTGAATGTGGCTTTGGAGTTGGTTAGTACTGTTTTGACTGCTGTTGTCAGGAGGAAGTCCAGGAGGTTTCTGTCCTGTTGTGTGGAGATGTCTGCCATTTTGTGTGCTGTGGTAGTTGTGGCAAATGTTTGTTTTAGATTGCAGCCTAGGGTTTTGTTGATGAAGCTGAGCACCCTTCCCCCAGAAGTTGCTGACCTTGGTGCAGTGATAGATGAGGTGTGCAAGGTCTCCCCTTTCCGTGCCACAGTTCCAGCAGCTATCGCTGTCTCTTAGGCCTATCGAAGCAAGGCAAACTGGCGTCCAGTATGCTTGGTGTAATAGCCAGAATTTCATCTGTGCCAGCACTGGGGATATCATATTTTTTGAGGGGCAACCCAGAAGGTTTAGAGTTCTTGTTCCATGAGTTTGGAGCCTTGCTGAGTTTCCCAGTAGCTGGTATTCTTGGCGTTTGGTGGAGACAGGCCGGAGGAGTTTTTATTGGAGTGAGACTTGGTGACCTGTCATGTTTATGGTTTCCATGTATTGAAAGATTGAGGGTTTGTGTTTGGCTAATTTTGACTTTGTTAAGGCGGTGTTGATTGCTAGGAAATTGTATAGTTCTATGTCTGGGAGGTTGTGTCGTGTTTTCAAGCTGTTGAAGGTATGGGGCTCCCCCTCAGCTACCAGCTGAGCTGGATACGAGATTCCTAGCTTTCTCCATGACTCTATGTTGAGGGGCTTACCCCTGTATTTAATCTTGGGGTTTGCCCAGAGTGTTTCCCATTGTGAGTTCTTGATGCTGTGTTCGAGCTTCTGGTCTCCTTTGAGCAGCACGTACCTTGTGATCTTAATGATCGGGTTGTTCTTTTGTGCTTGCTTGTTGGCGGTGAGGAGAGTTAGAGGGTCTGTGTCATTTAGAATGGCTTTCTCTATAGAGAGCCATGTCGGCGAGTATTACTGTTTCGGAAGTACCCAGTGTATTCCCTGTCTGGCTATGAAGGCTGTCTGGAATGTTCTCAGGTCCACCACGTTGAGACCCCCTAGCTTTTTCTCTAGTCTTAGTTTTGGGAGGTCTATTCTGGTTTTCTTATGCCGCCATATAAATTTGTTTAACATTTGGTCTATCTTCCTGTGGAATTCGTCCGTGAGGGCCAGGGGAAGCATACCTGCTAGATAGTTTACTATGGGAGTGATCATCATCTTTACAGTGTCTATTCTGCCCCACCAGGTGAAGAATTTGGGCGACCAGGTTTCCAGTAGCCCTTTGATCTTTTCCAACGTTGTTTTCTAATTTTGTTCTAATGTGCTTCCTAGGCTTTTCCCGAATTGAATACCCAGGTCTTTGACAAACCCAGGTTGCCAGGCCAGCCCTGTGGTACCCATTACCTCTCTGGTTGTGTGTATGTTGAGGGGCATGCATTCTGATTTGTCTCTGTTGAGTTTGTATCCCGAGTGTTTAGCGTATGTTTCAATGGTTTGCATGAGTGCTGGTATGGATTGACCGGGGTTCTCTGTTATTATGAGTAAGTCCTCCGCATAGGCAGCAAGTTTGGCTGTGGTGTTGTTAATTGTTATGCCTACTATATCGCTGTTAGCTAATGTGTCCCTAATTAGGGGTTCAAGTGCTAGTAGGAACAGTAGCGGGGATAGCCGGCAACCTTGTTTTGTCCCCCTCTCAATGTTAAATTGGGCCGATGAACTTCTGTTAATAGCTATCTGTGCTTTAGGGTATTTGTACAGTGCCATGACTTTCTTCGTGTAGCTGTCTCATAGGATGTATGCTTGCATGCTCTTCTCTAGAAAATGCCAGGATACTCTGTCAAAGGCCTTTTCTGCGTCTAGCGTGATAGCTACCGCAGAGTTGTATGATTTTGAGGAGTGCTCTATGACTTGGCAGAGGAGTCTTGTATTATCCGGAGACATGCGTGTTTTCATGTAGCCTACCTGTGTATTCCCAATCAGTTGTGGTAGTACTTTGTTTAGTCTTGTGGCTAGAACTTTGGCGTATAACTTGGAATCTAAGTTTATTAGTGAGATGGGGCGGTAGTTTTTGGGCCATTGTGAATCTTTGCCTTCTTTGGGTATGACAATTATGTTAGCTTGTGACATAGATTCTGTTACTACCCCCTCCTTTCCGCAGTGGCTGAAGACTTTAGTCAAGACTGGGAGAAGTTGGTCTTGGAAGGTTTTGTAGAAGGGTGCTGTATATCCGTCTGGTCCTGGGGCTTTGTTATCTTTTAGTGACTTTATAGCTGTAGTGATCTCAGTCATTTTTATGTCTTGACCTAGTGTCCCAGCTTCATCTGCCTTTATCTTGGGTAAGTGTAGTCTGTCTAGGTAGGCTGAGCTACCCTCCTGATCAAGATTGTTGACTCTTTTGTGGAGCTCTTTGTAGAATTCCATGAACGTGTGTAGGATATCCTTGTGTCAGGTGTGTGTCTTGTTGTTCGCATCTGTGATTGTGGAGATACAGTGTAGTGTTCGCTTGTGTTTGAGATATGATGCTAGGATTTTCAAATGCTTAATTAGCTTCGCAGAGGTTAATTTGTTTGTATTTTCTTATCCACAGACCCACTCTTTCGCTAAGAATCCTGTTGAATTCATACTTTTTCCCTGTGAGTTCTACCAGAACAGCTGTGTTTGAAGTGTCCCCGATATGCTTAGTTTCCAATTGTTTGATGTCCGATTCTAGCTGATCTAGCTGAGCTCTTGTTTCCCTGTCTCTACTGGCCTTGATTTCTATTAGCGTACCTCTGATGGTCGCCTTAAGGGCATCCCATAGGCTTTTAGGATCTATTCCCGGTGTCACGTTATCTTTGATATAGTCCCTAATGGCCTTCTCTATTTTGTTTTTGACCTCCTGTTTTGCCATTGTTATGTTGTTGAACCGCTATCTACGGGTGATGTGCTCATTATGACGGCCTGTTAGCTGTAGGCTGATGCAACAGTGGTCTGAGATTGTTCTTGCCACTATTTCTGTGTGTTCTATCAGGTGTGTGTGTGAGCCTGAGATGAGGATGTAGTCAATTCTGCTGTATGATTTGTGTGGGTTGAAATAGAAAGTGTAGTCTCTAGTGTCTGGGTGTTGTTGGCGCCATGGGTCTTGCAGGTCGAATCTGTTACATATGTTTTTTAGAATGTTGTAGGAGGCTGGAGGCCGTGCTTGGGACCCTGATTGTCTATCTAAGGTGTGGTCTAGGACCAGGTTGAAGTCACCTGCCACGATGGTCATGTCATTCGACTGATTTGCCTCTAGTTCCCTCGTCACCCCCTCCCAGTATGTTGTGTCGTCTATGTTTGGTGCATAAATGTTTGCTACTAATATGGTTTTCTCCCCTCTTTTAAGTTGGGTAATTAATAGTCTACCTTTGTTGTCATACTGTTCTTTCTCAATGATTAACTTGGACTTGATGTTTACTAGGGTGATTACCCCCGTTTGTTGCCTACCGCCAGTGAGCAGGCTAGCTGACCTATCCATCTCGCTCTAAGCTTACTCGCGTCTTCCAAGGAGAGTTTGGTTTTTTGTATAAGGATAATATCACTTTTAGTCTTTCTGTTAATCGGGTGGTTCAGACCTTTGACGTTGAGAGAGACAATCTTTAGGTCAGCCTGTGTGTCTGTCTGTGTGAGTCAGGTTAGCTGATATTGGCTGTTGATTTGACCGGACATCCTGTCTGAGAGCTTGGTGTGGACATAAAGGAAGACGCAGACGAGACATACTGGGCGAACTTGACAAACAGGACAAACATGATGGACGGGTCAAACCCCCTCCTCCCTCTCCCCCTCCCAAACCTACTAGTGTGTCGTACTGTAGACGTGCAACAGCAAGGTCCCTCCCACCCCGCCACAACCCTGGGATAGTGTAATACGTTAGTCTAGTTTGCTTATTCTATGCTCTGCTGACCTTGAGATAAATCCGACTATTACCCTTCACAGCCGGCTATCATCCATGCCAACCAACATTGGAACTGTTATCAGCTGATGCTGGGACTCAATGAACTGCCCCATAGCTCCATATGACTGGTTTGTGACACCTGTACTGCCGGGTATGCAGGGGCCGGCAGGCACCCATCGATCCCCCTGTTTGGACCTAGAATTGCGATTGCTCACTGTCCCCTCAGTGGAGATGGTGGACTTGCCCAGTAGGGGCTCGAGGCAGTTTATCTCCACCGGCGCAGGCCCGGATGAGTCCGAGTGGGAGAGTGGCATGGCGATTCCCAGTACATGTGGGCTTCTGCTTCCTGCCCCCCCACCCCATTGGCGGGTGACATAAGCGAGTCTCACTGATGGAGGCCTTAGAGAGGTGGGCCTCCCTCTCCCAACCCCTTTCTACCACCCTGTGAGACAGTGTCATGGGGTGGAGCCCAGGATTCGCCGCCTGCCAGCTTGGAGGCCTACTTACACTCAGCAGTATATTGGGACGTGATGGTGCCCTTACAGATACTGGCTGCCCACTGTGGATGCACTGGAACACAACAAGGCAATTTGGAGGGAGTGCCTCCCCCTCTGTGGATACATAGGTGTCAAACTTAAGATGTAAAACTAATCATTAACTGTACCTGCTAGTATATGCCTTTAGCAATACGGTTGACTCTTGTGAAGGTGAGCCCACTGCTTGCATGTCTGGTGGAGGACCGATATGCCATATCTCTCACTTTTGCACCTACATGGCTTCAGAACCCTCAGCAGCCCAGACAATGGGGATGACAGGATAAGCATCAGGCTAAGTTATTATTCAACAAACATCGCACATGATGGAGAGCAGGAACATGACGGGACAACCAGGCCCCATCCAACACCCTAGAGGATAGGGACATATTTGCATAAGTGCGCAGTGGCCTCAGGAGCATTGAGTCTAAGATCGGCATGCTGTCAAGTCACCTGGACAAAATGGGTAATTGGTAATCGACTGGATAAACATGAGTGACTTCTCCAACTTGAGCAACGTGTAGCTGACTCTAAGGGCGGAGCAGCAGCATACAAAGATCAACTTCTACAAATGGAGAATGTTCTTGCTGTTATTAAGGCCAAAGATGAAGACCTGGAAGTGTGCTTTTCTGGGCAACAACATTAGAGTCACAACCTGGTAGACATTTGGCATGCTAGACAAGCCTATGCAACTGAGGGCACGTGTGTGACCACTGCCTGTGGCACCTGGTCATGCATTGGCTATTGGCTCACCACAAGGGATATTTTCAGGAGTGTTGTGAGAATTGAGTGGCTAGCTCTCAAACTCTCGGGCCATGCTCCAGTGAAGCTGACCCTGGTGCTGGGACGTCCCACGGACCGCTCCTTTACCAGGCGTCTCCCACACAGGGTACCACATGACATCCTCTTCCATGCCATGGTATATGCCGCTATAGCGGACTACTTCACAAATAACAGTGATTCCGTTGACTCTCCAGGGGTACTCTGGGAGGCTTTAAAGGCATATGTATGTGGTATATGCATATTTAAACAATCAGGCATTCATTGTGACTTGCGCACCCACCTACAGGCATTAGAGCATAAGCTCTATGAGCTTGAATTGCCCTACTTTGAAACAGTGCTGAGACACGCTTGCTAATTATGAGGACTGTGCAGACAGTGAAGTGCTCTTTCTTCATATGAAAACTACTGCGTGCCAGTTTGGAGAGGGCAACAGAGTAAGCTGAATGTCTCCAGCAGTGCTCAAAAAAAGTGGACCAGTTCCTACATCCCTGATCTGTGTGATCCCTCTGGAGAGTCACAATATTCCTACGCGGCCATTACCCAGACCATGACCCAGTATAACTCCAGGCTATATACCTCACAGGGGGAAACACTGTTAGACATTCTGACAGAGTTTCTGGATTCTATACAACTACACTGGCTCAATAATAATCACAGGGTTTTCCTTGAAAGCCCCTTTATGGTGGAGGATTTCCTTTTGGCAATTCGAGATAGGACAGGAGGCAAGCTCATCGGCCCAGATGTCCTGACAGCTCAGTTTTATAAGCATATGCAGACATGGCACCGATTTTACTTGCAATGTATGAAGATGTCAGGAGCGCTGGCTGTCTGCCCCCTTCCATAAGAGATGCACTAATAGTTATGCTCCTAAAATCTGGATAGCCATATAGCCAATGTGACTCATACAGACCCCTCTACATGATCAACCTAGACAATAAAATATTTGCGGCTGCATCTTTCCCCTCTTACCCACAACAGTGCACCCAGACCAGTTGGGTTCATCCCAGACCACAACCTCTATACCCTTCTCGGACTCCTACACTAGCTGCATCTCAGCTTCCTGCAGCAGCTGTGTTTCTGGATTCAAATAAGGCCTTTGACTCTCCGGAGTTGTCTTATCTTTTCCTGCTGTTACAGTGAATAGGTTTCAGTCCTGACTTCCTTAGATGGATCCTATTTTGTACACAACCCGAAATGCTAAACTCCGCATTAATGGGGAGGTTACTTGCCAAATTGCTGTCTGCAAGGGTGTACACTTTCCCCCAATCCATCATGCAAACATCATGGAACCACTAGCCACCCTTCTTAGTCAACCCCATGACAAATGTGGCCTTAATTATACAGCCGGTCGGCTTATAATCTCCCTATATGGAGATGATGTTATCATTTATGTTAGGGAGCTGACCACGAACCTTGAGCAATTTTTGTGGGCATTCACCTGTTTTTCTCTACTGACTGGAGTAGCCATTATCTTGTCCACATCAACCATTTTCCCCTTATTGGGAGCACAATATGTTTCCCCATTGACAATCCCCTTGAATGGCTGATGGCAGTTTACGCTACCTTGAGAAACAGATTCTCAGGGGCATCACCCAGATCTCGTTGGAAAAATATGGCTTGGTGGTCGGATGGTTAGGTCCCTGCGTGGACTTAACTACCATTGCTGCCTACTGGGAGAGTGGTTATCACCAAGATGGTGGTGAAATTACCCGAGTCCCGCTACCTGTTTGTTAATATCCCGTTTCCACTCTCTACATCATTCTTTGCAGGTCTCTTCTGATCTAGCTAGCATGGGCAGGCCAGCAGTCACAATTGGCATGGGAAACACTGACCTTGCCGTTTAAACAGTGTGGGCTGGGTATCCCTAACACTGAGCAATATTATTACGGAGTGCGGGACCGCTACGGCTTCTACTGCATACAACTGGTTCAATTCCTACTCCACACTGCAATAGAGGCTGACAATGCTAGAAACTGCCCTTTGCCCTTAGCTGTTTGCACCGCACCTATGCATCCGCGTAGGGAGATGGATATGGTTTATTGCACTGCATGAGCTTGGTACTACCTCTGCCTTCCCTTGGCCAATAACCCAACATTGCCCCCCACTAGAGATGGCCATGCTAAACATCAATTGCAACAGCTAGGGTTGGAGACTCTGGGTGACCTATACCCTGAAGGCACATTACTATATATAAGGGTTCTGTAGGCCTGCACCCACTGCACTCATTTGGACATGCTCCTATATAATAAATGCCCAGCACATAGCACATACCTCAGCTAACCTGCGCCCCTACAGTCCCTGGATTGTGTGCTAAATATCCGCTCATTTAAATGAGTGATAACATGCCTATACACTATTACAAAGAAAAGGCACAAGTAGCAACACCTAAAACGCTGTTGAGATGGCAGACACATTGGCGCAGATCTAACTGATGAAAAATGTAGGTATTGCTGCTCTCAAACTAGCTTATTGTTGCCAAATTATAAACTGAACCTCATATGCATACATTTCCTACATCGCACTTATTGCATGCACGCTAGCCTGTGGAGGATGGGCCTTGCCCAGAAGACGAGATGAGAGGCTGTGGTGTTGAGGGGGCTGCCTACCTGCACCAGTCTCGTTGATTACTGAAATGCTGCCTTCAACTCCATTTGATAATAGAGAGTCCTACGCCCTGCAGTGCACGCACAGCCCTAATGGGGTATGTCAAAGATATTTCAGGACTGTTAGACTTGGGATCTTTGGCATGGTTTACCCTGACATTTTGCCTCTACCTCCTGTATTTTTGATGCTGTGCTGGATTTCGTCTTTGCTAGCTGAGATGCTTTGGGCACTTTTCCACTGCTCATCAGTTTCAAAGTGCAAGTGCTCCCTGTGTTAATTGTTGTTACAATTGGTTGTCCCTGATTGGCATATTTTATAAACTGCCAAGTCCATAGTAAAGTGCACTGAAGTGTGCCAGGGCCTGTAAATCAAATGCTACTGGTGGGCCTGCAGCACCGATTGTTCCACCCACATGAGTAGCTCTGAACATGTAACTCAGGCCTGCCACTGCAGTGCCTGTGCACACTTGTTAACAGCCATGTCGACTTGGCAATTGCACCCACTTGCCAGGCCCTAACCTTCCCTTTTCTTACAAGTAAGGCACCCCTATGGGAGGCCCAAAGTACCCCCCTGGGCACGATGCAGTGTATTTGAAAGGTAGCACATGTCCGGATAGTGAAATACTGCCACTTTTGTTTTAAACTATTGGAAGTCCATCTTGCCCCATACGATAGAATGGGAGTTTATTTATAACATCTTATAAATATAACTTCCCATTGGGACAAGAAAGAGAAATAAAATTCAGTCTCTCCGAAATCAGAATTTAATAACTCATCCTTTAGTATAGATGGTTTTTAAATTTTGTATTTGAAAATGCCACTTTTAAAAAAGTAGGCATTTTCTTGTTTAACCAGTCTGAGTGCCTCAGCCTGTTTGTGTATTGACCATCTGGTTTTGTAGTGACAGGGGCAGGGGGTGTGCATTCACTGTAGACAGCCTCTGGGGGGGGGTTGAGGTGTGCCTGGCCCTTCCTGGATGACTCATAGCTGGGCTGAATAGACTCTGGCTGAATTTAGATGGGGGGGGGGGGGGGGAGATTTCCTTGCACCTGCATAGAGCCTGTCTCCTTTGCAAAAAATGGTGTCTCCACCCCCTGCCGTCATGCTCTACAAGTGAGGACAGAACTGGTTTGGACTGGGCTCAGAGACCCTTGCACAAAGAGAACAAAGACATTTTTGGGGTATAAGTATTAGACCTAACACCTCTGAACTTTAGACTACTTCTGGAATCAAGAGTAACCGTTGCCTAGGAAAAGAGCTGGAGAAACTGAGGAGAAGTACTGTCCTTTTGGTGTGAGACTGGGGTTGGACTGCAGTAGCTGTTTCTGCACACGAAAGGAGAAGGACTTTGCTGTGTGCTGTGTCCTGTGCTTGAAGAAGATCTCCAAGGGCTTGAGTAGAGCTTGCCTCCTATTTTGAAGTCTCAGAGACAAAGACTTCACGCCCAGCTCCCCTGAACTTCCTTGCTGGGAGTTCTGACCTGCCTGGAGATGCCTGTGACTGTCTTGGGTCTCTGGAGGTTGATTGTGCTGTTGGGAGCTGGAAAAGCAATGCAAATACAAAAAATCAACGCATCGTTCTTGTTGCACTTTTTCCAACGCAGCCCTGTGGTGCGAGAAGAATCTCCATGCCTAAACCGACGCAGCACCTGGCGCCACTGCACGAACTGATGCATCAAGGGGACGCGGCTGAAGAGATAGACGCAGCGCAGCTTGACCACGCTGCTTCATTCGCTGCCACATCCCAGATTTCCACGCAACATACCTGTGCGTGAAGTTTTCCCGATGCATCACCTGTGGCTCGGAATCGCCTCAGAATCGCCGCATAGCTTACCCCCTACAAACCGGATCCCGCGCACAGCTCTCCTGCATGCAGCAGAACGGGCGTGTTGCATCCCCAAGGTCTCAGGAAACGATGCATCATTTTATACGGCTCCCATCGCTGTGGCTGTTTGGCCTTTTAATTTTATCGCAACTACAGGTACTTTGAGAGAAATCACGCATCCATAAGTTTCTATTGACCAAGTTGCCAAAAACCTTTTTATGGTCATTTTTATTAATACTTGTATGTTAGATTTTTGTTGTTTTGGTCTTGTTGAGTTTAGCTAAAGATACTTTATTTTTCTAAACTGGTGTGGTGTTATCACTGAATTATTTTGTGTTTTGAGTAGAAATACTTTACACATTGCCTTTGGGATAGGCCTGTCTGCTCCTGTCAAGCTACCAAGGGGGTGGCAGGTGTTATCTAAATTGTGTATCCCCCTTACCCTGACTAAAAGAAAGGGTCCCTATTTGGACAAAGGTACCTACCTCTGCCAACTAGAGACCCCCATTGCTAACAAGGACTTGCACATCAACTGATTCTGATGTGGATACTTCTTGCTAAGAGAAGGGTTGTGATGCACTGGGGAAGGTGCAAGAGTCACATACATAACTATGGCTAGGAGATGTGATGTATTGTCAAGACAGACTGGAGGACTGCTGGGCGATGATGCCAGTAAAAATCTCGCCCTAGAAACATCTGGAGACACCTGGAGCCCTTTTCAGCTCTTATCTGACACTCCAGGCAGATGTAAACGCCTCCTCCTCGACACCCCCATAAATACTGTGTCATCAACGAGAGAGTATTGAATAGGACATCTCCTTTATTTGCATCACAGTGCAAACAAATTCTGCACAACTTAATAAATATTAAAAAAAAACGTTTTCAGAGGTCATCCCTGGTCACAGACAGATCGAAGAAGGATTACTGCTCTTTAACAGACTCAACAGTATATACATATATACACACACACACACACACACACATATACATATATATATATATATATATATATATATATATATTATTTTTTTTTTAAATCCCCCAAAATGTCGGCAGCCCTCTCTTCCACAATCATTCGGCTTAACCCAATCCAAAGTTAAGGCATAAATTCCACTGAAGGAAGAGAGGAAAGGTTTCTTAATCCATGAAGTACAAGCTTTTATTTACAATACGCAATGCCAATATGATAAATGTATACAATAAGACATCCTGAAAGGGTATGGTTTGTGTGGGTGTGCAAATATATATAACATCTTTCACATATGTGTGTGTGTATATATATTTTATGTATATATATTACATATATATATAACGTGAAATTGTCTGCCTTAACCTACGGTACATGCAAGCCAAACGGTTTTAGCAATTTTAAAGATTCCCCCTAATGGAATTTGGAATGATTTTTTGATTACAGAGAATTGTTCAATACAGCTTGAATATATAAAGGTAAATCTGAACTAAGAGATACAAATGATGGATTACTCGCTTCAGAGTCTCCAAATATCTATTGGATTTGCACTTCAAGATGTATAAGGGCAAGACCTCTGCATAAAAGGCGTAACTCGAAAATTGATGAAAAGGGGAAGTTTGGCATAGATTATTTCTCAAATCAGTGTTTAGTAAACCTCAACATCACTGACCTTTATCTCTGGACATTCCCAGGACATTCCTTGGTTTCGGCTAGGTCCATCATCTTATAACATCACTTTGAGTCTCGGAAACCCTACCCACAAATAACGGCAGAGGAGCTAGACAAAACGATGTTGAGTGTCATAGTATGTAGCTCTGGCTGTACACTCAGTTAAATCATATCAAGAGTAGTCTACACACTTGAAAGTGTGCTGCACTTATACTTTATATATATATATATATATTGAAAACACCACGCAAGTTCGGTAATTTCAAGGTAACACAAGCATGTGAAATGCCTGAAGCCCCTCTGCTATACTGCTCTGTTATGCTTAACTTAGTGTTGCTTCCTGAAGTCAGTCAGTGATTTCATGTAACTGACCACCACCTTAAACCAACGTTCAAGCAGAAGGATCAGCTCCACTTGCCACTTCAAGAGCTTAAAAACCCAATAATCACTTAACCCATCCAGGAGGCTCAGAGGGCCTGAATTCAGCCTGCAGTTACAGATCACTTTATTAGCCTACCCACCTCCCTTGGTTTTCGGCAACACATCCCTTTGATGTCAGAGTAGCTCTACAGAATGGCCAGGGACTAATGAAAATAAACCATATCTAGGCAAGTTGCCTGTGCCAACTGCTGAGTGTTGATTCGAGCAGGCCTTACCATATGACCTATTGAAGGCCAGGAATTAAATATTATCAATTGCAAGGGAACTGAGCTTGAGTCCAGGCCAGTCCCGCAAATATCCCACCAATGATGATGAGAATGGGGCTGCAGTCTAGCAGGTCTCGTAGCATGCATGGACACACGTGGAAGTGTCAGGTACTTCATGAACAGTCTGTCACCCTTCTATGAAAGCTAATCCATGTATGGTAGGCAGCTGGAAATTAAAGAAACTTAACAAAAGAGATCAAGAATTAATTTCCTCATAAGAATCGTTAACATTATTTCAAGAGGTAACTTGTGATATATGTCTTCTATGTCCATTGTAGTTTTACTTATTGGTCATTGTATTGTAGTTCTGTTACATCATTTAGATTTTTGTGCATGTAATATGGAATGTATTCGTTTGTGTGCCCTGGTTCTAGTTCAGAGAAGCGGTTGGAGCTGATCTGGACTGATGCTTTTACCTTAGCTCCAGTCGGTCAATTACTACTTATAAAATAAATAAATATCAATCTGAAACTGCCTCCTCCGCTCTTTACATAACTATAATCCATTGCTAGTTATTTAGAAGAGAAAAGATGATTAAAGGTAAAAACAAATCTCCAAAGTGATCTATTAGCCATGGATTAGTTCCGAAATATAAACAAACTATGATGTACTGTAATGGAGGCTGTGAAAGACCGGTATTACCCTAAGCATTCTCGGTCATGTCATCATACTTTGATGTCATGCAGGCCAGTGCTACCTTTTTTGTAATTGATTGGTGGGTTTAATGGCATGATCAAGGCTGTCCAGAAAACTATCCATGGACTGACCAGGAATTGCAATTAAACACCAGGAAACATTTTAATTTTACAAGACAAATGACATGATACATCTGTTATGTATGGCTCTGGTATAGAGCCTCTATCGTTTATTTCAGTTTCTGGATATCATTTCTCAGTGCTATGACATCACAACAGTTGATAACACTTGTTACCCACTGTTGTGATGTCATAAAGGCATCCCATGCCAGGCTGACATGCCGCCCTGAGAGTGTCAGCGGAGCTTGGCTTGTCTCCATTGATTGAAAGAAGAAAGCACCGCTGCGGGGAGGGAAGTCGGGGAACTTTATGGGGGTTTGTGAAGCATGGTAGGTACGTTTTTGTTTAACCTTTGGAACAGGGATACATAACTGAGGCCATGTTTTATATGGCTCCTCCAATACTCCTCTGACACTGGGTAGCAGCTGAAAGCAGGGGGCATATGATTTTGGGAGACATACATAACATAAAACTATAGATGTTAAAAAGTGAATCATGGGGATGTTTTTGACCTTGGGGTTCTGAGTGCCATCACAGACAACTTAAGCTTCACTTTCGTTGTCCAGTAGATATCACTCAGAAGCCCTCTGCATTAGACCTGTCAACCTTAGGTTGGCCTTCCCCCAAACATTTCGCCATCCTTCTTCATTTTTGCTGGCCTTAAGACTCTGCACATATTATGACTGCTTATCAGTGATAAAGTGCATGTGCTCACTCATTAAAACATAGTAACATTGGCTTATCCCCAATTGGCATATTCAATTTGCTTATAAGTCCCTGGTAAAGTGGTACTACATGTACCCTTGACCTACAAATTAAATGCTACCAGTGGGCCTGAAACACTTATTGTGCCACCCACTTAAGTAGCCCTTTAAATATGTCTCAGGCTTGCCATCATAGCCTGTTTGTGCAGTTTGTAACTGCCAGGTCGACCTGGCACAAACCTTTCCTTTTGAAACATGCAAGCCACTGCTAGGATAGGCCCTGGACAGACCCTAGGGCAGGGTGCAGTGTATTTAAAAGGTAGGACATATACTTTTTAGTTGTATATGTCCCGGTACTGAAAAACCATTAAATTCATTCTTCCTTACTGCAAGGCCTATCTCTCCCATAGTTTAACATTGAAGACACCTTATTCCATCTAATATGCTATAATTTCCAAATGGGAGCAGGTACCCAGTTTGCGTTTGGTGTCTTTGGAATCGCAATGAAAAATCCAAATGTATGGTGAAGTTGGATTTTAAATTACAATATTGAAAATGCCACTCTTAGAAAGTTGCCATTTTCCTGCTTTTGCCATTTAGTGCCTGTAGCCTGTCTCTGGGTCACATGACTGTATTTGACTGATAGGCTTTGTGTATTCCCCCTAGACAGCCTCACACAGGTGTGCATCAATGGGCCATCACTGGTGTGATGGGAGGGTGGAGCTGAGCACAGCCCTACTCACACTGTAATAGGCTGCACCTGCCTCCAAACAAAGGGCTGCATACCCCTTGTAGTTAGTTTGGAGCCAGGACAGGGAAGTCAGGATGCCTGGGGATGTCAAAGGGAAACCTCTAATAGCTTTCCCCCCCCTTCAAAGGCACAACTGGTTATAAATACTGGACCTCAGACACCAACTCAAAACAGAAAAAGCTGAAGACGTTCCTGTTCCAGGTTTAACCATACAGTTTCAGAATTAGATTGCAGTCATGTAACTCGATCTCCTGCAGGTTCGGCAGTCATACAGCGCGGAGATACTCCCCTGGGAGTTTATTCAAGCGCTCTACAAACACGCAAAATAAATAAAAAATAAAATAAATAAACTCTACAGTACACTTCTGGACCTGTGAACACTCTGCCAGGACAAAGGACTGCTGAGCTGCTGAAGGACTGCCACTCTGTCAGACTGTTGCCCTGCTATGCTGACCTGCTGCCCTTTCGCCTGGTTGAGAAGGATTAGACCTGAATCTCTTGTTCCCACAACTCCAAAGTGACTCCAAGGGCTAGTTAGCTGGCCTCCTCACTTGTATCTCATGGACAGAAGGCTCCAAAAACGTTCTCCTGGACAAGAGGTGCCATTTCAGTCCTGAACTCTTGGATGGGAGCCTAAGATGCTCTGCCAGCCTCTGTGGATCCAGCGGAACCGAAGCACCTCCCCTGTTGCACGTTGCAACCCCGAGCAGAACTGATGCATCGCTGCTGCTCACAAAGACTGCCATCACATGGCAGCCCATCTACGCTGTGCGCCGCATCTTCAGTGCAGGCACGCGCATCTTTAGTTGACAGTAACCTCCACGACGACACCGGACTCTGCATTTCAGCCTCACAGATCCTTGGAACCGACGCATAGCCCCAACTGGGGAAAAGCATCATCGACACCGGATTTCGCATTGCAAGCCCTCATTGATAGGATCTTTGACATCAATGCATCAGGACCTCACACCACAGCATCTTGGAACTAATGCATCTTTGATGCAGATCCTTGAAGTATCTGCAATCCAGGATTCAGGGCATTTTGTTCAGTGGATCTAACTGGGTACCTGTAGCCAGCTCGTGCTCCACCACAGTGGGCCTGAACTTGTGACTTTGCCCCATTACGGCTCAACCAGATACCCGCAGTTGGCACTTTAAGCCTTTTGGCACGATTTTCATTAAAATATTTACAACTAAATATCTACGGTACTGCTAATTTGAATTTTGTCATTTTGGTCTTGTTTTATTTATTAGAAAATACTCTATTTTACTCACTCTGTTGTGTGCTCCTTTTGTGGTGTGGTCTCACTGTGTTACTGTTTGACATGTTGCACAAATACTTTAAACATTGCCTCTGAGTTATTGTAACCTGTATTCTGTATTTTATCACCCAATAGGATTGGGTGGTAAAATACCGAATTCTGAAGGCCTGTAGCACTGTAAACAGTGCTACCTACATCTGGAATTTACCGAATCGGTAAAATTACCGATTCGGTATTTTACAGAATCGGTAAATTTACCGATTCGGTAAATTTACAGATTGTGCAAAATATTGCCTCCTACATCTCAATCACCAAATACCGGTCGGTAACGGCCGAATTCGTCCGTTACCGACCGGTATTTGGTGACCTACATCGGGCCCCTATTCTTGTTGAAATAAAAGTCAAATGCATGTTTAAAAAGTGTTTCATAATAGGCATTAAGAGCCAGCTACTAACAGTGTTAAAATACGTATGTTTTCTTTAAACAAAATGGGTCTTAATCATAAAGGTATTTTAGAGTACAGAAAGCAGTATGCCTGAAGTACTCTTACCTACACTTGAATATATTTGTGAATTGGCCCCAAAATGTGTAAAATGGTACTATTAATAAAATTTCATATACAGTTAGTACAAATAGAAAGGACAGGGCCCTATTTGCAATGTTACTAGTAGAGAGTTGGACATTTTGAGGCTGATTCCGAAAGATAGCTAAGGGTAAGTAAAGGAGTACATCTACAATCCTACCCCCTGTACTCATACTGCTTTTACGAATTGGCAGGTTATTAAGTTTGTAGATTTATATAGCGCTGCTTATGGCCTGAGAGGGTATCCAGATGCTGTCCTTGGGCACGGGGAGATTAAGTGATTTGCCCAGTATCACTGGATGTTAGGCTGATGCCGAGACTCGTACCCGGGTCTCCAGCTCCAGTACAGGCAGCTCTGGTCACACCCTCCCCCTGTAGAATACGCTGCATTTGTTCATACTGACCAAATCAAGAAGAATTTGATTTGCAAGCAGCAACAAAGAGGTAGAAACTGTTGCAACTCCATTTTACACCCCTGATTTGAAGCACATTGTCTGAATGTATAGAATGTGGAGGCTTTCCACTGATGTTAATCCTCATTCGCAACATTTTGGTCCTATTTTTGTTCCTCCACAATGGATGCTTTTTTTGCAAGTCCACTGGACCTACCACCGCACCACTGCACTGTGTGCATTCTATGATTCATAGTAATCCACATTCTCCAGGAACTAGACTTTTATTAGTTGTTGTCATTCCGGCTGGTCTGGTTTGCATGCCTGCCTCCCTTGTTTCCCTGCCTCTAGAGCCCCTTCAAATAGGCACTGGATATTAGCTTGGCTATGCTGACGCAGGCTCCCATGGACATAGACCTATTGATGAGTCCATTAGCGACCCATTTTCAAAGTTGTCCTTCGGGCATATGGCTTCTTCAAAATGTGAGCAATGAGCCACGCCTCATGTGGAGACGAGTGCAACTGCACATGGAATACTATGCACAGGCTCCAATAACACAGTCGCAGGTTGCCCGGCTACTTTTTCAGCATCAGAATAGAAACAGAATTTCATGCCTGTTCCATGGAACTTGTGAACTGGGCTGTAAACCTACAGTCTGCGGAGATGGAATCTGTTCTGGATTCACTCACCTTCGAATTACTGAGTAACATCATGGATACCTCTGATAATTTTTAGATTTGGAGACTTTTCCATAATCAAGAAAATGAGTTATTTTCAAACCTTTTTATGTTTTGATTTGCATTTTAATTCAATATTGATTGAGCAATGTTTTGAGTCTGTTTATCTTATTATAGTTCTTTTATTTATCAATTATTTTGTTAGTCGTAGAGTTAGTCTCCCGACCAAAGGGAGGTTGTTGTGGGGCTCCTTTAGGACGCACTGTAGTTTTGCCTTATATTAGCCCAAGTACATACATAATAGACCGCTTCTGCTTTGCACACATTACGCATTAACATGCTTGTTTTTGTGCCACAATGTTATTTTCAAAATAAGCAACACGTTTTCTAATTCTATTCTTCGGCTGGTACTAAATCTGTACATAGTGCAGGGCCAAACAACATAATACCCTGTTTTTCTCTGTGGTTGGACACGAACACCTTGACACAATCGAGACCGCAAGCTGCTGTTTTTCTACCAGAGCAAGTCTTATTATATAGGTGAAGACTTGCAGGCCTAAAAACAGAGTGAGGCGAGGCTTGCAGAGAAAGGGTTCTGAGATGAATGAACTACGAGCCTCAGATGTGGCCCAGCTGATTATAACTCACAGGTATGAGGTCCGGCCTAATAACAGAGCCTTAGTCTAATATAGTACATAGCCAGCAAGGATAGGCTTAGGCTGAATTGTTTTCTAAATATGACAGGGCTTTTCATTGTGTATAGTTTATTAATTGTGCTTATCACACTATTGGCTTGCATATGTCTCCTAATTGTAGCACAGCGTTGCATAATAGATCACGTTAGTTTCAATAAATATTGTAAACTAGTCATGTGTCTCTTACATTTATAGTGGACATGTGTGTGAGAAACAAAAGGTGATGGATGACCTGTTACCACGACGCCTAAGAAAGTCTAGAGTATTGTGTTCTGGGTGCCAATTCACTTGCCTCTTTGGAAATGTTAGGCACTATTAGCTAGTCTGATTTGGGCCAATAAGTGCTGATGTGGTAAGGTGGCTCATCCTCTACACACTGAGGTCCCAGGCAGAGGTTTGTATCGGAGCAGAATCCCTGCAAAGATATCACCACAAGGTGAATCTTTGCATTGTTAGATTTCATTTTCATTACTTGTAAAGTTATATTACATACAAGAGCACTGTGGATCATTACGTTTCTCTTATCTTTTCTCAATAGAACAGGTGGTTTTCTTTTAAACTAGCAATTATTTTTAACAAGTAGGGTCTTTGCAATTTAGGGTAAACTAGTGTTTTTCTGTTTTTCTTGTAAAGTATTCACTTACAACTGCAATAAAACAAAATATTGAAAACAAATTACCAATAATGTTACTCAGTATTTATATCAAACCAAAACGATGACCAAAATGTTTTTTGCTCAAGAAGGCAAATATGCATTGTGCAAAAGTAGCCCTTTCTCCCTGTCACCCATCACTCAAAAATCTAAGCAAAATATTGAATTTCTGCGATCTTCCTTCTCTCCTTTCTCTGGGTCGCACATACTTGGTATGAATGCACTGTAGCCTCCACAAAGGGACAACTGCCGGTCATATGGCCACAAACAGAATGACCCCCTATTATCTTTAGAAAAAACACTATGGACGAGTAACCCAGAACATGAACACTAAGATGAGCTTTAAGATTAATAAGGTGGGGAAAAAACGTTTTTATCCAAACGATTATTGAAATGAAATGTCCCTTATAGTGTCCGAAAATGCATGCAATACCTTCCGAAAGGCTCAGTGCCACAAAAATGTAACCTTGATGGGCTCATTATCTTGTCAATTCTAAACGTTGCAAGTGGGGAAAAAAATAATTCTGCAGTTAATTAATGAGCTTTCTTGATTATTTACACATGTCTGAGGTAAAACAAAAGTGACTTAATATCATATTGATGTAGCCAATGGTAAATCTATTAGGCAACAACCTTATCGACAGCTACTGTCTCAGAATTCTAATAGCGACAACAGTTAATATAAGCACCGCAGAATAAACAGACACAGGCTTGTATGGGGAAAGGTAGACCCGCGAAATTAATCGATTCACGAAAATTAAAGGATATCCACGCAATAAACAGCACTCGGTTGCCAGCTGAAGGGCCATACATCAAAACATCTTCAACCACGACAGCAAGTGCCAGCTGACCGGATAATTAAAACAGTAGGTGGGGGTGTCTAAGGCTCTAAGCTGCGGTCTGATTACAAAATACGGCGAAGAGTCAGGGCGCTGGTCGAGCACAGAAGGATCTTATCATGGACTAGTGGCGGGGTGCCGCGCGCTCCACGGATAACAGGAGGAGAAGGCGCGCGGAATTTTCACAAAGAGATTTACAAGTAATAAAACCTGCCTTAATCACAGCACCAGTTCTCAGATAGGCAAGGCAGCGTTGAACGCACATGCCTCATTTGGAAGTGAGAACGGCATTACATTTGACTCGGGGCAGGGATCGTGTGAATGTGGTACCGTAAATACACTTTTAGTAACTCCCTCAGATCAGCCTAACCCGGGTATTCCTTTTTAAGGGCAGCCGTACAGTATGCTTCTCGGCAAAGTACAGGGTTGGCGGAAGTATTCCTTCGTGGGCCATCATTTTGATGTACAGCTGTATTTCTCCTGGTACTAATGTCAGATCAGCCCAGGTCCATAAAGGAACACGTCCCACAGTGTTGTGACGTTCCGGTGCGCTCTGGCCATTCTTTTCATGGTCGGGCATTCTCTCTCTCTCTGACACGTTTTATCACTGCGTAATTATCATATGTGTTTGTCCAGGCACGCTATTTTTGATTGATAATCAGCAAAATTATGTCAGAAGAGATTTTGACGGCACGAAAAGGCGATGGTATAACAGGGACTGTTTGCATGCACAATGACGTATTCATGACTGCTATTACTTCCATGGGGGGACCCAGGGAGAGCCAGGCGCGAGCCGGTCTCTTCCTGGGCAGGTTCGCGCGAGGATCATTACCAGGTGGGGGCTGATTAGCAGAAGGCTTAAAAGGGGAAGTTAGGCGGGCGGTTAGGAACTGCGTGGCGGGAGGCGTGAAGGGAGGTTGTTTTGCGCTCGTGTTCCTACCTTTGTCCTGAGTTATGGAGGAAGCTGCGGAGGTCAGGAGGGCTGTCCAAATCCTTTGTGCGGCAGGGCGCGAGGACTTGTTGATGCCGGGTGTCCCGGCGGAAGCCTGGGTCGGCATGGCCCGCCCCCCTCGCAAGGCTTCGGAGGGCGTCGCCAGGGCTGTGGAGGCGTGTCTATCGCCGGGCCCGGAGGACGAGGAGGACGGCGAGGCGGCCATGCCGGCAGACGGGCCTGGGCTTCTTTTGCCCGCCGTGGAAGCAGAACCCCCGCCGTGTGACCCGGGCGCCCTCCAGCAGGTATGTGCCTTACCGTTTTTCGATGCTGGTGCACGAGGGGCGCCCGGGGGGAGGCGGGGGCGTTCCATGGGCCGGCTGGCTACGCGCACAGGCGGAATGGCACCTGGGAAATCTGTGACATTGCAAGGGGGCCCCAGGCCCAAGCGAGGGCGAAGCTTGGAGCAGAATGGGCGCTTGCACGCCCCGCTACCTGCTGCGGTGCCCCCTGCCCCCCCCCCCCTCAGTGCCGCCTTTGGCAGATGGGGTCTCCCCATATTTATGGCTTAACGGGCAGTGTTACCTGCTTTCCCCGGCATTGCCGGGGCCTGTTCCTGCCCCCCTCCCTGATGTTGGCACTCCTACCACGGTTGACGCCGATGCCAGGCACCCCTGTGCCACGCTGACGTCGCCCCCTCGCCCTGAGGCCCTGCCCCCGGCCCCTGCTGTGGTTTCGGTGGGTGCTGCCCATACCACGCTGCCCCCCCTGGCTAAGGCTGCTTCAACTAGTGCCCTCGGCTCTCTGCCCCCCCCCCCCAAATCCTTTGCCTCGGGTGGTAGGGGTTTGCTGCGCAAAGGGGCGCCCCCAGCTACTGGTCTGTCACTGTTCCCGGTCCCCAGGGGTCGTCCAGGTGGGCTTTTGGGTGGCCCTGAGGCTGGGTCGGTGGGTGTCACTGCTCTGGCGTCGGGGGGTGATTGCGGTTCCGCTGTGGGGGGCAATGTTTCTGGGGCTGTTTCTTTGTCTGGCTCGAGCGGCCGCAGTTTTCAATCTGCGCCATCGGCTGGGCGGCTGTTGGCTGACTCTACGGGCCCGGGAACTGTCCACACGGCTGTTTCCAGTGGTGGGCTTACAGGGGGGCTGTCTGGAGCGGACGGCTCTTCTACAGCTTTCAGTGCACATAGCTTTCAAAACATCGACTGGCAATTTTATGATGGGGGTATTGGTGATGGGGCTATGCCCAGTGGTAGTGCTCAAGTTGATTTTTCTGATGAAGCTTTCGGTGGGAGTTTTCATGATGATGGGTTGGAAGAAGGGGAATTGAGAGACAAGGATGTTGGGCTTTTGGCAGCACGGGCCCAGGGGGGTGGGTTGGGGCAACCCACGGTTTCTCGTGTTTTGCAGGAGTCTCGAGCGGACCTTGCAGGTGTACGAGGGGCAGTGTGGTCTGGACCTTCTCAGAGGGATCGTGGGGCTGTCGCACAGCAGTCGGAGCAGTTACCGCGAGGTAAGAATGGGTGGTGGTCTGTGTGGCAACCTAGGGAGAGTCTCCCTGTTAAAAGTACAAGATCTATTGGTACGGGTGATGGGGTTGTGGTTGAGCGAGTCGCTCTGGCACCGAGGCTTGAGCAGCCTGTATTTTCGAATGTTTCTAATGTGCAAGTTGCAAATGACGTTTCTACAGCGGGGGTGGGCGGGGTGGATGCCACACGTGTCACGGAGGATAGTATCCTACCGAAAAAGTTGCCTTATTCTGGGGTGGGAATGCCTTTGGGGTCTCATTTATCTGAAAAAACGAAGAATTTGATATGGTCTGGGGCATTTGTGGATGTTTTTCGGCTTCTCCATAGGGATGTTCAGGCAAAAGAAGGGTCAAAGGAGGAGGAATTAGAATTGGCTCGGAGGCCTCGTGTTCCGAAGTCCATAGAGAACTGGACTTCGGCCTTTCTAATTTATGCCAGCGTTTATTGTCAACGTCATCCTGAGAAAGCAATAGACATGTTTAAATATGCAGATGTCATCCGCAAGGCTCACAGTTATTTTGGCGGCTTTGCTTGGTTGTCCTACGATGACGAATTCAGGGCGCGCATGAGCGCTTTCCCTGAGCGTTCGTGGGGTGAGGTTGACTCCGAGTTATGGTTGCAATGGATGGCATCGGCAAACCCACCTGCTACGACCCACACAGCTAGCGGGCAGCCTGTGTTTTATCGGCCCTTTTCAGCTCGCCCCGCTCAGTCTGGGGCGGGGGTTTGGGGCAGAGGTCAATCAGCCGCCTCTGGCACATGCTGGCATTTTAACAGGGGTTCCTGTAACAGACCTGCTTGCAGGTACAAACATGAGTGTTCGCAGTGTGGAGGGAAGCATGCCCTCACCCAGTGTTTTCCCGGCCAGCGATGGGGTGATCAGGGACGAGGTTCAGGGGGTAGGGGGCAGCAACAACAGTCTGTTTACAAGGGCCCCTACTCCTATTAGGCAGGAGGTTCTCGATCTCTGGCTGGTGGATTATCCAGATTTTGAGGCCGCTAAGATTTTGTCTTGGGGTTTCAAAATTGGGTTTCGGATTGGGTATCAGGGACCCAGGGTGGGCAGGTGGTCGGATAATTTGAAGTCTGCGAAGGAGAGTCCACATGTGGTGCGGAAGAAACTGGATGCAGAGCTTGCGGCTGGTAGGATTGCTGGTCCTTTTGTGAATTGTCCCCTGCCTGACTTGATTGTATCACCCCTGGGCGTGGTGCCCAAGAAGGCGGAAGGGGAGTTTCGTCTTATCCATCACCTGTCCTGGTCCGAGGGTTCATCAATCAATGACTTTATTGATCCAGCTGACTCAACTGTCAATTATGCTTCGGTGGACGATGCCTTACGGCTCGTGCGCACGGCTGGTGTTGGGGCTTTGCTGGCGAAGAGCGACATTCAGTCGGCTTTCCGGCTATTGCCCATTCATCCTTGGGATTTCAGTCTGTTGGGAATGCATTTTGATGGTAGTTTCTACGTGGATCGGGTGTTGCCCATGGGCTGTTCAGTGTCATGCTCCCTGTTTGAAACTTTCAGTACCTTCCTACAGTGGCGATTCACTTTTGTTAGTGGCCACGTGTTGGTCTGTCATTACCTTGATGATTTTCTTTTCATTGGGGAGGGTCGCTCTGGGCAGTGTCAGTCGGCTTTGAACATCTTTCAGGCTCTAGCGGAGGAATTGGGTGTCCCCTTGGCGCCGGACAAGACAGAGGGTCCCTGTACGTCCCTGACTTTCTTGGGGATCGAAATTGATACTCTGTCTATGGTGGCGAGACTGCCTGTGGCTAAAGTGAAGGAAATGTCTGCTTTCATACATCTGGTGTTGGGGGAGCGGAAAGTTGTTTTGAAAACTGTTCAGAAGTTGTTGGGTTACCTCAATTTTGCTTGCCGGGTTGTTCGGGTGGGCAGGACGTTCTGCAGACGTCTGAGTCTGTCCATGTCCGGAGCAAGCCTTCCCCATCATAGGGTGCGCATTACCACCGCTGTGCGTGCCGATTTGACTGTCTGGCTTCGTTTTCTGCAAGAGTTTAATGGCGTGTCCTTGTTTTTTGCGGATGAGGACATGGTGTGGCAAGTACAGTTGTTCACTGATGCGTCAGGGGCTCACGGATTCGGAATATTTTGGGAAGGTCGATGGTGCGCGGCCGGCTGGCCGGCGCACTGGAAGGATCAGGGTCGCAGCATTGCGTTTCTGGAGCTCTTCCCGCTGCTGGTTGCTTTGCACCTATGGGGGGATGAGTTTCAGAATCGCTCAGTCTTGTTTCACGTGGACAATTTGGCTGTAGTACACCTTGTCAATCACCAAAAGGCTCGCGATTTGCGGGTTTTGCGGCTCCTGCGCGCATTCATGCTGCGGTGTCTGCAACTAAATATTGTCTTTAAAGCACGGCATGTTCCTGGTACTTCTAATTGCATCGCTGACTCTTTGTCTCGCTTTCAGTGGTCCGAGTTCCGCAAGTTAGCTCCTGGGGCGGACCTGGAACCAACAGCGATCCCACAGTACGTATGGGACCTGGGGGATTGAGGGTTCACCACTTGGTGGAAAATTCTGTGGCTGAATCCACCAGGCGGGGTTATGTGAAAGCCTGGACTGAGTTTCTGCAGTTTGGTAAGGTTTCGATGGGGCCGTTCAGGGCTGGTTGGTCTGATGAACAATGCATCTTGCAGTTTGTTTTACATTTGGCGGACAAAGGCCTATCGCCCACTACCATTTCGGGCAAATTGGCTGGGGTTTCTTTTTATGGACAGCTTTGGTGGGGGAGGGATCCGGTTGGGGGGGTGTTGGTTCGTAAATTGTTGAAAGGTTTGGCCAGGCTCCGGGCTGGGGGTCAGCAGCTCCGGCAGCCAGTGACGTTTGAATTGCTCCAGTTGATGTTGCCGGAATTGGAGGTGTGTTGTCATGATGCTTTTGAGTGTGCCAAATTTCGTTTGTGTTTTGTGTGGTTGTTCTTTGGGGCATTTCGGGCATCAGAGTTGCTGGGGTTGCGGGGCAGGGTAGGTATGACCAGCAGTGAGGTGGTGTTGGAAAGTGACAGAGTGCGACTTTGGCTGCGGGCATCCAAAACCGACCAGATGGGGAGGGGTAAGTGGGTGTTCCTTGGTAGGAGTGGTGTCTTTGCATGTTGCCCGGTTGGGGAATGGGAAATGTTTGTGTCCTCTCCACATTTTCTCCAGGGGTCCATATTTTGTCATGCGGATGGTAGTCCCATAGTTGCATCTCAATTGTTGGCTGTATTACGCAAGGTTTTGTTGCGTTTGGGGAAGGACCCTGTTCAGTTTGGTACCCATTCCTTCAGAATTGGTGCGGCGACGGAGGCCGCTCGGTTGGGGTGGGACTGGTCCCAGATCCGACGCATTGGTCGTTGGCGTTCCAAGTGCTGTGAAAAGTATGTGAGGAAATAGTGCATTTTGGCTTGTCTAACATTTCTTTCTCTCCTAGGTCCCTGGCTATCAGTCGCCGGATGCAAACGAAGGGTGTGGATACTGGGGCACTCTTTTATTAAACGAGCAGCTTTAGCCGCTGCCAGCCAGCTCTGTGGGAGATCACTTGGTCTGAACAGTATGACACATGAAGTCTCATGGCATGGAACAGGGGGAATGCGCTGGGGTGGGCTTTTTCCCGCCTTGGCTGCTTTGGTTTCGCAGTGTTTGGGGGGCCCTCCGGATCTCCTGGTGCTACACTTGGGAGAGAATGACTTGGTTTCTCTCTCTGGGTTGACCTTGTTAAAATTAATGAAGCAGGACCTGGAAATCATCCGAACCACATGGGAGAGCACCATGCTTATATGGACTGAGTTTGTGCCTCGTTTGCAATGGCGTGGGGCACGGACCCATTCTGCCCTGGAAAAGGCTAGAAGGAAAGTGAACAGGACAATGCGCCTTTTTTGTCAACATTGGGGGATATACAGTTTGAACCATTATCATTTAAAAGTCTCTGAACATCATTTATTTTGTGAGGACGGTGTGCATCTCTCAGCTTTGGGCCTCTCTTTTTACCTCCTTGAACTCAGGGACTTGATTAGCAAGGTTCTTCAGGTACAGTTGTGGTGTGCTCCTTCCTTTCCTTTAGGTGGGGCAGGAAAACGCTAAAGGTTTTCCTGGGTGGCGGGTTTTTGTTAGTGGGGGTGGGCAGCCTGGAGCGGGTTGGCCATCCTGAAGGGTAGCGTAGGGTAGGCTAGGGGTAGTAGGCAGGAGTTTGTTCGGGGTTTTGGGATTTAGGTTTCGTAGGCTCACTGTAGAGTTGAAGTATGTAAATAATAAATAAATAATGAATGTGTTTATGAAATTTATGATGCACCTGTCCTAAAATAAAAGTGGCCTTTCTTGCTCCTAAAAGAAGGTGTGGACAATGATTTCTTGCGCGAGGGGGGACCCAGGGAGAGCCAGGCGCGAGCCGGTCTCTTCCTGGGCAGGTTCGCGCGAGGATCATTACCAGGTGGGGGCTGATTAGCAGAAGGCTTAAAAGGGGAAGTTAGGCGGGCGGTTAGGAACTGCGTGGCGGGAGGCGTGAAGGGAGGTTGTTTTGCCCCACCCACCCTCCCTCTTTTTTCTTTTTCTTTATTTATTTATGGGTTTTTTATTTTGCGGTGCTCTAGGCACTGTTTAGTTTAGGTAGGTTTGCCACTGTTAGGATGGGTGCCTTTGTTCTTTTGGAGGCGGGTTTTTGTTAGTGGGGGTGGGCAGCCTGGAGCGGGTTGGCCATCCTGAAGGGTAGCGTAGGGTAGGCTAGGGGTAGTAGGCAGGAGTTTGTTCGGGGTTTTGGGATTTAGGTTTCGTAGGCTCACTGTAGAGTTGAAGTATGTAAATAATAAATAAATAATGAATGTGTTTATGAAATTTATGATGCACCTGTCCTAAAATAAAAGTGGCCTTTCTTGCTCCTAAAAGAAGGTGTGGACAATGATTTCTTGCGCGAAGGCCAGTGTCAGATTTAATGCTATGACACGATCCTCATGGGTACTTTAAGTGCCACTATATTTCTGTGACTATTGCTCCAATTGCTGAAATACATTAATTATGGAAGATAGATTTAAAAAGGGATGGGAGGGGAGTGAAAGAAAAAGAGAGAAAAACAACTAAACAAAACCATAAAATGTGACAATCTAGTTTAAATGACAACAGGAGCGGCCCGTGCAGGTAAGAGGGCTGGTGCGGTGGTGCCGGGTTGGGGGGGAATTCGACAGACGATGACGAGGGAAAATTAATTATTTATTTAATTAATTTTCCCTTGTGTCCTCTGTCGTAATCCCACACCCTGCCCACCGCTCTTTCCTGCACAGGCCACTCCTGAATTACAATGTATCTTTCAACAAAGTAGATTTAACTATCACCGGCTCTGCGAAGCTGCGGAGATGGCACGTGATAAGAAGGACAGAGAAGTGCGCCCCCTTCCGCCGGAGAGGCAGGCTATGCAAGAAAGCCGACGATAATAAAACGTCAACACTGCCCTCATCTTTAACCTGTGACATGAAGTGTCACCCTGGCAAAATATACGAGTCGAATGAAAGCCAACTGCTTAGCATTTTAAAACTTAAATGAAAAATGTATTTTTAAACTTAAAAAAGGCGAATGCTGCGTGCGTTTCACAACAGGCAACAGAAACAAGGTGTACAGCTTACAACTAATTTAGGAGTTGTAAACTCAAATTGAGCTCGATAGCCCGCTCCCCACACGCCATCCAGAGCAGGCCGTGGCTGAGGGCAGAATGTATCCTCACTGAAAATACCGTGGCAGCATGGCCGCTCGAACGGATCTATTGGCAAGAAAAGTGTGCTTTCTTTCATTCAGAACTTACTGCCATGTAGCAGGTTCTTGGTAACCTAAATAAAAGGCTAGGTTATTTCCACCTTAAGTGTGTTTATTGACCTGAGAATAATTGAAGGCTAGGACAGCCCGGCCGCAATTGCAGCACGTGACCTGCGATGTGCATGGAGACTCCTGAAGCAACATACAATATGAATATATTGAGCTCCATTGTGGGTTTTGATATGCACTAAATGACGTAACACATTAAAAGCAACCAAAGCTGCAAGGGGTTGTTGTGGGCATGTGCCTTAATCCCTTGGCCGCGGCGGTAATTCCGCCGCGGCGCTGGGGGGAGGGGGCAGTGCGGTGCCGCCATGCTCGTGACGGAACCACTCCGTCACGAGCCGATTGGTGCGCTGTGCTTGTGACGGAGTGGTTCTGTCACGGCCCACCCGCTCATTAGAACGGCCGCGCAGGTGCGGAATTCCTGCAGCGTGGGCGGGGCGGCCGCGCCGTGACGGAACCACTCCGTCACCAGCACAGCTCGTCTGTGGCTCGTGACGGAGTGGTTCCGTCATGAGCACGGAAGGGGTTAAAAGAGATGATAAAAAGGCAGAGGCCGGCCTGAGGGGGTCTGTTGGTCTCGGTTTCATGTCCCCTCGGATGTGCTCATAAAGGGCGCCAATCACTGACAGCGTAGATTCCTCAGTCAATAACTCTCCCAGTGTGGACTTTGACATGCTGAGGGAAAAAAAGACCCAATACGACCCTGGAAGGTTTGCCCCTGGGGAGTATTTCTAAAACACTCCCTCAAAATGTTGTTCCCTTTTTGTCTAACGTCTGATAAAGGGAACTACACTGACATTACAACACACTATGCCTTGGCACGGGGTTGTCCTGTCTTGACTGGATTGTGTATGGGAAAGGGAGAGCCTTCCTGGTGGTGGCCGCCTGCGTGCCAGTATATACGGCTCTGTCCTACCCCGGGACATGCACTTCGGCCACCTTACTAGAGGCCAGATTCTTGAACGTGAGCCCGGAGACCCCTTCCTTTTCAGGGTTTAGGAGTCGGTAAGTACTGTTCCAGCCCACGGTTGGAGAGCGGAGCTAGGATGGCTCATCTCTTCAAGGTGCACCCCAATAATCATTCCCAAGGGCCTCCTCCCCAGTCCCAGGGCCAATGGTGAAAAACACCCACCCTTTTTTATCCACAAAGTCTTGAGCCCCAGCCTCCTTCCCCTATGTACAAAGCTCCCTTACTCATGTGCTGCAACCTGCCAAGGCCAACAGGACTCTATCCCAGCCGTTCATGGGTGCTCTGGGGTACACACTTTGTTGTGGATTAGTGCAGAGAAAGGCAAAGGTTTCCGGTTGCACATAAAAACCAGGCAGAAAGAATAGCAGTGAATGTGAGGCATGTCAGGGAGGAAATAGAAAAAATAAACAACAAGCGGCACTTAGGTTCGGTAGTGGAGGCATGATACTGCCTTAAGATTAGTGCATCGCTAGGCACAAGACCTAAAAGGTGAGCATTTAATGCTCTCCCTAAAGTGAGCAGTGAGAAGCAGATTTCAATGTTTTCTGGGAAAGAGTTCTTGGTCTCTGGAAATCACCTTTGCGGATGGTGCTACACCCAGCTTTTCTTTCTGGGATTGTGTCTTGAAAAGAGTCCATAAGAGGAAGTACAGATAATGAGTATTTTTTTCATCAGATTTCTTCTTCTTTGGCTTTCATGCATGTTTCAAGATTAGATATTGCCTGGGTGGGCTCTTCCTTATGGCTACATGAATAGCTGAATGGTCCCATTTGATTTCCAGTTAGTTGGTGGTGATGGGATATGAAGAAAACATTTTATTAAACTGGAGATGTGAGAGATGTGCAGCCTGTGACTAAGAACTAGTCAACATTAATCAGTGTATTTACTTTGCTAACATGAAAATATTTTAATTGCTGATTTATCACTTTTTGTTTAAGAAGGGTGTCTCTGCTTGTATGTGTTAGCCTGTCAAAGACATAGTGCTATTCACCACTAGCCCTTAACCCCTTGTGTGCTTTAGACGGCCCCCGGCCATCCGTTGTCACAGTGGACGTGTGCGGAGGACGGCAGAGGATGGCAGAGGGCCATCCGAACTCCGCCCACTCAATAAAAGGCCCGCACAGAGCGAAAATTCGCACAGCGCGGAATGGGTTAAAAGCTTATTTGTTTTACTTTGCTGTAATAATAGCATGTTGTTAGAATAACTGTATTTGTCGTCAGAAAGTAGAGACAGTCACACAAAGGTTTTCTTAACATATTAACTGTTAAGGCAGCCTCCCTTCCCAACAGCAGAGCCAGTTTGTGTTATCTGAGACATTTCACACTTAAGCCATCATAACTGTTTTCACAAAAGATATCCAGCCAAATATGTACCCTTTTCCCCTCAGTATTAGAGATTCTATATGTACAAAGGGTTTGTGGATTCCCATGGATTGATACAATCCATGGAAATTCATAGATTGTTCAAGAAAGCATATTATTTTTCCCCCTCAAAAAAATAATATGCGGATGATGATAATATCACCCTCTTACCAGCTTTTAGGAACAATCAGAGATGTGAAAGAACAATTTCACAGTTGTTGCATTTTAGTACGTTCTAGTAGCGTTTTCCTATTCTTTGTGGCTTTTACCCACTTGCAGTCTGGGGTGGAAACAGGTGTGAATCTCATGGGTGAACCAGGAAAGCAATATAATTCTGAAAAGCAGGAACACATTGAAATTAAGCTAGGGGTCATTTGTGCAGACCACTCATGGATTTCCCAAAGAAACTAAATGTTGAAAAAAAAAACACAAAAAAAGAAATTTGGTAGCAAAAAACTGAAACGGGATATTTTCATCTGTAAATGTATGCCCCGAAATTGGATTTACAAAAGTAGCACACTTTTCCATCAGAATTTTCTATTATAGAGATATATAGTGTTCCTTGATAGACCAAAAACTCATGATATACAGAGCCAACAACTGAACAGCATCTTTCAACTATTTGTTAATATGAACTAAACATGCATCAGTTCATATGATAAATTCTAAATAAAGTAAAAGGAGTATACAGGAAGCCTATGCATTTTTGAAATGTGTATGAGATAATGAGTTTCGGAATAGTAGGTATTGATACATCTCCAATTTTTGGGTTTCATATAATATCAACAGATTCAGAAGACATTTTGCAAAATGTGTTTCTTGCACACTGGCTTAAATCCGGAAGGCAAAAATGGAGCGAAATTCAATTGATAATAACAAATATAGTACAATTATGAGTTTCCACACTTTTCCCGAAAAATGGTACCCCACTTTTGTGACTGGGCTTATCAGCAGTGAAAGGAACTACAACATGAGATGCAGCAAGGAGATACTAAAGTAGCCCATCATGGACTCTTGCAACGGACTAGAAATGCTTTCCTTTCTGTCACATAAAAATGGAAAAACCGTATTTATGACCTACACTTTGATTTTTGCATGGAATTCTGGTCATGAAAATGTGATGAGATCCACACAAGACACACAACCATGCCTTCCCCTGGACCTCTAGATTTCATAAATGGCCAGTGTGGATAGGGTTCCCTGGTTACTGACTCACCCAGCGACCAAATATTGCATTCATTCACCATATTTCTTTTTGTTTCCTTGGTAGTGTAGTGGGCTTTCAGTCCCCCTGGTTGGCAGATTGGGGAGTTTACAACCTACCTCCCCATCCCAGAGTGGACAGAAGATCCATGATAATATCAAGAGAAAAACGGAGTATGAAGTTTGCCCATCCTGGCACTGCACAGTATTCACAAGGAGATGATGGATGGAGTGCTGAAACTTTTCAGACACTCACACTCAGTCAAAGATCTGGGTTGAATTCATCATCGTTCTTTAGCTGACTTCACCACCTCAGTTCAGACCTAGCTATATGCAAATCAGTCTTAACCCTGTGCCTTATGGGAACAGTCCAGCCCAAACTGCTAAGCCAGTTCTTAACTGAACCTTAAACAAGCAATCCTGGGACCGGTTTCAAGGTAACACCCCTCATCACCCAGGCTAGCTTGAATCCAGTGGCAAAGTAAGCAAGGGACCCATGTCTGGGCATACCCTGCCAACTAAGGATGGACAAAGCAAACACAAGGACATGATGGACGGAGCGATGTAACTTTTCAGACACTCCCCCTCACATATCTGGGTTGAATCCATCATCGTTCGTTAGCTCACTTCGCCACCTCAGTTCAGTTCCAGTTATATGCAAATCAGTCTTGACCCTGTGCCTCATGGGAAAAATTCAGCCTGAACTGCTAAACTTAGCAGGGTATGCCCAGACGTGGGTCCCATACTCACTTTGCCACTGGATTTCAGCTAGTCCGGCTGATGAGGGGTGTTACCCCGAAACCGGTCTCAGGATGCTAGTTTCCAGTCCTGAGAAGACCTCGCTTGGCAGTGCAGTCTGGACTGTTCCCATGAGGCACAGTGTCAAGACTGATTTGCATATGGCTGGATCGGAACTGGGGTGGCGAAGTGAGCTAAAGAACGATGATGGAGTCAACCCAGAACTGTAACTAGGGGTGAGTGTCGGAAAAGTTTCAGCGCTCCGTCCATTATCTCCTTGTGTTTGCTTTGTTCGCCCTATGTTGGCAGGGTATGCCTAAACTTGGGTCCCTGGCTCATTTTGCCACTGAACTCAAGCTAGACTGGCTGAACAGGGGTGTTACACTGAAACAGGTCCCAGGATGCTTGTTTCTGGTCCAGGGAAGACCTGGCTTGGCAGTTCGGTCTGGACTGTTCCCATGAGGCACAGGGTCAAGACTGATTTACATATGGCTGGGTCTGAACTGGGGTGGTGAAGTGAGCTAAAGAACAATGATGTATTACAGAAGAACCTAAGTAGGTCACAACTGCTACTGTGTACTGATATTAAATGGGGGCGACCAGGTAGCTCGGATCTTTATTCACGATCGCCCGCATGTGTTCAAGGATCCTCTTTTTGGCTGGGTGTATGGTGCTCCCAATATACCTGCAGCCATACAGTGACTATGTACTAACTTGTCCTTTAACAAAGTACTTAGTCTGTGTGTGATTTGGGGTTTGTGATGACTTCTCTAGTGATGTTCTCGGTTGTAAGGATTCTCCAATTTTTCTTAAAAATCTGTACTAGTTTGTGGGAGCTAAAGTCCGTAATCATTCTAACAGGTCCCTCTCTTTCATTATTAATAGGTTTGTTGCAGGTTTTGGTAACAAGGAGGCTAGATCTTTCCAACCTGTCAGCTTTTCTCACGTTCCCTTGTAAAATACCTTTGGTGTAACCTGTTTTGCAAAGTCTTTCAAGCATACTTTACTTCGCTGTCTGGTAATCTCGATCCGTAGTGCAGTTACGCTTGATAGGTAGGAGTTCACTGTATGGGATATTTTTTATCAAAATCCGGGGGGATAACTCCCTGCATGCAGTATTGAATTCCCTGTGGTGGGCTTCCTATATATTTTAGTCAAAAGCTTATTCTCATCTACATATACCTCCAAATCCAAATAGAAGACACTGGTATTACTGATGTTCCTTGAGAAGACCAAGTTTAGGTCATTCTGATTTAGGACACTAATGTAGGCATCAGTCATTGCACGTGTGCCCTTCCACATAATGAATAAATCGTCTATATAACAGGCCCATAGGTCCACATTGGTAACCCTTTCTTCTAGTTCATCTGCCCAGGCCACGTGCTTCTCCCACCAGCCCACGAAGAGATCCATGTAGCTGGGGGCGAAGCACATGCCCATCGCAATTATTATTATTATTATTATTATTATTATTATTATTATTATTTACATTTGTAAGGCGCAACAGGTACCCAAAAAGTGTTTCCCGATGCCGGCTAGACCTAGGAATAGATGGCAGCTTAATGATTATTGATTAAAAAGCCAGGTTTTTAAGGATTTGCAGAATTGGACATACACTGCTTCATTACGAATTGAAGTAGGGAGGGAGTTCTAAGGGAGGGACCTTAGTATGCAAACGATCGACCACCCATCCGGGATAGTTTGACTCGGGGCACAGAGAATTTCCCTTGGGTAGATGAGCGAAGGCAACGAGGAGGCACGTAAGGACAGACCAGAGACTGCAGATACTGAGGGGCCACACCAATTTTGATTTTAAACATGTAGCTTAGGGCTTTGAACTTAATACATTTTTTCAACCCTGAGCCAGTGCAGATCCATGCTTTTGTTGGTACAGTACTCCAGCGATTGTAAATATGTTGTTTTCTAAACAAAATCTCGTAATTTCTAGCAACATCATAATGTGGTCTCTAAATTTCAACGCTCTTTTGTTAAGAAACCACTTGACCACTTCCAGACCCTCTTCATGATCAATGCAGGTATAAAGACTTGTTGTGTCAAGTGTGATTAGTTACATCTCCTCCTCCCACTGGATAACCTCAATTAATCGAAGGACGTTCTGTGTGTCCTTCACATAGGAGCTAAGATCTTTCACAAAGGGAGATAAAAATGAATCAATACAGACAGAAGTTTTTTCCAATAGGCTGTTTTGAGATGCCACTATTGGTCATCCTGGGGGATTAGTCATGTACTTGTGAACTTTTGTCAGATGATTAAAAGGCAGGCAGTACAGGATGTTCACAAAATAAAAGAAATAATCATCCTGTTCTAGCATGCCGTTGTTTTTCCAGGTTAGCAGATGTTTATGAAAACTGTCCACACATTTATCATAATAAGTTCTCTTAATTGTTAAGTAGCTGTTGTCATCCTTCAGTTGTCTTAATGCCTCCTTGTAATATTGGTCTTTCCTAAACAGAACAATGTTGGCACCTTTATCTGAAGGTTTGATAACAAGGGAATCATCCCTCTTCAGATCTTGTATCACCTTCCACTGTCTCACTGGAATGTTGTAGTTAATATGTTGCTTTTCGAGCTAATCAGTGCAATTAAATCTCATATGGTTGCTTCGTGGAACACATCAATGGAATCAAAGGGGTTTTGAGGCATAAATTCCGATTTAAATTTTAAGTCACTCTTCCCACTCTGTTGTGCAATACCAGTATTAGCCTAGCAGGCAGTAATATTATCTCCAGTCTCAAACATTTGGGATTCTTCCAGTTCCTGCAGTGTCAACAGCTCGTCCAAATTATTACCAGTTAGAATGTCCATGTCTTCAGTAGCCATTGTCCTACATGGGGTTTTAGTTCTGGGATGTCGAAGATGTACTTTTTGCAACTAAGTTTCTCACAAATTTAAAACAATTCAATGCAAGTCTGCCTGTAGTTTAACTCAGTGGTGGGACAAAATGTCAGGCCTAACTTCAGTACCTGTATCTCATTAGAATTCAACACTCACACAAATTGATAATAGTCTTTTCTTCCAGTGCTACTACCATTTTCCTCTTTTCCCCTTGCGACCATATGAAATGTAAATGCACTAAATACCTCGAAAACGCAACATAGGAACTACGACATTCCAGCCAGACAGTGCAAGGCGATATGAAATGAGTTGACAACATGATGTATAATAGGTGAATTTATCTTGTTGGTCCCTCGATTAGAGTTTATTTTCTAATTTTATTTAATTAAAAGAATTTGTTTTGTTTAGAGGCTGTACATTCTGCTACCAGCAACTGTTGGCCCACTGGGGCAATCAGAGGTCATTGATGTGTAGACTGATTGCCCATTCAGGGTTTGATTGTAGAAAATTGATATATGAACTCAAGCTAGGTTAGGGGTGACCAATGGCAATGTGTGCCAGAGGCTTGGCTATTTGGTATTAACCAATATATAGGAGATGTCCTGCGTATGTAACAAAAGCCGAAGGATGAATATCTATGGTAGAATTGAGTATTATTCTTCCTTGCCTTTAATATTTTCATCTACTGTTTTTCCTCCTCCCTTTTTTCGCTCATGTGATCTATTCAATCATCAACTTTAATGTATATTTGTACACCATGATTTGCAAGTGATACATTTATATATCAGAAAACCATATGTTAGTATTTGTTACTTCACTGCAATATGGCTGCCATTTTTACGGAGTATTCTCAGACTTGTTGTGCCTTCTTTTGTTTTCAAGAAATGTATTGCACATTCAGGTACAATTAAATGATTAAAAATGCGAAAAATATTTGATTTACACTTACACTGAGAAAGGCGACGTGCCGAAACGCGTCTGCCAGTGCAGATGACTTGCCAATAAACAAATTCTTTAATCCTGGATCAGGGAGCGCACTCATTACTGCCTGCGCAATTGCAAATGGCGGGTGTATTCTAACGTATTGCAGCTCACCACCGCGGGAGTGGCACCTGAGACGCAAGGTGCGGCGGAGGGTGGAAATCTTGTGCTTCAATATATATAATATATATATTTATATAAAATATGTACATATAGAATTCTATTTTGCATGTCTCCCATGGAAATATAATTACAGAAAAGGCAATGATATATGAACATTTTCCTTCCTTCTGGTACATAAAAGGGCTTCAGGGGTGTCATGCAGACTTGGTGCCTCTCCCATTCGCTAAGACTAAATCATGTTTTGTACTGAACAATAGCAAAATATGTGAGTTACATTGATGAATCTATCTGCATCAGTTTATCTTTTAATCTGATGGACCTTTAAGTGTGTGAAAATTTGGCTTAGGAGGCGAGATGAGACAGCGGAGTAGTCTTATTAACTTGGTGAGAGATGATTAATACGATGACAGAGACCTCATGCGGCACACCTCGCGAAACCAGCAATGGAGGTGGGGGGAAGAGGGGCAGGGGTGATGGGTAGAGATTGGGAAAGGTGGAGACTCTGGGAGAATGAGATTTTTTCGTGCATTATGCCCAGTGAGTGGTGAATTGAAATTAAATTTGAATGGACATTAATGTATATGTATCACCCACTTGGCCGGTGCGTTTCTCGGTTGTTCATGGTTGTTCATTAACTTCAAAATGTGAATAAAGAATAAAAAAAAAAAGTGTGTTTGTTTTTCTATGTTCTTACAGTTAAATGCAAATAGGTGCTCTATATTTGTGGGCTTGTGTGGCCAAATCTTGGTGCCGAGAAATGTGCAGACCTCTGAATGGGTGCGCATCAGCATGCCAAACTCTGTGGATTTATAGTTATATCTTGTGACGTTTTTCGTTAGGGCATTTGTCTCTTTGAGCATATTTAGAGTGTGGATTTTGGTATAGGTAGGTAGACGTGCGTCTTGGCAATTTAATTTTCAGTTTCTGGAGATGTGTATGTGGGCATTTCTGTCTGATGAAGTCACGAGTATGTGATTTTTAAAAAAGTAATCCGTTCTTCACTTGGCGAAGCGAATGCTCTTCTTTTCTGCCAAAATTGCACCCGTGTGTGATTTGTGTGTAAGGATGTATGCCATTACCCCCATGAAAGAGCGTTTATGCGAGTTTTTAGGGTGTGTATAGGTTCCCACCTGTGTGCATGTGAGACCCTTTCCATACATAGGTAGACACAAATGGATAGATTGGATATGATCCAGATGAATTATTTGACTTTACGTGAAATGTGTGAGTGTTGTAAGTGGTTATTTTTTATATTTGGGTACACAACGTGGTTGTGGCTGCATTTCTAGGTCAAGAAGCTATGTGTTGCACAAGATTAGCTCCCCACTTATATATTCACACACACAAGGTGTGTGCTGTGTTGGTGCGTTTGTGAGAGACTCCATACCTTGGGCTCATCCAAAAAAAAAATGCAAGCCATTGCTGCTTGGTCAAGTCCTTCCCTCTCCTGCTCCACCTGACCCTGATGATCACAGGACCTCAGATACATCTACTGGCTATACTTTATTGAAAAAAAGGGGGTAGAAGGTGAGGAAATCAAACAGCAATGAACTCTGCTGAAAACAAACAGTAGAAACGTCACAGTATAAAAAGCACTCACCAATGGCTCTAAACACAATTACATAAATACAACATTGTAGGGAGATGAATGCTTCCAATCAAAATGTACAAAATGCAAACACGATTCATAAGGTCTTAAAGGGCCACTAAACTCTATTTATTTCACCGAAAGTGACCTAATAAGTTCATATTCCTTTCATCAAAATGGCACGAAAAACCTGTCTAAACACAAGACCTGGGAATGGAAATGAATAGTAAATTAAGTGCATCTGCTTGTACCAACACCCTTGTTCCTGGTCCCGTCAACGATGCTTGGGAAAGGCTGACAGACTCGAGGAAAACTCCCAATTTAACTTCCTCTCGCTGTGAGCCCACACAGGCAGCAGGCTGATCCCACAGTAAATTTGGCAGTCAGGGCTTCTGTAGCAGCACAGCTGTGTAGGCCTCCCTTTCAGTAGCATTTGGGAAATGAGGATTTTGGGAGGAATTAAAACAAGATCAAAAACAGCACGCAAGTCAGTAACGTTGGGAGCGTTGCCATGTTTCTTGTTATCACCCAGGATTCTTTGCTTGAAGTTTACTTCAATTCAGTTTCTAGTTGTAAATCAACTCAGTCGGCAGCTCACACTGTGTGCAACCAGACCAGAACCAATAAAAACGGGGACAAAGTTTGGAGGGTAGGAAACATCACTACAATTAAAGGTCTCTTTTATATAGAAATTCAAATAACCGTGAATGCAAATTTTACAAGGCTCTTGAAATCAGCTCAACGTTTTGGGCTATTATTTGCGGTAGCCATTTTATTACTTCAATATGTGTATACATCAATTACTGAACACCTACAGAACAGCTAACCAAGAGATTTTATGTTTTACTGTAATTTGGTCTACAAATGTATTACTTCCAGGCTTTTACATTTTTGGTTAAAGTTTACTTTCTGAAGTCACTGAAAGAGGCAAAGAAATGCAACACAACTTCAAAACACCTCAAACACTGCGTGCACATCTTCCAGGCCTTGATGTCCAGTGCTACCTGAAGCTCAACTCAACCAAGACAGTATTCCTATTATTTGCCAAGAATAAACAAACAAAATAAAGTACAAATCTTGCTCAATGATTTGAATACTGATGGCTTTTGAATCCCAGCTCTCACCAAGTGTCTCTTGGATTGACCGTGGACACCAACCACACCCTCAAGGAAAACATTTCCAAAAAACAAAGGCAGCCTGGTACCAACTCTCTCTTCTAAATAAAGTCAAATTATTTCTTCCAGAAAGAGAGTTCAGAACTGCTGTTCAAGCCCTCATACTCTTGCTTCTGGATGGTGGTAATTTCCTTCTCCACGGCCGACCAAGCTCTACACAGGGTACCCCATATTTGCATTCTACACTCTGCAGCAGGTCTCATCCAGGGCCTGTAGACATATGATCATATCATGCCCATCTTGATAGAACTCCATTCTCTAACTTTGCGGGCCCGCATTATCTTTAAAAACCAGCTGCATCATTTAGAAAGGGCAGTAATTCACAATGGGGTGACCCAGTATCCCTCAGAACCTGGGCGCAAGTATAAAGTATACAAATGGTTCTGTCGGATGTGTACTATTTCTTTATGTTGTACTGAATCCTAAACAATATATACATTTCAAAGCATTTTCATCAAGAAAGAAAGAATATACACATTTTGAAGTGATTTCATCTAGGGGAAAAAAAGAGAATGTAAATCCAAACAATCTGGGGTAAAAAATGTTTTACTTTTATAAATGATTTTCATTTATAATTACCCTGATTTCAAATATGAGAAGGCTGTACAACATACATAACGGCGATCAAATGTGAAGAAAGGTGACATTCAGTGATCAGTGATATTTTTGAAGGTGTCAAAATATACAGTGGTGTTTAAAAGGGGGGACAAGGAGGGGAAATTATCCAGTAATATAGGATTTTCAGGAACTTCTGAGGACCACATCCGTTGGTCTTCTCACGGAGTCCTTAGTGCTAGTCCATAGTATTTTTCCGACAAGATGAAATCACTTCAAAATGTATATATTCTTTCTTCCTTGATGAAAACGCTTTGAAATGTATATATTGTTTAGGATTCAGTACAACTTAAAGAAATAGTACACACCCGACAGAACCATTTGCATACTTTATCATTTAGAAAGGTATCACGACCAGCACACCTGCTTAACTTGTAGACAAGCTTACCATATGTGGTGTTTCTCGGCACAAACGCAGCCAGGAAGAAATAAGATCTACAGAGTAAGAAGTGCAAAAAGAGAAAACACAACAACAAGACTTTTTCATCTACACGCCCAGGATCTGGCACAACATCTCCATATCCATCAGGTCAGCTCCAATGCTGCTCCAATTTAGCAAAGAATAGAAGACTCACCTCTTTAAAAGAACACTACATCAAAATGCATTAACTATCCACAACTCAACGTCCTCTCCTAATACTCGTCACGTTAAACTTGTCTATGGCCATGTACCTCGCTTGGGTGCCTTTTGGCTAGGCTCATGCTATAAAAATACTGTAGACATACATACATCCAAATGTTCAGAGAGCCTAATGTAAATAGAGAATGTGTCAAACGAATCACCCGTTCCAACTCTTTGTCGTTATGTGCCTATGAGTTTGCCTAAAAGTAAACCACTTTAAATCCACCCACAAATATTATTACATGTACTGATATATCCAATCATCCTAAAAACCAGTGTACATGCGTCTTGAGTACATCTCGCAGTAGGACAACAGACACTGTGGGAAGCCAGTGAGCAGGGGACCATGTAGAAAAAGCACGTCAAGGTGTCTGCTAGCAACTGCTCATTGTAAAGTTGAAAAATAACAGCAAAAGGCTACTTTCCAAGCAGAGATGCTGTTAAGAGTGCAGTTGTGGATGATTACGATGATTTTGGCTCTGGCTGAATAAATCCTTTGATTGATTGAAGGATTTACAGCAGGGCCATGTCTTTACACCCTGATGATTGCTGAAAACAGCAGGAACTTCAGCAATTAGTGAAAAAAGAACCTTCCGCTTCATATGTGGTCAGGAATGACGGTGCAAAACAAAATAACAGAGGAGATTTTGATAGTCTGGTATAGGAGAACACAATGTAAAAATGTGTCTAGCAGGTACAGTAAACAAGTTACACATTCAACAGTCTCTTCTGTCATCAGGCAAGCTATTGTGCGTCACAGCAACTACTGCATTGATGGTTAATTTGAATGCTTAGCGGTCCTCTGGTAGGCAGGCAGGGACCACTGAATGTTGTGGGTGACCCTCTGCAAGACGAGCAGAGGTCAGCAACTGCCAGCCAGAGTTCAAAATATATCATGTGACTTAAGATAGATCAGTACAACAACAGATAGACAATATTAGAGAAATCGTGCGAATTGCCATAGCAGGTCGGGATCAGAAATACTATTTTTAATCACAGCTTCATTGATGTGACTAGGAGGACAAGATTCCTCTGAAGAGTGGTTAACTGACACAGACTTGACTTTAAAGCATTAGGGCTGGTCTCTTTAAACACAAGGAACTTTTGATCATCTGGCATGGTACTGCCAGTACAAATAAGTGGCAGGGCGGCGCAACATGGAGGTCAACGAATTAAGACATTTGTGACTCCAGTTTTTGATTTTTTCATGATCTGTGTTCATTTATACCATTCCTGGAGGCATCAACTCCATTAATTCATGGTGTATGGTTAACTTTTTTATTTTTTTATTTTAACAAATCGGTCACAAAGTGCTCTCAGTACTTTGAAACCTTGACTGTAGCAGTTACTATGGCTATATTTAACATCTTCCCCCCGATTTTTAGGAAAAGTCTGGTAAGAAAAAGCACATATTGTACGACAGTATAATACCGTGCTCAGGCTGTGCAGTAGGAACTGACGGTGAGCCCAAAGGAGCATTTTAAAACTGTTTAACAGAAGATCTTTTGGGGGAAAGTATAACATATAGTGAAGTTGTGGCGATAATAGAATTAGGTTCAGTGGCCTCCTTCCTTTTAACTTCAGAAAGCCTTTACAAATAGAACCTGTATCTTATGCAAAGCTCCTTAAGACACTATGCACTTTGTCACAGTGGTGCTGGAACAATTTTCACAATGGGGGTGCAGCAAATATTGTTTTTATCACTAATGTCATAAGGATTGTGAAAAATCAAAGTGTGACGCAAAAAGCAAATGTGGCATATGCGCCACTTCCATTTAGAAGGCGAGTGCTGAGGGTGTGGTATGTAACCAGTGGTGTATTTGGAACACTTGAGTGGTAGCGCACTACAATTTACAAACATCCCATTTGTCATTGCCAGGGTCAATAAATTTGCATAGACCTGCAGTTTTTGTGGTAAAACTTGGTAGCCCACAAATGTGGACATCGAGTTTCAGCTACTATTTATCATTTGCACATCACCAAGTAAAGTGACTTGATTTGATTTCATCCTATTAAAATCTTTGTTTCCATCACACTTCAGAATTATGAAAAAAAGTGCTTAATTTGCTCTTTCTTAATTGCGGACATAATTTGAAATATAACTTTACAGGTATTTAAATGCTGTGTATTAGAAATACATTTACATCCAACAGCCTTTGTTTTCACTTCCTGTATTCCTTCAAGATTGTCGCTTTTTGAAATCCTCTCAATTTGCAGTCAGAGTAATAAAAGTAACCCCCAACTCCTTCCGCAAACCCACTTCCAGTGCCTATGCTTTGTCATGTTTTGTAGCTCTTGTAAAAAGCTTCAGTGGAATTGTATTGTTCCTCAGTTAAGGGTTAAGGCTTTTAATCAGTTTCAACCAGCTTTGATGTACTCAGAATTAAACTATCTGATGTCCACAATTGTTTCTCAGTTGCTATTTCTTTAGTTGGATCACTTAAGCAAATAAATCATTGATAGGATACGTTTGAATTAATTGTTTTTTTAATCTATTCTCAAATGTCATGAACTTGTTTATTGAATGGTTTTAATCGATGTTGTGTTGTTGTTTATGTATTTATGCATCTTTTATGGTTAAGACTTTTAAAGGAATAAAGGCTTAAAAAAGCATACTTTTACTACATTCTTCGTTACTAACCCCTGGCATCTAGCTTGACAAATTCTGAAACACTTTGAAATCCACACTGAATGTTTATAGAAATTGCCAGATTAAATTTGGGAACCACTCTGCAGCACGGAGGAGCAGCTACTCCACAATTAGATATTCGTTTTTGCCAGTAACACCTAGTAAAGAAATGGTAAGGCACGCATCAGCAATATCTCCAGAATCTCAGAATTGCTGGTTTCTTACTTGCAATCTGCTGCCCGAAATGCCAGTTCATTGCAAATTCTATTTGTCTCAACATTCTTTCCATTTTGGCTCTCATTAACTATGTCTCAAAACATCATTTATCTGTAGTATCCAGATATTTAAGGAGGACAGTCCTGAAACATCTCACTATGTTCTTCATCATTCGTGTCTTACCTACTGGAAACTCATCCTTGAACAAAATGACCTCTTGGTACTTAGGTCCTCAGAATGCTCCAACTTCATCAAAACAGTCTCATGGTATCGGGTAATACCAGTATTTTCAGCAGACAACCTGTCCCATCTTGGAAATACTCAGTCATTTAGAGAAATGTTAAAAATCACTTTTCTTACACACCTTACATTCCAAAGACCACCTCACGCAAGTTAAGTCTAATCCATCACACCAGTCTCAACATCACTCCTCTTTTCAAAACTCCTGAATTACAGAAATGTCTTCTGGGCAGCTATAAGTTTGAATTTTGCACACAATGAGGTTTACAAGATAACCTGTTAACTGAATATGTGTACAGTTCATATTTTAGCTCTTTTTTGGAAACATAACTTCTGTGTGATGAAAATCCCATAATCAACATTATCTCACATGAGGGATACAATCTATGTTGAAAGAAGTGAGTAGGAAGTGTAGCATAAATCTACTGTCAGGATATTGGCAATCATTGTCTTCTCCACTGCATTACTCACATCAAATTTATACTTCACCACACCTTGCTTTTCCACCACTTCCATCTTTACTTTAATATTATGCACAACCAAACACCTTTATGTCTTAAACAACCTATAGGGGTTATGTCAAGAATAGCAACGGCGGACCCCAGGTTCCGCACCTCACGCTAGTTCCTGCGCAATCAACCAAAGCTACAGCCGCTGCACGACACTACTGTGCTCCAGATCCAACGGATTGTAACAATGATATGGGGATGCGCCAGGTAATGAAGTCCAGGATCCAACCAGTAATGCCAATGAAATTCTTTATTTCAAAATTATATGCTTAATCCATGATACGAAAAGTCAGCCTGACATTTTGTATCGTTGATTGAGCATATAATTTTGTAAAAGATATATTCAAGCTAACACCAAACAAGTTATAATAAAACTATTAATAGCATCATAAAGTTATCTTATCCAGAAACTAAAAATATGTTAACCACCACAGGAGAAAGTAAACCATTTTGAAGGGATTTTAGCAATCATAACTGATGCATTTGCCCATTCAGATCAATAGAAGGGGTCACGGCGGAGAGGCAGGAATGAAGACTGCATGATTTTGTGATGTATTAAAAGTGATTTCTAAGAATATCACTGGACTAGCATGTTTCTGATTACTACTCGTTAAATCATGACAATTTACAGCCACTGACAGAGAGGTTTAATCTTATAATATTGCCTTTAGGACCTCGCTTCTTCTCATATGGACTAACCCTGGGCAAATACAGAAAATATGGGCCACTCTTTCAGAATCAGGCTGCCCATTTTGTATAACTTATTCCACTTGCCATTGGCTGAACCCATACTGATGTTAACCCAATAGATGGAGCTGCCTCAAACAATACCTCATGAACCCATAAATAACCTTCCGGGACAAAAGAGTTTGTAAGTATTTTGTACAGATAATTGTTCATAACACGAGGTCAGATCTTTACAGCACTTTAAGCACGATCGAGCATAATATATGGGAACCTGCAATCCCTGTATAAAATGTAGTCTCTAATTTTCTTACTATAGTCAAATCGGGACAATTCTAGTTACCTGTAAAAAAAAATGATGTAGTTGATCAACAGAAATAAGTTGCGCACTGACCTTATGAAGGAAATTGACCTTCAACATCGTTCCTGTATATGGGCATGGAACTCCTCAGTGACTTGCAGTAGACTTACAATGCCGGCAGGGGGTACTTTATCCGATATATATTTTTCGATCCTTCTTTTTTTAACCTTATTTATCATTGTAAAATCCTCCCAGATATCAGGTAAATTATATTCATTAAGAAGTGACTCTAAATGATTGTACTTTATGACATTACTTTAATTCCTGGAAGAACCATTCATTAAATTGCACGGGGGTGTTGTGCTGGAAGATAATAGTATAGACACAACTGTTTTGACAGTCTGCCCATAGAAGTACCGTCGTACCTGTAATCCAAGTAGTACCCGCTTTGGGGTCAATACGAAATTAATCAGTGCGCACCTTAGGGTCAATAAGAAATTAAAAGTGTTAGTCTAATATATTTCATTATTATTTTAACTGGCCCTTTAAGGTGGGCAGGCGTACATTAAAGTGGCTTTTAAGTAGCTTCTTACCTACGCTGCTACAGCAGTCAAGCGTGGACCAGCTGTCAAGACCACCATATTTCGTATTAAAGTAACTTATTTCATTAGTTACTTCTGCTACTTTTTTCTTAAGATGTTCAGGATGATTTTTCCATGATAAGGATTTTGAAATATAAAGAGCCAAATAGTAATAGCACGGCACATGGGTAATTTCACTGTTAGCTGATCTCCATTTTTCTTACATCTATTTTACCAAATATTAATATATTCGTTTTGTTGAGTTGTACTTTTAGGTAATTATCATTGTTATATATCTGTAAGTTATCTAATAGTCTATTCAGTAGATAGTGCCCCAGAGAAACAGTCACATGTGCCAAAAGAAACAATAACCATGGCCCAGTGAAACAATGGTCAAGAGTAACAGGATGGGTTGTCTAGAAAAATAAAAAACATGGCAGAGTGATAGATGCCACCTGACTGGGAAACAACACTTATTCAGTGAGCCATAGAAAATGAAGCATTGATGGAGAGACACAGAAACATTGACCCAGTTAAACAGCATAGGGAACAACTGGTACAGTAGCAGTAGCATTATAACTGCAGTTCAGGAAACATTTCTCACATAGAAAACGACTTATTCCACTTTCAATTTTCTTTAGTGGGAGGCAGGCCCTGGCAGCGGTGAACACTTTACAGAGAAATAACAACAATCCAAATGTTGCATTGTATTAATATAGGATTATTTTTTTATAAGCAGCATTTCTATTTAGACAGTTACGTGTACTGCTGAATATTTATTTATTTATTTTATTATTATTTTATTTGAAGATTTATAGAGCGCGTTGTTACCCGGAAGCATCCCAGCGCTAAACCAGAAGTAGGGACAGAGGCGAAGAGCAAAAAACCCCAGTAACACAAAGTCACTAAGGGAAGAGGTAAGTTTTCAAAAGTTTCCGGAATCGCAGATGGCATGCTTCTACACGCAGTTTCGAGGGGAGGGAGTTCCACAGCTTAGCTGTGTTAACCGAAAAACGTTGTCCTCCTGTGCGTGTCTTCTTTACTCTAGGCACTATGACCAGGCGTTCATGATCTGAACGGAGGGATCTGTCAGCTTTGTAAGGCAAGACTAAATTCTTCAGGATCGGGGTCCCTTGCCCTGAAGGAGTTTGTGTGCAATGCATAAGGATTTAAATTTTACCCTTTCGCGTATCGGAAGCCAGTGCAGCGACTTAAGGGCTGGTTTTGCAGACATTCTGACTGAAGTGCCCGTGAGAAGCCTCGCTGCGGCATTCTGGATCCTTTGAAATTTGTTAAATGTAGTTTCAGGGGCACCGAGAAGAATGGCATTACTATAGTCCAGTCTGGACAGGATCAGTCCTTGGATCAGCAGCTTCCTAGAGGGCTGCGGAAGAAGTGGCAGAACTTTCCGGCCCGATCGAAGAAGGCCGAAGCAAGCTCCCGCCGTTTTTTTGGCTTGGGTCTTGAATGAGAGGTCCTGTTCCATCCAGACCCCAAGACTTTTGATCTCATTTTTTGGGCTGGGGAGCTCGCCCAGGCAGGTGGGCCAGATGGTTGGAGGCAGAGTGGACTCCTTATGCCCTAATAGCATAATTTCGGTCTTTGACCCATTCAATTTAAGAGAAGATTCGCACATCCAGGTATAGATTTTTGACAAACAGGAGTGAAGAGTGTCCGGGCACTGAGTAAGTTGGGATAGGGAGACAACCAGTTGGGTGTCATCTGCATAACTCACGATTTTGATCCCAAACGGGGCAACCACCTCCTCCAGAGGGGCCATATATACATTGAACAATGTGGGGCTTAGGGATGTGCCCTGCACTGGAGGGGAATTGCGGCCGATTGTGAGTTACCATCCCAAACCTGAAAGGTGCGATTGCTAAGAAATGAAATGAGCCAAGACAAAGCCATCCCTGCCACACCTTCATCTGTCAGTCACTGAATTAAGACCTGGTGGTTAACAGTGTCAAAAGCTGCACTTAGGTCCAGGAGGATCACTGCCACTGACCCTCCCGAATCCAAGATGCATCTAGCCTCCTCAACGACTGCCAGAAGGCCGGTGTCCGTGCCCTGGCCAGGGCGAAAGCCAGTTTGCGAATTCCGAAGCAGGCCATTAGACACTAGGAAATGGGAGAGTTGTTGATTAACTAGCCTTTCCGTGATCTTACTTAGTCCAGGGAGTAAAGAAATCGGTCTAAAGTTGGCCAATTCCAGCGGATCTAGGTGTGGTTTTTTAAGGAGGGCCTTCACAATGGCTCCCTTCCAGCCAGGCGGGACAACGCCCTGCGCAAGAGAGGCGTTGATCAGTTCTGTAACCGGTATAGCAATGGTGGTCGCTATCTGTTTTAGGAACCGCATGGGAACCGGATCGCTAGAGGAGCCACTTTTAATGACAGCCATAGCTTTGAGAACCTCATCCGTTGAAACTGGACCGAAGGTATCGAGCTGAGCGTGGGGTATAACCAACCGATTGCTTACATCTATTCCGAGGTCAGCTTGGGGCAAAGAGATTAAGATGTTATGAATTTTGGCATCGAAATAGTTCACCAGTTCATTGCATTTGGCTCCTGAGGAGGCTAGAGCCAGGGGAGGTTCAGGCACCTTGAGCAGTTCCTTGACGGTTTGGAAGATTTCTCTAGAAGAATTAGATGAATTTTTAATTCTTTCATCAAAGAATTGTCTCTTGGTGCTACGAAGAGCCGCCTTATATGTTCTAATAGCAGTGCGGTACTCATCTTTGCTGGATTCCTCCCAATCTTTCCTTCAGGAACACTCGAGCTTCTTACACCTCTTTCTTAGGAGTTTCAGCTGGTGTGTACCAGGGTGCAGAGCCAGCTCTCTTCTCCTTTTTCTGAATGGCTTTTTGGGAAGAATAGAGTCAAGTGAGTTGGTGAGCCAGTTTTGAAAGTTCGTGTCTGCAACCACAGGATCAAGAACTGGGGGGGGTAGGAATGTTGGAGATCAAATTCTCAACAGAGAGCTTGGACCAAACCCTATCCACGATGCGTGTGTTAGGGGGTTGTAGTGGCACAACTATGACTTGCCAGGAAAAAGAGACCAAGAAGTGATCAGACCATGGGAGGGAATAGGGTGGCCTGGCTTCAAGTGGGCGTACATTGGAAAAAACTGTGTCAAGCAGATGACCCTTGTTATGCGTCGCCCCTATATTGACCAGTCCCAACTCATAGGATCTAAGGTCGAGTTGGAGGTCCGTCGCCACCAAATCCAAAGGATCATTGAAGTGGAGGTTAAGATCTCCCAAAATCATGAAATTAGGAGCAGAGGATGCCAATAAGGTGACTGTTTCCATCAATGAGCTAACAAAATGGCTGGGGCACCCCGGTGGGCGGTATACAAGTAGTCCAGAAAGGGAGACTGTGGGTGATATCTGTAGAGTGAAATGGCAGCTCTCACAGTCTACAATGCCACTGTCCTTCGCCCTACATACAAATTTGTCCCTATACAATATGGCCAGGCTGCCTCCTCTACCAATGGGCCTATTCTGACAGTAGATTAAGAAGCCTGGGGGAAGGGCACGTACAATATCAGCATCTGAATGATGTCTAAGCCACGTCTCCGTGAGGAACAGGATATCTAACTTATGATCCTGTGGTAGGAAGTTGATCTCTAGAGAATGTTTAGGGAGAGACCTACAGTTCAGAAGGGCCATTTGCACGGAATATTGTCCATTGGAGGCCAGGGACGAGCTACATAAATTGCAGTGGGTAAAAACCTTTTCCCCTTTATGCATATAATAGCAATTCGTCTTCTTTAAGGGTCTAAGTAGCACAAGATCCCCCGTGTATAACTAATACGACCCCCAATGGAATCAGGCAATAGATAAGTATTATAGACACATACATACAAAAGGTAAGACTGTGGCACTGCAACTAAGGAAGTAAGAAGCAGAACGAGATTTCTAGCCAAAGACTGGGGCTTGTGCTGCTACTCAATAGCTGCATATAACGAACACTGCAAACCAGAGGAAGCAATCTTAAACACTTACCGACAGCAAAGGGATGGCAACTTTCCCAAGAAAGTCAGGTGGTCTATCTGCATCGTCATCAAAGACTGTCACTTCGAGCACATCATGGATGTCCTTAATAGGGCTAGAATTGAAGCACAACGTATGCTGTAATACAAACAAATTCACGGTCTTTTCCTCAAAGTATTCAACTAATTAATCAGCATTCCCTCTGTGTATACAATTCTCACTTAATTAAGATCAAAAATTAAATCGAAACAAATGTATTCCCAGATCTTCCATCACACCCCATACAAGGAGCTAAACAATATTTACCCGGCAAGTTGATGGGTATTATTGTATGAATGTCTAAGAAAAATCTGCTGTGAACGAGCAGTATGTACGTTTAAAAAAAAAAAAAAAAAAAGAGGCAAAGCATCTTTTTCAATATTTAAGCACGCCAACTCGAGTTTCCCAGATTGAGGTATAGCTGTCATTCTCAGCAGCATCCCTACTCCAATAGGTGTTTCAGTAAAGGTTTACTGTAAACGTTATCGCATTTCATGATCACTTCTGGTAATGGAACACTGCTTCAGAAAACAAGAACTTCACACCTTATGTGGGGAATGGCAAAAATTAGAAATTGCAATTTTATGCACCAAGCAGAGGAACCCTGAATTTCGAAGGTGTATCTGGCACCACTCACAAACAGTAAAATTGCTTCTGGGTCCCACTTGCCAATACTGAAGTGGTTCCTGCTCTGGACGAGCTAGTGATAGTTCACGGCTAGGAATCCTCCATCTCTCTTTTTCTCACAGGCAGATCCCATTAAATGCAGGTTAAACTGAAATTAGGCACTGGATTGTAATACTGACACATGAATGTTGACTGAGGGAATATTACTCTGTGATTTCCCATTACCTACGTTGACCATGAGTTACAATTTGTGGCATTACCTCTACTCCAAGGTCCACAGACTGCTTGGTCTGTATTTTGGGAGATGCTCATTACACTTTGCCTCTGCTGCCAATGGTGATTTACTTATGCATTAAGTGTCAATTTATGTTAATGCCAAATGCTTGAAGTGACTACATATATGAAAACATTGCCAGGCTACTGCGATATCCAAGCATGTTTATCCCTATTATATGTGATTTTCTAATGGCCATTCTACCAAAAAACTCTAAAGCTATGGCAAGAGCCAATAAGTCCAACAAGAAGACAACCAGCAGCATCCTTGGACCAATTAGCACCAACAGCTCTCCAGCAAAAAGTCACTTCAGTGGCTTGGCTATCCCACCAAATAAAGGGTCAAAACCAAGGATGTGTAGCTTCTGTGGAAAGCTCTTAATGGTTGTATGCTCCCCTCCCTTTCCAATGTGCTGACGATGCAGGAGGGCAAAAAGTGTATGATGGAAGAGTAGATTTACAGGCAAAATTCAGTGTTCACGGCTACTCCCCAATGACACTCACTTCCCATATTGATCAGCCTTATAGAACACTTTCTTTGCAATTCAGAAAAGACCTAAAAGCACATCTGTTATGACAGGTCTTTGAAGCTCATCCAAGCAGAATATCCTCTAAAGCAGCAATTTCCTTGCAGAATATCTGGTCTCTGATGCAGTGCTCCCTATCTAACCTCCTGCATTCCTACTTCTCCCCACTCCTGCAAAGCATATAGTCAATCGCTCTATTTAAAAACAACAGGACATGGCTGATGGACTTCTGGACAGAATTTCTTCAAAGCACCGCACACAAAATATTAATAGATAGGTTGAGACATAATTCAATGAAAAGGTCCAGGGGAACCATGAAATGATAAAAGAAAACACTCTATGCACACTGTCTCAACTGATTCCTTAACACCACGCTAAACAACCGGTAAACGCCCACTTTTCCATTTTTTAAGATGCAATAACATTACCCCAAAAATTTCCTAGAATCTAGTTCCCTTTGTTGCAGCTCAATGCTACTAAATATCTATGCAAAAGAACACACTTAAGTGAACTTTTTGACATCACTTTCTTTTGTCGTCCAATGACACATCAGGAAATACAAAGAGTATATATTGCACAATCCTAATGCTCATTTAAATCAATACCTGGAATGCTTCACCGTGAGATATGTATCAAAGTGTATGAGTTTCGTGGTTAATGCAATAAACCAATTCAATTGTTTACAGACGAGTCTTTTAACAATGTTTTGAGCACATACAGCACACAATGCCCATGTCCTTCCATCGTTCTCCGATCCGACCATCAGATATACAGGTGGGTTGTTCTGCGAATACTTAAGAAACGGCAACAACATCCTGGAGGAGTGTTTATAGCATGTGGTTACAAATTCTGTTCACTTACAAAGTGAAAACTTTGTTCCACTCTGGGTTGAGGTTTTTGTAAACCGTGTGCGTCTGTAGTCTGTCATTGCCCACCTCCAAGACGCAGAAAGGGTCGCTTTTGCCTGAAAGAATAAAAGAAAACATGTCAAATGTCCCTATAAGTCTTTCTCTCGGAAATAGATATATTTGTCCGCACCCAATAAATGGCAATGCTAGATGGTGCGTACATTCGTTTAAGAACAATATCTTCTGCAGCGATAGCTCTATCAAACCTAAAATGCGAATCTAAAAGTCTGATTTAAGTCAGGCATAATAAAAAGTACATTTACTCTGACGGCCCTTACATGTGTATGTAAACTACACTGTACCTTTCCAAGTCAGAAGCGAATGCACAGAAAAAAGCGCGGAGGCCCTACTCAAAATGCAAAGTGGTATATGACAAAAACGATTCCACCCTGTAATTTTGTGTTCTGAACACGGTTTTTTGGTCAGTGAGCAAATGCAATCTTGACGAATAACATTCATATGTATAACAACTATTCAATGAGGCAAAAAAGTCATTCCACATTGACAAAACTATTATCTGGAACCGCAAAATCTCAATAGCAGCGAATCACACGGAACTTGAGCAGGGGTAGGAAGGGGGCGAAGGGTATCATTAAACAGAAAATGCCCTGTCATAGTCTCCACATGTAGAGATGGGGAAATAGCTCTCTAAGGACCTTTCCACGTCGCTGTAAAGTCCCCAAAATAGACTGCGAGGCGACCATGCCTTGTGGCCGCCAGCTACTGTTAAACTGCAAAACAACTCGGGTAAATAACTATTATTGTGGAGCTTGATCATTCATTTGTTGTACAGGTTTACAAGTTTAAACATTTCTCTTTGTACCTAGCTATGCTGTGATCCTTAATGTGTAATGCATTTTGCTGGAGTTATAACAATGTTCTGCTGAGGGTCTGAACTAAGAGCAAATATTGTCCTCTGGGTAGGTCCACTGTCAGGGTCGTTGCTAAGGCTCCGGGATGGGTGTGCTTTTAGTGCATTAGAGGAAGGAAGAGGACTAGGAAGGAAACAGAACAAGCATCAATGATGTGTCTTGTAAATTAAAGCACACATCCATCGAGGTTGCAGTGTTCATAAAATGTTAATGATTTTGTAAAGCGCTTATACCAAAGTAGGCTTCTTGGCGCTAGTGACAGACATTAAGCACTGTCAATATTATAGTCAGATAAAAAGCAATCCAGACATTAGACGAGTACAGGACAATTAGTCTAAAGAAAAGAGTAAATCTTTGCTAAATTTCAAAAGGTTGGGTTAGGATCGAAGGTGTTCAGGTAGCAAATTCCACCATTTCTGAAAAGGATACAAGCTACCCCATTTGGTTGTGCTATAGGGGTGCAATATCCAAAGTTATGCTTACGTTAGATCTTTCTACCACTCACATTTGCATCAAACCTGTAACGACGTTGCACTATTTTCAAATGTACGAGTACCCACAGAAAAATTAAAAAGTGTTCTGGAGTAGATCTGGATTGTAAAATATTGGAATGGTTAGGTTCTTTGGGGAAGACTTACAAACGTTGTCACACACTTAAATTGAGAAGGAGTATATGAAACAACATTTAAATAAATTGCATGCAATTGAATTTTAAGTCCTTAAGAACACTTTCAAACAAAGAAATACAGTTGGAATGAACGAAGACAATGCGTTCACAGTATCCTAGTTGGCAGTGGGACTATGGCCATTTCAGTGAGGAGTATTCTACTGTGAATTCAGTCCTTTCAAAAGCAAAGTGGCTCCTTAGAGTTGATTGGGTGGTGGTGGTGGGGAGGGGGGATATCTCAATATTTCATGGCATCTAGAAAAGAGGGTTGTCCTAAGGAAAAGTTAAATCGGTTGATGCACACTGATGTATCATTTACACACAGAGTTTTTCACGAATGTTGCAGTTTGGTGAAGTCCAGAAAATGTATGGCTGTCACAGATTTCCAAGACAACTGTAGAATTGTATGTAAATGCATAAAACTCAGATCTGCTCAATAGATAGTCAAAACCACATCAGATGAGAATTCTGACTTTCCTATTTGGAGCTCTGAGTACTGGGCCTTTTGGGAACATTGTAAAATGTAACCCCTTGAATGCTCATGACGAGCTGAGCTCGTCATGAGCCACGGCGCTTCGGTGCTCATGACGAGCTTAGCTCGTCATGAGCCGTGGAACGCTCGCATGCGGGGATAATTCCCCTGCTGTGCCGAGCGTTCCACGGGAACGGGTGTGGCCGTGACGAGCTGAGCTCGTCATGAGCACAGGAGCGCCATGCCTCATGACGAGCTCAGCTCGTCATGAGCATGTGAGCACTGTGCGCGCCCTCCTCCCCCCCAGCACAGCGGGGGAATATCCCCCGCATCGAGGGGGTTAAATCATCACGCCTTGGTCGTCTTAGACTACTGGGCATGCATTTCCCAAACATGGGGGAGCAAAACAGAGGTGATGTTAGTACATTAGTGGTGGTGACGTAGCATGTTCTGTGTGGTGGGAGCCAGAGAGCACAGTCTCCGTAAGCACTTATGATAATATAATATCTCTCTTCGTTAGAGCAATTTCACTATTAGGCTTGAGGTTCTAAAAAGATAGGTAGGTCTCCAGTGAGTGCTAAACAAATGACATCATATAATTAATGACATTATAATACGAATCCCATACTCAGTACCCCATTGCTCAAGCAGTTTTACTTTTATGCCAAAGTTCGATACCACTTAGGTAGTAGATTGCTGCGACTGTAATGCCTCACACCACAGCACGGCACAAGAACTTTTACAAGTAAGCCATCTTTGGAAACAACAAGTCACACCAGCATAAATACAGCGAACAATGCAACATTAAAATATATTAAAAAGTGAGAACATAGATTTAACATAATTCACTAAAGAAAAATATTGAAAACGTGATCAATTAAAATATGATTAAATATTGTGCAACATTAGATCAAGAATGCTACGTTAATATAATTAGTAAAATATGTTAAAACTAATGTTGATTACAGTGAATGTCGGGTTTTACATTAATTATAGACAGTCTTCAACTAAAAAGATAAGTCAAGATAACCGAGCGGTTGTGCAGATGGCACTTCCTGTGCACTCTGGAGTTCACATCCCTGGGATGGACGTAGGAGGCACAGATGATGGGTGCAATGCCAAAAGAAGGGGTGACTAATGCCGTGTCCGAAACAGGGACTGTGGACTGCCTGAAGCAATGTGCAGATGTGGAACCCACTGCCTCACAGAAGATGAGAAGCTCTTCGCACCCTCACAAAAGCCATGTACTGCTCAGAGACCTTTGTTTGGCAACCTTATTACGGGTGCTGATGCGGGCTCAGCACCTACCATGAGATTAAAGGAGATGAGACAAAAGTCTCCTGTAACAAGAACTCCCCAGGCATTAGAATGAAGACCTGGGAGATCAGTATTATTACTGGGAGCTCATGTGATGCCCTCCCAAGTTAGAGGGCATATCTACCCTCTGCGGAACTGGAGGAGTCATCTAGGACTCCTACTCAAAGGAGTGGATAAGGAGTCAGAATGATGATTCCTGGATGAGAAGATGCAAGTGACGCTGGAAGTGACGTTCGAGAGGGAACAACGACTGAGAGTAATGGGTACAGACAGATCGATTCACATCAATCGCTTGAAATCCCTGCAGGGAGCGGGGGCATATCAGTTGTCATCTCATTGTCCTTTCTCTATTTTCAGGACAGTCATTATCTTGCATGGATGTAGATGGAGTGGCATCATGGGTACCCACAGCTGAAGAAGAGCTTGTGACTGCACTGAAGGACAAAAGGTGACATTTAGCCAGTCCTTACTTTTCAGCTAACGGCACAAAGCATGCTGGGACCTCTTGGTTGTACTTCTAACAGGAAAGGGTAAACTACAAGTCTTGGCAGAGTTAAAGCGATTGGCCGGAACACCCTGCCTGTGAGCAGTAATGAGAGGGCACAGGTATGGGTCCAGTCAAAGTTAAGGTGCTGGCAACATCAGTGAATCAAAGTCAGGATGCTACCTATGCCATGCCTACTCTGTGCATGGGGGATGCTTGCGCTGCTTCTGGTCTTGCTGTACCTCCAGTGTGTAAATGTAACTTACAAAGGCACTGGTGATGGTGCAGCCTATGTGCAGGAAGCTTGCTCTGCTGCTGTGTACACCTCATATCTTACTCTGGGTATTAGGTGAAGTTTGCACCGCCCCTGCAGTTGTACCTCTTTAACTGTGTGCAAGAGATCCTTACGCTGCTGCTGTACACACAGGATCAGCACAGGGTAAGTCTATTAACGCTACACAACAACGAAGAAGAGAATAGATAAACATTGATTACCTGAAAAATCTGCAGCCAACAGATCTTCTGCTTTTAAAACTTTCACTTGCAGAAAGCCAATGTCCGTCATATTCTGGAAGGAGTTCTTAAGACACTGAAATATAAAAAGGTCCATTAGATACGTCATTCGTAGATCTAACGTACCTGGATTATTGTGCACTATAGTAGGATGGATTGGCTCTGAATGCAGGAAGGAAAATTCCTTGCACACATCTAAAGTGCTATTTACTCATTTTTGTTGGCTATAGTAAACAATGTGTGGATTATTACTGGGTGCTACTTCTACAAATATAGACATTCCAAGAGCCTAGGTGAAGCCTTGAGGTTCAACAGATTAATTAACACAATGGCATAATATCAAAAAATCACAGGCAATTAGAATACATTTCACAAGTTTCTCCTTGCAAAGCTGTATTTTTGTACTTGATGCGCTCACCCTTTTTTCATTTTGCTGGCTAAACACATACTGTTTCAAATGCAGTAGATCTGAATATCTTTTCACAATGACTGAGATCAATGGTCCGTTGTACTTCATTTAAAATCGAACCTGCCAACGTTAATACAAGGTGGTGATTACCAAACTGTATTCCCTTAAAATGAGCAGTGGGCTTGTTCCGCGACTGCTTTCTTGCCAGCCTTTTACATAAGGTACAGCACAGATGCATTTGGCCATGCTGTTCATTGGTTGTATGACAAAAGAAAGGGCACAGAGTAGACAGTCCTGGTCCTCTTGCCGGCATCTGATTTTTTGGCTATTCCTGCTCCTCTATGTTATAGTAATGCTCTTGCTATTACACATGATGAGAGGTGCTTTAAGTCATAGCCTGTGTAAAGCTGCTCATTAGTCGTTAAGATGCAAATGCTTTTAGTAAGAGAATATGCCTTACTGAACCCATTTAAAGATCTACCCAAAACAAAGATCTCTCGTTATTAAATAACAATGTAAATAATCTATCAAAAGACGCTCTTAGATAAAAAATAAATAAGTAAATAAAAAATACTACATTTATTTGGAAGAAAAAAACAAACATTCTGTCTAAAGCGCAACTAAGAAATGAAGTGGTAGGGCTGACACCCAAAGGTAAAAGAAAGAAATGAAAAGAAAAGAAAAGGCACACAAACATACTGAACCCCCCATCGAAGAAAACAGACTTAAAAAGCAATAAAACATAAGTGAAATATTTAGTTATTTGGGTCCTATCGAACATGAACGGCAGCCATTAATAATCTAGTGCTATCGGAACCATTGAATAATTTATTATCTTTGTATTACATATTATCAAACCAATCCTGTGAATTGTAGACGGCCAAGCACATTTAATTTGCATGGGAGGAATTTATTTTTCAATAAGGTAAATACCTAACCATATATCAGGGCCGCTGAAAAACTAAAATAATATGTTACATTTGAGCAATTCTTCAAACTGTCAGTTCTATGCTTACAGATGATGATCCCACGTTAAAGGAAAGCACAGACAGGACATTGACAGAATAATCAGATTTTGAACCAGCAGATTTGTATTTGTAAGACAATAACAGAAATCAGATACAGTGACGAAGGTTAATTTCTCCTCAGATTGAAAACATTCATTTGCACTGCGATGGCAGGACATTGTTGGGCCTCTCAATTGGTTAAAGCTCCGACAAGAACTACCATTATGGTAATTGTTCTGGTCTGTTCGTCATCACCTTTGCATTCACAAATTTTATGTAAGTGGCAAGTACATTAAAGATGAAACCGAATAAAGCCCCTTTGCTCCAGGGTTCAAGACCATGAACTGTGCTCCATTTGCCCTCTATTGCTTGTGGGCTGGGGCTCAAACTCAAGATATGGTCCTGCAAGAAAGGAACCCTGGGAGCTGTAAATGTCCTCTCACTCTGCTCACCCTTGTAGTGCTCTGACAATTGAAACATACAACGGTCTTCAGATATTAGCAGAGGCATTCAGAATGCAATTAGTCTAGAGTGTAATCCTTTATACTAAGACACTGTTTATACATCAAAATAATCAAAGATGCAGATTCTTAAGCCCAAACAGTGACCACAATTTATGAAAGGTTGGGTTGTACAGAATACTAATATACATTTATTGATCATACAATATCATTGCTGGTCTCTTGACACTTGCTGCAACAAACACCCAGCAGCAGCAGAGATATCAACCAACTTCTAAAAAATATATAATAAATTCATCTCATGTTAAAGATGATGTCAAACATGGAATCAAGCATCACAAAATTCAAGATATGGAAAACCTTCTGTGGTTATGCAAAGCCAGAAAAAGTAGCAGCCTATAATACTAATAGGGATCAATTTCTGTTTTAGAAAACTGCTTTATTTCATTTTAAATCAAGTCGCTTGTGACTAAGGTAAAACAGCAGGCAAGGACTTTTAAATCTGGAAGAATATGCGCACCAGGTGCATATTTTCTATAATTTAATCCAAAAGAAGAAAAATATATCAGTCCTTAAACATAGAAACACACTTCGTTCAAATCATTCCATAGCAACCCCCTTCTTTTGTGGCTCCTATACCGACATTCCCAATTCAGTCTACTGGTGTGGTCTTGGTGTAGACAAAAAAAGGAAAAGAAGTAATCAACTGGATCTGTAGAGTGATATTTGCAACTCAACACCTTGCCTGGTGGTGATGGAGCATGTTGAGTCAACGCCTAACATATTGTGCACTCATTTGTGAGGGATGCACTGATTTGGCCTAGTAGAGTAGCTTTTTGTTAATAAAAAATGGTAAGAAATATTAGGCAAGATTAAACAAGATTTGGAAAATAGGTTTAGAAGACCAACCTTTGCATGCCATGAACCGCATTGACATATTCAGGTAAAGTGACTATTCTCCAACAATAAACGGGGAAACACCAAGAACCGTACACATATTACACACCAAATTGTGGAAATAGGGGATCTTTTTTAATTGTTAGATTGCAGGCAGTGCAATTACAATTATTCTGGACAATAAACATAGTTTCGCTCATTTCAGAGGAAGGTATTCTACAAAGAAACTTTGACAAAAAGTAAATGAGCATGTCAGAGCTATACAGAATGATGCTCCATTGTTAGTCCACGAGAGCTTTATCTATGACAGATATCCACCATTTTGAATAAATAAGTTGTTTATTTTTACTGTTTACATGAAAATATGTCATGAAAATGCCCTTAGAACCTGGCATAGACCCGGCCCTCTTGCACAAACTTCAGAAACTCAAGCTCAACAGGCCTTACATAGCACCAAGTTGTGCCCAGATTCAGCCAATCTACATAATATGCCCAAAATATCTTTAAGGCATGTGTTGAGAACATTTTGGGAATAAGCAGTACAGCTTATTTCAAAGGTAGGCTGGTAAAGGGTGTTGTAAAGTACTTACATATCGGTGGCAAATCTGTTTCCTTTCAGTGGATTCTTCCAGGGGGCACACACAGATGTCAGAAATGGAAACTCCTGTACATGTAGTAATCTTTATCAACATCACTATGGACCCTTGGCTGTTTTCCAGAGAAAGCTCCACGCGATTCCTCTGCTCCATTGGAAGGGCTGCGATATCCAATTTGCACCTGGAAAAAAGTAAACATCTTCAAATCATATTTTGTCTTAATGAGTTGCCATATTATGGAGCTATCTGGGCAATGCAAATGCAAAGAAAAGACAAGAAAAACATTTCAAATGCTAAGCTCTGGATCCCATACAACCAAATAGCAAACACCAATAGGTTGCTGGGTTTTGTGACACAATAACCACCCCATATAATTTTAATCCCAAGAGGGTACGTTGCTAGGAGACATAACCTATACTTAACACTTGAAAACTAACTCTCCCTCTAAAACTAACTTTTATTTGCATTTATTTACAAATTGCCTGACAGGATTAATGCGGTTTTACTTCCAAACACATAATTTAACTGCAAATCAATGGGAGAATGAAGCGTCTGGTAGCAAGTAGTTTAGGTCATGGATTTGAACATCTGGAACACACAACATATTTGACCAATGTTTCTTCAGCTTCCGACTCCAATAGTGGGATAGATTAAAACATAAAACAACTTATACAAGGAACTTTAAAACTGAGAGCAGTAGAAATGAGACACCTTCCAAGATAGGACCTCTTTAAACTATTAAAGGATTACAAAGACATTCTAATGGATCGGCCATGAAAAAAATAGAAAGAGAATGCATGAAAACATGCAACTCAGCCTCCGGTGTTGGGCTTAAGTATAGCTTGCCAGTAACACATTTTGAGGGACTAGGGGCATGGCATGGTGCCATTACAGCTTACATGGCAAGGTCCTTCAGCTAAGTAAGGTGTCACAAGAATCCAGCAATGGTCTGGGATTTTATTTGCAGAGGGATCGAGCAAGTGAAGTAACTACTTTGCTCAGATAACTGATTGTTTATCAGAAAACCTTACTAATAGGGAATGTATTATTACTGAGGTAATTATGGGTTGTGCCATATGTAAGAGAGCAACTAGATTCATATTGGTATGCTGTGGTAGCTATTTATCTTTTGAGCATGTGCTAAAGATCTCTTTCTGTTAGGGACAGATCAGGGGGATTTATTTTGCGGATGACATTCAATTAAACTGGATCTAAACTGTTTCTAGAACATAGGCTCTATGCAAATTCCATAAAATATATCGGCATTCATCTGCATAATATAACATGATTTGTGCTTTATTCGAAAAAGCTTGAACACATTTAATAACTATCTGTTCCAGTCTTTGCAAGGAGTTTCCCAGGAAAGATCCAGGTATCTTTCATGGTGGGAGAACATCCTCCTCGCTAGCGTATTAAGTCTAATGCGAGGCCAGCTGTTTGAAGAAAATCACCTCTCGTGTGTGCTCGATTGGAGATGGCAAAAAACAGCATTTTTTCACTCTTCTCTTTACTTTTCACTCGGGGTGATAGATCTTTCCCGTTGCTTTTTTATAAGATTAAAGCCATACATTGTATTAAATTATAACAATCGTTATCTATATTAGATTAAATTAGAGTTTATTAAGCGTTGAAGGGTTTATTTTCAAAAACCTTTAGTAAGTCATCTTTAAGTCACACGTTAAATTCACCAATCCCAGCTATTAGAATCTCATTAGAAATCGATTAATCAATAAATCATAATAAGATGCATTAAGCATGTTCCATAAAGAAAACAAAATCCCTACTCAAAGAATGAGAAGGAATAAGCGTCAAACTCAGCTACCCATAAAGAGTCCTGATATTGGTAGAAATCGTAAACGTTGTGCATCAAAGTCAGTTCAATAAATCAATTATCAGTCAAAGCAGAACATCTCATTAAGGACCTCAGTGGAGTCTCAGAACAAAGTGGAATGGGGTAAAGAGTGGACGTTTCAGGAGCAGTGTTGAGAGTTGTAGCCTACTATAGGAACACACACTATTATAGGCAAACAAAAATATTGTTTCAAACTTTATGTAGCTTCTTCTTCTGTTGACCAATCAGCTTCCAATGCACACAGGCATGGGAACACGTTCACTCCCTTCTTTTCACATAACACAGCATTCTTCAGACAGCAACTTCTAAGACTGCAACTAAGTTTTATAATTTCCAAGTATCTCATGATTCACTCTCCCATTCTAGTCTACTTTCCCACAAGTGAAACTACATTTCTAACCTCTTAAGTATCAAGTCTATTCATTAGCTATCAATGTTTTTTTTTTAATTTGAAACCTCTATATATGCAAAAAGAAATTTTCATTGAGAAAAAAAGTATGTTAAAAGGTCAAGATCAAGTTGAAAGGCTGAATTTAGCATTTCTTAGATCTGTTAACTTTAATACGATAGTGACTCGGCATATTAGGGCTAGCATGTTCAAGTATGATTGCCTAATGCAATTCTGCATTGATTTCGTGCTTTAAATCTCATTATTTTTGCACATTATTTAACATGATTTCTAAATATTTTAAAAACGCCTCTCAATGTGCCTCATGCCTGGAAGCTGTATGCCAAAGAGTAAAATCCCGAAAAGGAATCAACTAAATCTTAATAGAACAGATACAATTTATGTTGCTAGCAAAGAACAATCTCAATTCTAGATGCTATAGCTATATACACTTGAATGTACAATTAACTAACCTGTCACACTTCTCTCCAAGGTGCAAATAAAAGGTCACTGCCCTGAATATGGCCATATTCAATCTCGTAAGAGGCATTTCACAGCAATTTCAAAGTTGAAAGACCGAAATGAAAGAGCAATTCAAGGACATTTTGCAACACAAAGTAAAAACATTTTAAAATCGGGATGCTTTGAAGCACTGAGCTTTAGAAATTGGTAGCCATGCATTAAAAATAAATCTCATTATAGAGATGCTACTCACATAAAAGCAATACAGCCATCTCTCAGTGATGGTGACATCACATGACATGTGGTCTCATGATTCAAGAGTCATCAGATGCTTTGGTAATTTATTAGCTGATAGGAATGCATACTGAACCATAAAAGATCATAATATTCGGACACTGTTCTAGATATAGAGCTTCACACAATTAGGTTCTTATGACAGAACTTGCTGGTTATTTAACTCTATTTTGTTTCCTCTACCTGTGCAATTGCACGAAACATATTTCCTGGGAGATCCGCTTCAAAGCATTATAAAGAAACAATATAACGTAACTGTCCTGTGAGACAATGTGCTTACAGGCTATTTGAAGGATTGTGTATAAATAGGTTTGGGTAATTCAGTGCCTAATTTGTGCCAGTGGTATCCAGTGCTTTGCACCAACACTTATTTTACAGGGCTGGGTCTACTGAATTTTACCCCCCTGGGCGGTAGGCTCCGTAATTATTAAAAATAAATATACCACCTGTCCTGATTTCCTTCGGTTCAGATGACTGCCTGGTATGTCTCCAGAGGATGGCCTACCCAAGTTCAGGCATGATGACTGCATCATGTTAGTGATGTAAGATGTGCGCGCCTGACTTTCAATGACTGGGAGCATCTTCATTCCAATTGGATTATTTATGTGGTTGAGGGTGGGTTGATGAGTGAGCCGGAGGCGAGGCAGGCTTGTAAAGTCTGTTCAGTTCGGAGAAACTAAAAGTGTGCAGCATACTTTTTTTTTTACAGCGCAAGCACTGAACTGAAAGTGAAAGCCGCTGAAACAGACCATACATGATTCATTCTTCCTTTTGCATGCCATGGCCTTGGTCCACCACCAACTGCAGGCCCTGTCTGACATCAGTGTGCAGTGCACATGCTGCTCTGCACTGGCAGCACTCACTGTATAAAATCTGCCAGCACCTGCACCCTTATTGCTGTGCTCTATCGTACGTGAGCCTGGCAGTGGCAGCATTAAAAGGTGTAACTGGGCAGCAGGCATGGCAGGCCAAGCTGAAATTTAGATGCCCACCTGGCATGTACAGTAGATAAGAGCACAAACGCAATGAGCGTGACAGTGACCTGCAATGACCAGCCATTGTCACATCACCCCTCCCTCACCGAGCAGGTAGGGTAATCAACATGTTGCACTTAGCAAGGTGGCACAGGATGATATTTTAATTTAAACAGAGCATATCATTACTTTTTACAGTTCTAAATAGGAAGAACTTGGTCTTAAGGAATTAGAGCACGTTAAAAGAGACACAGATTACTTGTACATTCTTTTTAAATACAGGAAAATTATTTGTTTGGCCGCTCAGGTGGTGCCTGGGCATGTTGTCCACGGGGCTATGCAACACACACAGGTTTAAAGACTTTAGGTTCAAGGAAGCCAATTGTGCCATGAAGTCGGGTAGAGAATGAACACTCTGGAGACCAGTAAGGTCTGGTGGGCATACATATAACCTTTGGGAAGCAATTCAAAGGAGGGAAACAGGATGTCAAAACAATTTGTGTGTATCCGTGGTATGGTTGCTGAAAACTCAGCTTTTGCTCTAAGAGACTTCTGTTGTTGACGTTATTGTGGGTACATGGCCGGCCTCAAAGTGGATTTAAGTGTTAGATGTGTGCGAACACTATGATTACCATAGTAAAAGCCCCTCCCCAGCCCACAGAGCCCATGTTTAGTGTGACCGAAGGCTTTTGCCATCCTGAAAATCCTCACAGTGGGTAGGGTTAGCTCAAAGTACATATACCCCATTAGTTAGGCCATCACCAGGGGTTATTTCCACCAACTAGCTCATGCAGGGATGAATATGGAATCTCCAGGCACCCACTTCAGAAGATTTCTGGACATGAGAAAGATCATAAGAGAACTGCACCTGCTGGCTGCAACCTGAGAAGAGCCCAGGAGGACTGCTCTACTCTCTATCTTGTACCCAGGACACATATGTGGGCTCCAAGGGTCATAAGGCTGAACTGTTGAAGCTACAAGGACACAAGAAGCTACAGGTGCCATTTCCTGAAACTGCCCAGCTGGTAAATTACAAAAGAACCTGAACTAGACTCAGCCTGCCACTCCATGAGTCTCCAAGTACCTCCTCTGAGGTTCCGAAGGGCTTTAGAAGTGATTGGGATTTAAAGGACTAAAGTCATGATTTAAAATCTGAGGAGTGGACTTACAGCAGAAGTCCTGCAGGGCTGAATGGGTAAAATATCTCCCCCTGCATAATTGAACATCAAGATACTAGTGCCTAGTGATTGTCTAGAATGATGTACACGTGGCAGCCTGATAGATGTCCAGCACTGGAACACCCCTCGCCCACACTGTAGTGATGACCTTGGATCTGGTGGAATGAGCCAAAAGGCCCTCAGGGGGTTTCAGCTTAGCCCGGGCACACATTTTTACGGTGGTTAATCCATCTTGAAAAGGTTTGTTTTTTAACCATCTTTTCTTTCTTAGCTCCAGCAAAGTCAACCAAAAACAGGTAATCTAACCGGTACTGATTAGTCTAATCTATGTAAAACTGAAAGACCCTCTTTGGATCCATCCAAGTAAACCTCTCTCCCTCCTTAGAGGGATGTGGTGGAGAGAAAAAAGCAGTGAGCGCAATGAACAAGGAAGGGTGATGCCACTTTCGGTGGAAAAGAAGCTAACATGCAGAGTACCAGTCTGTCACAAAAAAGGTGGTACACATAGATTCTGTAATAACAGCACTTGCAGCTCACTAAAACAATGTGTAGAAGTTACAACAATGAGGAAAACAGCTGTAAGGGTCAACACCCTTGTGGAACAAATGGACATAGCTTCAAAAGGCATGTACATCAATGGGTAAGCTCCAATTCTGACATGATGAAAAAAGGGCACAGGAGGAAACATACTTGTGAGGCATTTTCAAAACCTGCATCAAAAGCAGTGACTTAATCAAGGAGGCATGGTCAAGTAAACATAGAAATGTTGAAAGGGCCAACAAATAACCTTTAATGGTGTTTACGGTAAGGACTTGCTGGGCCAGGGACAAAACAAAAGCCGATATCTTGACCTGTGAAGGTTCAGCATGCCAGTTCTTGCACCAGGCCAGAAACTAAGTTGCCCAAAAACCAGAATAAACATACTTGGTAGAGAAGTGCTGAGCACTTCAGTGGGCAAATCAAACCCCCCTCACGTGTTCCAACCCAAGCTCCAGTAGGTTGAGGAGGTTCAGGTGTTGTTATGGCAGATGTAGAAGACGTAGACAGAACAGGGGGCAAATGCTCAGGCTAAGTAAATCAGAGTATCACACTCTCCCGGGTCAATTAGAGCAGCATGGATGATTTGAGTCGCGTCCCTCCTGAGCTTCTTAAGAACTCAGGGTAAGGCAGCAGTGGTGGAAAGGCATGTTCGGCAGACCTTAACACCTTGCCTGCTAAGGCAATTCCCGCAGGGTGCTAAACTTCATGAATTCCCATTGTTCATGACAAGGTCAACTCGTCATAAGCACAGCCCCAGTAAACTGCATGACGAGCTGATCTTGTCATTAGCATGGAAGTGGTTAACTCTTCTCTGTACTTGGAATGAAACCCCTGGGAGGTTGAGCTACCACCATAGACTTAGCATCAAACCGTGCTTGCTACATCACCACACGGCACTTGTGCTATCCGTCAGACCTGGTTGAGCTTACCATAAAGGATGGGAGAAATGCCTTAAAGGTCAACACACACAGAGGTACAGAAGGTTGCTACAAATACCTGGATGTCCACAACATCAAGATGACTGCCCCAGCCCAGAGACGATGCATCAATAACTACTGTAAGATAAGGGGAGGGAGAGAGAACCACCTGCAACATGTCAGGTTGGCCCCTGTCAGCCACTACTGAAGATCCCAGACAGCCTTGTCTGAGATACAGATGTTGTCCAAGAGGCAACCCCTGTGCTGAGCCCACTGAAGGCGGAGGTTCCCTATCAGAGCACACATGGGCCAATGACAATTTTGAACCAGTAGAATACACAAGGCCAGAAACACCAAGAAGGCCAAATACTGCCTACGCCGGACCACAGGAGTGAGCACATAACATCAGAATGATAACCTAAATGTCATAAGACTCTTTGTAAGGGTCGGAAAGGCCTTTGAAAGCCACCAGATTCAGGATGACCCCTATGAAGTGAATCCACTCCATTGATGGCAGATGAGATCCCAGCTCACTGATCGAAAACCCAAGTGAGGACAGAAGGGAGACAGTTGCTACAGGTAATCTGCGGCTGACTAGAACAAGCTCACTTTCAACATTGTCTCATTGAGGAATGGGAATATTATTAATTATGACCTGCAAAGATCGGCTACGACTGTAAAAACCCAGGGCGTAGAAGTTATGTTATGTTAGGTTAGGGGTTTTTTATATAGCGCTCAAATTACCCGGGGGCATCTCGGCGCTTCACCTAGCAAAAACCGTGAGGACAGGAGGGGGAACAATGAAGACAGATGTGGTTTAGAACAAGAAAGTTTTCAAGAGTTTCCTGAAAGTCAGATAGGAGGAACATTTTCGCAAGGGTAAGGGGAGCTGATTCCAGTATTTGGGGGCGACATAGGAAAATGCTCTGCCACCGGTACGAACGAGACGAATACGTGGGATCTTCAATAGAGCTAGGGAGTTGGACCTAAGGTTGCAACCCGAGATCTGATGGACAAGCATCTTTTGAAGGTATTTGGGGCCCCTGCCTTCCAAAGCTTTAAATGTCAGACAGCAGATCTTAAAGAAGGAACGTTTTTTTATTGGCAGCCAGTGCAGTTTCTTCAATAGGGGGAGTGATGGAGAACCCGGAGGACAATTTAGTGTTATCCTGGCGGCCGTGTTCTGAATGACTTGTAATCTAGCCAGTAGTGTCTTACCCACTTCTGCCAATAGGGCATTGCCGTAATCGAGGCAGCTGACTACCAGCGCCTGGACCACGGTTCTGCGATGGCTCTCTGGTATAAAAAGGTATTATTCTGCGTAGAAGACGTAGGCTGTAGTAGCAGGAGCTCACAGTGGCAGAAATGTGGTCCTTCATCGTAAGGGCTTGGTCCAAGTTTAGGCCCAGATTTTTTACTGACTAAGCTGGAACAGGGGGTCGTCCCAGAAGGTCCGACCACCATTCCTCTGTCCAGAAGGATGCTGCTTTGCCCATAAGCATCAGCTCCGTTTCCCCAGGATTCAGCTGTAGGCGATTTTCAGTCATCCATTTAGAGATGGCCAACATGCCCTCTGAGAAACGCACTTTCTCCTCTTCAGGTTTTGAACCAATTGGAAATAAGAGCGGAGTGTTGTCAGCATATGAGATAATTTCGAACCCAAAAGGTTCAACAATGGAGGCCAATGGGGCCATATAAATGTTAAAGAGCGTAGGGCTCAGACAGGAGCCCTGGGGCACCCCTTTATCTAATGGATCTTTTTTTGACAGATAAGGCCTAAGCATGATGATTTGCCATCGATCTGTCAAAAAATTATTGAGCCATCTTAAGGCAGCTCCTCGTATGCCACAGGCCTGTAATCTCTCTGCAAGCATTCCATGGGAGATGGTATCGAATGCTGCGGAGAGATCGAGGAGAATCAGAGCCATACACCCACCTGCATCTAGGGTCCGTCTCATAGAGTAGGTTACAGCGATAATCGCTGTCTCGGTGCTGAAGCCTGGGCGAAATCCCGATTGGGATGAATGAAGGATCTTAGTTGCGTCCAGGTAAGAACTTAGTTGTCTGTTCACTGATGTTTCTAATAGCTTACAGAGCAGGGGGAGCAATGATATAGGTCAAAGGGTAGGATTGTAACTTAAAAGTGTTCTAACCTCAGCACCTTGGTGGGAGTGCAAGAACATCACATGAAAGCATGCATCTTTCAAGTCTAATACTACCACTCAGTCCCTTGGATAAAGGGTAGCGATGTTGTGGCCAAGAGTTAACTTCTTGAAGTTATCTTCCTTAAGGTAAATGTTCAATAACCAAAGGTCTAATATTGGCCTGAGCGCCCTGTCTTTTTGGGGCAACAAAAAGTACCACATCTTGCCTTTCTCTGCTTCTGAAACACTCTCTATATCCCCTATAGCCAACAGTAAGTAAACGTCCTGAGCAAGATGCTGAAGTCTGAACAAAAACAGGAAGAATAGGTGGGCAAGTGGACATAAAAGGGGGAGTGTAATAAAAATTGAGTAACCTGCAGCACCCACTGGTCTCAGCTAACTGATTGCTGGTTGGGCAGACAAAATAGTATCCTGACCCCTACCAGCTGCTCATGACCATGAGGGAAATCAGAAACTCTTGGCTACATGTGCAGCAGGTGATGAGGAGGAAGATGACTCTCTTCTGGCTGCTGGCCACATTTACAGGCACCAGGAAAAGGCTGTACTGACAGTGCTCGCTGCTCGTTCAACAGTTTTTGATGACAGGCAAAACAGGCGACTTTCCTCTGAACTTCCAGTACTATTAGTGGAATTAGCAACTGGAGAAAGCAATTCCAAGGGAACGTGCCAACGCACACTTCCCTTTGGAGTGCTTTAACAAGAATATCTGATTTGTCTCAAAGAAGCAGGCAGGGGTTAAATGGCATACCTGTAAGAGCTGTCTGTATATCTCCAGGAAATCCTGGGGCACGCATCCTTGCATGCAGTTAGTTAGATCAGCACACTGGTGCCAATGGTAAGTCCCACAAAGTCTCTTGTGTCTAGATCAGCTCTCACCATCATGGATTGATTGAGCAAACTCATTCTTGAATTCCTCGAGAATGGCAGGTACAATCTCACTGGCGATATCCCAGAAGGCATGAGTGTAGCTCCATTGCAGAAAGAAAACACTCCGGAACCTTGATACCAAACAGACAGTTGAAAAAAATCGTTTTCAAATGCATCAATGCACTTTGATTCTCTGCACGGGGGTGCTTGGCAAAATACAGCTGCACGTTGTGCTCCTTGGAGTTATCAGATGGCTCCGAGTAATATTTGGACTCTAGACACCATGTGGGTCTACCACTGACACTCCTTTCCTACAGTTTTGGCATTATTTGAAGTCTTTTGTCTTTGGGGGAGGCAGTGTTCTAGCACTTTATCTGAAAGCATGTGTTGGGGGTTGCTAACACAACAAAAATTTAGAGAGAAGAGCTCTGGATTTGCATCAAAGCGTTTGGCAAAAGGGAGGGGTGATGCTTATAAATGGGTCTGTAACTTAGGTTTCGGAGATTGTACAAAGACACTACAGCCTATAATGGCGCCACTACTCATGCACTGCAGCTAATGCTGAAAAAGTTCTAGATCCAGTCTAGCACCTGAAAGCAATTTAAAAGGCAAGGAATCTGTGGCTAGAACGCCCATCAGATTATTTTCTAATGTCTTGTGATTCATATTCATTTGAATGATTTCAATCTATAAAGTCTCCAAATGCACAAGGTGTGCCCTGATTGAAAGGATCTTGCTCGAGCTCATCCATAAAAGTCATGTGTTAGAAGGGTTTGGCAAAAAATACGATACAATTATTGTGATGAATTACATTTGCTTTCTGCCCTCATATGCCAGGGCCCGGCAAGTACCAAAAGAGGGTTTGATTATATAAGGTGGTGCTAGAAAATTTACAATGTTACCTGTTTGGTGTGCTTAGAAACAGACTTGTGCTCAACGTCCCAGAGTTGCTACTGACACTAGGTTGCTGTCATTAAATATGAGGGGCACGACAGTAATTGTAGGAAGTTGGCAACATCTGTCAAGGAAATCCTAGTAACAATTAGGGTGCTGCTACCACTTGCTAGAGGTAAGCCAGACCGCTAAAGTGTTGTCATGAAAATCAGGGGTGCTAACAGTTATGTTAGAGTTCTGTCATTATGTTCAGACGTGCTAACAGCAACATATTGGTGCCAGTCCCCTACCTTGTGCTCCTTTTACTCCATAAAGGGGTTTGAATATAAACTACAAGAACAATTATATTTTTTATTACCGGTTGCTTTTCATCAAATCTGACGGCTGTGGGAGAGGAAACAGCTTAGAGCACTTGCATTTCTTTTTAAGCCAGGACACCTGCATAAGGAGAACCTCTCATCTTGCTATATGGCTTACGTGGAAGCAGTGGATGTGGGTGCTGGCTCTATGCACGTGCCACAGTGCAGTATACCGCCATTGTGTGCTACAACCATGTAGGAGGCCCATTGTTTACCCATTGTATCAGTAATGTGAGCGAAAGAAGAGTGCTTCACTGTCTGAGAAGTCCCCAAGTTCTACCCTTTAGAAGGGAAAGAAAAGGAAGCTTATTTCCAGAAGCTCTGTGAAACCTACCACTTCAGCTACATCCTCTGTGACATCCATATCCTTTGCTAAACCTCAACAAGGACCCACATCCTATTGAGAGAGAAATGTCTACTGTGTATAGGGTTAGACTTACCTGAGAAATCAGGTTACCCCAACATATGGCAGCAGTAAAAAAAAGCATACTCAGTAGCACTTGCAGCAGTAGTAAAGGTGGCACTAGCAGTTAGCTTGTGTGAGGCTGAAGGCGCCGATTCAAGTAGTACCCTTTCACCCGAACCACCCAATGACCGCAATGAAGATCGTGATCCTAAAGAGAAGAAAAGGATTACACCTCCCATAATCCAATGTTCTTGCTCTGCAGCTATGACACCTGATGCAGAAGGGTTGAGTTAGACCTGGTATATTTGGCGTGAGTCTCCCTTTCATTTTTACTGATTGCCTCCTCTGTTTTTTATCTGTGTTGCTGGTTAGATGCTTTGGGCACTGTGCCACTGCTATTCAGTGCCACAGTGCAAGTGCTCCCTATGTTAAATTGATGTATTGATTAGTGACTCCACGATTGGGTTATTTGATTTACTTGTCAGACCCTAGTACAGTGCACCATGTGTGCCCAGGGCTTGTAGATCAAATGCTGCTGGTGGGCTTGCAGCACTGGTTGTGCCACCCACAGAAGCAGCTTGTAAAGTGTGTCTCAGGACTGCCATTGCAGAGCCTGTGTGCGGTCTAGTACTGCCATGTTGTCTTGGTAAGTGCATCCACTTGCCCGTCCCTAAACCTTCCCTTTTCTTCATATCAGACACCCCTAAGGTGGGCCCAAGGGGAGGGGCATTGTAAGTAGAAGGTAGGAAATGCCCTGATGTGTGTGGCATGTCCTAATAGTGAATCACAGCCATTTTCATTTTTCACTATTGAAAGGCTACCTGTTCCCCATAGGCCACAATTGGCAGTTTGATTATAACATCTTATCATCCTAACTGACTCAGGAACTAGGTCGAAATTCAAATTAGTATGCCTGAACTCAGAATGATAAAATACATCTTTTTGTGAAGTTGGTTTTAACATTCTGTGTTTGAAATATCACTTTTAGAAAGTAGGCCTTTTCTTACCGAACTATCCAAGCCTTCCTTTGCTAGGTTGTGTATTCCTCATCTGGAGTTTGAGTGACAGGGGCTGGGGGGTTCCATGAGACAGGGTGAGTCAGCACAGGGCTGAATAGAGAGATCTGCATATAGATGGGTGGGAGGAGTTGCACCTGGGACCTGAATAGGGCTATGTCTTCCCTGCACAATGCTGGCTCCACCTCCTGTTGTGTGCCTGATATCCCTGGCCTACACTGTGACAGGAAAGAAGGAGTCTTGTCAACAAAGTGCTCCAGGACTGACCAGAACTGATTTGGACCAGGCAAAGGGCTCTCTGCCTTCAGAGAACAAAGAGAATATGAGTATAAATATGGGGACCCAGACACCAAGACTTTAGATCACTTCTGGGAACAAGACAAACGTTTTGCCGAGTAGAAGAACCAAGGAAGCTGCAGGAGTTTGGACTGCCCCACTGCCTGGGTGCTGTTTGCTGGGTTGGCCAGCAGTGGTCTCTTCATTGCTAAGGAAAGAAAAAGGAACTTTTAAAGAACTTTCATCATCTTGAAGAATATTACTCTAAGGGCTTGATTTGAGCTTGCCTCCTGACCGAAAGAATACTTTTTTTTATAAAACCTGTGTGGTGTCCATCTGTAGTGTTTTCACTGTATTACTGTGTGTATTCACAAATGCTTAACATACTGCCTTTGAGATAAGCCTGTCTGCTTGTGCCAAACTACCAAGGGTGTGAGCAGGGGTTATCCAGTAGTGTAATCGCCTTTCCCTGACTTAGAAGCAAGGGTCCCTATTTGGTCAAAGGTGTATACCATAGCCAACTATAGACCCCCTGTTCTAACAGGTTGATACTACAGGAAACGCATCATCAGGAGAGTTGGCCCTTTATGTTTGAAAAGAGGGATCAAAGACCTCAGACTTTGTTGGACAAACGTGGGATGGAGATAGAGGAAATGCAAGCTTCCAGACTATGTTCTGCCACTACACATTTACTCACCTAGTTTCCCACTTGCATCCTGTTTTTGATCCACACTTAAGCACAAGTCTCTAGCAAGCACCATTTCCAACAATTTTAGATTGAGACCAATCAGTCCACTTATTTGGAGGCAAGAGACCATCGGACAACCCACCCCTTCACCTGTATACCAATAGTGTTACAGTTCTGTGGACTAATGCAGGGACTAACAGTTTTATTAAAATTCCAATTTGCTTCTTGGTTCACATAAGGCTCCTGAGATACACATTAATGGTAAAGAGATCAAGCAAACTTCAAGGGAAAGTAACTTCAAATTGCTCATCACATTTCTAGATTCATAGCGAGACAGGTTTATAGTTCTCCAAAGATTCTTATATTGGAACAAGTGAATCACATTTCAAATCATTGAGAACCCTGCGTCTCTGGTCCCACTGAGAATCAGCAAGGATTACTGAGGAGCCTTCTAAGCCAGATATCTTGGTTATGAGAGAGTCATTATTTCACCAGTGTTTCTGCAGTCAAGCTTCTTATGGTCAGCAAGCATCGCAAGACAAGGCAAGTTTTGGGAGATTTCCAGACATGATCCCTCCTTCACGAAGGGAAACTACAGAGTCCATGTTGTCCAGATTCAGAAATACTTGTCAAAAAGCTGACCTAAAAGCTTGGAGATTTGGCTGTAATTCACCAATACTTACTAAAAAGTCCAACAGGCTGAGCATGGGTGAAGCTCCACACACAAGCATTACTTTATTCAGAATATGAACGGACAGCCTACCGGGAGAGTGCACAATTTTGTGGACTGCTCTCTAGACCGTCTGAGGACGGGCAGGAGTCATCTGGCCATTACAACCCAAAGTCAGACATCTGGTAAACAAGGGCACCTTTATAGAAGACTTCAGTCATGCACATGCAACTCACTGAGCAGAGCACCTGCTATAGAGCTAAAATACGGTACTTACTCCAAGGAATTATGGTTGCATTAATCGTAGGCTAAATGGATATTTCACATAGTGACTGGCTGAACTTTTGTTTAGAGGTCACAGCAAACAATGTATGGAATTGTGTAAATTCCAATATGCATTTGACCTGCCAACAAAAGGCAGCAATGCCATAACCACAGTGGGAGAAAAATACACTCCTTGTGACTATGCAGGGGAACACTTTGTGTGGCCCCAAGTTTAGTGGAGTATGTAACCAGGGAGCAAACAAGAGTTGGTTTATTAGTGGTCTGGTCTGATAGAATAAAGGCCAGGGCTGGACATAATGCTTGGAGATCTTGGTGAAAAATATGATTAGATCAGCACAGTAGTTTAGAGAACAGTGAAGAAACGTTTATCTTTGATATTTGTGTCCTTCAGTATCTGTAAAGTTCTTTCACGGGAGCAGCATCAACATATTTAGTATATCAATGATTCACAAAGCTTTAAAATGTTTGGTTACATTGATTAAAAGATGCCAGGGACAAATTTCAACTGATGACAGATTTCCACTCGGACATCGTGGTTATAAACCAAATGCAGGCGTGATTAGTGGATTAATGTAGGCTCAACATTCTACTTTAGAAACCTAAAAACAACTTTGGAAGCGTGTTCTGTTTATGTATGCCCAAAAATTACACAAAGAAGTGAAGTAATTATATGGCAGTAAATACTGAGAAAATCAGGATGAACGCTGTACACAAAGGTAGCGCGAACACAACGGTAAAGTGAAGTGGGAAAAAGTTCTGCGCTGTGTGGTAGGGCCAGGAAGTGAGAAGTCAAGTTGTATGAATGGGAAAGAAGACTATGGGAGGCTGCGTTGAGGGCGAAGACAAATGCATGAAGAATATTGAGCTAGCAGAGGTCAAAATGAAAAGAAAGATAATTTCAAAGTAGCCCAGAGGTCAAAGAAGAATTCTGAGGGTCCTTGAGCATTGGAAGAAAGGTGCAACAGAGCTGTCAGCATATTTTTTTGAATAGACGGAAGAGGTTAAGCGGTAGCACAGAATTAATTAGAACATGCACAAGTGAACTGGGACAAGGCCACTTTAAAGCAAGAGCAAAGAAGGACCTTGCCCGAACCAGGATAGGAAGCTGAGGAACACACCAAATTCAAAAACGCGGACATCTGCAAAATTCAAGCAGCGAGGGATATTTTATTCAAACCGAACATCTAGGGTTTCTGCCACCCCGACCAAAGCCACAAAATCGTCATCAAGGGGAAAAGCAGAAGAAAAGTAAGAGATGCGATTGAACGGAGGGGAAAGGACAGGAATTTTGTCTTTTGTGACATCTTCCTTTGAAGTAACTGCATTTAATCTAAGAGGAGACAGAAATAAGACAATCCAACACCGGATTGTGCACTGAGGGAACAAAAGCAAAAGAGCAACAGAGGCGCGCGCCGTCCATGTGCAGACGATACTGGCGACCATGAAAGGAAATATTATTTCCGATAAAAGAGGCGCGAAGGGAAAAGAAGAAGACCCAGACAGCGCCATGTGGAACCCCAACTGAGCAGAAGAAGGAAAGGGCAGCACTTCACACAACCAAAAAGAGCCACTGGAAAAAGAGGATTCGAACAATTGAAGAGCAGGATAAAATAAGCAAGGCCCCAGAGTCAGCGATGAACTGATTAATCTACAGACGACGCCGTCTGAAAGAAATCATGTGTTTTAAACAAAATCACCGCGCAGGAAGGGATCCGCGTTCTTTGCTCTCCAACCCTCCTGAAAGTATTTGAGGCAAACCTTCAGTGAAGGTGGAAAAGCATTTTTCAATTCTGTAAAAAAAATAAAAAAAGATGTGACAAAAAAATATATCAAAACTAGAAGCATTTCTATTGTGGAGCGGAATCCTTTTTCAGGGAGCTCGTGGAATTTACAAAAAAAAGGGGACTAGGTCTTTGGAAGAGAAGCGAAACACTCCCGCTGGGCCAGTAAAGATCGTGTCAGGCAGGAAACACTTTCTTTTCAGTTTCTTGTTTTACAGAGAAGAGTCGGCAGGGATAAAGCTGTGCGGTGTTTGGATGGTTGTGTGTTCTGACATCAGCTCTCCCAGGGACAGGAAGGTGCCCTGTAAACTCGCAAATTAGCAATCCCTCCTGGACCGGATATGGTTTCAGTGAACAGAAAACCACTTCGAAAATATGAAAACCCGGGAAACGCGCGTGAACGTAGCACTCAGCAATAAGTGCAGGTTTTTTGCAGCCTTCGGTGTCCTATTCACAGATAGCTAAAAATCAGTGCATTCACTGCCATCTTTAATAGGAAGCAATGTGTGCCCAAGTCCTAACAGATGCCCACAACGTGACAACGCTACAAATAACTAAAATAATAATTCATGTCGCAAACTCTGGCTTGAGGCAGATGCCGTTATCCTATCTTAAACCACCGAGCTGTCTCCACAGGAGACCTTTTTCACAGTTCCAAGAATTTTAGGAATACCGAGTAAATATTCCTCCTACGGGTAACCGTAATTTTGGCAAGCACGAATATCATTATTTTTTTGCAGTTTTATACAGCACGAATTGACCCGAGGGGTAGCAGGACGCATTACATGAGCATCAGATGCATTACAGACGGACACGTTGATTTTAGGCACGGGGGAGATTAAATATTTTGCCCAGAATCGAACCTGGTTCTCCAGCGTCAAAGTCAACCGCTCTATCCGTTAAGCCACATCCTCTTCCGACTTTGCGTGTGCCCTTGGAAATAAAAACCCACAGCAGGAATCTCACATTACCGCACCTTAACTTCACTGTAACTCCCTGCTTTTTTTTTGGCCCTTCCAACTCAGAATTATCGCCAGATTTTAGGTGGTAAAACGTCTCTGAACGAAGCACTGGGAAGTCGGCAGTTACGCGTGGCTTGTAATTCTCGGTAATGGGGCTAACTCCACTACCACCCGAAAAAGGAACGAGGATAGGGGCTATGCCTTATGTCGGTCCCAACAAATATTCCCCCCACCCTACAGATAGTTGAATTTCAGGCCCAACTAAATGTCACACAGAGTGAATAATAAATGTTATGAAGAATGTGCCAAGTCCCCAATTTCAAATAATACTTGTCCTTGTTTCCACGGTGCTACTGGCAGTCAATATAAATGTGCAATTTCCTCAACCCAAAATCACTTATCCTAAGCACGGCTGCCAACATCTGATAATCAGAGGAGTGAGACTCGAATACGTTCCAACTCGAGAAATACATTTAGGGCAAAAATGTTTATTCAGAAAACGATGTAAACAATGTGTAAGTAAATTTCATTTTTGGTGCATCACAAATTAAAAGATGCATATCTTCCAAATCGAAGTCTTAGATTACCGACAACCATATCCAGTAGCTGCTTGACACTGCTGAAGAGGCCGAAGGGGTCTTCCTATTCAGGCCCATGCACTATCAGAGGCACTGCAAAACTGCAGCAAACACCTCTTAATTCAGTCAGCTGCGTAAACCTGGCAATTTTCCCTGTAAAGTTTTGTTCACGCGTAATCGCAGTCTAGTGCCTATAAACCCTGCATGGCTACAGAGAACGATAAGAGTCTGTTTATCCTAAACTACATTTCCATCATAACTCACGTTTCCTTTCCGACAATAGAACAGTTTTTGTCCCCAGTTTCATTTGACAAGAGCCATGTATTTTGGCACTGGTGAAAGGTACTAGACTGACAACCTTGGAAACAACACAAACAGAAGTTGTGACTGTCGGAAAGGTTTCCAGATAGGACCTCACTAGCGGGGCTAGCTGTAAGCCCCCACACCCCCGATCGAATCTAAAAATAGGAAGGGAGAGATGCATTTTTAACATCAGTCGAACTTCTTGCCTGGCTGCTGGAACTGAAAGCCAGATTGTCAAAAGTGATGTGAGTTTTGTTATACATCATACAGGGTTACGAGTTGAATGGCATTCTAGGAGTGCTCCAAGCTTATTATCCAGCCATTGGCCCGGTGTTTGAAATTAAAAGGAAACGGATGCAGGACACTTTATTTGGCAACTCTTTTGAGTATTTCTGGGTTAAATGTCCAAAGCCATGATCAATGCCTACACAGCAGCAAATAAATTATTTAAATGTAGGACAGCAGTTCTTAACATGGGGTTCGCAGTCCCTACTCCTGAGGTCCGTGCTTACAAAATTAAATAATATTTGTAGATTATTAAAATATATAAGCATAAAAAAGCAAAATGTAAAATTTAACATTTCAAAACGCTCTGTAAATGTGTAGGAATGTAAAATTGGAGACTAAAAAATGAAGATGGTATTCTTAGCAAGCTTTGTGGGAGCAGTGCAAGCACATCTGCAACCAGAATCCAGTAAGGACATTTGGTGGTCGCACGGAAGCAGTGCTTTGTGCCAACATAAGAGCATGTATGAAGAGAAAATGTGCTGGAGACTAGCATATCACACTGCTTTTCAAAAATAAAAATAACAGTTTTGAAAGGCTCTAACCTTCCAATTAACATTGAAATTGTGGTTTGAGTACTGTTTGTGAATAAAATAAAATAATTAACAACTGGTGCATTTTTTAATGTATGCTTTTTATATTTTTGTGTATTGTTTTAAAGGGCAACAAGTGAACAATTATTAAGTTTTGTATCGGTGGGAGACCATAGAAGTAAAAAAAATTCAGAACAGCAGATGTAGTGTATAGAATGTGGAAATACATAATTTGCGTTATGACCTCTGCGCCACTGCTTTCAATGTTAAAATACCATATTAACATTTTAAGGTGCTTTTTGAAACAAAATGGGAAATATGTATAACGTTCCTAAAAAACCAGCAAATAAAACCCACTATACTGAAATCTACAGTATGTGTGTCCCAAACCATGTCTAATGGGATGTCCTCCCTCAGTATTATAACTGCCTCCTTTAGGCAGTAGATTATGGCTCTTCTAAGGGTGGGTCTTCAACAAGGTAGGAATCTCAAACTACCTTAAGGGGTCACTAATACCAGGGGCCAAGCTGCCCCCCAAAAAAATCAGATATCACCCACCTTTAGAGATAATAAAGGACAGTCTCCTAAAGAGTTACTTTCTTAGGATGCGTATTGAAAAAATACCAATTGAAGGGCGGTTTTAGAGATATTTCCCACCAGTCCATCATAATCACCATGCATGTCAGTTTGTTTTTGTTTGCCCACAGTTGTTACAGCTATGTGCACTAAGATTACTCCCCATTTTTACCCATCTTTCAATTTTTAACCATACCTAAGCAAATACTAATAAAGGGGAAACCGGAGTTGCTTAAGGTATTTTTATTCTCAAAGACCCTAGTTGCTATCAATTATTCAAAGTGCTACCTGGAATAGGGTCGAGCCCATCCTGGTTTTAAGGAACCAGGATGAATCCTGATGATGAAGCATGCCACTACTAGAGTGGGTGAGTGTCCTACTATAGAAAGAATTGTATTTCTTGAGCAGATAGTGATCAACTAGGTTTGCCCAATGGAAAGCAGTGGGGGAGGATACCTATTAGCGTATATGAGTCAAAGGGCTGGGAGAACATTTCCTTCCCCCTTAAAAAATTCTCTTGCCCCTCCGCTGGGAGGCTCACTATACACCCTCTGTATTTGGTTATTGGTATTAGGCTTGAGCTCTCATGGAAACATATCAATGCCTGTACTCCAGTTTCTTTGTGGTAGATTAAGGTAATAGGTGTTGTCATTAGTGAGAGCTATGCACGTTCACATGAATGGTGGAAGGGATGAGTTGATAGGCTAGAAGAAATCAGATTGCTGGTTAAATTTGTGAAAGAGGTTGTGAGCTATGAAATGAGTTGGGGCAGTTTGCAGAAAGACAACATGATGAAGACAGGAAGACAGCTTTGATAAGGCTATACTCAGACATCAGGCATACAGAGGATTTAAGGTAAGGAGAAGGTCATTCAAAGGAAAGAAAGAAAAGAGCGGGACCAATCAATAGTTTTAAGTCAAGATCAGTTTTTCATGTAGGGTTTTAGGAATACATAGCTTAAGACTTTGCAAGTTAGCACACACACAATAAAACATGGCAGTGACAAATAGCATGTACAATACATTAAATACTACTTTCTACAGAAAAATATACTTTACCTTGTAGAAAATCTATTTGACCATTAAAACAGCCTTCAAAAATCTAATAGCAATAATAGGCCTCAAGACACTACAAAGCATAACCTACCTCTCGCTTCCTTAATATAAATTGTCCTAACAACGTGCATACATCTTTAAGAGTTTACCTATTGGTTTGCACCGTCTACACATGAAAAACAAAACCCATCTAATTAACAGCTATGGGTGTTTATGAAATAATGAGGCATGACTGTGTACAGTAAGGGGACAGAACTGTTATCTGCACGTAAAAACGTGCAAACGTGTCCTGCGACACCTGCTTTCTCAGATCACCTTTTCATGCACACTAGACCGCCATTGCTCAGCGAACGTGCAAAGATCATGGGTATATAAGGTGTTTCTTCCAAAAATGTTGAATCTGCAGACATATTTAAATGCTTCACCAAAGGTGACATAGACCCCTCCCGAAAGTGCAAATAGCACAAAAAAAGCAGAAGTTAATTCGTTGAACAGAATTACTTAGCCAACCAAAGATCAAAATCCTATGATGTGCTATAATCAATTTTATTACTTTAGGTTTCTGCTTAATACAACTTTTTCATAATCCCTGACTTTCATGTTCTGAGCGATCCAGATACTTGTGGTTTTATCGGCTAGTGTTCACCCTGAATCCCTAATGTCAAAAGCATGAATGGGGAGAGCAGAACATCTAGATCACACATTCCCTGTTTACCAAATGTGTATACAGCAAAGGGGTTACAAGCGACATGAGAATTGTAAGCTAGAACATACATTTATCTGTAAGAATAATAGTTTGGTGCTACATCTTTTTTTACGAAGAATCCAATTATACGGTCATGAGTGGGGCGGGCATTGGGAAGGGAAAGATTAAAAGCAGAGAGAAAATAAGCTACTCACGTCCCCAGAACTTCTTCGTGTCTTTTGTTTTCCTTTCCGCACACCTCAATGTCCAGTATGCCCATCCTGCCAGAGAAGTAGTGAAAATCAAACCGCTCCCTCCACTGAGGATTTGTAGTCCTAGACTGTGTCTGGAAAACGTACAATTATGATGAATGAATGATATTTTAGTAGCTTAATGTTGTAGAACGATATGGCAACAAACAGTAGATAAAATACAACACTAGATCGCATTTTGCAAGGATTGATTAATCGAAATCAAAGGGCAGTTATCAACCATTTCAAGTGAGAAACAAACACTGATGTCCGTAAGGGGAAAGGTGCAAATTGCAAGTTGTAAAAAATGACATAATATGACTAGGTGTATGACACTAAAGAACATCAATCTGCAAAAACAGGTCACAGTGATATCAACCCGGAAAATTATCACAATTAATAAGGAATGCAGAATCTGGTGTCTCACGTAAAATATCCCTCAGTGCACCTATGTGTTACATGTAAAAGAATGACCCTAAAAAAACTTGGACTTAATTTAGGATTTTGTTAGGGTGACCAACACCGCCCAGTCCAATACGGACACTGTATCCAGTCTTAAACTTTTAGGTGAGAGCCTGATGCACTCTGGGTGCTGTAGTCTTTGATTTGCTTTCATTGGACTAATAAGACAAACACATGTGAAGGAAAGGATTTGTAGGTGATAATTTCAGGATTGGAGACAGTGTCAACTTGGAGTAAAGTGATCACCCTAAGCTGAGTGGTAAAGGAAAATGCTCCATTTTGTTTGTCGACATGCAAAACCCAGAGGAGTATAAAATGGTGGACTTTGCTTCAAAAACTGTTGATTCTCTTTTCATTTTTACACTTTCTCTAGATAGTTTTCTTTTACCACAGAACTGTAAATTAGGCACTTATGCCAATGTATTAATTATTTTTAGTGAGATCATTATGAAAACAAGATTGTATGTGCAGCAAATCTACCTTTTCTGCATAGTCATCACAGACATGTTGGCTTTTTCTTATTGCTATTTTTTCTGGCTTTAGGAGTCTGGGCACTTTATCAATGCTAATTATTAGTAAAGTGCCTGTATTTCCTCTCTGAAACTAGTGCTGTACACCGGACCTCTCCGTTTGGTGTATTTATCTTCATATAATCCAATTGTAAATGGTGCCTTAAGTGCACCTAGGGCATAGAATATTAAGTGTCATACAAGGGTTCAGAAGGCATTTACAACCTCAACACATAAAACAGGGAGGTGTATTTAACTTTCATAAAAGCCCATTGTAAATGGTGCCTTGAGTGTACCATTGGCATAGAAAGTTATGAGACATATGAGGGATGCAGTGGGAATTTACACCTCCCACACATACAACAGAAATGTATATCTTCCAGGAGCACCACTGTGCCTGACTGGGCTGCAGTTTAAATGCACTGCAGTGAAACATGGCTAGAACAAACACCTTTGCCTCGTAGGAAAAACCTAATTTGATATATTCATAAGTTACACCCAAAGTGTGCCTTGTAAGCCCACAGGGCAGGGTGCCAATATAAAGAAATACATATTCGGGCTAGGTTTCCTTCAAAGTGAATACATCTAAAAGCTATGTCACTTTGTAGATTACTTTTTACACTTTTTCCTACTAGGCATCGATGGAATGAAATTATTTATAAACCTCCACTCAGGAAGGGGCTATATAAATGCTTCACAGTTATTTCCTACTAAGTTTTAAAAATCTGGAAAAATCAATTTTTTAAAAACTTAAGCAGAAAAGTAACTTAGTAAAAATGTACTTTAGAGTCTCTTAGCCAGAACTGGCTTAAAAACATTTCTGTCACACCTCCAGGCGTGCAATACACATCCTTGGCTGGTAAATTTAACAACCCTGGATCATACAACAATGGCTTGCCTTGGAGCCTAGAAAAAAGCCAATGGGGTGTTAACTACTGACCAATTACCACAGATTAGCTGTTTAAGGTTGGACAGGAACAGATGGCAAAGAAAGGGTGGCTTTAGCACTACCTCTTATAGATTGCTCCTATTCATCCCCTGGACCCCATTAGACAGACAGATTCAAGTGGTGCCATTGTAGCAGAAAAAACTTGTTTTGACCCTGTCAGGTGGGGAAGTAAAAAACAATGGATGGACTGAATGCAGAACAATGTCATACATTCTCCCCAGTACAGAGATCTGGGCCTAAATCCATCATTTTTTTGCTCACCATGCCATTCCAGTTTGGACACAGCCATATGCAAATCAGTCCTGACCCTGCACCCAATGGGAACAGTCCAGCCTGAACTGCCTGGCCACGTCCTCCCTGTACTGGAAACAGGCATCCTAGGACCCAAAACCAGTCGCAGGATGCTTGTTTCCGGTCCAGGAAAGACATGGCTTGGCAGTTTGGGCTGGACTGTTCCCATGAGGCACGGGGTCAAGGCTGATTTGCATATAGCTGTGTCAGAACTGGGGTGGCGGATTGAGCTAAAGAAAGATGATGGATTCAACCCAGATCTGTGACTGAGGGTGAGTGTCTGAAAAGTTTCAGCGCTCCGTCCATCATCTCCTTCTGTTTGCTTTGTTAGCCCCAAGATGGCAGGGTATGCCCAGATGTGGATCCCTTGCTCATTTTGCCACTGGATTCAAGCTAGCCTGGCTGATGAAGGTTGTTAGTCCGAAACCAGTCCCAGGATGCTTGTTTCTGGTCCAGGGAAGGCATGGATTGGCAGTTCGGGCTGGACTGTTCCCATGAGGCACAGGGTCAAGACTGATTTGCATATAGCTGTGTCTGAACTGGGGTGGCAAAGTGAGCTAATGAACAATGATGGATTCAACCCAGCTTTGTGACTGGGGGTGAGTGCCTGAAATGTTTCAGCGCTCCGTCCATCATCTCCTTGTGTTTGCTTTGGTAGGGAAGTAGCCAAAAAGCTGACGGCAGGCTTTCCTGATGGCAGTAGGGCAGTGCCATATTAAAACAGGGGATCCTGTGTAATTTTACAGTAGGTCAAAGAGGAAGTGCAGCAAAATGAGGTGGAGGTCTGTAGGAAAATAGGAATGGTAGATTTTCTCCACACACAGGCTAGTGCACAAGATAGATCTGGCACCACAATCACCATCTCCTCAGAATATGCATGGACCTGGGAAATTTACATCTGAAGAAAGCCTTGCAGGAAGAAGAATCCTGGCTTCTGTTTCCTGAAGAAGAAGACTAACACACGAGTCAAGGGTTCCTCAATCCTGCTGGCACTCAATGAACTGAACTGCTCTTCAGGGCTCAACTGGTAGGCCTCCTGTTTATCAGCTTCAGGAACATAAAAAAAAGATCGACTCCTGTCTCCATGAAGGCCCAGAGGACTAAAGAAGACTTAGTCCATGAATGAAAACTGGTGCCCAGAAGCCTGCCTCGAGGAGCTCGGGGCTGCAGGACCAGAAGAAGCTTTCCCAGCAGCAGAAGACTATGTCTGCAGGAAACACCTTTGACCGGGACAACCCTCTAGGCGTATCTGACCTCCACTCTGTTGTGGTCAGGCTGAAATTGCACCTAGATCTCGGTCCACCACAAACTGCTGGTTTTCCATAGAGGTTTGATATTTTTCTAGGTACTTTTTTCATGAAACCTTAAAATTTAATATCTATGTTTCCTTTTAACCTATTTTAACGATGTGGTTGTCTTTTTACCTACAATGTTTTTTCTCCACTGTTCCTAATTGGTTTGTATTGTATCATGTTGCTTCCATTTGTATTGTTGGTACAGCTCAAACGTAGCATGCACTTCTCTTACACTTGCCTGCTGCTTGTGCCATATCTACAAGGGGTTAAGCAGAGCTTCTCTTAGAACTATTTTGACCTAACCAGAGTGTGAGTTTATGGAGTTGCTAGAGGTACCACTCTCCCAAACTGATAATAACACAATTTCTGATGGTCTGTAATTAAACACACACTTTTTCTACTGGACAAATCTTTAATCCTAGGCCACTACTTCTCTCTTCTCCATGCTGCCTCTTGCCTTTTACATCATAGCTCCGCCATCCTCCCCCCACTCCTCCCTACTTACTCAGGTCTTTCCATACTTACCATTCCTACTAAATACAGGCTCAATCCTCCCCTATGTATTTCCCCGACCCCCACCGTATTTGCCTACACCTTCCCCTATCATTGCAGCACCCACCTCCCCTTACTGTGCTTCTCCGCTGCCCTATTCCATTGCCCTTCTTACTTCACTTCCCCTTCCCATTACTAAGCAACTTCTACCCTCATACTGGGACACACGTCCTCCCATTTCTGGGCTACTCCTCCCAGGTCCTTAGTAGTCACACCCATCCCCAGGTCTTTCCATCGCAATGGCTAAACTCCGGAGTTCTCTTCTCGCTCAATCTTCGTAGGGAATCAACACTTTTTAGGTTTAGACCGTCCCTCATAACAGCATCCTCTCACCTGACGTAACTAACAATGCTCTGTTTGTGTTGTGTGGGTTGTCTGTTGTGAGGTTGGAGGTAATTTGGTGGTCACGTATCTTAAAAATGTCATATAAAATAACAGAACACCCAGGGTTCCCATAAGACCAGTTTCCAGTGACAATCCCATAGCAGAAACATACCTTGCTTCTATACTTTTGGTCGCCCAGTCTGAACCGCACAAAGGTAGCGGGTATGTCTCCTTCCGGGATATTCTTCCCTTCTAGCAAAGTAATGCTGATATTTCCGTTCCATAACTGGTTCTTGCCCAGAGATTCCGACAGCTTAAGACTTTGCATCGAACTTGACTGACAAAAAAAAGATGCAAACAGAGGCACTGTATAAATAACTTACTCTTTGGTCAGAGCCGAAACGGTCGTTTACAGGTCAACTGGTAAACATTTAAATTTAGTGTCACCACAAATGCACAGATGCAACTGATATTACAAGATGTGAGGAGAAGGCAGAGCACTGTCATTAACGTGAAATGAGAAAACCAGAACGCCTTCTAGGTGGTGTCAGTCGGAGTGTGTGTCAAATGAAAACCAAGTGTACTGTTTCTCCCGGGATAAAGGCTGACAGATGAATTTCTCACCTGTCTTGTATTCCCCGTACACCACTTCCCTGGATCAAGCAAAAGCTTAGAGGCGTTTATATAGTAGAAAAAAAACACTTTTCCTATGCCTACACTTAGTTATTCAAGAGTGGTCGGGCCAGAATGGGGCCGCCCCTGAAGGGGCAGTTCATTTAATGCCGGGCTACAAGCGGGGGTGGAGGTGTGCACAGTTTCTGCCTTCATCTGTGTAGTGGGGACACTTCCTTGTTGCTGCTCCTGTAAGTCCACTCTCACTTTACCATCAGGTGGGTGTTCCTTCAATAAAATCCACCAGCGCCCCAATGAATGAATATTCTTACACAACCTGCAGCTGCTTGCGAGTTGCACAAATCCAAAAAGATTGTCAAAACGCTAATTATGCATTTATGGAACACGGAATACAATTTAAAAAGTATAAAAATTGCTGAAAATTGAGTCAACTCAATGATGAAAAGCACTGACAGAAGATTATATGTAATAGACAACAGAAAATACAAGGGCTGGGTTACTCAACACATCAAGCAGGTGTGCTCCAAAATCCTTCCTCCAAAGTTGTATAAAAGAAGCTGTGCGGTGAATACTGGCAATAAAGGAGTGCATGACGAAGAGAATGTAGTATTTATACGAAGTTTTCCTTTTTAATCTTCGTTGACCTGGATAAAACCGCATAAGATCCCCAACAGCAGCTGCTTTCTTAGATGTATTACAGTTGCAACCACTGGGAAAGAAAAGTGCCACGTCCAACATCACTGTCTATGGGCTTCTTTATAGAAAGAGCTGCAGGAACCCTGAGCTTTGCAATTAATAACTACTACCTGAGGTAACTGACAGAGAAGCAGAAAGACGAATTATTACCTCGTGAAAAATCCCAATCTATCATGTTACTGCCAGGAGTGAAATAAGTACTAGCAGTAAATGCATTACAGAGGCAACTTCTGTTTATAAAAAAAATATTTAACGAGAAAACAATATTATTACTTCCTAAATATGCATTATTTTGAAATTCTTTAAATATTAATATTGATTATGTGTGGTCACTAGACACTCATATAATTAGACACGTTTTATCTCCCACAGTCCATATCCTTTTGTGTGAAAGGGAAATTTACTTTTTTCTCTGGTGGTATTTTTATCACCTATCGCTAAACTGTATAGCTAGTTAGATTTGTTGAGCTGCTAAGTGCATAGATTTGCATTAGCTTACAGTATTTTCTAATTTCTGTTGGCAATTACTGTCAAACCTGACAACTTAGGGTGGTCTTCCCTAAACTTTTTGCCTGCCTCTGTCCATTTTTCGGAACTCATTTTTGCTGGTTTTAGGACTCTGCACACTCTACCACTGCTGACCAGTGCTAAAGTGTTTGGGCTCTCTCCCCTTAACAAAATACCATTGGCTTAACCCCAGTTGGCATATTTAAGTTACTTAAAAGTTCCTAGTAAAGTGCACTACATGTGCCCACTGTCTGTAAATTACATGCTACTAGTCAGCCTGCAGCACTGATGATTGTACCACTCACTTAAAAAGCCCTGTAACCATGGCTCAGGCCTGCCATTGCAGAGCATGGATGCGCAGTTTTAAACTGCCATTTTAACCTGGCATGAACACTCCTGGCAATCCTAAACCTTCTTTTTTTATACATATACATCACCACTGACGTAGGTAGGCTGTGTCTAATCCACACGGCAGTGTGCCATGCATTTGAAAGTCAGGACATGTACTTTTAAGTTTTACATGTCCTGGTAGTGAAAAACAAACAAGTTTTTCATTACTGTAAGGACTATCTCTCCTATAGGATAACATTGGGATTACCTTATTAGCCCTTTTAAGTGTAATTCCCAATTGTGAAGAGATAGACCTCTCTAGTGTGGTGTCACTGAACTCACAATTTAAAATCACAGCTAAAAGGTGAAGTTGGATTTTAAATTCTAGTTTAGCAAATTACACTTTTAGAAAGTTGGCATCTAATTACTTTAGCCATTTCGCGCCTTCTGCCTGTCTCTGAATACACATCTGGGGTGGGTGATAGCTGACTACTGGGCTTCCCGCTAGTCAGCCATACACTAAGGAAGGGTAGGTGTGACTGAGTAGCCATCTGCATGTTGTTGGGTCATCCTGAGCAGGGTGGGAGGAAGGTGCTGACCATTAGACCTGAAAGGGCTGTGTCCAGTCCGCATACAAAGGGTTGCACACCCCCTGTAGTGATACTGGAGCCAGTGAAGGAAAGGCAGGGACTCTGGGCACTTCAAAGCTTTCCTTTGAAGTCTGCCCCACTTCTAAGATACCACTGGGTATTAGTAATGGACCAATGACACCATGACTTCAATACACTTCTGGACCTGTGACTACCCTGCCAGGGAGGAGAACTACTGTGCTGCTGAAAGGACTGCCACTCTGCTGGACTGATGCCTTGCTGGACTCTGCCTTGCTGTTTCTTGCCTTGTAGAGCTGTCCTTCTGCCTGCTGTTCTCCTGCCTGGTTGAGAAAGACTGGACCTGCTTTACTTGAACCCAGAGGGACTGCAAGGGTTTGCTGGCTTGCCTCCTGTTCCAAGTCTCAGGGATATCAAAGACTTCCACTACCTGCATGTGCACCTTGACTCTGCAAGCTGTGAGTCTGACCTGCAAAGTGGTGCCACCCCAGTCCTGGACCCTTGGAAGGGAGGCCTAAGGTTCTTCTTGATCCATAACCCATGCGTTTTCATCGAAACCGGCACATTTTCACCTAAGCCCGAGTTGGAACCAGCACATCCTTGTTGTTGCGTGGAGTGGAGCAAGTGCATCACCCTCAGAAACAGTGCATCACCTTCAGAATCGATGCATCGCCTACTGTGTGAGCAGCAGTTGCCCATCGCATCCGGAACTAGCGTCTCACACTCTGAACCGTCGCGTTGCCGCAGTTGCATGGCGAAAATCAACATATACTGTCCACTGCGTGACTCAACAACCAAGCACCGCCTTGGCTGCACCTCACATCCTCGCTGACTATGCCACATCCTGGATCAAGGTACTTTGGTTCAGCAGGCCCAAGTGGGTCCCTGTTTTCGGCCCGCGCTACATCGCGGTTTGCCTGAACTTTTGACTTTGTCCAGTCTAGTGCAACCAAATACCCCATTTAAGCGATTATTGCTTCTTAGCGCTATTTTGACATTTATACGATGCTGGGACAGCAAGTGATGTTATTACATTGGCTAGTAATATAATGCAGAGAGGTACCAGAATTATGTCACTGAAAACCGAGGGCCTTCAGCAGTTCAGGGGCAAGGTACAGAACAGGTAGCGGCAGGGAACATTTTCCAAATTGCCTCTCCAATTAAGATCAACCCTGCTGTGAAATCAACAAGATAATATGGATTCCTTGCCCATTCACTTTCTAGCCTCTCTAGCAAACATGGCAATCCGGGACTAATGTGACAGTGGTATTAGTAAAACAAGGTATCTGGACAATAAAAATCTAGAAAATAGTTTTGAATGCCGAGGACTGCGCTTTAAAATCCAATCCATAACTTGGAGTATTACATGTGGACACGTCTACGGCAATCGCCCTCTGAAAAGTCCCTGATTATCCCCTTAACCTACGGCAATTTTGCCAGCAATATGCCACTGAATGAAACAGTAGTGTCAGGAAACATTCCAGAAGGGCTCAGAGAGATCAGGACTCACAACACCATAACAATGTCTTTGCCGCTTACACTGAAGCTCTGCAGAAATACATCTGTAACGTTACATTAACATGCAGCACTGACATTCCATGGGCACGACACAACTTTACCTACAGGCCTTCGCCATGAAAAAGAAAATTAGACTTTGATTCATAAATCCAGCTGCAACTTTTTCCCCTTTACTTTGACTTGGAGGCCAAGAAGTTAAACTTGATTGTTCCCATGGCTATACTTCAAAGCCCCGGCAGATATATGCCTCCCTAAGCACTGAAACTATTTCAAAATCCCTTTTAAAAACTAGGACTAATGTCCACAGAGGAGCAAAGGCCATCTCGCAGTCTGGCAACCGCGTCAGAAAAATGGCTGCGCTTCCATGAAATATGCCCAAAAATAATTTTGCGGCTTGGTATGTCCTAATTTCAAATTGAATGTTTATCTTGGAAAGGCTTCTATCTAACTTATCCATAAAACAGCTCCACTTAGCTCTACGAGCCCTGTGAAAATGGAATCCGAAGCTGGCTATTAAAGGGGCCTGGAGATTGCTTCCATATGGCGGAACAGCATGAGAGTGGAGGGCTAAGGCCTACAGCAGGCGCGGCTTGGCGGGAGCTCCAGATCTATCCATGGACACTCGTTGCATTACACCAGAACATCTGGATTATTGCTTGTAATGTCCCTGGGAAATATCCACTTCCCATCAAAGCCTTTATCGTGCTCGGCCGCGCTCGGAACATTTTCGGATTTAACACAGTCACGTTGGAAGTGTTACGCTTGCAGCTTCGGGTTTTAACTTTTGTGGCCTTTTCCAGCACAACTCTGAAAACAGGCACAAGAAGCAGTTCCTCGATGTTCATTTGAGGTGTCTTGTTCTGTGCATTTGACTTGTTCACTTTTGCAATTACAGGTTTTTTTCGAGTGGCGTGTAATGCGAGGCTAATTAATTAAACTTTGCAATCCAGAAAGTAGAATTGAATCATAATTGTCCTGGGGACTTCCTGTGTGTGTGTGGAAATCTCGGTATCTCTATTCACTTCGTTCTACAAATGTCAAATTATGAAAACGAATAGTCTGTTCTGTTACAAAATAATTACCAGCACAAAAAGAGAAAGCGCTTAAATGCAAGGGGGTGGCACAGCACTTGCTACAGGACGCACAAAGAAAGAGTCTGTGGAAGCAGCCAGTGTTGACCTGGCACCCTCGCATCGTTTATATATAATCAATATCTGAAGTTTGTTTGAATAAAAATGTAATTCACATACATTAAGGGCAACAGGTGACACACTTTTGTTAGGGACCCAAAAATACCGTCCTGTTTCTCCTTCCACAACACTTCCTGGTTTGGAACACAAGACTAATTGGTCCATGCGAATAGAACCATCTCATTGGTGCACTTTGCGTGACATGGCGGAGCGAGGAAGCTGATGGAGGCATTCATAACTGTGACCAGGGCACTCGAGCAGCTCTACTAGGCCTCTTTCACCCTCAATACAGAAGAAGTCGGTGGGAGGTCGCGAAAGGTGACTGCTGTTTTGGTGCCATGGTTGCAATTGAGCAAATGGACTGGGATACGAGTGAGCTGTCCAGGGATATCTTTAAAAAAAACTGAAATCCCCACACCGGTGGCCAAGATGTGGGATAATGGATCATGGACAACCCTGCCTACTTTTCAGCAAGACTTGGAAGGTCTAAAAACAGCAACCCACACACTTAGCAAATTACGGTAGCACTGGCACCATTAATGATCAGTGTCCCATGGGGCCAATGATGCTCATTCGTGCTGAGTGTCATTATTGCTGGGCACCAAGGATGGTCATTGCTGCCTCAGTGTATTAACATTCTTTAATGCCTGCGATCACTGACACTTTTTTACTGCCCAGGTCTATTAAACTGCACTACTTTCTGGCCACATTGTTGTTCATTACTGCCTGGAGCAACTGAGTGTCATAACTGCCTGATAACATTTATGCTCATTACTGCCTCAGGGGGAATTTAATCTCATCCACCCCTGTGGATAGAACATGTGGCCATTAATATGCTTATTAATGTATTCCTAGGAGCGAGACGTTGATTCTCATTAAGACCAGAATCCATTGCTCCTGGAGAATTTGCTGGAACCATAAAAAATAACAATATTCAATAGAAACATATTTTACGTTTGTTAAGTTTGTTGGAAGGTAAATAGCACCTAAAACACAAAACCTCAGATGGAAGGAAATACAATAAGACAGAGCTTCTTGACGACTACTCAGCGGGTCTGCAACTGCTTGGAAAATTAAATATTATTAACATATTAATAAACTGTATCTAAATAAAGTAGTTTAATTCAAGATTAAACATGTTAAAACGTAAAGTAGTTGGATTTGTAGCTTTAACTGGAGGCTGAGGATTGAGTTGGTGCCCTCAGATTGATTAATGACAGCAGCGCAAATGCACCAAAAATAATATGTATGTAACAGTATGGACAAAGAGTGACCTTAGTTGAATATAGAAAAGCCCCAACCTTCCCATTAAAATGAAGATGGTTTGGGTGTGTGTGGGGGGGGGGGGCGGGGTGTGTGTGGTGTGGGGGGGGGCGGTGTGTGGTGTGGTGTGGGGGGTGGTGTGTGGTGTGGTGTGGTGTGGTGTGTGTGTGTGTAATAAATGAAACATGTAATCATTTCTGTGTTTGTTGAATGCTTGTTTCTCTGTCTTTGAGTATTGTTTTGCGTCCAAGTCATCCAAATTGCTCAAGGCAGGGCCCCGACTTCCAGTATGCACTAATGACTCCTTGGGGGGCCCGGGTTGCAGCAAAGATTAGGTAGGGGTACACGGAAGGGAAAAGATTAAGAACCATTGCACTGCATTAGGTAATACTGTGTACCCCACGCTCACTGCCATGAGTGAGGCACTGTCTGCTTGCATTTCACATCCGATCCGTTTCTGTCATTTCATTAATCTTCTTTTGTAAAGACCATGTCTATTACTTAAATCGCAACCGGTATCTCCTGCCATTGTATCTGTAAATTAATGTGTGAATTTAAGAAAATGTCGTGCCTGAGATGGATTTGAGGCTAATTTATCTCCGTAACTATTGCATTTTTTTTGTATTGAGGTTTTGCGTTTTAGGCTCTATTTACATTCTCTAAACCGTCTCTGAATGTGCACTAAATGTTTTCCAAGTGAATATATATTTTTAAGTTACAGTATACCCTTTATATTTTCGAAATATTAACTATCTCATCGAGTACTAATTCCGTCCAACTAAAAGAAATCCGACTTCACTGTTACATAGGCAGGCACCAATATAATTTGTCTTTTTGTATCCGTTCTGCTATTGCACAAATAAATGTATAACATAGACCTAGTTTCTAAATTTAAGACCAATTCCATTAAGGAACGTCAAACAGCTCCTAAGAGATTTACAACCACGGACTCAGTGGGATTCACAGTTTCAGTGAGATAAAAAAAGTTACCCAATAATAGAAAAGGAAGACTCAGTCTGGCTCACATGACATTATCGACACCAACAAGTAAGTACGTGGGTGACCACGTTATGCGTCCTGGAGCAAAACAGAAGGTCTAAAGCGCTGCTGATGCTATCTTTATTTCCATTACTCGTAGACAACACTGTTTTGCAACATTCAAGTTCCATCACTTGGAATGGCAGCATTAAGTTCTGCCCTTGCATGTAGTCACGTTTTCCTGCAATTTTAGCTGTTTGTGGTAGGTTTAGAGTGTCTTAGTCCAGAGCGTAGTATTTTATTCCACACCAGTGCCTCCTCCTGGCTACTCTTACACAGAAGCTCTCATCTTTTCCCTGGTCGCCAATATTCCCCAAACTCACTGTTTTTCTTTCTAGCCTTAATGTTGTTTTCCCAAACTGGCAGTACTGCTCCACAGACCAGAGTTTCCTAACTAAAGATGGTTATTGATGTACTGCTGTTTTAGTGCAGTAGCTGAATCAATAAACTAGAACATACTGCTGTTTGTCAGGATTGCCAGAGCATTCTGGGAAATTGTTTACTGCCTGTCTTCAATGGTCCTATACGAAGAGAGCCTGAGCATCCTTTCAAGAACACAACCGAGAGCGGTGTTTACAGCGTGATGTTCTACTGCCCCCTAATGGACTTTTCAAATAACGCAGCCAAAACCTACCACTTGATCCATTCAATTACATTATTTTAGGATATAACTTCAGCATGTAAAATCACCACTGTATGTTATGTTACACAGGGTAGAGGCGTGAATGAACGTGTGGCCTAATAGTATGTGTTTTAAGTGTTAACATGCTCCCAAATGCGAACAAATATTCTAATCGAAGTCGCTAATAAGGGTACAGTTGAATAATTTAACACACAATTGGTAAGAGTAGTTTGCCGATTTCTTGTGGTAGGAATGTTCTACAGTGCATTTGTGTTATTAGTATTCATATTACTTATGGCCTCAACTTTTAGAAGGTAGTTTATATATCTCTCCTCTGTCAGAATGATAAAATAAAGAAAAACAAATAGACGCATACTTTCTACTCGCTACAACTGCTAGATTGCCTTATTTGTAAATAGGTTTCTGAAGTCTGCACCATCCATAATAGCTTCAATCATAAGGACGAACAGGAAGAAAATACTAAACATCCACTTTGGCAATCCTAACTGGCATGAGTAACCGGGTAGAGCAGCAGAGAAGAATCCATTATTGTAGGAAGGGCAGTGACATCTAGCACAATAATAACTGATATCTACCATGTGTATGAAACAATAAAAACATCTCAAAGGGACTCAAAGGGGAGGAGTTGACCTTCGTGAAAGAAAAGGGTTCACGAAACCTCATATCTTGAAACTAAAATCTCGCTTGAGTAAGAGACACATGCACATTCAAAACAGACTTCCCTCCAAAAGAACCGGCAGAAAGCTGTGGCACTTGGAAACCTGAGAAATGTGGATAAAGATTGAGCACAAACCACCGAAGTAGGGAGAGAGAGCGGAAAAAGTGGTCTAGTACCTTACCTCTCTAGAATAAGTTTGTGAAACACTCAGGGGTAGCTGTTCCTAAAGAAGAATCGGGCCAGATAGGCGTCAGAAAACAAAACGGGAAGAGGGTATATTAAGATGGATTTATGGATCGGGGGGGGGGGGAAATTCCCTTATTTGGAAAAGTTCACCTAACACACCTGTGAAGGTACCATACTTCATCATTGGAGTTTTTGATTCTCTTGGGGTCAGCACTGCATTATCTCTACATTCCTCGTCCTCGACCCAGTCATCACTCATGAGGTATTCCACTGACAGGAAACAAAACAGGAAACGCTTTTAGGCTCCACCCCCCCTCCTGTCAGGTGCTATATCATACCCAACCACCAGAAGCACATCCTGTTTTGTTTCCTGTCGGTGGATTACTTGATGGGAGACGCTGGGGTGAGTGCCGGACACTTACCTGCTTCTTTGTCCTCTGGATCCGACCCTGCTGGGCTCTGGAAGGCTCCCGTGGACCGTCGTGGGATTCCTTGGAGTGGGGCTGCTGGGCTTCCCTCTCTCCTCCTGGGCTCAGGTGACCTGTGCTGCTTGGCTACGCGGGTCTTCCTGTTTCATTGCTGCCCTGGATTCTGTTCAGATGTCGGTGCTCCTGCTGCACATTGGTATCCTTGGCGGTGGTGTCCTGTTTCCATTCCCGGCGTCGGCGTGCAGGTAGGAATATGGGGCGGTGAGCGCTTGGCCGGCTGTGGGGCGCGCTCCTCCCCGTGTACTTCCCCGCTCGCACCTGGGCCTCGCAGTGGTGTGGGGGCCCGGGTGTCGACTCCTGTGTGTGAGTGCTTGCGGCGGGGGGGTTGCTCGTTCCGCTGTTGCTTCTTCAAGGGCAGCTTTGGCGGCGCCTTCTTCGGGTGCTTTCCCTCTCTCATCTGTTCTGCACATGCGCGGTGTTCACTGTTTGCAGTGTTCCCGGGCATCGAGTTCAGTGGGCTGCTTTTCGATGATTGAGACGGGCGTCCGGGTGGGCTCTGGGCGCGCCGGTCTTTGGGGGTGTTTCCAGGCGGGGAGTTGTGTCTGCGACCCGCGCCGGCTGTTTGGCCGCAGTTCCACTTCGACCCCGCCCCTCCCCCATTACGCGGCCTCGTTTCGGCCTGGTTTGTGATTGGCTGGGGTCGGGGCTTGCCTCCTTAGCTGTTTTTGGTGAGGATTGGTTGTTTTTATACTTTGAGGGCCTCTGCAGTTTTTTTCTCCGTTGGGGGCTAATTGGTTGGGTGTGCCCTACTTATATGACCTCTGGGGGGGGAGGTGTTTCCTTGTAGTATTCCTGCCTTTTTGTTACTACTTTGTGCCTGGGTGTGTTAGTTATGGGCAAGCACCATCGTAAGAGGAAGCATTCCTCTCCTGTGCCTCCCTCTTCCCCTGATTCCAGTAGGGACTCCTCTCCTCCTCCTGTGAAGCATGCCAGGAAGAATGATGATCGGATTAAGCGCCTTATCCTGGAGACTCTTTCTGATCTGAAGGCGAACAAGAAGGGTGCTGTTGGTCTTTCTGGTACTGCTGCCCTTTATTCCGATTTTTCCTCCTCTGATGAGTCTGATGGGTCTTCTCTGGCTGCTGTTGAGCTTCAGGGCAAGTACATTTCCAGGGATCTCTTGCCTGACGTCCTTTCCCATGTGCGGGTTAACATGGGGTTTCCTGATGATTCTGCACCCAGCACCTCTCAGGATTCGCTCTCACCGTAGTTTAGGAAGCCTGTTGCCTCTTCTCTGCCGGTGCATCCTTTTGTATCTGATGTCCTGCTGAAGGAGTGGAAGGACCCGGAACATATCGCCATGCCCAGGTTTATGTCCAAGCTTTATCCATTGCAGGATATGGCGGACTCATTGCCTGATTCCATTCCTGTGGATTCCATTGTGGCCAGTCTTGTGGGTCGTCCTGCCATGGCAGATAACATTCTGAAGGACGGTGTGGACAAGAAGGTGGATTCGGCTCTGAAGAAGTCTTATGCCGCCTCTCACCTGGCTATTCGTTCTGGGATTTATGGGGCCTATGTTGCCCAGTCTTTGCTCCTTGGCAGTCTGGAGGTTGAACGGTTGTCTCTTGGGGTCCGTGGTCTGCCCGACCACATCATTTCTGTGATGCAGGCCTCTCGTAGGCCGTCTACTTTGTCTTCCTATTCGAAGCACTGGTCTTCTTTTTCGGGGTGGTGTTCCTCATCTGGTCTGTCTCCTACCTCTTGCCCTGTGTCTTCTGTTCTTCAGTTTTTTCTGGATGGCTTTCAGAAGCGCTTTGCTTTGTCCACCTTGCGGGGCCAATGGGCTGCTATCCGTGCCTTCCGGGACCCGGATTCCTTTCTTCCTTCAGATGGCTTGTTGGTTTCTTGCCTTTTTCGGAGTTTCTCTCTCTCTTCCCCTTCTGTTCGTTCTCTGGTGCCCCTTTAGGATCTCTCCTTGGTGTTGGGTGTTTTGCAGTCTTCCCCTTTTGAACCTTTGGAATCTGTGGACCTTAAGCTCCTGTCCTACAAAATGGCCTTTCTGGTGGCTATCACTTCTGCGAGGCGGCTGGGGGAGCTCACGGCCTTGCGTTGTTCTCCCCCGTTTTTGCATTTTCTGGATGACGCTGTGGTGTTCTCTTTGGATCCTGGGTTTGTCCCGAAAGTCCGGTCTTGTTTTCACTCCTCTCAGGAGCTGGTTCTTCCTTCTTTGTGTCCTTCTCCTTCTGAGCTCTTGCTTCATTCCTTGGATCTGAAGCGTGTCTTGTTCATTTATGTGGCTCGATCTGAGGGGTTTCGCTCTTCTGACTCCCTCTTCGTGACCTTTGGTTTGGCTGGTGAGGGTAAGGCTGCTTCCAGGATTACTTTGGGTCGCTGGATTAAGGCTGTGATCACTCTTGCTTATCTTGGTGCTGGTTTGCCTTGTCCGGCGGGTGTTCAGGCCCGTTCCACTCGGGGCGTGTCTGCCTCCTGGGCTTCTTTTCACGGTGTGTCTCTTGATGAAATCTGTCGGGCCTGGGCCTCCGAGTCTACGTTTGTGCGGCACTACCGGTTGAATTGTACCCTTTCTGACCGGCCCAATTTTGGTCATGGGGTGTTGCAGGCTGTGGGCCTCCCCTCCCGCTCTGATTCTGTGTGTTTTATTAAACTTTCAGTTGCTGCACTCCATTGTGTCTGGTCTGTGTTTTGCTGTGTTTGGGTTGCCAAAGGCCTGTTTGGGCATTGCTTTGGTATGCCTTATGAGTGATGACTGGGTCGAGGACGAGGGACGTAGAGGTAATGCTATGATTACTCCGGGTAATCCCCATTACTCTTAGTCCTACTCGTCCTCGACCCAGTCATACTTCCCACCCTCCCTTCCTGTCCAGGCCTTTGTTGCTTGGTGTGTCAGGATGTGCTTCTGGTGGTTGGGTATGATATAGCACCTGGCAGGAGGTGGGGTGGAGCCTAAAAGCGTTTCCTGTTTTGTTTCCTGTCTGTGGAATACCTCATGAGTGATGACTGGGTCGAGGATGAGTAGGACTAGGAGTAATTTGGATTACCCGGAGTAATCATAGCAATACCCCACAGGACCCGCGAGAGATCTCTTTGGACGGAGATCTTTTACAAGTAAAAACACTGTAGTCGTGAGGCCAAGTGTGTGGTGCTAGTTGTGATAGTTGTGAAATAGCATAGTGGTGCCCAATAAAAGAAGGATTTTATTTGTGGATCCAGTGGATGGAGTAAAAACAGAAGCCAAACTCCTAGTTTCCACAAATGAGGAAATTCAGTTTGGTCATAAGTGTTAGTGCAGTGCATGGGGTCTACATGTTTCACATCTTATTGGTCCAGAAGGTATCCTCGGCGTTTCCTCAGGACCAGGTATAGTGTGAGAAAGAAGATTTAAAAAATAGGGGGAGAATCCCTGAGTCTTAGTCGGTGAAAGACTAAGTAGTTAGGTGCGAGATTTTTTTTTTATAGCAACTATCACCTATGAAAAATCCAACCTGAAAGAGACAGAGAAGAAAAATAGTGTAAGCATGTATCAGCCACAGGGAGGATCTAGTGGGTAGATAATGGTGGTACGTTAAGAATGTAGATGTGCTATATGTGTGGGGTGTACATACCACTGCTGTGTGTCAGTCATACAGTTTTTTGAAGTGAGTTGAGAAGTAGAATCTCGCTTACCCATTCGAAGTGCAGGGGTGTGCCTCTGAGGTAATAGTAGGCATCCAATCCATCTGTTGAAAGAGGCAACATGAAAGGGCTCGAAATTACAAGTGGCGACGGAGACAGCAAAATAAAGGGGTTGGACCGTCAAGGAGAAATCCTGGCCGCTTGTTAAGGCTTACTCGCATAGTCACCTACCCAAGTCTGCTAACCCGGAAGGAGCCGGTACCTGAGAACATCAGTGTTGAAATAATGGCAGCTTTGTCAGTCAGTATTCCTGCTCTGCGTCAGAAGTGTGCAGGAAAGCCAGGCATAACGTGTAAGTCAGGGCATGTTAACTCGGGGAACCAGGATCCAGTGGGTCCCGTATATAATGGGGCACAGGAGATAGGTCTGCCCAAAGAAATCTCAAACAATGGGGGGCAGAGCTTGCCTGGGCTTAAGATGGCCGCAAGGTGGGGGAGCCCCGCTGAGCCAGCCCAAAATCCGTCAGGAATCCTGCATGTGAGGCAATAAAGAATACCCTTGCTTATAGGCCTGAAAGAGTGTAGTGGATGCTCCGTTGATTGATCCGCTTGGGAGACTCTGATGCTGAGTGGAAGAGCGGAAAGCAGAGACGGAGAGGAAACCCGGCTGCAGCCTATCTGAGGCCTACTGCGCACAAACACCACAGGCCGGGAAGACGGGTGGCAGAAAGGAGACCTGCAGCTGTGCCAAATCCCCGCGGCTTGAAGAAACACCTAGCCGGTAGGGAAGCGACACGCAACTAGCGCCGGGCCGTCGTCCTGCTCTGGGCACCCTGAAGTACGGAACGTGGGGGACATGGCCAAGCCGCCGACAATGATGGCCGTGCGGCATTGAAGCTCCGCTAGTCCTTTCCGGTGCAGCAGCAGTTTCCCCCACAAATGCGACCAGAAAGACAGCAAACGTCGCCCTTTCAGATTGCCAAGAGAATGCTGAGTTCAACGCTTCCTCCCACATGATGATCAGAGCTCCAGAAGACACTTTACCATCGCCTGTCAAAAGTGAAAGTGGAGCGAGCATCGGCCATGCGTTGAGGCCAGTCTGAGAGCTCACCCTGGACGAGAGAGAACCGATGCCAGCCGAGACCAACTGAAGGTGCCAGCTTTGATCAGAGTTGAGAGTGCCGGGGGCGCGGTTGGGGTGGCAAGCTCCCTCCCCCCTCCATCTGCTGCCCTCTACGGGGGCGGTCACGTTCGGCTGCCCCTGGCCTACTGTGCAGCACCCGGTCTACTCCCTAAGACCCCGTGGGGACAGGGCCTGCGGGTGGACTCGGGAGGCGACCACCCGGTCGAGACGGATGCATAATGGGGACAGGGCACGCGTAAAACAGCTGCTGTGTGGCCCTGTTGCCTCCTCCTGTGCTCTCGGCGCTTGGCACGATCCCCAGACGGCACGGCACACCCACACAGCACACCATCCCGCAGCTCTTCAAAGACACAGCAAGCACAGCTATACAGTATATGGTGCATCTACAGCCTCACTGGATGCCATCGGCAAATAATACTTGGGAACGTCTGGCTTGCCCTGCACTGCCTGACCCTTGCTGTCTCGGCCCCCAGCGTGGCTGCCTCCGGCTCATGGTTACACCATCTGTGGGATGGAAGCCCACAGAGTCAGTGGGCTTCCATCCCACTGACTCTGCTCCCACCGCTGCCCTGATCCTCGATCCTCCAGTGTGCCTCCCTCGGTTGCCCTTCACTATTCCAACTTGTCTACCACCAAGTGGCCACACCTCTACCCTGCCTACCTCCGTCGGCCGCATACTGTTTGCGCCAACTAGACTGTCCTATGGCAAAATAGTGGTGCCAACTTGCGCTGCTCCCCCACCTACACATAGCTACGCAGCGGCATGGGCTGCAAAGATCCAAAACAGCGCACACTCCCATTTGAAAAAGTGGCTGACAAACCCCCAGAGGGAAACACCAATATGGCGGAGGGTGGCCAGAGCACAGCACATGGCAACGATCCGACTGATCCACCTTACTGAACGAGCTGGCTTTCGGGCGCTAGATGGAAGGTTTAACGGACTGGACAGGAGCCCGGGGAGAATGGGCGCCAAGATACAGGCCCATGACAAACACCTGGACGATGCGGAGGCTCGTATCTCAGATATAGAAGACGGCACCGCGCAATCCCTTAAACTCCAGGACCGACTAGAACGTCTTCTCAAGGAACTGACGATTAAAAACTAAGATCTCGAAGCTCGCAGTAGACGGAACAACGTCCGCATTTTGGAAGTTCCGGAGACAACTGGCCACGGCCGACTCTACGTATTTGTGGAGACACTGCTTGCAGATCTCTTCGGGAGGGAAACCTTCACCCCTGGGTTTGTGGTAGAGCGCGCCCACCGCACGCTGGTCCCTTAACCCAACCCGGGCCTTCATCCGAGACCAATTATCGCGCGTCTCATGAACTTTAGGGACCGAGACACAGTACTCCGCCTCACCAGGGAACATGGGGACACCATCTGGCAGGGATCTAAACTATCACTATACCCTGATTTCACGATTATGGTTCAAGAAGCCCGTCGGAAAAACAACGGGGTCAAGGCCACTCTATGGAACTTGGGACTGAACTATGGCATGTTTGTATGGCATGTTGTATCCTGCCAGACTGAAAGTAAAAATAAACAGCAAGTCCATATCTTCGATAACCCCACAGAATTCTGCGAAGCATATAAACAAACTAACTTCCAGACGATTGCAAATTACGTTAGGACCTCCCCCCCATGCAGTGGCTCCAATGCTAGACCTCTTTTCGATCTCAGGAACTGGCTGACTGTGTTGACCTGGTCATTGCTTCCTTGTTTAGATAGTCTTTTTGGGATAACAATATCTATCAGCATGAATCACTTCATAAAGCTGGACAACTAGCATGGAGTTGCCACCCCCCATGGCATATGGCTTTGGTTTATTGCTTATGTTATGGATATACCATTTCAGGATTACTTCACTACTGTTCAAAGCTATTTGGTGTATCAACTCCTGTTGTTGTTGTGAGTTACTACCCCGCCTTTTGTGTGGTGAGGGTGGGTGGGGGGTAGCGCTTCCATCACACAGAACTGTTATATTGTTTAAAGTTAAGCTCACTGTCAAGTTCCGCATGTACGCACATTGGCAAGTGTTCCCTATAGCCATCATGACTGTTGGATGGACCAGTTAGGCAACATGACTGGTCCCAGCGGGTTATCCCTTTTATCCTGATATGTCAGAGGCCTTAATGACAACCCTAAAAAAGGCATGTCATACATTATTTAATACACGATAATGTTGATATCGTTTTTTTACAGGAGACGCATCTGCCCAAATCCGATCTCGGACGTCTCGCTGCCAGCTGGGGTGCACGCAGATATTTTTCCAATTTTAGCAGCTACTCCAGCTGCACAGCAATACCTATTCACAAATGGGTGCCCTTTACCCTCCACTCAATGATTGGAGACAGTGTGGGCAGGTACTCCCTCGTCACAGGCTCACTTATGGGTCATAATATTGCCCTGTCCAGTGTTTATGCCTCGAACACAGACTCCCCCGAATTCTTTCATTCACTTCAGGCACAACTCGCTAAGCTGAATTGCAGCTTATCGATAGTAGGTGGAGACTTTAATTTACTTTTAAATCCCGTGCTAGACAGCACAGCCTCTACCCCAAGCACGAAGCCTCGTGTGCACCAGGCGCTAATAGGCATATGCAAGCAACTTCCATTCTTAGACATCTGGCGCAGGCGCAAACCCTCCACCACAGAATACTCGCATTACTCTGGTCAGCACAACACATGGACGAGGATAGATTACTGGCTACTTTCCCCCTAAATGGGCTTAGTTCCCACTATGGGATGAGAGATATATGGCACACATCAACTAGTCTTTGTATGATACAATGCTCTCTGTTGAGATAGTATAATGCGTTGAGATATAAGTATATTGTATGTTCTTTGTTAAAAGAGTAGGCAAAGAATGTGCAGGGGACTACATGCTCTCTATCCTCAGGGACTTGGATGTTCCACTGGAACTGGATTTATTACTCATTCGTTCTGTTTTTTCTTACCAGCAGACCTGTAACCCGATGCCTTTTAGTTGTTCAATGTTAAATGACAATTTACTTAACTGTGATATTGACAGTGAGCGGATATGCTTCTATTGCTATAATGCACAATAGGATAAATAAACTTTAAAAAAAGTAAGAAACGTGCAGCCTGAGAAGACGCCGAGTGTGCGGCCTGGCCTTGGCGGAGACGCTGTGAGGCCTTGCTACCCAGAAGCAACTCAGAGGCGGTCGGGTCCTCTGGCTGAGCACTGGGGGAGTGAGTATCCAAAATTGAGCTGCGAAAGGGAATGTGACCAGCTCATAGCTGCACATCCACAGAGGTGCTGAGTGATTTTTAGGTAATCGAGCGCGGGAGCCTGGCTGCAAAGGACATTATAATTGGGAGGTGCCCATTTGCAAGCACAAGGCGCAGCTAACGCTGACGGCTGGTAGTGCGAAGGGGTCCCCAGTTGAAGGCAAGAGTGGAAGAGGCAGGAAGAAAAACGACAAGATACGGTCTGTCAATAGATAAGAAGTAAGAGACATATATATATATATATATATATATATATATATATATATATAGAGAGAGAGAGAGAGAGAGAGAAAGATTTCATGGGGTCCACTGCCTAACAGGACTTAAATTTCATAAAACAGTGCTATTTTGCAATCAGGCTAAGGAGATGGACGCACAGGACTGTACTGCCCACTAGATTACTGGACTTACAGTAGCGCATCTTCCCGGAGCAGACAGCTGGGGGTCCCCAGGAGCAGCCTAAAGCTGGGCAGTGGAGCTAAGAGGAGAAAAGATGAGTATCAGCGACCCACGAGAGCGGAGAGTGTGCCCACCAACGATAGTGAGAAACCACGCCATGCGCCGGGGAAGTGCAACGCTATGGGCAAAGTGGACAAAACGCAACTCAAGCTCTACTTCGAACAGCGAAAGTTGAGGCTCAGCGACAACGAAGCAGACCAGGTGACTGACAAGCCAAATGAAATGGCGGAGGAAGCAGCGGGGGACATACAACACATCCTAGCAGCAACGCAAAAGAGCTTGTCCACAACAGATGGCAAAATTGAGTCACTGGCATACCGCATGGACTGCATGACCGAGCACCTCGACAAACATGCTAACCGACTAGATATGACGGAGAGAAGAGTGGCGGAATTAGAAGAGGCCCAGACTGAGACGGATACTGCGCTGAAACAGAGGGGGAAGCTCCTAAGTGTATTACAAGATAAGGCGGAGGACTTGGAGGCTAGATCCCAGAGATGCAATATTTGTATAATAGGCCTTCCGGAAACCACCCATGTAATATGGAGATGTACTTAGATGAGTTATTGATATCACTGCTAGGCCAGGGAACCTTCTCAGATACGTTTGTAGTGGGGCTCGCACACCGATCGCTGGGCCCGAGGCCTCCACCTGGCGCCACACCACGACCTATCATAGCTAATCTGCTGAACTAGAAGGATGGGGATGCAGCACAAAAGATGACCAGAGAAAAGCATGATCTACAGTATGAGGGCTCCATGATATCAGTCTTCCCAGACTTTACCATGAGGGTGCAAGAGGCACGGCGGCAATTTGCTCCTCTGAAGCGACTACTGTGAGAACAGAATTTGTAATACACTATGCTACATCCAGCTTGACTCAGGGTTAATATGAACGGGAATTCCAAGATTTTCACAGATCCAAAGTTCTGCAGAAAGCTCTCAAGGAATAAGCCAAAACTGGGCAGCGAAGCAAAAAGGCATAAGTGCAAGACGGTGTAAATGGCGAAGACATAGAGGAGCAGGACTAACAGGACACCACATAATCTCTCAGCTATGTACCCAGAACTACTGGGGAAATGACTCTTCACATACACATATTGCAAGGTTAGGTTTGGGAGTGTAATTGTCAAATTGGCGTGTGCATAGTTTTCCGAAGATAGAGATTGGATTGTTGGGCGACATCATAGTTAGATTGACAACTTAGACAGAAAGGGGCTATAAGTTAAAGATATTATCTAAATGATAAAATAAGGACTCGAGGCTGGATGTTATATCGTAGTTTAGATGGCAAGGTTATAAAGCTAACTCAGTGGGACAGATAAGGGCGAGCCGGCAACATCCACCCCTCGAGTGTGACCCAGAACATGGCCGAAAGCCAGAAATGTTCTTTGAAGAAAATAGTCATTATTGATTGTTTCAAACAGAATGGAGGGAGGGTAACCGACTATGCAAAGTTGGGGAGTGCATTGCGTCGGTGGGTGGATTGTTAGGGGGTCGTGTTTATTGGTAATCACAAAGCTAAATTGGTGTTTTTCTAGCATGCTAAGTACAATGCAAGATGGAGGAGGGAGGGGGACGATATGTCTGTTATACATAGTGCAAGATCAATGAAAGAAAGTAAACATGGCGCAGAATCAAGACAGTAGTACAACAATTTTAACATGGAATAGCAAAGGTCTCGATGACTTCAGGAAACTACGAAAAGTGTCTGTTACTCGGCATGCGATAGACATTGCGTTCTAACAAGAGACTCACCTGCCCACTAATAGAAGAATGTTGACAAGTAGACAATTGCATGGAACTTTCCCTGCTGCAGGGTTCACTACTCACACCAGAGGCATACTATCATGGGTAGGCCCGAAATCAGGGATTGTACTGCGTTAGAGACGGTCCCAGAGGGCAGATATGCCGTCTCTAGATGTTGCGGGTGAGGGCTATATTTGATAACTAACATATATGGACCGAATTACGACAATTCACAATTCTACTTAGATCGATTGGAGAGACTATGTAAGTATATGACTGTCCCGCAGACCTGGGGAGGTGACTTAAATTGTGTAATGGGTCCGACTCGGGATTGCTCGGGTGGTCCCACCCGATGCCCCTCCGCAGCTGCCAAGGCTATAATGGATGGGACTGTCTGGCTACACCTGTGGGATGTATGGCAAACACACTTGCCTAGTCAGGGAGGCCCAACATTACCTGCACACCAGAATTGATTGCTGTTTTGCCTCATAGGCACTAAACATCCAGATCAGGATATGCGAGATTCATCCCACTAATTTTCGGATCACTCCCGCCTAGTTTTGGTCATAGATTGTCCACAGAAAAGAATTCCCTCCTACACCTGGAGATTCCCACCATATTCGATACTTGATAACGTTTTTAAAACGGACATGTCAGAGGCTATAGATAAGTTCTTTGACAAACACTGGCTCGGAAGGTACATTGTCAATGGTGTGGGAAACTTTCAAGGTGTATATAGGAGGAATGGCCATGGCCAAACATTCAGATGTCCTCCGAGAACTTACAAAGAGATTGGATAATCTAGAGGACCATCTGAGGACATTGGAGTGGGACATCCAGGTGGCAGAAGGAGACAGGGCAGAGGAGGAACTAAAAGCAACATTAGAAGAGTATCACGAGACTGCAGATACAGAAGTGAAACATATGGGAAAATATGGAACTGCCCGCACCTATGGAGAGTAAGAAAGACCGGGCTCGGTCCTTGCATCTCTGTTGAGAAGCAGGTGGGATATGACTGGAGTGATAGAAATACACGCAGAGGGAGGTGAAATCATGAGAGACCCATCCGATGTAGCCAATAGATTTAACCAGTATTATTCCAAATTATACAGCTCTAAAGCGGCAGTGGATGAGAGAGAGATCCAAGACTATCTAGAGTAATTTAAACTTCCATGGCTGACGGACAAATATAGAGAATATCTAATGAGGCCACTTGATGCTAACGAAATAATGGTTGTGTTACAACTATGAGAGCAGGGAATGCCCCAGGGCAGGACGGACTGTTTCTTTTTATAAAGAATTCAAAGGGCGACCTATCCCACATTTAATATTATAATGTTATTTGAAGAGATGAGTGAGGATGGGCTGATGCTCCCTACAAGGAGGGAGGCCTTGATAGTTGCTATTCTGAAGCCAGGGAAACCCCCAACGAGTGTTCATAGTACAGACCCCTATTGCTCCTAAACGTAGATACAAAGATATTTGCAAACATTTTGGTGAACCGCATGGCTCCCTTGGTGCTGCTGCTGGTAGGGCAAGAACAGGCAGGTTTCAGGACCATACAACACACCAGAGACTAAGGAGCCCACTGTATTTTTGGAATGGCAGAAAGCCTTCGATTCGGTGGAGTGGGCGTTCATGAGCTAGGTATTAAGACGAAGGGGGCTGGGTGATGTGTTTTTACAATTGGTCCTGTATAACGCACCCTCAGCCGGGGTCAGAATAGGCGACATGGTTACTGTCCCCATTAGGATATCTAGAAGTATGCACCAGGGGTGCCATCTATTGCCACTGTTAAGTGCATTGGTGGCAGAACCCCTGGCTTGTGCTCTCCTAGAGTATCCTAGTCATAGGGGATACGCTTCCAAGGCAAAAATCTGATCATATCCACTTAAGCAGATGACATGCTTCCATATATAGGAGACCCAGAAAACAATGTGTCTCCAGTGCTCTGAAAGTTACTCAGATATGGGGAGTGAACAGAACTCAAGGTCAATTGGTCCAAGTCAATTATTTTCCCACTGACCATGGCGGTGGAGCCTTTCGAGCCTGAATACCCGTTACAGTGGACAACTGAACCGGTAAGATATTTGGGTGTGAATGTACACACCAATTCAGAAGGGATCTTCAAAAATAACTATGGGAGGGCAGTTAGCAAATTAGAGGAAGACATAGAATGGTGGATTTGCTCGCCCCTGCCTCTTATGGGACGTGTGTCCCTCATGAAGATGGTAATATTACCCAAGTTATTATTTTTATTTGCGATGGTAGTCCCAGCGCACTTTTTCGAAACAGTCAAATCACTACTGGTTAAACTGGCTTGGGCTGGGAAACAAGCACGATTTAAGTGGGACACACTAACACTACCATACTCTAGGGGGGTCTAGGAGCCCCAGACCTAGATTTGTATTACAGAGCTTCACAAAGATCCCTGGGCACCCCATTTGCAGATTGAGAAAATAGTGGCGGCTCCCTCCCCACTTCTGGTAATAATCTTTCAATCCCCCATACGAAGAACCGGAATCCTAGATTCAGTGAATGCTACCACGCATGCCTGGCAGCACCTACTCAAACAGCAGCAAGGGCCATACTATACACCCCATTGTCTCCAATAGAATGGTACTCCTGGCTGCCGCTATGCAGAGAGAAGGGAGTAATCCGCGCTGTAAAATCAATTAACATTAATACAATCGGAGACCTACTTATAGAGGGCAAAGTGCAGATTTGGGCTGAAATAGAGGCAGAAGGACATAAAAGCACAATACTTGCAAGATTCCACTTTCATAGAATGAGACATGCACTGAAGGAGACATTGGGTGACGAAATGTTGGAACCTTCAGACATGGCAGTCTTTACTTATATACTGAGAACAGACTCGCCAGCAAGGATAGTTTACAACATATACAACATTGCACAGGACTACCGAAAAAACTTCTACATTAAGGCTAGACTAGAGTGGCAGAGTGAGATTGGAGATGACACTACCAGGAAAAACCGCTGTGAGAACACGAAGCGCATCTCATTAAACGGATGCCACAGATTATTCCATTTCAAATTACTTAACAGGGTTTATTACACCCAAGATAGACTGCACCATTATGGCATGTGTGACTCAGCAGAGTGCGAAAGATGTAGAGCATGCCCAGCTGTTCTTTTCCACCTAGGTGGGTTATGCCCAGGGATTACTAATTATTGGAAGCTAATATTCAATATGCTGGGAGAAATAATCGGCATGAGGTTAACTCCAGACCCATTATAAGCGATGCTGAGCTACTCAAAGAGCTTCCCGAAAGAAGTTAGAGGGTTAGTAGATAGGGGCTGCTACTAGTAAAACGCAGAATTGCAATGTGCTGGGGTCAGGGTCCGGTTCCTACTATAGCCAGTTGGACTAAAGACATGGTGTACTGTAATACGCAAACATAACTATACAGTGACTTACTTCCCCACAGAGCCTACCAAAAAACTTTTGGGGTTTATATCAAAGCTATGTTGCTGCAAGAACCTGACCCGGAAGGTCTGAATTAATGAATCAGTCTAAAAGAGTGTATAGAGCACAGGAATCTGCCTGACAAATTTCCATGCTTAAGGAGATATTAGCAGATGATTGTCTGTCATGTGATTAATGCACAAGTTACAACTTGTGTAACGATATATCTGTAAGAGACATTAGTTAGTGATAGATTCCTTACCTTAGAATATCCCCAGGCGTCAGACTGGATCCGGAAAATTTTGCGTAGCAATACCCCTGCGCGCCGGCAGGCGTCGTCCGCGGCTCCGCGTCCGTCGTCGGCGTCGTTAGCGCCGGAATGACATCGTCGGAGTACTTAGACGCCGCCCATGCGCACTGACGTCAGTTCTGATACACAGCTTTTCCGCGCCAGATACGCAGAGCCATGATAGAACCAACACTGGTGCCATGAAACTAGGGCCCTGAAAGGGGATGACCTTAACCCTAGATATCGGTTCGCAGAACGGGGAGGATGGGTGGGTCGGTAAGGAATCTATCACTAACTAATGTCTCTTACAGATATATCGTTACACAAGTAGTAAATTGTGCATCTGAAAGAGACACGTTAGTGATAGATTCCTTACCTTAGAATAGATACCCCAGCAATACCAACCCCGGTGGTGGGTCTGCGAACCAATAATCACACCAGAAAGTCCTGGAGGACGGAACGGCCAAAGAAGCCATCCCTCCGGACTTGGCTGTCGAGGCAGTAGTGTCATGCAAACGTGTGCAGCAAGGCCCATGTAGCTGCCTGGCAAATGTCCTGCAACGGCACTCCCCGGCCCAGGGCAGTGGTAGTCGCCGTGGCCCGAGTGGAATGAGCCCTCAATCCAACAGGGGGCTCCTTCTTAGCCAAGGAGTAACATGCCTGGATACACAAGATGATCCACCGGGAGATGGTCCGCTTGTGCACCGCCTTTCCCTTCTTAGCGCCCACGTAACCAACAAAGAGTTGGTCATCCACCCGGAACTGGCGTGTGCGATCTAGATAGTAAGAGAGCGCACGTTTTGGGTCCAGATGGTGGAGCCTCTCTTCCTCTTTTGAGGGATGCGGAGGCGGAAAGAAGGTGGGCAAAGTAATGGACTGCCCGATGTGGAAGGCCGTGACAACCTTGGGCAGGAAAGAAGGTCTCGTCTGCAACACAACCTTGTCCGGATGAACAGAGAGGAAAGGAGGTGTGGAAGAAAGAGCCTGGAGCTCACTCACTCTCCTGGCAGAGGTGATGGCAACCAGGAAATCAGTCTTCAAAGTAAGAAGACGGAGAGGACAGTTATGGAGCGGCTCAAAGGGAGCACACATAAGGTAAGTAAGAACAAGGTTCAAGTCCCACTGGGTCACCACGAAAGGAACAGGAGGGAACATGTGTGTGATGCCCTTAAAAAACCTATTTACAATAGGGGATTTGAACAAAGAAGGCTGATCAGGTAGCCTTAAGAAGGCGGAAAGGGCAGAAAGGTAGCCCTTGATAGTGCCCAGAGCAGAGCCCTGCTGGGCAAGAGAAAGAAGGAATAGGAGAACCTCAGAAAGAGGGGCAGAGAGTGGATCCACAGCCTTTGCTGTGCACCATGCCACAAATCTGTTCCACCTGCAGGCGTATACCGACTTTGTGGAGGGACGCCTGGCTGCCAGAATGACATTACAGACTTCCGGAAGCAAGTCAAATGGCCTCAACTGCCGCCGCTCAATCTCCAAGCTTGTAGGTGGAGATTGGACAGGTTCGGGTGGAGAACCGTCCCCTGCTGCTGCAACAGAAGGTCCTCCCGAAGAGGCAGATGAATCGGGGGATCGACTGACATGCTGAGTAGCTCGGGATACCAGTATCTTCGTGCCCAGTCCGGAGCCACAAGGATAACCTGGGCCCGGTCGCGCCTGATCTTCTTCAGCACTCTGGGCAGAAGTGGTATAGGTGGAAAGGCGTAAATAGACCGCAACTCCACTCGCGACGAAAAGCGTCTCCGAACGAGTGCCGCCTTGGAAATTCCAACGCGCAGAACTGATGACATTGTGCGTTCTCTTCTGTGGCGAATAGATCCAACCAAGGCTCTCCCCATTGCTGAAAGAGGCCTTGCGCCACGTCCGAGTTCAGACGCCATTCGTGATCCATCATGCACTGACGGCTGAGTTCGTCCGCCCTGGCGTTCAGCGAACCTGCCAGGTGTTGAACCACCAGGGTCACGCCCTGATGTTCCAGCCACTGCCAGAGGCGCAGAGCCTCCTGGCATAGGGTCCACGACCCCACCCCGCCCTATTTGTTGTAGTACCACATGGCGGTGGTGTTGTCCGTGAACACCTGCACCACACTCCCCCGGACAGAGGGGAGAAATGCTTTCAGTGCTAGACGGATCGCCCGCAGCTCCAAAAAGTTGATATGGAGCTGGGACTCCGCCGGAGACCAGAGGCCTCTGATCTCCGCCTCTCCCATGTGGCCTCCCCAGCCCTGGAGGGACGCATCCGTCACTACCATGTGCTCCGGGTGGGGTAGGGAGAGGGATCTGCCACTGACCCAATCGCGGTCCGTGACCCACCACTGCAACTGTCTCGCAGTGCCTTCCGAGATCAAGACATGATCGGACAGGTTGCCCTGATGCTGGGCCCACTGAAACTTCAGGTCCCACTGCAGAGCCCGCATCCACCACCGGGCGTGATGCACCAGAAGGATGCAGGAGGCCATCAGCCCCAGAAGCCGCAGCGTCAACCTGACCGAGACTCGGGATAAAGGCTGAAAGATCGGAATCCTAGCCTGAATATCCCGAACCCGCTGTTTGGGAGGATAAACCCGAAACTGCGCCGAGTCTAGAACCGCTCCGATGAAGAGGAGCTTCTGAGAGGGACACAGGTGCGACTTCGGCACATTGATGCAGAACCCCAGCAAGTGCAGGAGGTCGGCCGTAGTCTGGAGGTGGCTGACGACTGTCTGGGGCGAGCCCGCCTTTAACAACCAGTCGTCGAGGTAGGGGAAGACTGGCAACCCTAACCTGCGCAGATGAGCTGCGACCACCGCCATCACCTTCGTGAACACCCGTGGGGCGCTTGTAAGGCCAAAGGGGAGCACGGTAAACTGAAAGTGCTCGTGGCCTACCGTGAACCGCAGGTAACACCGGTGGGCCGGCAGGACGGGGATGTGAAAGTAAGCGACCTGCAAGTCCAACGCTACCATCCAGTCTCCGGGGTCCAGGGCAGCTAAGACCTGAGCCAAAGTAAGCATCTTGAACTTCTCCTTCCGGAGGAAGCCGTTGACGTTCCGTAGGTCTAAGGTAGGGGGTAGGTCCCCTTTGCCCTTCTTGGGTACCAGAAAGTAGTGGGAATAACAACCACACCCTACTTCTGACCCAGGAACACGCTCGTAGGCCCCCTTGCCAAGAGGGCCGATACTTCCTCTTGCAGAAGTTGCAAGTGATCCCCCGACACACGGTGGTACTGCGGTGGCATGGCTGGAGGGGTCGCCTCGAAGGGGAGGGAGTAGCCCCTTCGGACGATTTGCAGCACCCACCTGTCCGACGTGACAGTGCGCCAGTGGAAGAGGTGATGGCGAACCCTGCCACCCACTGGCGTCACATGGGCCTAAAAACACGGACTAGGAAGGTTTTGAGGCAGGTGCTGCAGGAGGGAGGTGTGGATTGGCCTCGCCGTTGTCCCCGACCGCAGTTACGGCGGTTTCCACGGCCGCCACCGTGCTGTTGAACATTCTGCGGTGCGTGACTGGCAGCTCGTGTGGGGGCGCCCCTTCCGTGGCCACGAAAGGAGCGAAAGGCACCCGATTGCTGGCGTGGGGACGAGAGGCTCAAGGACTTGGCCATAGCCCTGGAGTCCTTAAAACGCTCAAGCGCATGGTCTGCCTTGTCGCCAAAGAGGAGACGGCCATCGAACGGCATGTCCAGAAGAGTGGACTGGTCATCGGCCGAAAAGTTGGCGGTCCTCAACCAGGCGCGGAGTCGAACCGCCACCGTCGTTGCCATCGCCCTGCCCAGTGAGTCCGTGGTATCCAGCCCACACCGGATGGAATATCGCGCTGCATCTCGACCTTCCGCAAGGGCTTGGGCGAGTTTAGCCCGGACCTCCTCCGGACATTGTGGCAGCACGTCCGCGATCGTGTCCCACAGGGTGTGGGTGTAGCGGCCCAGGAGGCATGCGGTATTGACAGACCGCAGTCCCAAACTCAGGTACGAGAACACCTTCTTCCCGAACTGCTCGTACCTCTTGGATTCCCGATCAGGCGGGGCCGTCGGGAATGCGGTCTGGGAAGTAGAGGCCTGGATGACCAGGCTCTCGGGGGTGGGATGGGTGGACAAAAAAGGGTCGCCCGGAGCCGGGCGGTAGCGTCTGGCCACGTTCCTATCCACGGGCGGACCTGTGGTGGGCTTGGACCAAGTGCCCACAAGAACATCACACAAGGCCTCATTAAACAGCAGCAGAGGCTCACTGGAGCTTGCCTGCGGTTTAAGGACCTCAGTGAGGAGGTTCGTCCTCATGGCCGCGACGGGGAGCTCAAGGTTTAAGGCCTTGGCTGCCCTCGTCAACACTACACTGTAAGCAGCCCCCTCCTCCGTAGCCACGGTGGGAGGGGAGACAAATCCAGTGTCTGGCGAAGTGTCAATACCACTGGCCTCCCCAAGCTCATATGTCCAGTCCTCTCGAGACTGGCACTCCTCTGTCAGAGGGTCCGCAGACCCCTCCCAATCACCCTCGTCACCCATCTCCTGTAGAACAGGGTCAACAGATGGGGCCTCCTCATGGAAATAAAAATCTCCAAAGGCCGTCGGAAGCGGCGCCGCTCCGGCACCAGAGTCGGACCGAAGGGAGCATTGGGGACGGCGTCCACAGGGGGCGCCGAGGGCGACACCCGCGGGGCCGGTGCCGGTGAGGTTGTGAGGTCGACCGGCGATGACCCGGATCCGGAAGTGGATCCGGTGAGGTCCTGCGGTGCCAGGACCAAAGTCGCCGGCTGTGCCGGGGCCGAAGCACCTGACGGCGTCGGGGCCGGAGCACCCGACCCGCTAGGGCCTCCAGCCGGGGCCGTTGGTCTCGGAGGCGCCACGGGACCTGGCTGAGAAGGGAGGGACCTCATGGCCATGAGGTACCGCTCGACCTCCTCCGGCGTCGCGTCATGGCCAGGGGCCCGAAGGTGTGGGGCAGGCGGCGACGCCTGCGACTCAGTCGGAGCCGCGTGGGTGGTGTCACCGAACCCCCGGCCGCATCGCGCGAGCGTCGGGGTGGGTCGGAGGAACGATGATGCATCTCCAACCTCTCATGCCTCTTACCTGAGGACTTGGATCCCGATGACCGATGTCCACTCCCGGAGCTGCGAGGACTCCGACCCCGCGACCAGTCCCTCGACCTCCCGTGGGACCGGGACCTTGAGCGGCGCGGAGCTGACTGCCGGAGCTCGGGCCGCTTGCGGGACTGCTCCCGCCTAGCCTTAGACGTCAGGGCCCGGCAGTCGGAGCAGATACGGTCGTCGTGGTCGAGGCCTAAACACTTCAGGCACCGGCGATGGGGGTCGGTAACCGACATCAGTCAGTCGCACTTGGAACAGGGTTTAAACCCGGGCATCCCTACCGGCACCGTCGGAGTCGAAGACTCGAAAAGAATAATGATCAACAGATCAAAAAAGTTTAGTCAAAAAATGACTAAGGGTAGAGCTTCTCCGGATCTGCGCTAGCTGGCGCGGAAAAAAGAAGAACGGACGTCAGCGCGCATGGGCGGCGTCTAAGTACTCCGACGACGTCATTCCGGTGCCAACGACGCCGGCGACTGCCGGCACGCAGGGGTAATGCTACGCAAAATTTTCCGGATCCAGTCTGACGCCTGGGGATATTCTAAGGTAAGGAATCTATCACTAACGTGTCTCTTTCAGATGTAAGGTTAGATTTATTGCAATTGACTAATATTGTATACAGACAAATCTGCAAGGTGACGGATATGCTTTCCCCTCTCCCAACACTGCATACATGTCTGTGATAGGCAAAATGCTGGTAATACTGGACTCAAAACCTTAACGCTGTGATCGACCATATGTAATTTTTCAGTACGATGCATAGTAATGTCATTTTCTCATCTCTTCTTTTTTCCTATTTATTTTGCAAGTTGTGTACATGTATATTCAAATGCCAATAAACAGATTAAAAAAATAAAAAATCACAAACAATTGTAGTTGGGAGACGTGTCCTAAAGTAGAAAAGTATGACTGAATGTTGCAGGGGGGATAGAATTCCCAAGGTGTTTATAATGTAAGTGCCTGCACATATGTTCAGTGTGTGCAAAATCTAAACTGAAGATTAAAGGTTGATAGAAATGATGGGTGTTGACAATATATTAAGTACAGCAATATGATAAGTATCTGTAAGATCTCGGCTGGAAAAACTCAACTACGCAGATAAAGATTGCCCCTAGTCCTGACTCAGCCCAGTTCAAAAACTTCAGATCATGTGTCATTAACAAGTGGGATTCATGTCTGCATCTCAGGAACTGTTGCTTCTCATGTCATACTAGTGGCCATGGTGATACTGTGGGCAGTTTACAGACAGGAACCACACCTAAGAGAGGCCCAGATGGTAACTTAGGGATTACCATGCATGCCATACTATCGGGGGCCATTACAAGAATGGGGTAACCCTTAAGGTATGGACCTGGGTAACTAGAGATATAAACAAACAATGGTCCGAGACCTATAGATTGAGGTACACAGATCTGATCAGAAAATGAATTATTATTCACAAAACAATAGCACCTTTGATAAGTCTGCTAACTGCACAATAAAGACTGAATCTTTGGGAGAAGAACCTAACAACACGGTTTTGAAAAAATATATTCTTATTTAATTTTTATATATTCAAATTTTGGCATATTTTTGTCAATAAAAACAAACGGGTTGCCCCAAGATAGGAGAGTGCAAAGAAAAAGTGTGATTCAAGGGGGTGAGCAAGTGAAATAGAAAAGAAATTGCACAGTAGTGAAAAAGAAAAATTGAGTATAATTTAAACAGTCAATACTGCATATACATAATTCAAAAAATTGCAGTAATGAACACCTAACCAGCAAATATAAATTCATTTAAGTCGTAATTGACAACATTGTAGTGTTCATGTATCAATGTCCATAGTTTTGCACAGCCTACAATGTTGGAGAGACACTGATCTAGAGTGTGAGTATTGAAAATGTCGACGTTTCTGACTCGACTTATTCCCAAACGGTGATTTAGACCTGGGGATGGCGAGTCTTCATCAGGACAAGAAGCAAACAACGAGGCAACCAGGGATTATTAAATAACCCTAAAACAGAAAAGGAGAAGAATTGCGAATTATTAACCGTGATGTAAAGGTGCAGCCTATCCCGATGGGATATGGCAATCCCTCTTACCCTTGGTAGTAGAGGAACCGTTGATATTGGTGATCCAAAAGAATTCACCGCGTCTCAGACAGGGTTCCTGGAGAGACAACAAAGGGTGGGGGTAGAATCTAGAATTTTTCAAAACCCCGTGGTGCTTAATCCCACCTAACATGGTTCATGTTTATTTACCTTGAAACGATATCTAGGTCCATATGATGGAGTCGTTATTTCTTATATGGACATGGTAGGTGATGCCTAGAATTAATTTAAAACAACATCAGTCTATCCAGTATACACTGTCTCAAGATAACTATTGAAACACAGGCATCTATTTACCTTGAAGATATATCTGGGTCCATGTAATGTAGTCGTGGTTTTCTTATATGGACATGTGGTTGGTACCTATAATTAATTTACAACAGCATCAGTGTGCTCCGTATGTATTGACTCAAGATGACTGATTTATCGCCCTGTTTGGCGTTGGTCAATTACCTTAATTGTGTCAGTGCACAACCTCCTAGTCGGACATATCTGTCCGACTAGGAGGTTGTGCACTGACACAATTAAGGTCATCTTGAGTCAATACATACGGAGCACACTGATGCTGTTGTAAATTAATTATAGGTACCAACCACATGTCCATATAAGAAAACCACGACTACATTACATGGACCCAGATATATCTTCAAGGTAAATAGATGCCTGTGTTTCAATAGTTATCTTGAGACAGTGTATACTGGATAGACTGATGTTGTTTTAAATTAATTCTAGGCATCACCTACCATGTCCATATAAGAAATAACGACTCCATCATATGGACCTAGATATCGTTTCAAGGTAAATAAACATGAACCATGTTAGGTGGGATTAAGCACCACGGGGTTTTGAAAAATTCTAGATTCTACCCCCACCCTTTGTTGTCTCTCCAGGAACCCTGTCTGAGACGCGGTGAATTCTTTTGGATCACCAATATCAACGGTTCCTCTACTACCAAGGGTAAGAGGGATTGCCATATCCCATCGGGATAGGCTGCACCTTTTACATCACGGTTAATAATTCGCAATTCTTCTCCTTTTCTGTTTTAGGGTTATTTAATAATCCCTGGTTGCCTCGTTGTTTGCTTCTTGTCCTGATGAAGACTCGCCATCCCCAGGTCTAAATCACCGTTTGGGAATAAGTCGAGTCGAAACGTCGACATTTTCAATACTCACACTCTAGACCAGTGTCTCTCCAACATTGTAGGCTGTGCAAAACTATGGACATTGATACATGAACACTACAATGTTGTCAATTACGACTTAAATGAATTTATATTTGCTGGTTAGGTGTTCATTACTGCAATTTTTTTGAATTATGTATATGCAGTATTGACTGTTTAAATTATACTCAATTTTTCTTTTTCACTACTGTGCAATTTCTTTTCTATTTCACTTGCTCACCCCCTTGAATCACACTTTTTCTTTGCACTCTCCTATCTTGGGGCAACCTGTTTGTTTTTATTGACAAAAATATGCCAAAATTTGAATATATAAAAATTAAATAAGAATATATTTTTTCAAAACCGTGTTGTTAGGTTCTTCTCCCAAAGATTCAGTCTTTATTGTGCAGTTAGCAGACTTATCAAAGGTGCTATTGTTTTGTGAATAATAATTCATTTTCTGATCAGATCTGTGTACCTCAATCTATAGGTCTCGGACAATTGTTTGTTTATATCTATACTATCGGGGGCATCAGATGGAACACCACTCTGCCCGAGGTGCAGCATTCCTCCAGAAACTACACTGATCCCCCCATCCAAAGGAGATGCCAGTTTAATATGCTGACCCACGCATCCAAATCCCTGCACAACAAAATAGCATCATACATTAACAAATGCTTGACCTTCCACCAACCGACCAGACATCTACGATCCGCCTCCCTCTTCCTCGCAGACACACTCCAGATCCACCGAAGTAACAGCAGAGGATGCTCCTTCTCGCACCTGATGGACAAAACTTGGAACAACCTTCTCCTGCACCTCAGGACAGCACTATCGCTCTAGAAATTCAGGAAAATCAGGAAAGGACTCAAGACCTGGATGTTTGAATGAACTGTTCACCATGGCTTAGTTAGCATCTCCAGCACATTGAGACCCTTCCGGATGATATGCTGCGCTTTATAAATCCCTGACTGTTAGATTGACAAGTGCCTCCCCAACATCGCAATCAAACGTGAAAGACATTTAACTCCAACAGTAGACAACATTGTTGGAGAGCTACCCGGCTCCAGGTGGTTCTCGAAGATGGACCAGAGGTCCAGCTACCACCAAATCCTCTTACCTCCGAATCCCATCACATAAGAATGTTTTCAACCCACATCGGTGTTCGACGTTGCAAGCTCCTCAACTTTGGCATTTTGAGCAGAACCAAAGTCTTCCAAGATATTGTGCATGGGTTGCTGGCTGGCCTCCAAGGGGTTTTGAATGTCAGCGATGACATCCTGATGCATGCCCCAATCATCGAAGAACACCTCTACAGGCTGAAGGCAGTATTCAAGCGCTTCCGGGAAAGTGGGATCACCCTCCACTGAGAAAAGTTTGAGTTTCTTAGAGAACACATCAGCTTCTTCGGTTACTACTTTTCTGTAAAAGGTGTCATTCCTGACTCTTCAAAAATCAGGGACATACAAGCAGCACACCACCACCAAATGTCACTGAAGTCAGAAGTTTCTTAGGTATATTGACATACTGTGATCACTTCATGCAGAACCTCTCACAACTCACTGAACGGCTCAGAGAACATCGCCCTCTGGCAGTGGGGTGCGGAGCAAGACCAAGCATTTCAGGCCATGAATCAAGCTCTCTCAGAGGAGATCACTCTGGCATGCTTTGATCCTGTAAAGGACACTGACATTTCTGTAGATGCGAACCATACCGGCCTTGGAGCCGGACTGTCCCAGTGCCATTAGTGCAGAGAATGCGATCCCATTGCATATGCCAGCAGGGCACTAACCCCAACCAAGCAAAGAAACTCTCACATTGACAAAAAGGCAATCACCATCAATTGGGCGTGCAGTCACTTCCATATGTAGCTGGAAGGCTACCCATTCCAGGGGAATACGGACTACAAGCTGCTCGTACTCCTGTTCAAAGGGTCTACGTTGAACCCCCCACTGTGGATCGAGAAATGGATCCTCCAATTACAGGAGTACAACTTCTCTGTGGAGTACACTAGGGTCCCACAATCTGGCAGATTTCCTGTCGTGGCCAACCATCACACAGGAAGATCAGGAAGCAATAGACACAGAGGAGTATGTCAAAAACATGGTAGAGTGATCTCACCTTCTTCCTATTTACCTGGCATAAACCACAGAGGCTACTAGAACCAACGATTGTCTCCAGTCCGCCATCGCTCCAACACGGTCCCGCAGTGGATCGAGATATTAGCCACACTGGCACAAAAGCCGTCCGAACGCAACCACATCCAGCAGTCCTTACACAGTGTAAAGGATGAGCTCACTGTCACTGAGGAAGGTTTCCTCCTTAGAGGACCCCGGCTGGTGATACCCTCCCGTTTGAAACAGCAGATAGTGGACCATGCCCATGGATCTCAACAATGTATAGTTGGAAACACGGACTGACTGCATTAAAAGGTGTGATTCTCGGGCCTGGATGAGCTACCTGAACGCCCCATCAAGCTGTGTGACTTGTGATAAGCATCTGGACACCCAGACCCTCTGCCTCCTATAACCATGGAGCCAATCCCAGAGATCCTGTGGAACTGTGCCAGTGCAAGTTTCGGTCTCCCCGATGGCCATTACCAGTTTGTCATCATCAACAATTTCTTCAAATACCCGGAGGTAGAAATCGTGTAATCTACATCAGCAGAAGAGACAGTTCCTAAGTGTGAGAAAAGTCATGACCATCCATGGACTCAAAAGAATTGAGCACAGACAATGCCCCACCCCACCCCCCGCTTCAATGGCCAGGAATTCACTGGCTACTTGTGATCCTGAGACACCAAGGAATGTCAGATCACTCCACCTAGGCTTCAAGCCAACGGGAAAGCTTAGAGGTTCATGTGAACCATGAACAAAGTCATCAGCATTGCACAGGCAGAACACAAAAACGTCGAGACAGCGATATACACATTTCTAAGAGACTATCGTCTGACGCCACACATCACCACCAGTGTAGCTCCCAGTGTCCTTTGCTTTAGAAGGAGGGGAGCAGATACAATACCACACCAACCCCAGTGGGACAAGACCTCCGTTCACAACAGCATGGCCTCATCCTGGAGACATGTCCATAACCAAAAGATGTCACAGTGCACACGGGCTGCCGCTACAAACATCCAAGTTGGAGACCGGGTGTTAGTTTAAGATCGACATCATAGTAGCAAATTCCATTTGCCGTTTGAACTATCACTCTGGCAGGTTAGAGGTACAAAAGGGATAAAGGTGTCAGCTGCAAGGGGAACGCAGACTGTCACAATAAATGTGTCACACTTCAAGAAGTTCCGGATGGGTCCGGTAAACACACCAAGAAGTCATGTCAGTCCCACCAGGCATCAAAGAAACAAGTCACAATCATAACCGACAGATGAGGACTACAAACCCGCAGAACAACTCGACACAATCACATAAGAGACCCAAGCAGCTTGCCCAGGTCATCTTTTGCAGGAGCAAGAACCCCCGGCAGCAGAAACTTCAAGGTGAGTACTGTCCGGATACAATCTCAGGAAAAATCACACCCTCATTGCCAAATATTGCATCCCCTGTGATACTGCAGGCCAGGGGCAACGTGTGCTAATTGGTGGCGCACCCAAGAGAATTCCAGAGGTGGGGAGCAGAGTATAAATGATGACACGGACACAGAGTTGATTCACACTCCTGCGGGGACTGCCGCGTCTATGCCTCTTAATTTTATAATCCGGTGGTATGGAGAAACCATGCATGACATACACATACTATCGGGTGAGTACTGTGCCTGCGATGTAACAGGAACGAATATTGAAGAAGAATTACAAACAGCTACTCCTCATTTGTAAAAAAGTAACCCTGCAACACTGCATCGGAAAGACAGGACACAGCAGGCAAAAGCAGCTGTTCAAGGTTTGCCTTGACCTTGGTCAACATCTAAGAGGGAATGTTTGAGACCAAAAGGAAGACAACTAAATCAGAAGTGGAGCCCAACAATTCTGAATAAAGCACCCACTGTTGGAGTCCATGACAAAGAACAAATAGGTATGCTTCCCAGGATTCACCCGGCACCATACCTACCCTTTGGGTATCATGGACAGATGCATTGTAACTTGTCAATTGTGAAAGTCATGACATAAAGTGACATTCATCTGCATCAAGCTCTAGTCCGAACCTCTCCTGAGACCTTGTCAACCAAGAAGAAGATAGACTATATATCGTTCTCCCCCACACAGAGAAAAACGTAATAAACTGTCTTCTTATTCAGAAGTAACCAAAACAGTTCCATCATGCCTGCACCCAGAAAGAGTGGTTCAGGACAGTGAAGGGAGGGTCCCTGAAACTAAAGGTATGGAGGGTGATACTACGCATCTCGAACAAAGATTGATGCTTTACAGCACAGAATATAATCCCAAAACATCCACTGGAAAGAGCATTATTGCTTAGTTCAGGGATACGTTTACAAAACAAGAGGAATCCATAAAATTAAGGGTTGACGATGTCCCTACTGTGGTTGGGAGCACGTCTGGTGTTTTTAGGTACCCCTCACACACCAACAGGCCCCTTGGTGTCATGCTTCATCATCGGGGTCATCGTATCCCTCTACGGGATACGGCGTGCTGCGACCAGCGAATACGCGGGAGCACTCTTATGTCTATGTGTGGTGTATAGTGAGGGTTATTTAATCATATAGTGAGTGAGTGTGGTGGTGGGGTCGGGATAGTGAGTGGAGATTTAAAAAGGACCTGACTCGTGGGTGGACTCAAAAACTTTAATGGTTCCCCGAGTTGGTACTATTAAAAAAAGGTTGTAAGAGGATGAGCGTAGTATTATGTGCGCTGCCTCTGGGTGTGTGTCAACATGTTTCGATGTAAAAACATCTTCTTCAGGACAGGGTTACACAAAATCCCCACCTTACTCACGTTTTTTTAATTTGTGTATATACAAAAAAGTGATATTTATTAGTGAAGGTCTATTATTGTACCTAAACTTTAGCCGCTATTTTGCAGACCTGTAGAGAGAAAGGATAAAAAAAAATTCTGGTAGTCCTTGCTTTCAAAAAAGACCATGGGTTAAATACATCCGTGGTATTGGTCATGCAGAAAAAGTGCGGTTTTTTATAAAAATGTTGTTGAAAACAAACATGGCACGAAGTGTTAATTCTACACAACTATTTTTAGCGTGCCTATTGTGAAAAATACTATTTCCAAAATATTCGAAAAATATTCGAAAAAAGAGGACACATACAAAACGAACACATACAACATAAAGCACACACTCTAGAAACGGGCCATGTTTGGTGCCACCCGTATTTTGCAAAGGTGGTAAGGTAACTGTGCTGTAAACAGTGAGCCAGCTAAAACATACTGTAAAAATGGGAGTTCAATGCTCCATGAGACCGTGACTAACGCAGGGGTTACCCGGGCTTCCTTGCTGCCTGTGAACATGAAAAAAGGAAAAGATATATACATCCTGCTGTTTATGCTGATTGGTACTTACAATGCCGTCTGGAAATGGCATTCAGTTACTCACGGGTCTATGAGGAGAATCCCTCTTCGCTGCCCCTTACGCCGGCTCCGTCGTATCTAAGAATGCGTCTTAGACGAGCCTTTTTATGTGCTGGGTACACGCCCAGGTTTATCTTAATTAGTGGCCGGTGCGTGAGTATTTAGTCAATTACTCGCCGTGGAGCCCATATTTGGTCTACCGGTGATCAGCCTGTTGATTGCCGGGCGGCCGCGCGATTGTCTTACGCGCATGCGCATAACGGAGGCCTCACCGTGTCCCACGAGAGGGTGCGGCTCTGTCTCTGCGCATGCGCAATGCCTCAAAACCCGCGATGCGATGTTGCTGATGCTCTAAGAGGCTTGCTGTTTACAACGTGAGAGTCCGTCTCCGTTGAGCGCATGCGCATTGCAAAAAACCGGAAGAAGTGATTTCAAACCCTTCGATTCACCAATTTATATTAAAAATATTAAAGTGGGACAGCATTTCGGCCCCTGTTATTAAATCCTGTTCTCTGCATGCTCATTTCATCCCGCTCATGTTCCTTCATTTTGCATGTCAGGCAAGCAAGGTGTAGGTAGTTTACTGCACGGTCCCTGGATGGATTATTTTTAGAGGTGTCTCAATGTACATTCAGTTTCTTAATTGCCCCCAAGGTATATCATCGTTGAGGCCTGATATGTGGGTCCCCAGACGGAACACCCAACGCTGTTCCTTCTCAAAAAGGCCATGTTCTGAAGGTAACTGTTCAATGATGGTCCAGTGGATGTCATTGACACAGTGTCCCATCTCCAGGAAGTGGTTGGCCATTTTGGTGGTGCTTTTTTTACACCGTATATTGCTCTTATGTTCATTGAGTCTCGTTTTTATTGCTCTCGTTGTCATGCCAATGTATTCCAAACGGCAGGGGCATGTAATCATGTAGACAACGTTTTTGCTGTTGCAGTTGGTCAACCTCCTCTGGTCCCATTTTGTGCCATTGGAGAAGGTAAGTTGTGTGCTCCTTTTTGTCAGGTGACAGCTGGCACAGTTGCCACATGGGAAATGACCCTGTGTCCCATGTATAGAAGATTGGTGTTGTGGAGAAGATCTGGGGCGTGTATGTACAAGGATATCCTTTAAGTTCTTCCCGCGTCTGTGGGAGAACATTGGTTTTTCTATCTCCAGCTCACCGCAATTCAGGATGCGCCAATGTATGTTCACTATTTTGGACACCTCATTTGAATGGGTGTTAAATGTGGTGATACATATTGGCCTGGTCGGTTTCTCATTGGTTACCACCTTGTTTTCAAGGAGAGCCTCTCTGTTGTTGTTTTTGGCTCTCTTCATTGCTGTGTTGATTACTCTGTCCGGGTACTTCCTGGCTTGCAGTTTCATTTTTAGGTCCTTAGCCTGTGATTTGTAGCTGTCCATCTGTGTGCAATTTCTCCTGAGCCTTAGGAACTGACCATAGGGGAGGTTCATCCGGAGGTGTCGCGGATGAAAACTGTCATACTGTAGTAGACAATTCCTGGCCGTGGGTTTAAAATGTGTGGTAGTTTCCAAACCTCCATTCCGATGGTAAATGTTGAGGTCAAGGAAAACCAGTTCCTCTTTAGAAACTGAATGGGTGAATTTTAGGAAGCGATCTTGGGTGTTTAACCAATCCATGAAACTAGTCACGGTTTCTATGTCGCCTTCCCAGATGATGAAAATGTCATCGATGTATCGCTTCCAGGTGAGTATATTATTTCTGTAAGGGTTCCATGGGGTCAGGATTTTGTTGGTTTCCATATGGTGCACATACAGTCCCGCCAGACTCGGCGCAAATGTGCTCCCCATGCTCGTTCCATGACTTTGGAGGTATATGGTGCCATTAAACTCGAAAAAGTTTTTAGTCAGAGCTAGTGCAATACACTCCATTACCACTCCTCTTGGGGTGTGGTACCGCCAGCTTGCACTGTACAGAACTTCCTCAATTATGGCCAGGGTTTCGTCATGGGGGAGGCTGGTGTACAAACTCTCCACATCCAGGCTGAGTAGTAGTTGGTGGTTTGGATCAAATGGTAAGTCTTGGAGTAATTGTAAGACAGCTTTTGTATCTTTCAGATAGGTATCTGTGGCCTGAATTAGTGGTCGTAAGAATGCATCTGAGAATTTTGAGAGTGGTTCGAGGATTGAACCGATACCCGAGACAATTGGTCTCCCGGGTGGGTTGTCTATGTTTTTGTGGATTTTGGGTATGCAGTAAAACTGGGGGGTCCGTGGATGAACCATTGGTGGAATGATTGAAGAGGCTTTGACACATGACTGGCTGTCCAAAAAAGAGTCTGAATTCTTAATACAGAGCCATCCACGGACCCCCCAGTTTTACTGCATACCCAAAATCCACAAAAACATAGACAACCCACCCGGGAGACCAATTGTCTCGGGTATCGGTTCAATCCTCGAACCACTCTCAAAATTCTCAGATGCATTCTTACGACCACTAATTCAGGCCACAGATACCTATCTGAAAGATACAAAAGCTGTCTTACAATTACTCCAAGACTTACCATTTGATCCAAACCACCAACTACTACTCAGCCTGGATGTGGAGAGTTTGTACACCAGCCTCCCCCATGACGAAACCCTGGCCATAATTGAGGAAGTTCTGTACAGTGCAAGCTGGCGGTACCACACCCCAAGAGGAGTGGTAATGGAGTGTATTGCACTAGCTCTGACTAAAAACTTTTTCGAGTTTAATGGCACCATATACCTCCAAAGTCATGGAACGAGCATGGGGAGCACATTTGCGCCGAGTCTGGCGGGACTGTATGTGCACCATATGGAAACCAACAAAATCCTGACCCCACGGAACCCTTACAGAAATAATATACTCACCTGGAAGCGATACATCGATGACATTTTCATCATCTGGGAAGGCGACATAGAAACCGTGACTAGTTTCATGGATTGGTTAAACACCCAAGATCGCTTCCTAAAATTCACCCATTCAGTTTCTAAAGAGGAACTGGTTTTCCTTGACCTCAACATTTACCATCGGAATGGAGGTTTGGAAACTACCACACATTTTAAACCCACGGCCAGGAATTGTCTACTACAGTATGACAGTTTTCATCCGCGACACCTCCGGATGAACCTCCCCTATGGTCAGTTCCTAAGGCTCATGAGAAATTGCACACAGATGGACAGCTACAAATCACAGGCTAAGGACCTAAAAATGAAACTGCAAGCCAGGAAGTACCCGGACAGAGTAATCAACACAGCAATGAAGAGAGCCAAAAACAACAACAGAGAGGCTCTCCTTGAAAACAAGGTGGTAACCAATGAGAAACCGACCAGGCCAATATGTATCACCACATTTAACACCCATTCAAATGAGGTGTCCAAAATAGTGAACAAACATTGGCGCATCCTGAATTGCGGTGAGCTGGAGATAGAAAAACCAATGTTCTCCCACAGACGCGGGAAGAACTTAAAGGATATCCTTGTACATACACGCCCCAGATCTTCTCCACAACACCAATCTTCTATACATGGGACACAGGGTCATTTCCCATGTGGCAACTGTGCCAGCTGTCACCTGACAAAAAGGAGCACACAACTTACCTTCTCCAATGGCACAAAATGGGACCAGAGGAGGTTGACCAACTGCAACAGCAAAAACGTTGTCTACATGATTACATGCCCCTGCCGTTTGGAATACATTGGCATGACAACGAGAGCAATAAAAACGAGACTCGATGAACATAAGAGCAATATACGGTGTAAAAAAAGCACCACCAAAATGGCCAACCACTTCCTGGAGATGGGACACTGTGTCAATGACATCCACTGGACCATCATTGAACAGTTACCTTCAGAACATGGCCTTTTTGAGAAGGAACAGCGTTGGGTGTTCCGTCTGGGGACCCACATATCAGGCCTCAACGATGATATACCTTGGGGGCAATTAAGAAACTGAATGTACATTGAGACACCTCTAAAAATAATCCATCCAGGGACCGTGCAGTAAACTACCTACACCTTGCTTGCCTGACATGCAAAATGAAGGAACATGAGCGGGATGAAATGAGCATGCAGAGAACAGGATTTAATAACAGGGGCCGAAATGCTGTCCCACTTTAATATTTTTAATATAAATTGGTGAATCGAAGGGTTTGAAATCAATTCTTCCGGTTTTTTGCAATGCGCATGCGCTCAACGGAGACGGACTCTCACGTTGTAAACAGCAAGCCTCTTAGAGCATCAGCAACATCGCATCGCGGGTTTTGAGGCATTGCGCATGCGCAGAGACAGAGCCGCACCCTCTCGTGGGACACGGTGAGGCCTCCGTTATGCGCATGCGCGTAAGACAATTGCGCGGCCGCCCGGCAATCAACAGGCTGATCACCGGTAGACCAAATATGGGCTCCACGGCGAGTAATTGACTAAATACTCACGCACCGGCCACTAATTAAGATAAACCTGGGCGTGTACCCAGCACATAAAAAGGCTCGTCTAAGACGCATTCTTAGATACGACGGAGCCGGCGTAAGGGGCAGCGAAGAGGGATTCTCCTCATAGACCCGTGAGTAACTGAATGAAACGGACATTTCCAGACGGCATTGTAAGTACCAATCAGCATAAACAGCAGGATGTATATATCTTTTCCTTTTTTCATGTTCACAGGCAGCAAGGAAGCCCGGGTAACCCCTGCGTTAGACACGGTCTCATGGAGCATTGAACTCCCATTTTTACAGTATGTTTTAGCTGGCTCACTGTTTACAGCACAGTTACCTTACCACCTTTGCAAAATACGGGTGGCACCAAACATGGCCCGTTTCTAGAGTGTGTGCTTTATGTTGTATGTGTGTTCGTTTTGTATGTGTCCTCTTTTTTCGAATATTTTTCGAATATTTTGGAAATAGTATTTTTCACAATAGGCACGCTAAAAATAGTTGTGTAGAATTAACACTTCGTGCCATGTTTGTTTTCAACAACATTTTTATAAAAAACCGCACTTTTTCTGCATGACCAATACCACGGATGTATTTAACCCATGGTCTTTTTTGAAAGCAAGGACTACCAGAAATTTTTTTTATCCTTTCTCTCTACAGGTCTGCAAAATAGCGGCTAAAGTTTAGGTACAATAATAGACCTTCACTAATAAATATCACTTTTTTGTATATACACAAATTAGAAAAACGTGAGTAAGGTGGGGATTTTGTGTAACCCTGTCCTGAAGAAGATGTTTTTACATCGAAACATGTTGACACACACCCAGAGGCAGCGCACATAATACTACGCTCATCCTCTTACAACCTTTTTTTAATAGTACCAACTCGGGGAACCATTAAAGTTTTTGAGTCCACCCACGAGTCAGGTCCTTTTTAAATCTCCACTCACTATCCCGACCCCACCACCACACTCACTCACTATATGATTAAATAACCCTCACTATACACCACACATAGACATAAGAGTGCTCCCGCGTATTCGCTGGTCGCAGCACGCCGTATCCCGTAGAGGGATACGATGACCCCGATGATGAAGCATGACACCAAGGGGCCTGTTGGTGTGTGAGGGGTACCTAAAAACACCAGACGTGCTCCCAACCACAGTAGGGACATCGTCAACCCTTAATTTTATGGATTCCTCTTGTTTTGTAAACGTTACCCAGGGAGAACGAATCCATATAGTCTCTCTCTCTCCTTCCTTTGTTAAAATTTAGTTCAGGAATAGACATTAGCAACAGATGCCTTATCAGAGAAAAATTAACACAAAGTAGCTGAAAAGCATAAAGAGTGAGATAACTGTTGGTGAGAAAGGTAAAACCGGGGAGAAGACAAATCTGAGGTCCTCATGAACAGGAAGGCATTACTTTACATTTGGAATACCTGTGCGACCTGTGTTCCCAAACGACGTCCTCCACGAGCATGCCAGAAAACAATGTGGAAATGAGCCAAGTACTAACACTTTCCCCTTTACAGAAGAAAGGAGGAAGAATTGCTCTGAAAACAAAAGAAGTGCTGGAATCTACCACTGGTCCAGCTGTTGAGATCTTTACATATTTTCTTGAAGTTTTAGGATTCCAAACCTCTCTTTACAAAGAAAGTACCCTAGTGCATGTAGAGAGGTACAAGGGTTGGCCAAAGACCTGTCGCTGCGTTCAACATCCACTGCACCTGGATACGTGTATTTAAGAGTTTTGCGTAGGCCACGCCCTCGTTCAAACCAGAAGACTCAAAATGTTATTTCCGTTGTCAAAATTGATTTTATGAGCAGCACATGAAAGGGATTGGAGTTATGGTCTGAGTAGCATGCCATAATTGGGGTATTTCAGTGTTTTTATATTTTGTATCTGTGGTCCTTAATTGATTTTCCGAGATTTTTATTAACAGAACTCGATTCATTATGCTTTTTTTGATAACATTATTTAATATATAACGTGATTAAATTCTTAAGAACGCATTCTTGAATGTTTTCCTCCAAATGAGGTGGAGCCAACATGACTATTGTATTATAGAAACTATTGGTGAAACAGCACCTACCCTGTGTGTAGAGGGGTTTAGTACATACAAAAGATGGCGTAATTATTACAATCATGCAAATGCAAAGGAATGACGCATTGTTTGCGTTTTCAAGGCACATGCATGAAAACAAAGAAATGTAAATATTTGTGAACAACATTCACACAAGACTGCAGGTGTGGCCAGAAGCGATATCTTGTTAAAGGCATCATATGTGCTTTCATAATATATAGAACGAATTCAAAATGTATTAATTATGTGCGAATTACAAATGCTTTAATATGCACTTGGGGTTTTGTACATGACTGGGGCAGAGAACCAAAGTCTGCATCCATTTCACTCTCTTTAATATTCCAATAAGCATGAAATAACTTGCTACATGCCCATCGAAAGCATGTTTGTGACTAATCATGGTCTAAAGTGCTATACATGCAATTGTAAATCTGTAAAGATTAGCAATCACAGGAGATGTGTGAAGGAAACGCCCAGGAGACGGGCGTCCTTTTTCACTTCTCACTAGAAGATGGTAAAGTGCTGCGGCACACAAAACGTCAACCCTGGACTGTATGGAGGTTCAGTTAAATACAGACAGAGTGTATATACAAGTGACTAAAGACCACAATACAGATATTTTGGACCGAATGTGCATCAGCAGCATTGTTTGTTCTACCACAGCAGCAGGTCTTGGTCCAGATAGATACAGTATGATTTTCAGCTGGGCCCACACAAAAATACTGATCTCTCTGTAGAAAGATGCAAGGATAACCTACTGGGCCTGAACCATCCTACTTCCTAGGGCCTCAATTCCCTCAAAGATAAATATTTAAGTTTGTCTTCCATTGACCTACCTGCCTTACCAGCGTCAGCACAATACTCTGTTTGCCTCCCGACAATCTAAAGATGCCCTTCAGTCCAACCATCAAATACCCATCGTTAAGGACATTCCAAGAAAGAATAAAGTTGCCAACCTTGCCCTTGCGGTGACAAGTATGAGTGTAGCATAGGACAGCATGTAGACACCTATTTGGTAACATTTTACGTTACAACTAAGCATGTGGGTGTTTTCACCATTCTTGACAGTGTATCAGCCACGCTCAAGACTGCCATTTCATAGTCCTCTTTTTTTGGTGGGGCTCAATTGGATAGCCAGAGCTAGAGCTGGTAGAGCCTGGTGCAGTGCAGCAGAATCACAACCAGCTTTTTCTTTTAGCCTTATTTTTGTTTTCCAGTCAAAGGTTGAGGAAAGAATAGCCAACTTCAGATACCAGTGGTGCACTATTGAATGTGAGCAATGGGTCCTGCACACCGTGAATGGACATCCTGGTAAACTTATGACAATTTCTGTTTCAGACATGTACAGTATGCACAACTAGGTTATATAACAAAGAACGACCATAGGAATGTGATGCTACTAACAACGCATTAGGTGACTGATTTAACTCAATTCAAGATCAAGTAAGCAACATCTTTCGAGTCAGGAAAAAACAAAAAGGCCTGGTCCATGACATCAACTTTAAAATCATTTAACTATACTATCATCAATGCATCAAACAAAGACCTCTGTCATGTGATAACACTAATGGATTATGATTTCAAATGTGTGGTTGTTACTGTTACCAAGTAAGCACACCTAACATTTGAGATAACATTGGCACAGCTCTGAGCTACTCTTGATGTTGCAGTGTAAAATGAAAAACTGAAGATGTACCATATTACATTGATGATGATTCTTTGAAAAGGACGCTAATGAAGTAAAACAACAAAAAGTCTGAAGGCTTAGGTTTTAGAATTTGCTAAGGATCGTGCTGGTTCACAAAGTAGTAGAACACGCTTATAGTCCCAGGCAATTTAGGGAAGCGCCTGGTTTGTCAAAAGAACCCATCATGAACATTCTGTAATGTCAACGTAATGATACACAACTCATTAACCTAAAAGATAATCTTTCCTTTATTTGATATAAGCAGTCCTACTTACCAAGAATTTTGCAAATTGGGAGATAAACACATACAACTGAAGAGAAGGACATATCTACAGAGTACATACATCTAATGCATACACAAAACAATTAAATGAGCCAAACACTGTCCATGCAGAAGGGTGCTGAAACGGGATTTTAATAGTTAATGTTAATAGTTAAATGGGTTCAGGGTTGGTGGTTAAGGGGAAAAACAATAGAAGAAGAGGTTAGTTACCTTCAAGTTACCTAACCGCCTCCGGGAGGACCATCTCTATTCATTAGGTGCCAAAATGGTAACACATGAAGGCAAGGATGGAGAACAGTGATGGAAAAAGAACATGTATTAATGTAAAATATTAGCAAAGCACGTGTTAACAAACAAGCAAGTTAATAAAACTACATTATTGGGTTAAAGCAAACAACAAATCTGAGAAAACCAGCCTACTAATGTCACTGTTTCCAACAGAAAACAGACAGGCATACTAGTGAGGCAGAACACAGGATCTTGCATTGTGAGGATAGAAGAAGGACAATTAAGCCAATTTTGATTTGTTATGCGGTTACAATCCTCTACAGGGTGTTATTGTTTAAGTCACAGTCAATAGTAAAACCTACCCACGGCTCCCTTTAAGAAATTCCCAGCATTGTCACCAGTGTGGGCGGCTAAGAATAAATCACGGAGAAATATCTAGAAGGTGCAATTCTTTGCCTATTGTTCATCTGAACTTTAGCACCTGACAAACAAAAATGTGTGAGCCTCTATTCTCACAAAAACCATTGAATTTGGTTATAGGGCATTGTTTATGTAAATGTGGGACAAATAAGATGTTTTGCACCACTAAATGTGCACTGCTCTCACATCCATGCTGGCCATGAAGAACTTCAATAGCCTAATGTTGCATACATTCATAATTACACCAAAGTGAGAATCACATACATGGCTCTTTTGGTCCCTTTGTCTGACGGACAAAATGAAGTCAATTACAACCACTCCCATATCGTCTTCTAAACTGTTTGGATCCTCCAGTTTAAATATTTTCTCTGTAGTCCTGTTGACAAAAAATATATTTAGAAATTGAGAACAAACTGTGATCATAGTTTTTTTTTGTTAAAAAGGGCTGAACAAGTAATTACCTGTATATTAACCTGGGGAAAACCAAACAGTTGTAACACTCAAAACATACCTGCAAAACTTGAGCCTTTGTCTTAGCCCAACACGTAGGGATTGCCGTGTTCAGTGCGTTCATGCCACTACACTTCCAATTGGGGCCGTCATCTTTTTAATAAGCTGTCTAGTTGCCATGGGGGGGTTGTCCTGCAGGTTCTTAAGAGGGGCCATTGCACGATGCGCCACTTTTGTGCTGTAGGCACTCCTTAGGCAAGCCTGTCTGCACCAGACCTCGCTCAGCCCGCTTTCAGCACGAGCCATGCAGCCCAAATTCTATCTCAGCGAGGTCTATATAAAAGTTACTCCCTTTCGGAGATCCATGCTTTAATTCCTGGTTATCATGCTCTGGTCAGTTTAAAATGTCCCCTTCAGCTCTGCAGCCGACTTGCCTCTGTGTTCCCTTGAACTGTATGGCTGTTTGTCCTCTGCTACCACTTCCTGGGCTAACATCTACCTTGAGGTTAGCAACTATCATGCCAATACTTTAAGGATCCATATAGAACTAATAAGTGTTCGATACCTCCACAAATGCATTGCAAATCTCTAAACTTCTCAGGGAGGATTACTTGGATATCCTCTTCCTCGCAGAAACATAAATGAGCGATAGCTCTGCGCCGGACATTGCGTTTGAGTTCCTATGAATTACCCGATTGTTCACCATGATAGAGTGGGTAAGAGGTGAGGGAGTGCTTACAATTTCAAAACGCTCCTTGAAGTGGACTTCTTTTGAGATTCTAGAAATCCATGGGGATGAATCCTTGGGTTTCTGCCTATCTCTCTCAGCAAATAAATCTTTGTCTGGAATGTTAATTTTCCATCCTCCTGGTCAGCCTAATGATTTTTTGTCCTCATAAGAGGACTGTCTGTAAATTATATGCTAAATTACTCTAACGTCTATACTGGGAGACCTGAATATTCATTTGGACAGAACAGGGGCTAGCCATGCCTCCCTTCTCCTGTACATTATGTTCACCTGTACTACGAAGCAATTTGTGGACAAAACTACTCACTCTGCGGCAACCTGCTTGACACAATTTTTTCTAATAGTTATATCACTTTGAAGATGATCTGTGAGCAGAATACCTGGTCGGATCATTCTAAGGTTAATTTTTCCTGGACACTGGAGCAAGGCCCCTGATCCATAGAGTGTGAATCCTCAGTGCCAAATCATAAATCGGCCAAGGTGAAGACAGAGGACATAACATACTCTTAATATTAACTTTCCAGCTTTATCAGACAATATTGAAGCAGATGCACTGGCAGTTAATGACTGGCTAGGTAACATGGCTGCCTGGGTGGATCCCATTAAATCAGCATCTGGTTTGAGACACCAATCTGCCCCTTCGTTTGATAAGGAGCATAGATCAATGAAGAAGCGATGTATACAGCTTAAAAAGATCCTTGAGCAAGCTGTATTTACATGAGGACCAAAAATGCTATAAAAAAAGGAGATGTCTATTTACCATCGGGGAATTAAAAGCTCAAGCAAAGAATTTGGGAAATGAAATGGTCATGTCCCACAACAAACCCAAAGAGGTTTTTGGAATCACTCAGAAGTTTATCATTCCTTCAGCTCTTTCTCAGTCCTTTGAAGCCTCTCTGAATCTTTGTCCTCAACTTTCAGGCTATTTTGAGAACAAGATTCTGGGCATTGTAGATACTTTAAAGGCAGAAGGAATCAGCAATAGTTCGGACTCTTATGGGTTAGAAAGCCAATATGTACCTATAACTATTAATTATTGTGAGCTAAATTGGTCTGGAGGTCAGCCCTAGATAGTTCCCTCCTTACACTCCTGCTCTTTGACAGAGTTCTCAGCCATTTTGTGTAGGACTCTGAGAAAGCTCTAGAGCTTGCAAGTCCAGCTACCCAGATGACACTTGTCCCCCCAGGATTTTGGTCGCTAAAGCAGGAGCCAGCCAAGAACCGTCCTAAAAAGCGATTCGACCTTATCAAAGCCCAAACTAAGAGTCTACCTAATGTCATCAACGCCAGCCCACTCCCTCTACCCAACTGTGACGAATTTGCTTCCTTCTTCGCTTCCAAGACAGAATCTATTAAATCTGATCTACTCAAGGACCTAATATCCTTCTCAAACTTGAAAAAGAGCCCATCACTGCCCTTGGCTCGTGCCCCAGCTAATGACCTCCAGTTATTTAAACTAAAAAACAATGCAACTTGGTCCCAATTCGACACTTACAGTGAAGACTCCATATTAAAGACGCTAAACTCGTTGAAGCTTTCCAATCACTTCGCTGACCCGCTCCCTGCGAACTACCTAAAAGACTTCATTCCTCTCTTACTACCCAGCTGGACCAAGATCATCAACACATCCCTCCTCCAAAGGTTCCATTCCAGTCTCCCCTATCCTAAAGAAAACCACGGCAGACCCCTCGGACCCAAATAACTATCGTCCAATATCTAACATCCCTATATTAGCCAAACTCCTGGAAAAATGTGTTAACATGCAGCCGAATAGTCACATTGATCGATTCAACTTGTTGAACCAATTTCAATCAGGTTCAGAGCAGGTCACAGCACCGAATCAGCCATGACACATGTATTAGACACCACTCTCAAAATCCTAGACCAAACTGAAGCATGTCTACTAATCCTACTCAACCTGTCATCAGCTTTTGACACCGTCAAACATGACAACTTGCTTGATCTCCTGAAACACAGAATGGGAATGTCTGAAAATGTATTTAACTGGTTCACCTCTTTCCTCCATAATAGATCCCAAAGATTCAAGGTCAACCAATCCCTGTCCAACCCCATGCCAGTCAAATTAGGAGTCCGACAAGGCTCCTCCCTTTCACCCACCTTGTTCAACCTGTTCATGGAACCTCTTACTGATCTTCTCAGCCTCACCAAGATACACTTCCACATGTATGCAGACGACACCCAAATATACATAAAGATACACTCACTGGAGGACATCAAATTGCTCAACACCACACTTCAAAAAACCCAAACGTGGCTCGTTGAAAACCATCTAAAACTTAACTCCCTCAAAACGGAATTCCTTTTAAGCGCCGCCCCCCGAACAAAACTCACACTATCCTGGACTGGATGAAGCACCTAACAGCTCAATGGACAACCGCTCATAGTAGACTCAGCGAAATCTCTAGGGGTAACACTAGACAGTAACTTGAAGATGCAGAAACTCATTAGCGCCTCAACAAAAGGAGCCAACTTCCACCTTAAGACCCTGCAAAAACTGAAACCCTTTCTGCCAGCACACGATTTCAAACTAGCAGTTCAAGCCCTAGTAATTCCCCGCGTGGAATATGGAGCAGTAACACTATGCGGCCTCCCAAGGTCATCGACAGCCCCGCTAAGGGCTACGATCAACTCTGCTGCAAGACTCATCACAGGTTCCAAGAGAAACTCTCACATTTCCCCAGACCTGAGAGCCCTCAACTGGCTACTGTTCAAAGCCAGAATTCAGCTAAAAGTTGCTTGCATGACACACAAGGCCCTCTACCACAATGCTCCACAATACATAGCTCAGAAACTGGTGCTCTCAGCGGGCACCAGAGCTTCTTGTAGTGCCAAGACTCTTCTCCTCAACGATTTGCCAAGAAAAAAACTTATAACCGGTCCTTTTCTGGTATGGCTCCGAGGATATGGAACGCCTTACCCAGTGAAACAAGAATGATCCCTTCCACTGCCTCCTTCAAAAGAGAAGTAAAAGCTATCCTCATGGCTAAATTCACTTGAACTCTATATATATTCATTGTATTTGTTTTCTTTATTGTTGTTCTTTGTATACTATTTCTTGCCTTCTAATTATGACCTGTAAAGCGCTTTGATACTCGCAAGAGTCTTGTTCGCGCTATATAAAACCTTCAAACTAAACAAACTGGCTGTTGGCAACAGGAAGAAAGTCACCTATTGTTACTGGACCTCTCAGTGGTATTTGATGCTGACAACACGCAGATCCTTCTAACTTGGGACAGGAACATCTCTAACACCAAAACTAGATTTGAAGCATGTCTGTCAGCGGGTTCCAGTGGATGGGTCAAAGTAATCTCCAGTGAAACACGAGTAAGACAGAGGCTCTCATCCCCCAACCCCCTCCCGTGGGGTGGCAAAGTTTGGCCTAATTATGCTTCATCTCCTACGACCACTGCCACAGTGGTTCGGAATCTTGGAGCGCAATTCAATAACAACCTGTCCTTTAAACCACAGGCTGAGAGTGTAGTTGGGACCTGTTTCAGCCTTCCCTGGTTTCTGAGGATGTTCTTGTTTCTGATCCCTGCTCCCTGCCAGAAAAGGGTTGTCCATGCCCTAATAACATCTCGGCTGGACTATGTCAATGCATTACACTTGGGTCCCTCTGTACCAACTTAAGAGACTCCAGTTGGTGCAGAAAGCTGCAGCCTGGCTCCTGCTTAACATCCCAAGAAACATCTGTTCGGGTCCACCAAGGAGTTGCACTGGCTACCTATTCAGGCGAGAGTGAAGTTCAAGGGAATTGTGCTAGCTCACAGAGCTTTCTATGGTCTAGGCCCCAAATATCTAACTAAGAAACATCCCCAGTATTATCAATCCAGAACTTTACGATCTGCTGCTGCATTGCTGGTAGTGGTGTCTAAGACTAAGGGGACGAGATAGGGAGGCACCTCCTTTTCTTCGTTGACTGCTGCGGTCTGGAATGGTCTCCCCCTGCATCTTTTTGCCATTAAGGATGCAGGTGCCTTAACGTGGCTTGCAAGCTCGGCAATTTAACTGGTCCTTTTAGCTTTTACTCCTCTCTTGTTAGATCAATGGTTGATGAAGTTGGAGCACCAGGACAATCTCTAGAGTTGCTGTGTGCTTTTAAAGTTCCATTTGATTTGATTTTCAACTTAGGTAAATGAGTTTAAGTCAATTTAGGATCATCTCCTTTGCCGTTTGTCAACCTTAAGTTTTCCTTCTGAAGGCACGTACAGAGTCAATTTCCTTTACCCACCGAAAATGTATTCGTATCATGAATGTACAATCCCATTGGCTAAACTGATTTAAATTTTAGGACTTTGCTTGCTTTGGGACTCTCAGAACAAACAAAAAAGCTCACATGATTAGTGAACTATATAGGTATCTCATTTCAGCACCGTTCCACACCGTGATTCTTTCACAAAAAAATCCTATTGTCAAATAAATATGTGGTTAAAACACAAAGCTAGATAATCACAATGAAACATATTTTCTATGCTAAATAAATTAAAACAGAGGTCAGTAACAAAAAAAAACAAATTAAAGGAGCAAATATCCCTATCATCAGCATAAACAGAGGATGATGCATGCAAAAATGATATGGAGTGTTTTCACAGAGGCATACATGATATAGTGGGTTGTCATTACAGAGGAGAGACCAATTGAGGGTTACCTCCAAAACGAGAGTGAGACTGCTACGCCTGAAATCCATAGTAAAGAAAGCCTAATATAAGAGAAAGGCATATAGAAAAGAAAGGCAGTTGGAGGAGATCAGCTGATGGAAAAGTCTGTCTGATAGAGTGGAATGGATGATACAGGAGAAAAGCTCACACAGAAAAAAGGCTTACATAAGAAAAAGGCACCTAAATGGGACAGATGAGGAGTCAACAAACTGAAGAGTGGATGATACAAAAGACTAACAATACACAAGGTGAGGGACAGGATGTGCTAGTCATATAAAGGCTCTAAAAGATGGTCAATCGGAGAGATAAGCAATATGAAAATGAATTGATATTATGTATAAGGAATATCATACTTACGAGAGGATGGGGTAATGGAAATCACATTTAAGAAATGCAAGAGGAAACAACCACATGAGTTATAGATAGCAGGGTTTAGAGTTGCACAACGTAATTAAGTCACAATAAGGGTAATAGACAAAGGGATAGGAAGCTAGTGTGGTAAGAAAGTATAGGGCAAAAACAACAGGTGATGGACAGAATGGAGAACATTGTAGGGGTCAGATTTACTGGTAGTGTAAGATGGCTGGGGGCAAGAGATGACAGGGTCATGGAAAAATGGGGTTAAGAAATTACAAGGTTAGTAGACAAGGTTAAGAGACACTTTTAAGAGTAGACAGGCCTAAAAGATGACAGAGTTAAGAGATACTAGATGTAACAGATACGGAGGTTAATACATAAAGGATTAAAATATGTGGTGAAAGTGATGGACAATAAGAAGGCATTTGGAAACTTCCTATCGTGTGGTTTTAGCCGGTGAAGAAGGATAAAGAGAATATCTGAGTTGTGACATGGACATCTCAATTGTAAGGGCTGCATCATAGGGATGTGTTATTATAAATATGACACATATGAAGGTGGACGAAGGGCAGTGGCAGTGCTCCTAGTCCGCTCGCGGTTTCAATCAGGACAACAGTAATTTTTTTTAAACGACCTTATTTTAATTTTGGGCTTTGCTCTGTTTTAAAAAAAATACTTTTGGGTGTGGAGTCAATGTGAGTGGCCACGCTTACCTGTGCTCGATTGCCTGGTTTCCCTGCCTCGGTTCGACGCGGCATTGCCGTTGTGTGGAGGGCGGGGGAGACAGAGACAGGTACTTCCGGTTGGGGAGGGCAGCGGTCTAGTTGCTGGGAGGCCTCTGCCTTAAATTCAACATGCCCCAGCGGCCGCGCAGCGGGCGTCTTTGGTGCGCCAAAGGCAGGCCCGTCTGCGCCTGTCCGCGGCCGACCGGGGCTAGGGGCCAGAACCCCTGCTGGATTTGGTTCGAGACGCCATTATAGCGCTCAGGAACTCCGCGTTCTCTGCCCAACGCTGGATACTAATTGTAAGCACAGTATTAATGTGGAGGGGGAGGGCTGGCAATGTAATTACTGCTCATTTAGGGCGGCAGAACAAGCAGACATCAGGGAGGAAAGCCCTGTACTCAGGTTTGCGCTTATTAACTGCAGATCCTTGAGGAAACATAGAATTGAGATCTGCAACATATTATCAGAGGGTCAAACTGATAATATGTTTCTTACTGAGACATGGCTGGATGTTGACTCCGCACCTGAAATTTTGGAGGCACTCCCTAGTGGCTATGGGATCATGAGAGTGGACAGAATGTCAGGAAGGGGAGGGGGCATCGCAATTACCCATAAGCATGATATCCGGTGCTCCCTTGTACCTGCTGGCATAGATGAGGGGGAAGCTGGCTCCTTTACCATCGGGCAAGCCACTAACTATGTTATGAAGAGACTATTGATTTATAGACCCCCGGGACCACACTCACGCCTCATACCCAGTCTTGTTGACTATCTCATTGAACCAGCTCTCCGATACGAAAAGCTATTGGTGCTGGGGGATTTAAACTTGCATTTTGATGATGCACTTGATTCCGGGGCACATGAGCTGCGCCAGAAACTTGAAGTGCTGCAAATATCTTTAAAATCGGAACTCCCGACTCATAAACTGGGCCATTTACTTGACCCGATTTTCGCCAACTGGGACGCATTGGAAATTAAGCCTCCGCTTCCGGTGTTGTGGTCAGATCACTTTCTGATCACGTTTGTGATAAAGCTGCCCCTGCAAAAAAAGCTGGTGAAAGCTAAGTTTGATATAAAGATAAGGAAGTGGGTGGGCTTTTCGCAAGGGGCCTTTAATCTGGCCTTATTAAGGGATGGTCCCCCTGCTGGCCGGGATGTAAATGGGGTGTGTAAAGCTCTCGAGAGGCATATAACTGCCGCTCTTGACTGCACTGCACCCTGGTCAACTAAAATGGCGACAAATAGACGTAAATCAGCCCTTTGGTTCAGTGAAGTGCTACGGGCTGCTAAATCAACTTGTAAACAACTAGAAAGGCGCTGGAGGAAGCATTTTTCAGTCGACCTGGAAATAGAATACAAAGTCAGCCTTAAATACTACCATTCGCTCATTAGAAAGGCAAAGGCAGCTTATTTTAATACTAGGATCCAAACAGCTGAGAACTCTACAAAAGAGCGGTTTCAGATCTTTAAAGAGATATCCTCTTTGCATCCGTTGCAGTGCCTATTGCGGGCTCTGAAGAGTCATGCAATCGAGTTGCTGAATACTTCGCAGATAAGGTTGAAAGGATTTATTCCTCTTTTCCTGATTCTGCACGTGAGGGTAAATGAATTGATAAGGAATGTGTGGTCTTGTCTGAAATACAAGGTCTCCATAAATTCACTGTACCCTCCCAGGACATTCTAAAAAAGGTGGCAATTTGCATTAAGTCGGGCTCGCCTAGGGACCCTGCTACACCGAGGGTGCTTAAAGGCAGCATAGATGTACTCGAACCTCATTTGCGACATCTATTAGAATTGTCAGGGCAGACAGCGGCCTTCATTCTTTTAGACTTGAGTGCCGTGTTCGACACTGTTGCCCATCATACTTTACTTCATGATCTAGCGAGAGGGGGTGTAGCGGATGGAGCATTAAAGTGGATGGAATCCTTTTTATCTGAGCATAACTTCACTGTTATGCAGGGCAGCTTCTATTCTAGAAACATCAAGCTGACCCAGGGCTCCATTTTGAGCCCTACTCTTTTTAATCTCTATGCCTCTCCCTTGGCTAAAATCTCAGATAAATATGGAATTATTGCCCTGTCCTATGCTAATGAAACCCAGCTGGTGGTCTCTTTGACCCAGGCCCAGGCTGGTGCTGCCTCCAATTTTTTATCCTGCCTTGAAGAACTGGCGGACTGGATGGGAAGCAACTGCCTGAGGCTGAATGGCAGTAAAACCGAGGTGCTGGTGATAGGCAAGGCTCCATCAGTATGGTCTTCGGCATGGTGGCCCCAGTCACTGGGCCTCACCCCCACATCTTGTGAACAAGCTAAGAATCTTGGGATTTGGGTGGATAATAAGTTGTTCTTCGACTACGACATTGGGCGGGTGGCAGGCGCCTGCTTTGGTATTCTGAGGAAACTTCGGAATACCCTTGACGCCCTCCCCACGGAATCTAGGAAAATTCTTGTTCACGCGCTGGTAACATCTCGCCTGGACTACGGCAATATTCTGTACCTGGGTGCTACCGTCAGATGCCTGTGGCGCTTGCAATGTATTCAGAATGTAGCAGCAAGATTAATCCTCATGCTCCCTAAGAGTGCTTCAGCGACAAGTGCGCTGGCCTCTTTGCACTGGCTCCCTATCAGGGAAAGAGTGAAATTCAAGACTTTGTGTGGGAGCCATCGAATTTTACAAAGAAAAGGACCCACATACTTGCATGGTTTTCTAACTCCTTATGCACCTACTAGACTGCTAAGGTCCTGTGGAACAGGTAGGGTGCAGGTCCCCAAAATTAAAAGAGCCAGGATGGGTGGACGCTCGTTTTGTCATCTTGCAGCCCAGTTGTGGAATTCGCTTCCTCAGGCACTCCGGCTGGAGTGTTCTGAATCCATCTTTAGGAAAGGTTTGAAGACGCACTTTTTTCCGGCTTCTTAAATTATTGCCTGTTTATGGCTGCTGCTGCTGTTTGCATTGCTACCGTAGCGCGGGGACACACTGGTCTCAGTGTAACCAGGCGCTTTACAAATGTAATTATTATTATTATTATTATACAATAATTTATGGGTTTTTTTTTAAATCAACATATCATTTTCATTCTATTTTAAAGGACATAACAAAAGCAAGGGAATACTCTCCTGATTCATAGGTAGCTATGTAACATCAGAATCTGTAGTATTTTAAAGAATCCTCATTGTAAAAGCATTGCCCTGGCTGTCGGATGAAAAGTAATTCGAGCACTACCAACAGTTATTCTATTTTAAAATGGAAACAATACAACATTATCTCAAGGAATGTTTCTGCCTGCACACACTCTCAAAGACAACAATTAGAATTTGAAATGCTTTAGCTGGCTGCATGCATATTAGACACAAAGTAATATTTAAAGTCGCTACAATCTGAATTCATAATGGATAGCTAACTCTATGGGACTTCTCATTCGGTACCATCTCATACTTACAATAAAGGGCAAACATCAATAAAAAAGTTATCCTGAAACAAACAATATTAAGCCAAATTTTCAAAGTCCGATGACAGCCTAGTTTTGTAAGTTCTAAATTCTCCACCTCAGTCACTAGACAAATCTTAACATTCAGTGAATTGTGTTTTGAAGTCGGAGTTGTATGCTGCAGATTTAAATCCAGGTAGGATTGACTCAGTCACCATTCTTCATTGATACATTGAGTACCAATTTAAATTACGAATTCAAAAATATAAAAGGTGAAACTATGGAGGAGCAAAATATAGGAGGGGCAAAAACTAAATGGAGTGAAATATATAAAAGGCTAAAACATATTAAGTGTAAAAGAAAACAACAAACTCACGACATGTGGAGTAAAAGACAAATGGGCTAAATCAAACAGTAAGTAACAGGTATGTAAGGTTAAATATATGTGTAAAATGTAGAACAAGAATTAAAAGATACACAGCATAAATACAAGACAGTTTCACATTTTCCATCTCCAGCTTTAAAATGAGACATCCAAGCTGAACAAACCCACATAAGAAATTCAACAAATCTATCAGAATTGACTAGTAAATCCAGTGTAAAGGTTATTAACATACAATCACATAAAATTATATTCAAACAATTAAATCTACACACACTTTAATTTGTTTCAATGTGTGGCTCATGTGTGATGTAGATTGGCTGTCTGTACAATGACATGACATTCTTTAATAAAATTTAAAAAAAGGAATAACTCTACACTATCATTTTCTTTAGTTGAATAGGATACCAGACTCTAGAAAATGTCTTTCAAAACCCTAGGGACACAGACATTTGCTCTTAACCGCAGACAGATTTTCAAAAGATTTGCTTGATGGAGCACTTTAGGGGATCGTATTTACATTTCCAGAGATTATCCTCAGAATCATATGTTTTTTGAAAACTTTATTCATACAATTAAGTATAAACCATAACATAAGCAGCATGAGTGAATAACAGAGGAATGACCAGAACAGTAATCACAGAAGTCATCCTACAATTAACAAAGTAGATCATTCAGCTACAATACCATTGCACCGCTGGCTCCCACCCCATTCCTCAGCATCACAATTAAGTTTTCAAACTTATTTTCCTTTAACAAAATCTTGGCCAACAAGGATCTTCATTGGCATATCAAATCATGCTGTCATCTATATTAGGCACTATTACTAAGTACATATAAATAATGTATTAACACCCAACAGAATTAACAGGAAAGAATGACGAATAACAGTACAAAACCTTACTTATTGAGTTCCAGGTCCCGTAGAGCTATAAATGCAGAGCCCATGAAGTCATCAGTGGTAAAGTCACGATCATACACCTAGCATAGATGGAAAAGAAAAAAAAACGTGAGAATAAGCATCTCTATTATTAGTATATTTTATTTCACACTTCAAAATAACAATGGGTGGCAAAAAATAACAAAATACCGCATCTTCAGCTATTAAAAATGCTTCAACTGGGTAGCTAGTTTTTTGTAAATATTGTACATTTTTACAACATGAACTCTACCATGAGTTTTCAGAAATCTACTTGAAAGACAGGTCACCAGAAATACGAGAACCCTCCACGATGAATTTTCATATCCCAAAATATGGGTCTAAGGGTGACATTATGAATAAAGCTCAATCATATGCAAAAAGCAGTCACAAACAACAGGCAGACAGTTCATGTTATTTTGTTGATCTTTTGAAACTTGTTAAATAAGTGTTACATCTAGTTAACATGTTTCATCGAGCCAACACATCTTTGACTTTTGAAAAGCTGGGAGTGAAGTTATATAACCACCATATCGATCAGGAATACATAAATTAACATAAGTGCTTGCACAACATAGCTCGATAATATGAACCGTCTCATGATTGGAAGACTGAACGTATCTGCTCAGTTTAATATGTTTTTCTAAATGAGAGGTTGATGTATTGGCATGTTCATCTGCCAACATTGTGCGTCACTTTAGTCCTTAAATTATGAAGACAAACTGGCCACAAACTAGCCGCCGAAGACCAGCCAAAGTAGTACTCAGCCACTTTCTCATCAGTGACCTCTACCTCATTCTCCGCATGACTACCTCCCTCTCCCCCACCTACCCCTCCCCCTGGTCAAATCCCATCGTGAGTCACTGTGCTTTTTACGACGATCTTACACGAGGCGTCATATGTTCTCTGTACATTCTACTGTGATAACTTACCTTACGAGTGACATTCTGCACTCTACGACGATATTATGCGATGCGTCATGAATCATTGTATATACTAAAATGCTTAATGCAACCTATGAGTGGTTCATTTTAAAAAAATATATATTTTTATTGATTTTATCCCACACACCAACAAATTATACACCTTTACTAATTCCCCATTTTCATCATAAGCAAAATCCCATTAAACAGAGTTTGCACAGTCCAGTTTTGTTACATTTTCGAGTAATACCTGCAAATTTTCTGTAGGCCATTTCCCAATATATCTGAATGCATCATGCAGTTTACGGGCAAGCATCTGTGGAATAGTACTAATAATGGGTATACACTCCTTGACCATTGAATAGATAAAACAATAGCAGATTGCCCACCCCCTCCCACCCCACCCACTGCCACCGGTGTGTCTCTACTATCCGCTGTCAATACAATTTAGAGCAACAACTCGCTTAGCAGTAATGAACATGTCACCGTTAGTACGGTACGTCCTAAACTCTAATTACTCTATTTGAATAATCACACATCAGGTCTGTGCACGGGGGTATACTTCAGGGTGAGCCCGTTAGCGCACTCAAGACTGAGTTGGCATCTGTATCCCCCACCGGTGTCTGCAGGGACTGAACCAAGGTCTCCCACGCCCTTGCGGACTCCAGTGCCTTATCGTTAGCCATTCGTTTGGCCTGCCGGTGTCAGACTATACTTTCACTTGTTGCCCAATTTGTTAGTTCTGCCTTCCATCTCCTAAAGCTAGGCCCTCCCCTCGACTTCCAGTGCGCTGTAATATCCCTCTTTGCCAACAACAATCCCAGGTCCAGAAATTTGCTTGTTACGTTCGTTTTGGGGGTGAGTGGAAACCAATGCAACAAACAGGTGCCCATGTCCGGCTCAATGCGTCGCTCCCTGATATCGCAGAGCAGGCCTACCACCGCCTCTCAGAATGTACCCAGCTGTGGACAGCTCCACATCATATGATGAAACTGCGCCTTCTAATGCACACCGCGGGCACTGAGCAGTATGTATTCTAAAATACTTTTTTATTTTAGCTGGGGTAAGATATGACCTGTGTAATATGAAAAAAGTATACCAGCTGAAACCTGGCATTCCTAGTACATTTCCATGCTCTCCTCACTAATTGAGCCCATGTTGTCTCGGAGATCTCCCTGCCGAGGTCCCCTTCTCCTTTCCGTCGCAAGTCCCCCAGTGGTTCTGTGCCCTCTCCTACCATGCGTCGGTATAAGCACGTAACTGCCTTGAAGGTCACTGCTGCCATCACTACATACTGGCATGCCATGGCTGTCCGCAGTTTTAAAAGTGACTCCTTCCAAAGTTTCTGTAGTGCTGTTATTAGGGTGGAATGTAACAGGTAATCCCCACGGGGAAGACCGTATCTGTCCTGCAGCGTCTGGTAAGGCAACAGGGCCCCGTCTTCATACAAATCCCCCAATACTTGCACTCCCAGGGCTTCCCACTCAGCCAATGCGGTCCAATCCCCTCCATGCGGTAAGGCTGTACACATACCTAGAGGTTTCTCTGTAGCATATGGAAGGGTGATTCCAGCTCTGCGCTGACTCCAATTCCAGCAGAGCTTTAACGTCCGCTCCTCGCTAGTGAGCGCCCCCAGGCACATCCGCTGTTGGAGTACTATAAAGGACAATATGTGACACGGTATCCACCATCCCTCTGGACCATCAGGGCCCATAAAATCCAGTGCCACTGCTTGGGTAAGCAACTGCAATTGGCCCGCCAAATAATAGAGCTCAAAATCTGGCACCAGTCCCCCCTCGGGCGCATCATTGTGTTCAGCGCTACCTGCCTGCTTCCGTTCCCCCACAGAAACCCCCCAACCAGTGAACGAAGCTGTCTGAAGACGGATCCCGGTATCCAAATCTGTAATGTTCTGGAATAGTATAACAATCAGGGGAGCCCAACCATCTTTAATAGAGCTACCCGGCCAGCCACCAAAAGCATCAAAGTACTCCAAAATGAGACACTATCCTTAAGCCCCCGCACGGCTCTGTCTATGTTACCTTCCAGCAAATCGTCGGACGTATGACAGATATTAGTGTCAAGATAGGGCTACCAACGGGGCTCCCACCTGATGCCCTTGACTTGTGCAGGGCCAGCCCTCGACGGGGTCACCGGGAACAAACAAGTCTTCACCCAACTCATCTGAAGACCCGACACCCTACCAAACTCGGAGAGCAACATTGTCGCTCCATCCATAGCTTCCTCTGTGTTAGCCAGGTACATAAGTAAATCGTCGGCGTAGAGTGAGATATACTGCTCCTCACCGCGTAGGTCTAGTCCAAGGTAATTTCGTCCTGACCTGGCGTGTGCTGCCAATGGCTCAACAGCCAATGCGAACAACAAAGGAGAGAGCGGGCATGCCTGTCGCGTCCCTCGCCCCACCAAACAGGAAGAGGAAATCGTAGTCCCCGTCCGGACCCGAGCAGTCGCAGAGTTACAGAGGATCTCCGTCCATCCCACAAAAGCATCCCCGAGCCCAAACCTCCGCATTACTGTAAACAGATAGGGCCATTCCAGACTGTCGAACGCCTTCTCGATATCTACTAACAAGACAACCACTGTGGCGGCTGTACTGTGATCCTCCCCTAGTATGCGAAGTAGACGTCACACATTCATGGCCGTGTTCCGGATCGGTATAAATCCTGCTTGATCCCGATGGACGAACAGATAAGGGATGGTAAGCTGTCCTATCAGTGGCCTCCTTCCCAGGCTTCAGTAGCGGAATAATGATCACCTCTCGTGTGGAGGCCGGTAGTATTCCAGCTTCTCTTGCCTCCCTGAAAATCACAATTGCCTAGGGACCAGTATATCAATGTAAACGAGTGGAACTCTATTGGTAGCCATCTGCACCGGGAGTTTTGTTACAAGCCATGTGCTTAACCGCACTCCTAATTTCCCCCAGCGTAATCTCCTGTCCAAGCAGGTCCACCTGTGTCTCTTCCAGCTGTGGTAGCGTGACCTCAGCCAAGAAACCGCTATGGCATACTCTGTGACCACTGAGTTCACTGAGTATGAGATGCACACCAATGTATTCCATTTTTCGTTTTTCCCAATTTTTTCAAACACTTTCAACGTTTTTGGCGTGCAAAACGTTCTCCGCGCTCGTCTCATTGCGCTGCAACAATATCAAAAAGTACGGTGGACCCGGCTTCGGATCCACAAAGCTGCACAGCCAAATACAGGATTAAATCCACTTAATCAAATTTGTTTCAGTCTTCTTTTCTTTTAAATTTCGCTCCTTACGTTTTCACTATACTTTTTCCTCAGTCCGATTCATTTTATTAAACATATTATTTCCGCATTCTAAAAAACACTCAGAAGCATGGGGTTCATTCCATGTCACGATTTATTGCCAATGGTCCAATGCATTTCGGGAGGAAATCTCCCTTCGTCAGGGACATCTACAAGTGTAAATAAATACATAACTTTAAACACTATATGCAAATGTAATTTAGTGTCATCATATTACAATCGGAGAGTTACTTAAAACACATCCTTTTGAGCATCTAAGTCATTACCAATTGTTGCACTTTCATGTCTACATGTCACGGTAAGAGTAGGTTTTAAATATGTGTTTGCATATTGTGACAAATCAGAATCAAGGTAAAATTGGGATTTCTCTAAAGGTATTGAATGAAATTTCGTAAGTTGTACCGGAATACTTATTTCATAAGGGGTGAACCCAGCATGTTGCTTTAACTAGTTTAAATATGAAAGTGCAACAAATGGTAATGAAGTAGATGCTCAAAAGGATGTGTTTTAACCCCTTCGGTGCTCATGACGAGCTCAGCTCGTCATGGCATATACCTCTCAGGTGCTCATGACGAGCTGAGCTCGTCATGACCACACCCGTTTTTATTACGGCCAAGCACTGCAGGGGAATCGCTCCAGCAGCCATGAGGTTAAGTAACTCTCAGATTGTAATATGATGACGATAAATTACATTGGCATATAGTGTTTAAAGTTATACATTTGTTTACATTTGTAGATGTCCCTGACGAAGGGAGATTTTCTCCCGAAATGCATTGGACTATTGCAATAAATAGTGACATGGAATGAACCCCATGCTTCTGAGTGTTTTTTAGAATGTGGAAAGAATACATTGAATAAAATGAATCGAACTGAGGAAAAAGTATGGTGAAAATGTAAGGAGAACATTTTTAAAGAAAAGAAGAATGAAACAAATGTGATTCATTGGATTTAATCCTGTATCTTGCTGTGCAGCTTTGTGGATCCGAAGCCGGGTCCACCGTACTCGTAGATACTCTGTGACCCGCAATTTGCTCCGGTACAACTCATTATAATAATCCAAAAACAGCTCATTGATCCCTGTTGGGTATAAACCGGGGTCCCCGTGGGGGAATTTATGTTTAGTATGCGGGTTCCCCCGGGGGGCCGGGTTAGTGAGCCAGGCAAGCAGCGTGCTTGCCTAGTCGCGCTCCGCATGTGAGCGTGCCAGATTGTTCTTGTGAACGAAAAAGTGCAACCTCTCTATTTGTACCACCACAGCCTCCCTTGCTTCCGAGACTTCCCCCTGCCCAGCTGGGTTCTCAGGACGAGCTCTCTCCGCTTTCCTCAGGCGGCGCTGCGCCACTTATACATCCTGCACCAATGTCTTACGCACTCCCACCATTTTAGAGATGCAAAGCCCCCTTACCACCACTTTAAAAGCATCCCATTCTGTCGCTGTCGTTAACGCTGTGCCCTCATTGTCAAAAAAATATTGCTCAATTATGGTCCCAACCTCTTCTCAAGGTCTACCAATGCCTCAGGTCGCAATCTCCAGGTCGGAATCGCGGGCCTCTTCGGGATCCATTGTATCCTCAACAATAATGGGTTATGGTCTGAGAGTGTCTGTGCTAGATACTCACTGTGAGCTACCAGAGTGTGTATAACAGAGGAGCATGACATCGCATCCAGTCGCACATTTAGTTTGTGCAGTGCAGAAAAGTAAGAATATTCACGCTCCCCAGGTGCTGCACGCGCCACATATCTACGAGCCCCCACCTATCATGCCAGTCTCGTCTGACCCTAGCAAGTCTATGTATTGGGGATTCAGGCAACGGTGGATAAGACCTATCCATGCCAGTGTCTGTTATAGAATTGAAATCGCCCCCCAAGAGTACCGGGCCCGTCAGGTATGATGCCAACCTCCCCGACAGATGTGTAAAAAAGGCCGCCTGATCCACATTGGGTGCATACACATTGCATAATGTCACATCTTTCCCATTGAGGCGTCCTGCCACCACAACAAACCTCCCTTTTGGGTCCACCAATTGTTGCATCAGCTGGAAAGGGATCCCTGCTCTAATCCATATCAGTGCACCCCTGGCAAAAGTGGAGTGTGTTGTGTAAAAAAAGATACCCCCTCCATCTACGCCAAACCTTTAGCCCGAGTAATATGTGTTTCCTGTAGGAACGCTATTTGGGCTCCCCGACATACCAAGTAAGCATGCACCTTATGACGCCTCAACATTGTATGCTTCCCCCGAACATTCCATGTAATGCATTTTACTTCAGGTAATGTCCCCATACCGCATTGGTAGTCTCACATATTACTGCTCTCCCCCTATAGACACACCAGTAGCCCCACATCCCCCATCAACTACCCCAAAACCTCACAAACCCCCTGCCCCAGGAACAGGCGCTAAGACTCCAGTACCCATCCAAACCGGAACCCCAACCATATCCTCTAGTAGCTACTGAGGATACACAAACCCAAAAACAAGTACGGGAGGTGGCCAAGAGCCAAGAAGACCAGACTCACTGTGTCGCCACTTCCTGGCGCCATAACCCTAGGAAATCCGTGGCTCCCGAGTTCCAGAGGTGCCCACCATACGAAGAGAGCCAGTTCATTACAAAAATGTAGTATCTCCAGTGCCTACCACCCTCTGCAGCCCCAAAACTGAAAAGCAATACAATCCCCATTCGGAAAAAACACCCATGCACCAGGCCCCGCACCAAAACATCTAAGCATTCTGTTAAAAGTTAAGCATAAACAATTTCATTGGCTGTCCCCGGTGTAACCTGCAGCAATGAAACACTTCCTGTCTCGGAACCCTCTGATTCAGTCCCATCTCAGCCCTTTTCCGATTCCGTGCTCCGCACTGATTGAGACAGTCTCTCCTGTGAAATTTCTGACACCGCCTTCAGTGCCGCCAATCTCTACGTTTCCGTTTGGGTCATCATTGTTCCTCTGGTGCCTGGACGATGTCGCCTGATATGCTGCGCTGTCGGCCTCGTGTTGCGCCCTGCCTCCCCAACTCCAACTCGATAGGCCTCCAGCCAGGCCCACGCCTCCTCCGGACTATCACTAAAATGTGTTTTACCGTCCAGCATTATTCAGAGGCGCACAGGGAACATCAACGAGTACTGCAGTCCGTCATCCCGCAGTTCCTTCTTGATCACCAAAAATGAGATGCGACCTCTTTGCACATCAAAGGTGTAATCCGGGAACAAGGTCACCTTACCATTTTCAACTTTGTAGGGGCCAGATGATCAGGCTTTGTGCAGCAGCAGGTCCCGGTCCTTGTTGTGGAGGAGTTGCGCCACCAATGGACTAGGGGGCCTCCCAGGCACTGGTGGGCGAGCCGGCACCCTGTGCGCCCTCTCCATGGAATAAAATGGAGACAGCCCCTCTGGTGCCACTTCAGTCCTCAACCAGCCTTCTAGGTAGTCCACTATACTGGTCCCTTTCACTCCCTCCGGCAGCCCTACCACCCGTATGTTGTTCCGGCGGTTTCGGCCTTCAGCATCCTCGGCCCGTCGTTCCAGGGCATGTAAGCAATATAGAACATCCCCCATCTTGGTCTCCAGGGCCTTTTTAGCCGGCTCCACTGTCTCTAATACAGTTTCAGTCTGCTTCACCAGGTGCGAGAGCTTAGCATGGTCTGCACGGAGAAGACCCAAGCCTGTTGCAACATGCGCAATATTGTGCTGTAGTGCCTCACATATGTCAGCAATGGCTTTCAATATTTGGTCCACTTGCTGTGGCACCAGGGTCTCCAGTGGTGATTCCGCTGCTTCCTGCTTCCCAGAGTCCGTGGCCGAATCCTCAGGGTCCTGGGATGTGCCCCCCTGTTTCCCACGTGGCTTTTCCATGGTCTGCTGTGCTCCCTGCCTCCTCTGGTCCCTCCGCCGGTGCAAAATCGGTCCGCCCTGCCAAGAGGGTTTACTATTTTTCCTGGTCACACCCCTTTAGAGTGGGCAATCGGGCTGCCTGTCTGTTAACGCTCCACATTGTGCCCCCAGCCAAATGTACCCTCCGCAATGGCCCACTTTCCTCTGCAGATGAGTATGAGGGGCAGGGCCTCAGCCGGAGGCAGCCTTTCCCGACCCAGTCCCATCCAGCGGCAACGCACCCCTCACGGTCCGGCCCCGCCATGTAATTAGGCGGTGCCAGCAAGTGCGCAGGTCGTCGCCCTGATTAAGCGCACCAATATCCAGGGGCGCCCTTCACTCATTCACCTCAGGAGCGGCCCCCTTAACCGCCCTCTATGCCCTTGCTCCCTCGCCATCCGGTGCAGAGTGCTCCGGCTGTGCCACCGTTCAAGATGGCGCACAGCTCCCTCTCCTCCAACCAGTCTCTGAGCCCCCCGCGGTGATGTCGATCACACCGCAACAGCATCACCACGACCCCCATTCACTGCCCACTCCGGGGTTTGGGGGGACGCGGAATTCTGATAAGGGCACTGCAAAGCTGCGGCGCAGTTACACCTGCGGCCAGGTCCCAGTCGGTTCGGCTGCAGACTCTCCCAAAATGGCAGTCCACTCCGCTCGAGGCCCTCCGGCCGTATCAGCTCACCAAGTCTTTATTTGAGGGTATTTCTACAGGTCCCCCGAAGGTCTACACACATCGGGGGCCAGCTCCGGGTGCATAGCTGCCTCCACCACTCCTCACCGCCGTCCACTGCTTGTCAATAATCCTCTCCAGTCGGACGCTTCCACATGGTCTTCGCTGCTTTCTGGCCCCCGCCCAGCGCTGTCCGTTGGAATCGCCCAAACACCGGTCCTGGCGCCGCTACTTACTGTCCTCAGTGCCCCTTCGCCCTCCGGGGACACCACTCCGCTCCAAGCTTCGGGGGACCTCCAGCCTGCAAGTCGCCGAACCAAGTGCCATCTTGAGGACTCTCGGGTCGGGCTCTAAGCACCGCTCCATTTCCAGCTGGCAGGGAGAACCCATATTTCATCGGAACTGCCGCCCTCAGCTCCCCAGGTCAGCCAGCACAATCCCTGGTCCGCAAACAGCACTTTTGCAGCTCTCTATCCAGGATAAATACTGGGGTCAGTGCGGAGCTCCCAGCTCACTCGTCCGTCCTCATCTGCCTCGTAGCCACGCCCCCCATCCTAAGAGTGGTTCATGCTGTAAAACCCTTCAATACCTTCGGGTCTGGCTAACGCTATAAAAAGCTCTTAAAATAAATAATTGAAATAAAATAAGACTGCACCTTTTTTGAGGTACAACTCTTTTGGGATCAAATCTGACTTTGCTGGGATGAGTACACAGTCATCTGGATGCATAGTCGTTTAGTGATGTCGTTTTTTAGCAATATTGCACAGCCAAAGCGTTTCGGTCCAAAGACAATGGGACAATTTGTGCCAAAGCCACGTGACCATGAATGTAAATGTAAAATGTAAATGTAAAATGTAAATGTGGGTGTACTTGTAAAGCGCACTGCGACTCCATGGAGTATCCTGGCGCTGAAGACCGCTGGGGAACACGTCCTGGTTTTCCCTGTGAGATGGTCCCTTTCTGGGTATCTCCAAGGTGAAACCAGGCATCCCCGGCGTCTGTGGGGGGCCGTTGTAGAGATGAGGCAAGCTTAATGCCCAGAGTTGCCGAATGTGTTCCCTGGTTAGAGTAGGCACCGAGGCGAGAATTATCGAGTCCGTTTTGACCCTGGTCCACGACCCTGCCGCGTCGCGAATTGAACCCTGGTCCCGGGCCGTTCTCTGCTTACGGGTCTGCCGCCTCTAACCAGTGAGCCACACCACTCCATGAGGCTATGTTGTGGTTTCCAAGTATGGACCCAGACGACTGCCGGAAGAACGGATATGATACTATTTAATATAACTCAAGAATGGAAGATAATTTATGAACAAATACTTTCCTTTGGATAATAGCAAATTACCCTGAAGGAGTCCCATTGTCTTTGGAACATAACGCAGTGGCTGTGTTCATCACTCTCATTGCAGCTGTGTCAATTATTTATTATGGAATAAGAAGAGACTACAGAACATCAATTTGATCACAAACTACTGGTTTTGTTTTTGGAAGATTGAACAATTATTTTTGGACTTACATACAAATTATTATAGGAGAGTTGACCTACTACTTACAGAGTGCCATGTTCCATATCCTATGCCGTATAAAGGCATGTTTGCCTCTACACCCACATCCATAATATGGCACGGTGCAGAGGCAACTGATTCCCTCATTTGCATGGGGCCACGCCTCCATGCAAATGAAGAAGCACCCTCTTATGATTGCGCTGGTGCAACATGTGCTCCAGCACTATGTTTATTTGCAACTAACATCTGCAGCCCCAGCTGTAATACCATTGTGCCTCAAGGGCACATAAAGCGGTCAAATAATGGCCCAGGATTTGAGTCGTGAAGTGCATGTGCTTTCTTTAAAGTTTCAATTTGGCTGCCGCCATTTGGGCAACTTGCAGGCAAGAGTTTTAATTTTTGGCTGACAAAAGTAGAGTAAATAAGCAGAGGCAAATCAGAAGTTGCTATATTTTCCCAATAGTAACACTCAGCCTGCTGGGACACCTTAAAATGTGAGGGGGTGTCGCTAGAGGTGTGATTGTTGTAGAAGGTGCTGACTACTACTCTTCTCAAGGAAACTCCGTGTTCAGAATGCCTCCTAGTTTTTGCACTTCGTGCTCTGAGTGAGTTACATTTTGGTGGCAGACCAGATTGTCAACACCTTATGGGGTATATACTTTCAGAAATCTCAAATGCATTATTGTTTAATTGGTGAGCAGGCAAGTCTTAGACCCCTTTGTTGATTCTGTCTGCAGGGGAAGAATAAATGGAGTTGTCTATTGCCAGTCTGACAACGATGAATGAGCTTGTGTGTACCTTCGGGCTTTTACAGAGGGCACAGGTAGATTGTCATGCTTATGCGCCAAATGTGATGTAGGAAGCCACTTGCATGAACGTAGACTGGAAGGAATTGGCTTGAGTTTCTGTAACAGTCAGATGAGATAAAGGCACTATAACAGAAAGTGCTCACTGCACGATTCACGGGTGCAATTTATAAAGCAAGGGGTTTCTAGAAAATTTAAATCATGGATCTTTGCCATAGAAGTCTACTCATCCACTCACTAAAAGGAGTTCACTTCCATTTAAAGCACACAGCAGAAGTATAACAGTATCTATGTTTTAAATGCTGCGTATTCATGTATATCGGATGAATTGTTTTAAATACACCTTTTTAGTGTAGATGCAGAAGGCTGAATCAATGTTCATCCACTACATTAACATTACATAGATGTTCTGTCAATTGTCTGAATACTCTTAAAACGGATACAGAGTATGGTCATGAACCACAATGTAATATGACATGTGAAGTCAGTCAGGGGACTGTGATAGTTACTTGAGTGAATTCAGATTCTCCTTCTATATTCAAAACTATGTCATTTTATATCCAAAACGATGTCATCTGTGGCAGACCACGAGGACACAGAATAAAACACTAAAAACATGTGCTTTTAACAATTGTGGTAAGGTTAGGTACATTAACTTTACAGTACCATTTTAATGGTGCAATAGGAAATTATGCTAGATGATAATTTGTGTAAACACCTGGGGGCTAGACTCTTTCTTGTAAAGGCAATAAACAATGTCATGGCTTTTTATTGGTGGTTGGTACAAGGAAAAACAAGCATTGACAAAGCCAGTAGATATAGGTTGAATGCGGTAACACATGCAGCCAATTTGCAATACAATGCAATGATTAAGAATGCCTGGAGCAATGGTTTTGAATTTATTTCTGTTGACAAGATAATTTCTACTCACGGCTAACCCTCTACCTTGTATTGAGCAGCATTCCGCTCCTATTTACAGGCAAATATGTTGCAACATATGCATAACATATACAATTCTGTCCATACAGAAAAAAAGATTATTCAAGCCACAAGCCAGTAGAATGATGAAACTATTCCTATCCACACTCTAAAGGATAGTTTTAAGAATACAATACCAGAAAAGCCTTCCGAAGTGTTTTATTCTCAATACTTAATAAACATAAAACAAAGCATAACCACCACTCACGAATATTTCTACACTGGTTATCATTAAATACTGGACAAGAGCTATGTTCCTTTGTAAAACTGAAACTATGTTTGCATTATGCCTCATGTATCTGAAAACATTGTTATGTTATAAAGAGCTTGTATCGCGCACAAATACTCTAGAGTGTCCTGGCGCGGGAGTGAGCTGGGGTGGAGCAAGCAAGAGCCATTTAGAAGAGCTGACTAAACAGATGCATCTTGAGGCGTTTTTTAAAGTCGGAAGTCTTGAATGTGCTGTAGATCCGTGGGGAGAGCATTCCAGGCAGCTGCTGTTTTTACAGAAAGAGACTGGCCCCCCAGACGTGATCTCCGAAACCGCGGAATAGCCATCCGACATAGAAGGGCAGATCACAGGGATCGATTGGGCACATACAGAGCAAAGCGCCTTCTAAGATGCACGTGACCTTGGCCATGGAGGGCCCTGTGAGATAGGGTAAGGGCTTTGAATTGCACCCGCTGGACCACAGGCAGCCAGTGAAGATCCTGCAAATGCTGCCGAACACTAGATCTCCTAGAGATGTTGAACAGGAGTCTGGCTACGGCATTCTGTATAATTTGAAGTTTTTTAAACAAATACCCAGGAATGCCAATGAACAAAGCATTGGCATAGCCGAGGAGGGAGTGGATAAGGCACAGGCTTTGGCCACTCTTGAGAGCAATGGAAAAAGCCTTCTTAAGGCCTTAAGGGTGCCAAAGCAGACTCCGGTAAGTGTTTTAACATGATCTGAGAACCAGAAATCCTTGCTGAACCACACCCCTAAGGTTTTTGCCGGGCCTCCCTATGAATTAGGACAAGAGAAATCTGGAGGCCACAGAGATTGTCTGAAGGCCGGGGGAAACTTGCCGTACAAGAGAACCTCCGACTTGTCCTCATTGCACTTTAAATGGGCCTGTGCAAATCAGCGAAATACGGGCTCTAGGCACGTCTGAGCGATGTTAGTATTCAAGTCCGAGCCCCTCCAGGTAAATAACAACTGGGTGTCATCCGCATACGGTATAATGTTTGCTCCCAGCTCCTCTGCCAGATAAATGAAAGGGACCAAATATATACTAAATACATTGACAATACAGAATCATGAACATTTACACTTGCACAAATTACACCAGATTTCAAAACTGAAACACTGTTCTGACAACCAAACAACCATCTGGGTCCATTTACACAAATGCCCCGGGGGAGCAATGGGCTTTTGCACCAACTTTCTGCACACATGGGGTAATTTGGTATTACAGAAGGGGCGCAAATGCTTGTGCGGCCCCTTCTGTAATACAGATAGCTCTGGAGCACCTATACCACCAGCGCTATCATGAGGGTGTTCCCTCATTTGCATTAGGGTGTGGCCCCAAGCAAATGAGGCAATCCCTTTACCTCTGCACTTGCGCGGTAGTTCTGACGCGGGAGCAGAGGCAAACATGCATTTAGAAGGCGCACTAGAAGTGTGCCACTAAAAGGTGGCACACTTTCATTGAGCCTTTTAAATGCAGCCCTCTAAAGTGATGAAAGGGGGTTCCATGGAATCTCCGAAGACATCACCTTGCACGCGAATGCTGTCACTTAATGCACCCACCAGCAAGGAGTCACAATGAAGTCACAATGAAGTCCCCTTCGCAGATCACAAAACTGTCACAAATCTGTCAAGAACAAGCAGTTCTTGACAGATCTAGCACCAGAAGACGGGCGGCTCACCTCCTACACTACATCATGCTGGATAATGACCTGGTGGAGGTATGGCGACTGCAATATTGGCACAGATGAGAGCACATGTACCACATACTCACAAAGTTTGTGGTCCCGCATAGACTTCTTTCTGGTTACCCCTATACATCTGCGCCTGTGTGGTCCTAGTGGATCACCTGTCACGGATGCTCTCGGACCATTCCCCGGTGCTCATGGAGCTCTCGACTGAGAGTGACCCTACAAGAGCGTTCACATGGCGTCTTCTATCTGGGGTGCTCCGCGATCCACCCTTTCGAGAGGACATTTGAGCTGCTATTGTGGACTGCTTCACCCTTAATTCTCAGATAGTGTCCTCTACAGGCCTCCGATGGGAGGCTTTTAAGGTAGTAATAAGAGGGGCATGTATATCTAAATAATTGGGTATAGTGCGCTACATGCAGGACCAACTGAGTAACTTGGAGATGGATACCTGCAATCTGGATTTACTCTATGTCACGACAGGGGCTGCGGCGACGCTTGGGCCATTAAGCAATAGTTTACCGAGTACTGGCTGACCGAGAGCTGCATTAATTGGCTAAGGAATCTAGGGCAAGAATGTATGGTGATGTATATAGGGTGGGCAAGATCTTAGCTCGGCTGATGCGGAAGCTTCGGACTGCTAACTACATCCCAAAGATAATGGGCGAGCAAGGGGAGACCTATAGTGACACTGATGGCATTACCCAAACCTTTAACCGTTTTTACATTACCTTGTATCAGGCCACATTTCACCCATCCATAGAGCAATTGACGGTCCACTTGGATTCCATACAGCTTCGCTGACTGGAAAAGGAAACAGGCCGTGCCAGGATGTTGCCTTTACAGTTGAAGATATCGTGCAAGTGACCAGTGCCATGCCTGGTGATAAAGTGCCTGTGCTGGATGTTCCTGCTTTTCTTCTATAAGGAGTATGCCCAGATGCTGGCACATCACTAACTTGCGATCTATGAGGAGGCCTTTTGGGTTGCTCAACTCTTCCCATCCCTACGGGAGGCTCTTATTGTTATTATACTTAGACCAGATAAGAATCCCGGAATGTGTGACTTTTATAGACCCCTCTTTATGATCAATGTGGACAATAAAACACTGGCCAGATTGATCGCATACCAGTTTGGCCCCTATGATGCAGACTAGTGTCTGGCCAGACCAGTCGGACTTTGTCACTGGGGACTCAACTGCCCACAATCTTTGGACAATGTTTGCCCCACTACATACCTTAAACCAGAGCTGCAGCCTGCTGCATTTTATTGGACATAGCTAAACCATTTGATTTGCTTGAATGGGAGTATCTCTTTAGCTTGTGGCCAGCCTTGGTGTTAGCCAACAATTCGGGCTGCGAACCCAGCTGCTCTATACGGATCCCATTGTATGCCTACCAGTAAATGACGTGGTCAACCTGTTTCTGGTGTCACGTGGAACTTGACAAGGGTGCCAGCTGTCCCTGTTATTATTCGCGATAGCTATAGAGCACTTATCAGCCTGTCTGCAACAGCATTACTCATTTTGTGGGCTCAACTATACTTTTAGATGCATAATTTTCTCTATGTATGTGGATGATGTCACACTTTACATCGAAAATACTGCCACCAATTTATCTCCCATCCTTCGAAAGTTTGTCAGATATGGGGAACTACCCAAAATATCAATGAATTAGTCAACGTCTGTTGTTATCTCCTTGATGCGGGGCATGGGCAAGGCCAGCCTGAGTATCCACTGTGCTGGTCTGATGTGGCAGTTAAATACTTAGGGATTAGGAATTTAGTAGGAACTTGTAAAAGGTTTGGCATGAAAATTAGGAGAAAATGCTGATCTAGCTTGAGGACAGAGTGCCATTTTGGAATTAGCCATCGCTATCCATGACAGACAAAATTGCAATCGCCAAGATGGTGGTCTGCCCAAACCACTGTATCTCTTTGTGAACAACCCTATTATGCTAACCTAGGGCTTCTTTACTCATTTCCAAGCTGCCCTCACTGCCCCAGTGTGGATGGGCCAACAGCCCAGAGTCACCTTGTGAGCTTCTTATGCTTACATTTGAACACAGGAGCTCTGTGCAACTGACATGGAGCTGTATTATTAATGCGCTCAGGCCTAATTTGCATACTATTGGCACCATCCCACTCCTTAGTAGAGAAAAGCGGCATCCCTTTGGTAGTACACTTTTATTGGACTCATAAATTCACTCACTTCCCACTCATCAGCAATATTTACTATAATGCAAAAACACTGTAATGTAACCCCTTGATAAACATACCACCGGACTAGAAATATAGCGCTTAAAGATCATTTAATTTCGTAAAACCTTATTGTTACTCAGAGTTGTTTTTGTTTCTTTTTGAAAAGCACAAGAAAAAATAAATATTAGGCATAAAATCATGTGAACTATTTTTTGTACAATTCAAACATGGCATGCAGTATTTAATCAGATATAGTGTGCACTTTACATTGTTCACTTTACATTAAAATCCGGCGCAATTGATTCACAAACCTACAAATGAAAATTAAATAAATCAAAATAGGAGACCCCAATTACACAGTAAACAAGCATTAGAAATGCAATCGGGCTCGGATTTATTGGAGTTTGAGCTAATGGCATTGTAAATGCCAATGTCTTTTTGCCATGTGTTATGGAGTGTGTGCATGTGGTGTGCAGTGGAAGTATGTTGGTTGAATTGTAATTTTACCAATGGTGGCATGCTGTGCTTTATATGAATATGTTTAAAAGTAAAGTGTACCATACTGCGATTGCTTGGTGGAAAAGTGCACTGCCGGCTGGAGGTGTGTGTGCCTGGTGGAAGGGTGCACTGATGGCTGGTGGGTGTGTGCTTGGTAAAAGCGTGCACAGATGGATGATGGTTGTTGGTGTTTGTGCATGGTGAAAGCATTCATTGACGGCTGGGGGTGTGTTGTTGTGTGTGTTGTTTTCTGTGTGCTGGTGAGTGTGTGGTGGTGAGTCTGTGGGGGTGAGCCTGGGGAGTGAGTGTGGTGGTGAGTGTGTTGTGTTGAGTGGTGACAAGTGTGTGGTGTTGAGAGACTGAGGTGTGTGGTTTGTGTGTGCGTTATGTGTGTGTGGTGTATGTGTGTGTGGTGTTTTCTGCACACTCACACACTGCCCCTACACATTCATACACTGCTCACCCGCACACTCCCAATGTCACCCTGCATAGTCACACACTGTTTACCCTGCACACTCATTCTGCACACTCACACAATGTGCACCCTGCACCCTTACAGACTGTCTCTGCAGTCACTCTGCACTCGCTGTCACTCTGCACTCGCTGCCACTCTGCACTCGCTGCCACTCTGCACTCGCTGCCACTCTGCACTCGCTGCCACTCTGCACTCGCCGCCACTCTGCACTCGCCGCCACTCTGCACTCGCCGCCACTCTGCACTCGCCGCCACTCTGCACTCGCCGCCACTCTGCACTCGCCGCCACTCTGCACTCGCCGCCACTCTGCACTCGCCGCCACTCTGCACTCGCCGCCACTCTGCACTCGCCGCCACTCTGCACCACTGCACCGCCACTCTGCACCGCCACTCTGCCACTCTGCACTGCCACTCTGCACCACCGCACCGCCACTCTGCACCGCCACTCTGCACCGCCACTCTGCACCGCCACTCTGCACCGCCACTCTGCACCGCCACTCTGCACCGCCACTCTGCACCGCCACTCTGCACCGCCACTCTGCACCGCCACTCTGCACCGCCACTCTGCACCGCCACTCTGCACCGCCACTCTGCACTGCCACTCTGCACTGCCACTCTGCACTGCCACTCTGCACTGCCACTCTGCACCGCCACTCTGCACCACCACTCTGCACCACCACTCTGCACTCTGCGCCGCCACTCTGCGCCGCCACTCTGCGCCGCCACTCTGCGCCGCCACTCTGCGCCGCCACTCTGCGCCGCCACTCTGCACCGCCACTCTGCACCGCCACTCTGCACCGCCACTCTGCACCGCCACTCTGCACCACCGCACCGCCACTCTGCACCGCCACTCTGCACCACCGCACCGCCACTCTGCACCGCCACTCTGCACCACCACTCTGCACTGCCACTCTGCACCGCCACTCTGCACCGCCACTCTGCACCGCCATGAAAATCGCACTCTTTACCTCTTACTGAACTCACCACCCGTTGAAATGAGTTGAATGTTCAATATCATCCGAAATTGCACTTTCCCACTTATTTTTATCGCAGCTAAGAGTGACAGTCAAATATACAGCTGGTACCGTGTTCTTCCCTCGTTATTCCACTTACCATGTCAGCCACTTAAATAAACAAACTGGCAAGCCAGCCCGAAGCACCCACCACGTCGACCCTGAAGTATCACCTCACATCAGTGCTCTAAAACAAACTCGCTTTACATTCCGTGTTCAAACAAGGAGGTGCAAGCTAGCTGAAAACTGTAAACCTTTTATTCCAAACAAACATTTTAAATTTCGGTAAAAGCATTTCAGCTATTCAAACATTGAAATTAGCCGAGTAAACTTGAATGGACTGCCGTGCGCGAAAGGTAAATGTTAAACGCGCGCATGATACATGCAATGCAATGGTGAACGCGCTCGCACCATCTGGATTGCATTACACGGGCACTCTGACAGCTCCTAATTAAGATTAATCACTTGGCCGTGCTCGTTCGCGCACAGAATATGCCACATCGGGCACGCGTAAATTACTTATAGCCTATCAGGTCAACGCTATTAAAAAAACAGCACAGCGAAGACGAATCACTAGGCAGATGCCAGAAAACACTAAGGAATGTGTCTGGCCAGAGCCCTAGAGATACCTTTTTTTTCTCTTTAACATTAGGAGCTCGAAGCTCCGCCCACTTCGTGATGCGTAGGCCGAGCCCTAAAAACTAACTGTTGTATGGATTGATCCAACATCAAACATCAAGCTCATATACTGGTAGGTGTTTTAATTGATTCCTTCCCAGAAAATCTTGTAGTTGAATTCCAACTTAGTTAGCGTCAATGCGTTTCGGTGGAGCATCACTTAATTAAAAGCCACCTTCTTCAGGACACAAATTTTAGGAGAACTGTTTCTCCAACAAGTATATAACAATTTGTAATCTATATAGGAGAGAAGATTTATAGGACAGGAATTTTAGTTTCTCCACTCTCAATCCCCTATACCTCCTCTCCATGTATTCCAATTACATCGTCCCATACTTTTCTTAAACAAAAGATAAAAGTGAGAATCTCTCAATACATTGAATATTAAAACAATAATCACTTTGCGTTTTATATCTACCCTTGGTGGCTTTCACCAGAGTCCTCCCGCTTAAAGACCGATACGTTTCAATACACTTGCGTACCTCATCGAAGCCTTCCTTCCATCCTCATTCATACATTATCTCAAACCGGGAAGAGAAAAAAGGGAAGACCAAGGGAAATTACAACACTCTCCACTATTGGTGTAGTGTATCATGATTTAACAATGTAAGTGCGTACAACGTAGTTTGTTGATCACAGAAATCACTCTGGTATAAAAGAAAATAAGGAATTATTTCTTAATGGCATGAATTGGACTCATTAAGTTTCTAGCCTTTATTTAAGCGGGAGTTACTATGTTTCTTACCTTCCAAACAATGTCAAAGGAGGTGTAGTGTAGTTCCTATATTCCCAATAGGCTCCACGCATTGGAATAACATAAACGATAGTTTAGACGTAGGACTTAGGTCGACTAGGTCTCTATTGAATATGTTAGACTTATTTATGAATGCCAGCTAGCTCAGAGGTCACTAGAAACTTTCTCGAATTTACAAGAAGGGATTAGTTTCTGACAACCGCATAAACATGACAACTTTGCTCCCCTAGAACAAGGAGTATATCTCCAGAGTCGCGGAAACAATAGATCGCTATTTCACTCAGTCAATCGTGCATGCTTAGTTTCACCAGAAGTGCAGAGTAATAGAGAGACGGGCGTTTTCAATAAAAGAGGTTATTTATTGAGCAGTCTTCTTTCTCATGCAACAGAAGTGAATTGCTACAATTGCAATACTTGTCATGAAGTAAAGTGCGTACAGTAAAAGGAGTACTGTAAAATAGTACTGTAAAAGCATGGTATGGTTTCTAAGCCATACGGTACTTAAAATGGATAAAATACAATACTCAACTGGTGCTTCGAAGATACGCCTACCCCGGTGTACCTAACCTAAGCCTAGTACATGGAAGGAGTAAGTGAGCTATAGTTTGAGTTAAGGTAGTTTCTGCCAAGAATCTAAATCCAGAATTCTCTTAAGGGTCTAATCAGCTCCGTACCTTGGATATAGAATGAAGGAGGTCTTGTATCTCTCTCTCAGGACTCGATCTCCCAGCAACCCGCAAGGGTGACAGGGAAACGCTGGATTTCTCGGCAGGAGAAAAGACAACGTCTCTCTCAGTGCGTCAATGGGAGGGTCGGCTTCCTTTGGCACTCACTACAGCAGGGCGTCGGACAAGTAAATAGCCGATCTGCTCCAAACCACTGTGTGTTTTGCTAGGGCAGATGCTGGTATATTTATACCTGGAAGGTGCCGAGTTTGACGTAAGGTTGGACATAAGACGTCACTAAGAACTCGCAGTTCTTTCAGGACTCCAGGAGTTTTAGGACAAATTAATACAGAAGCAGTGGGAATTCCCGGGCTGCTGGAGGCTTGGTTTGTTTAAGAACACGTTGTGCTTTCTAGGAGTCTATGGGAGTAGCCTTGCCGTATTTGGACTGCATTGGCTATGACTTAATATGGGTATGATTCTTATGCCTTTATAAGGATATGATTTTATATAACCGCATAAGGGCATAAATCGGGTATATTTAAATAGGGTCCTAGATTCGTTTACAACAGAGGTATTTTTCATATTTTCTTTTTCTCTCTTTTAGTTTAGCAGCAGGGAAACTAGTTCTCCTGGTCTGAGCTGCCAAACAACAACAATGCATCCTTATCTTCCAGGTCACATATCCAGTTTAGATTTGGCAAACAGTAACTGGTAATTTAGTTACTGCAGAAGAAAAATAACACATAACATGGCCTATTTTAAATTACGGTATAATTATAGGTTCTAGAAGTCTTACTATCTTGGAGTTGACTTCACCTACCATCTGGAGTCAAAGGGGCTCCTAATATTGCAAATATTAGAATTAACATCTAAAGGATGCCAGGATACTACTATAAAGATACAATGATTTTAGCGGGAAGCCAGTCTAAAATCTTACTCCACTCTCCCATCTTGAGTGGCTGCATTTTTCTTTATAGGCCCCCATAGAGATAACATTTCCAAGCACCCTCGTTAGAATCCCATCTTGTTCGTTAACTTGGCGCATCTAGTAATATCAATCTCCCAAAGTCCTACCTTAATGATAGCGAGTCTGCGTCCAAGTTAGAATCAATATTTGCACCCATACTCTCTTCCTATTCCTTCCAGTTGGCGTGAAGCATCACGTCCTTCTGGCTTTCTCTAAAAGGTGCCACCGCGCATGTCTAGTGGCCATATTTAAATGTCTAGTAAAGTGATTTGTGAAGAATAGGACTAATCCTTATAACAGGCACACTTCTGCATCTATATACACAGGTTTTAAAGATGTGAACTGATTCTATTTTGTCCTTGTTCTTTGATATCTGTATAACATCCCATGTGTAAGCTAATTTCCACTCGTGGGTCACCATAATCTCTGTCGACCTGCGAGGTGGCTACAATGGCCATATATATAGACCGAATAGAATCTTAAACTCGACTGCAGTACTTCCCAACTCTGTACTGGGAAAAAGTGTATAAAAACCAGTTGTTACAGGAGCTATATATTTTTTTTTGTGCTATATCTCTAAATATATGGATAGAAGACGTAGTTCTAATACCCATACTAACACAATACATAGTCATCAATCAAGGCATGATGTTGTGCTGGGTTGAGCTACATAGATCCAAATAACATGGATCGGTTCACTGTACCTAGCAACGAGTAGAAGTTTTTGGGAATCAAATATACACTTAGGATGATGCAACTATACGAAGTGATGTGAAACACCCATACCTCGCTCATTGTATCTATACAGTCTAACTGTGTATCTAGAGTTGCGGGCCACCAGACTCTATTTAAGAATAAACAGATGGTGTCCTTTGGTACTGGTTCAGTTATCAACATCTCAGTACCCAAGTCCCCGGGGTGAGATTATAACCTTCATCCAACAATGATTTTCTCCCAATCTTCTCTCCTATTTAGACCCCTTCTAATTGTATTGAACTTAACTATGAACCATTGTTCTCTCATCTTTCTTCTACTATCTTTGTTACCACCTCTCTTCTGATCTTTGACCTTTTCTAAAAATGATCCATCTAATGTCCGAGGGTTCATGTTTTTTTCCACCCAGTGATTCACAACAGGGCGTTCTCTTTTCTAGTGTTAATGGCTGACCTGTGTCACATGGGCTACAGAGAAAAAAGTGTAGTTGCATTCGTCGGGATGTTGCGAGCGCCAAACATCACGCAGCACACAGTCGGCACGCCAAGCTAACACCTAAGGGGAAAGAGCCCCGTGTGCCCCGTCCTCTGCCCCGAGCAGTACTGTTCCGCATTCATCACTATGTTGAAATCTATGCCCACCAGAATTGCTGAGTCTGTGGAATGGAGTACTTTTGCTAGGGAATCAGTTTTGACATTTTCATGTTGCTTGTTTGGGGCATACAGTGAGGCTACAGTGAAATGGAGTGCGCCAAGTTGCAATCGGGGACCAGTAATCAGCCTTTGACCCCGAGAAATGGGCCTTGGACCACCTTGGGGAAGCGCTTAGAGAGAAGGATAGCTACACCACTTTTTTCCCTTTCCCTGATGACCACCATTGCTGTGGAAATCTCTTGATTTCAATTCTGTGTGTGTCTTGGGGAAGCAAGTTTGTCTCCTGGATCAGGCATATGTCCCCTTGTGAATATTCTAATAAAGAGAGGACCGCGGCCCTCTTAACAGGATTGCTAAGGCCTCGTACCTTAATCTCCATGGCCTAGAGACGAGAGAGAGGCTAAATGGCAGTGGGCTTGTGACTCACTGGACAGGCTGGGAGAGACACTGGGGCCCAGCTGTCGAGGAAAGTTCTTGGTAGCCCATTGATGTACTGCTTTGTTCTGGTGTGGACCGTCGGAAGGGGAATTCCCATACATCATTCCATAACCCAAACAAGTAACATTAACAGGTTTTAAAGACAATAGAGTCCATCATCGGAGGAAGGTTCAAATTGGTGAGGCCAGCCAAAGAAGAGCGAGACATCAGGGAAAGGCTATGCTCTGCCCCCCTTCGCTCACTAATCGTATCCAGTACATTCAACTCTCAGCACAGGACCTCATGCCTCAAACCTTTCTTTGGCTATGGTGGCCAGGTCAGGCTGTGCCGGTCGAGCTGCAGGCCTCTTCTAGCCTGGAGGCGGTCCTTGCCTGGGGTTCTGTTTTCCACTGGGGTCCATCCGGGATCTTGGGCCTTGGGTGTCCAGGCAGTGAACCCTGCAAACTTCACACAGGGAACGTAGTTGGTATGTTTTGCTGTCTAACTGAAGGATAAGGCAAAATGAATGGCCCAAGAGTATGCAATACCTTTAGAGTGTAGGTGATTGGTGACAGGGCAAAATTCGTTTTGTTTCTGCAAGGTGGTGGCTGCAACATCCTGGAATAGCTGCGGCGAAAGACCGCAAAATTAAAGTATTGCTTCTTTCTCTATGAAGTTGTGAATGCAGACCAGGATGTCTGCTGGTGGATGAGGGGGGCCCTGGAGGGATCAACCCGGTGACACCAATCTATTTTCATGTTGTTTGTCACGGTGCCACCCAGAATAGTGCTGAATGGAGCCTGGACATATCCTTAGAGGTCCATGCCCTCAGCGCCTGAAGGGACTCCCCGGATGCGGACATTGTTTCTTCTGGACCAGTTTTTTAAGTCTTCGGCATGGGCCTGCCAGTCAATTTGTTGGTCCTGGAGATGGATGCTGGGGATGGATGATTTCCTGCTGGAGGGCTTCTTTTTCTTGATCTCTAGCCGCAGCTCCCTCTTCAAGAGCCACCCCTTTTTAGCCTACGTCATCATTGTTTCGGCATGCTTCCCTTAGCTCCCACGTCAGATCCTTTACCACTGTCTGCAGATCCTCGAGCTGCACAGGGAACAGAGTGACTCCAGGAACTCGCGCGTCACAGTGCCCTCAGCTCCATCTCCCCCACCGGGGTGCTTCAATTCACTTGTCGCCATCTTCTCCTGCTGGGCTTCCCAGTCCCTTTTAGCAACAAATCACGGACTGAACAGTCTTTTGTCGCTTTCGATGTAGCCATCACTCTGCGTGTACGGGCTCAGGGAACCGTGGGGTGAGTGTGGTGGGGCAGTAAGTTCAGGCGTGGCGTGAGCAAGAGCTGATCCAAAGTCCCTCCCGATGAGCCCCACCTCCGTGCGGTTCGGGCCCATGTTTGTCCCTAATCCAAGGTCCAACAGCCCTGCCTCAGGAGAGTCCATATTGATATGTCCAGCACAGTGTACCCTAGGATAGGTTAGCGGGCTATCCGATGATGTCAGTGAGTGGTAGGCCACCAAGATGCAAAATCTGAGGTTCTATCAAATGCCACACTGCTAGGGTTAATGGGACTCACTGACCGGTAGCCCAACAGCTTTGGCCCCTAGATCTCGAAGCTGCTCTGAATGTCCACCGCAACTCTGAGACGAAACACCGGAGGTCCATGATCGCAGATACTTCTGCGGCACGTGACTTGAGGGGCAATTCGGGATGATGGAGGCATTCAAAGGGGGCTTAGGCCCAAATAGCTCAGAACAGTTGGTAAGGCTGAGGACTTTTGTTGCTTATATGGCCCAGGACCACCCCACCTGATTTGTGGTGGAGAGCAGACAGGATCTTACTTAATCGGTCCCTGGCACGTGAAGGCCTGGTCTGCAAAAGAGTCCAGCCACACCTGCTTGCTAATGACCCGTGGGGGCTTATATGGTGCAAAGCAGCCCTGAGCCTCCAGCGCCACCTCCCCGGAGGCAGCAACACCGGGCAGGGGGTACTGTAGTTTGAATGTTCTTGGTGGGCACTTTGCATATCATTTGCCTCCCCCGGCACTGATGAATGTAGTGATGTAAGAGGAGAGAAGGAGGGGGGGGCTGCAGCTCGTGGCCCACCAGGACGTCCCTGGACCCGGCCCATGGATGGGTCACTGGATGGGGGCCACACAGGTTTTCTAAGGCTGTGCGTTCAAAGGGAGAGAGCGGGCCAGCCTGTGGAGTGCAGGTCTATCCGACGTGGCACTTCAAACCACTAACGCTGCTCCGTCTCAACTCCGCTCGTTTATTTGGGAAATGGAAAATGCACCAGATATGGAGTCAAAGTCATATATTTTAGTCCATTATTTCACTTGATTGATATAAGGAGTAAAAATGGTCATTAGCCAAAGCGTTTTGTTGACTTTGACCCACGGAACTTCATCTGGACTCAATGTACCAAGTGGAATCTATTGTATTATCTTCTGTGGTTCGTAACAGAAACGTAGTATCTCAGGACGTCACCCCAAAATCAGGGTCCAATAGTTCTAGTCCCTGTTTGTAATCTGAGACTTTACTGAACTCCCAAACGTTTCTGCACTGCATTGCATTCTCTGACTCTGGAGGAGCCCTCCAGCAGCTGCCTGGAGAGGAGCGTTTTGTGTGCTGCTTGTTAGCGGGCTCACAAGACTCCCAGAATTCAAGAGTCCCAGAATGCAATGCAGAGCAAACCGTTTTACCCTGTTTAACAACAATTAATCAGGGTCACAGTGAAAGCTCTTGCTTTTGGGTCTTCTATGTGAAGAAAATAGCACAACAGACTGGTTCAGTGGTCATTTGTCTTCGTCAGTTGTGGCCTCCATGCCATTGGGGAGTCTCTTTGCTATGGCAGTGATGATATCTTAGTGCACATCTCCAATGGTATGCTTTGTAAGACCTACCTGTTTGGATAATTCTGTTTGCCACAATCGGTTTCTATCTCGGAGTTCAAAGTGTCGAGATGCCTCTTTTGGTGAATGCACTTCACAAATATATACACTTTCCTCAAATAAGTTTATTTGAAAAACAGATTGTAATTTGTGATTGAGGGTCTCCTCTAATTAAATGTAAGGAAATGCATTCAGCAAACAACATCGGTCTTCAACCCTTAGGGTAAATTTGGAAGAAAGTGATAATGGCTCCGTTTTAAACAGAAAGAAAATAAAAAAAATGTTAAATCCAGCTTCTGGGCAAGGCCGTATTTAGACCCTGACAAGAACTTTCACTTACTGTTAGTGAGAAAGTCCGAACTATGCAAGATCTCCTATCTGCTGGAAATGTTGGGTCTGGCAATATAAAAAAAAAAAAAAACACTGAAAAGCTCGTGCACTCCAGGCACAGATGTTGTAGCACTTACTTCTTGTAACTGGAAGCTCTGAGTTCCATTAGCTAAAACATTCTTCATAATACAAATCGGATTTTGTGCCTGTCACCATGGAGTCAGAGGTAATATTTTCTGTAAACTCGGAAAGCTTAAGCATGTCCGGTGGAAAAAGGGCAAATCATTTCGTGAAACATTTGTTTCCTTTTAACTTCAAGGGAACAGATGCTGCCACCCATTCCTGCACAGCCATACGACCGCATACAACTGAGTCGTATCACAGAATAGTTAAAAAAAAAAAAAAAAAAAGTGAAAAACAAATAGCAATGTGCATATTTAAGAATAATAGAAACTTAGTTTATTAAAAATGTTGTGCATTGCTTAATGTCTGAGATTTACCAGCAAACTTCCCTGAGTCACTGTCATTCACCATTCCCAGCCTCCTTTAGCTAGATTTTGCCGTCCCCTCTTGGGCAAGTCATGTGTGTGTGTGTGTCTATAAAGTCTTTGACTGGTACCTTTCCTTCGCCCCTTATATGTTCATTCTTTTACCATGAACAACTATAAAATAGTATGCAAAATAAGCTGGACATATTTCTCCCGACGGGTCTTCATGCACTCGGCACTGGACACCGGACACCACTGAGACCTCTAGAGAGAAACACAATACAGTCCAATGCCGCCTTTAAAACTAGTACCAACACTTTCCACATAATTCCACAGAAATGTCATCGATATTACCGGTAAAAAAGGGAACACAAATGTGCTTTTCTGAAGATTAAATTTGGAGGTGACAAGGAACATTTCATTCATTTCCTGTAGTTAGGAGGATTCATGAAGTTTCCTACTTCACAAAGTTCTAGGAAGTCTCCTGAACGTTATGTGGCCGAGGGAGACTTGCTTCAACTTTGACCATACCTGCAGCCGGATGTCCCACCCAACAATACAGCTGGGAAACACAATGGCTGCAACTTGCCCATGTCATCTTTGTGATCTCTTGGCATTTTGAATGGTTTTTCGCAATGCTGCACTGCGTCCACAATGCTGTGCAGTGCGGCTAAAGTTAAATAAGTAAAAAGCCTTTGACATGGCAGTAACTGCTGCTAATCAGTATTCCAACCATTGTGTAGATGATTAATATCATTTCTTAGGTCCTGACGAATTGCCAATTGACCCATCAGGCAAGAAACATGTTGATATTTGATTTGGTAGAACGACCAGAGAACACGGTCTCTTAGGTTAGTGATTATAGTTTTTAACTAGACAGGCAGACTCACTTATTAAAACTTGCTTTAGAGTACTATGGAGTCTATGTTAATTACACTACCCAACGCACTTTGCACATCATCACATTCATCTTCACCTCACGGCCCTACACCCTCACTTCACATTATGACTTTGGAATAAAAGATCTCAGAGCCTCTTTCTGGGTGTTCGTTACGCATTGCAGCACCGGCCCAAAGAGGAGCAAGCGCAATGATAAGGCATGACACTCAATCGGGTGTGTGAGGGGCCCCAGTTCCAAAAGGAGTGGACTCCTGTCCTATCCTGTGAATATTAGATCGACCAGCCTCATATTCTCTTCATTAGACTCTGTCTAGTGAAAATTCATACCTTTTTGAAACAATGGAACTTATAAGTAACCCTGGGCGGGTAACTCCTCTCCGCTCTGCCAGCGGAGTTTGTGGAGATTTGCCTACTCTGCGCTCTGTGGCGAATACGGAGGTAGGCAAAAATCCACTTCCGTGGCGGAGCGGAGTTAGCCGCTCTCTGCCCCTCCCAAATGCTTTAAAATGATAAAAAGAAGGCACTTACCTGTGTTTCTGCTGCCTCCCCTGCCCGGCCGTTCTCCTTCCAGCTCCCCTCGCGTCCTTCTATATTAAAAAAAACACTACGTTGTGCGTCTTCCGAGTGCGCATGCGCAAGACTTACAACATAGTGGTTTTTTCAATGAAGAAGGATGCGAGGCAGCGATTTAGAAGGGTATGATTAAGTGGTTGATCCATGTGAGTGGAGGGACGGAGTTGTATGCAATCCTGTGTCTGGTGGTGAAGATTGGATCCAGGGTGTATTCTGCGATGTGTGTAGGGCCTGTAATGAGCTGGGTGATTCCAATGTTGTCCATGCTTTCAAGGAGGGCTGTAGAGCAGGGGTCCATTGGGTCTTAGAGACAGAAGTTGAGGTCACCAACTGGTATGAAGTCCTTAGAGTTAATGGTGAAGCAAACGAATAAAACGAAGTCCTGGTCCTGGGGGTAGATATGCGAGGGTGCCATTAAGGGGAAAGCAGCCATTGGTTTATAGTCTCAAATACATGAGTTCCGTGATGTCCGTGGATTGCAAGTGCTCCTCCTGGCTTGTAAAGGCAGTCATGTTATACGATCTTGTAACTTGTTGGGATAGCCACAGTGATGTTGGGTGCTGACACGGGGTTGAGCCAGGTTTCCGTGAAGAAGAGAAGGTCTGGTGCTACTGCTTAGGAGATTCCAGACCTCGGTGATGTGTTTGCTGAGCGAGCAAGTGTTGAGAAGCATGCATGCGAGTGGTTGTTGAGGTGCTGGTTTGGTGTGTTGTGAGGCATTTGTCCGGATGCGAGGTAGTGTTGCTGATGCACGGATGTGCACCCCTACTTATACGGGGTTAATGCTGGACCTATAAGCATCCCTGATCCCCTAGCCTTTGATGATAGTGTTTGAGTGAGGCCTTGTGGGTGGCTTTGGTATCGGCATCATGGTTGGTTCTCTATTTTCTTTCTTGCTCTTTGCAAAAGAGTTTAGTGGTGTAGTGGTGGGGGCTGATCAGGATTCCTGGCACAGAGCACAGGCCAGGTATATCAGTGCAGATGGACTGACCTTTAGCACTCCGCAGTTGCCATTTAGAAGGCCCTGGAAGTGGGGAAGCACAGGGCAGAAGACGGGATTAGCAGCATTGGAAGAGAGATGGAAAGGAGAGCAGGTATGGAGCGTGGGAAGAGGTGCATGAGGGAGTGCCAGAGGCTAGAAACGAGGGAACAAAGGCACAAAGAACAAAAGCGAAGATAGAAAGTGGCACAAGAGGCTAAAAACGGGGGAGGGGGAAGGAAGCAAAAAAATGGGGAAGGGGAAGAGCGAAAGTGGTACTAAGAAGACAAAATGCGGCTCAGAAAAGGCCTAAGAGTGAGAGAAAAGAGATTAAGGGGAGGGCAGAGAGAAAGGAGAAAGGAGAGAGAGCAGCAGCAGAGAGGCGGGTAAGCCTCAGGCACAGATACTGTCTAAGAGGGCCTTAACTGGTGGGAGGGTCTGTCCAGGTAAGTCTTGGGGTGGGCCTAGGTACACATCGTACTCTATGCTCGTCTCCCATTACATTTTGGCAGGTTTGACCTGCCAAAATGTAACAAATATTGAGTTATTTAACCCATCCTATACTTTGCCAAAGCGTTAAATAACAGGGCTGATATGTATCAACATTCCGTTTTGCGATTCCTAAATAGCGATTTTTAAGGAATCGCTATTTATAAATCGCAAAATGGTATGTATGTAGAAATCAGCTTCTTTTTAGCGATTTCTGAAAATTCCTTAATTGCGTTTAGCAAATTGCTAATCGCAATTAAGGAATAATTTCCCATTCATTTCTATGGGCCAGGAGGCCCATAGGAATGAAGGGGAAATTTGCTAATCGCAATTTGCTAATCGCAAATTGTGAATATTTTCAAGGGTGCAGGGGTGTCCAAAGGACACCCTGTTTCACCTCTGAAATCGGCATGGGTGCACATGTGACGCACATACATGCCCTAAGGGCATGTATTGCGTCACATGGCACTTAGAAAATTGTAAAAATATGCATTTAGGAAGGAATTTGCAACTAATTTGCGATTCCTTAAAGCCAATTTGCTAATTTTTTTGGCTTCTTACATTGCATTTAAGGAATCGCAAAATGCAATCGCAAGATAAGGAATCGCTATTTTGCAATTCCTTATTTTTCAAGCAGATTGGCTTGATGCATACCATTAGTCCAAATTGCATTCACAAATGCGAATTTCGGCGTTTGCGAATTCAATTTGGCTTGATACATATGGCCCTACGACCTTTGTTATTGGCATTGTTACCCAGCGCTGGGACACCTCTGTAAGTGAAATCTCTTTACTGAACGTCTAAAGCACAGTAAAGTACAAAATGAGGTCAGAACCCTACTGAATTACTGTTTTATAAAGTTTTCACCGATCGGCATCACAGCAGACAATTTCTCAGATGCATAATAATATTCAATTGAAAAGAAAGGCATTTCATTTTATGACAGAGCCTGTCCCAGATAGGAACAAAGGCAACACAACCCGCCAAGATTCAAAGTATTGTAGATGTAAGCAACGTTTCAACATGTTTCATAAGCGCGATAATCACTGTACCTTAACATGGAGTTTGTGATTGAGGTTTTGAATGGGTAATACAAAGTTCTCATCCCACACTGGATTCAGGTTCTTGTAAACAACTTTACTTTTGTAAAGAGTCTTTTTGTTCAGTTTAAATTTCACATATGGGTCGCTTGTACCTGAAAGAGAAAAGGTTTAAGACTTTAAAGACCTTAAACATTATTTCGTCTTTAAGTAGTTACAAATAAATGGAACCACTTTTTGGGCCACATGCAACAGAGTGAACAGTACATTCTCCACTAGCAAAACATAACATGCCAGTTTTCTTTTTAGTGTGCCAATGCCTTTTTTCTGTAGCAAAGCCAATCTGCATTTTCTCTAAGTGGAAAAACAGGGTTTACATAACTTTTTGAAGAACAGATTTTTCAAAAATATAATATTAAACAGACGACATTTACCAAATAAATCATGTATACACAAAAATGCCCAGTTTAAAATATCAACATTATTCAAAGGGAACCGCTGAGCAATAGTTCACGTACGCAAAATAGTTTACAATATAAAAATAAGGTAGATGAAGGACAAGAATAAACTCCTTGGTATGCGGGTATTAGTTTACAGTGACACATGGTCTAATGACTATGCAGTTCTAACCACCGAGTTATACCATGGCTTGTGTTCATTTTTACGACATGCCTAGAGAAAGCTTTAACCGCATTGTCAGCCGTAAATGTAGTAAAAATGTCATAATAATAAATATGCATATGTACACAGTTGCGGCCTTCAACATTTGGTACAGACGCAGCACCGAGGCTAGGGTTGCACAGTGTTTAGCACACACACAGTCAATATGTTTTCTAAGAGATTGGCACCTCTGTGTCCGTCTAAAGCACAGTTACTTAGACCAGGGCTGGGCTGCTTCAAATAATAATTACTTACTTGGTACTGGCTGCTTCTCAGTACGTGGAAAATCAGCAGAAACCTAATGACCATCAGAATGCCGAAGTGGAAAATCACCTGAGTTAGATTGGTGTCAGGGCTTGCATGGTCATTAACTCATCCACCCATACATTCCTCTCATGGAGTGAAGCACCTGCTCAAAAGATCTCTCTGTGATGATGTCCCTTGTGACCTAGGTGTGTTAGACCAAATATCTTGATAATGAAAATGACTATTTAGTGGGGCGAAAATTTGCATTTTAAATGGATTTGCTGCACTCAACGGAACCGTCTTTCCTTACGTTGACCAAACTAGGCCATAACTTTATTTTGGATTTTAAAACATGACCATGTTTTCATTCTTGCTGTTTCCACATGCAGCAAAATGCAAACCTAAATATTATTGAATGTCATATGTATTGTGATTCGGTCACTTTCTTTTATAATAATATGTACTTTGTAAGATTTAGAGGAAGTTTTCCTCTCAAAATGTTGCTATTCAAAGTTCCTGTTTGAAGCTCAGTGGGCCCATGCATTTCTTAAGACTGGCATTGATTGTTTTTACGATTTGTACTATCACATACAATGTCATTTGGGCACAGGGGGACTCATTATGATAAACTGCACACAGCAAGGCATTCAACTAACTTTCAGAACAGGCGCTCTCTACAAATACGCCACTGACGAGAGGAAGCAGTGTATTTGAATAATTTAATGTTACACTGATTCACGGTAAAGTCCTGTCTAAAAAAAAACTGAAACAGAAGGAAATTTGAGCGCACTGTTCCCCTGCATGGGGTGCTAATGTACTTGGCTCGCTCGACCGTCCCGTATTTGAAGCAGAGAGGACTTAAAACAATAGTGGTCTCCATGTCATCACCCTTTGGATCACCTTACCTTGGTTTTCTTCAGTTAGTGCTTTTGCATAATTTTAATTGTAAAGCTCAAATGGAGCCTGCACTGAACTTGAGATTAGGTTTCGCCTGCAGACCCTTATCTGCTCGTTTCTTACCCTATTTTTGCCTTTGCTGCTCGTTTCTTGCCCTCTGTTTCACTATTCTGCTCATTTCTTGCCCTCATTTTTGCTTTTTCAGCTCATTTCTTGTCCTGTTTTTGCCTTTTTAGCTCGTTTCTTGCCCTCTGTTTTGCTTTTGTTGTTAGTTTCTTGCTCTCTTATTCCTATTTCTCTCCTCCCACCACTCAGCGCATCTCTTTCTCACCAAGCCACCCTCCATGGCAGAATTCAGAAAGAAACTCAAGACCTGGCTTTTCGACTGAGACCGTGCACCCAGGGCCCAGATACCCTTAGGGGTGACATTGCTGAACTCCACAAAATGCTGATTGATTGATTTAAAGTGATATTGATACCAATGTTACTGATAAAAAAAATGTAAATCCACAGTAACACTAAACTGACATAATGACAGCCTGCAAGAAACAAGTCACTAGTGTTGTGATGTGATGTGATTAAATTCCATCTACACACTGAATAAATGCAGGGTGCACATGGACATATTTTTTTATAGCTAATTCTATACCATATACTTTTGAAAATAAATGTTTATATGTGTTATGTTGGGTGGTGTGAATTTTCATACATTAGTAAGTGGGAAATGCTGTCTGATCTCAATAAAGCTTGAATTGGCTTAGTATGTTTATGTAGCATAAACTTCCATAGATTGCACAATAACATACCATTACATCATTTAATGGAAGCATTGGAGCATTTTAATTATGAATGCTTTTAATGCAGTTAGAGGATAGAGACAAATTCTACAGTTAGGAGTTATGCTTAATTTGTGCCAGTAGTTGCAGGTTGTCGCAGCAGCACTAGGGTGACCACCGTCCTGAACATTTCACCTGCAAATTGCTCTTTTCAAGTGTGTTAGTCTAATTAGTTCAATATAAACAAAGCATTACTTTATCACATAGAATGCATTTGGTTAGTACATAAAAGTCTAGAAGTGGATTATATGTTTCTGTTATTAATCACCTTCTAGTTCTATTACTATGGTTCTGCAGCTCACCTTCCGATTATGGGTTAAGGCTTTATTTATTTTTTAACTATAAGACATGCTGCACAACAGCTGGCGCTGCAGTAGAACATGTCTAAAAAACTCTGACAAAACCAATAGATTTTGCAGAGGCCGAAAACAAGTCATAACACTTTTACGGAGTTTCTTTCACTTACATTGCACAACTGCTCACCAAGCGAAAAAGTACAAAGAAATTAAGTTATTACTAATCACATTGGCGAAACCTACAGCATTTGTCAATGCGTATTTCTTCTAGGTGATCATAGGTTAAATACCTAGTGGGTAACAGGGTAGATGCAGCATCTCACTGTCAATGGGCTAACCTTGGCATTCTTTGGAATCCAACAAGACGTTACAGAGTGAACTGAAGCAGCGTGAATTGTCTAAAGAGACACTAAAAAAAAAAAAACCAATGTGCTGGCACTCCTCTTTCCAAGCCCATCTTTGACCTAGAGATAGTTGTGATTTAGGCGGAGTGCTTCCAACACCATTGTAATAAAACAGTGTTTTCAACATGTGCAGTGTGTGCTACCCATGCGAGGGCCACCCATACGCATACATAATTACAGTGGCTTTACATCAGCCCTTCAAATCTTTGTCTGTTCATCTGTCATTCACATTTTGTGTCCCCTACTACAGCATAGAGCAGCGGGTCAAAGCACTTGGAACACTAGTTCTCCCGTGAATGACAACATTGTGCCTGATCACATATGCACAGCTGCTTGCAGGGGAATGCCAAGACTGGTGTGTCTTCTTTATGAATTTTATATTTTTGTCAATTTTTTTCACATTGCTTGTTTGCAAAAAACAAAACGTATGCTTGCTGTGACCAGACTTATTGGCTTTGCCAGTGCTGGTTTCTTTCTGACCCAAGGTGACAGATGGAGCCCTCTGTTCACAGCCCAGCACTTTCTGCACGGTTGAGCCAGATTTTCAGTCAAAATATTGTTCCCCATGGCCACATTATAGTAGCTGCCCCCTACTTTACAACTAAAGTGGGTCGGTGTGTGTTTGAGAGCTTCTGTGACGCAGACATGGCTTAGAGTAAGAGGCGGGCCTGGTCATGGCATCATTCTAGAGCCACAAAGGAACTAGTGATGCCTCATTAACCAATAATACCGACCTGAGAAGGTGACAGTGGTGAAGAATTTCAATTTTAGTATGTTTATTATTTTGGTACATTGAGGGTCAGTATAACACCAGCCAACCACTTCAAAGCCCTGTGACAAGGAATATCAAAACAAATGCATTTATTCATTATGCCAGCTGTCAGAATGACCCCTTGCAACTATTTCACATGATTGCGTCCATTGGACATCATAGGTAGGGACCCGTCATCAAGATGCCTTCTGAAAGAAAACCTTGGTCAGGGTGCACTGTGACAAGCTAGAGTACAGTCATTGTTTAGATGAAACGATGGGCAGATCCTAATAAGACTGCCTGGAATGCTAGTGCATGCGTTCCATATTAATGCAGCAATCTTCCTTCGCACATACTTGATTGCAAGATCAACCAAGCTTTTCAAAGCATCTTCATTTACTTCAAGTAATATACACCAGACAAAATATATACTTACAATCGCCTGCTACTGCAACTCAGAGCAACAGACTGATTTGCAAAAAGTATAATATATGTCACTATTTCGAGAGAGATTGCTTCCTACAGTCACTTCACCCACCTTTTTTTGACCCACTTTGAGACTTTGAGGTTCTGCCTTTAATCCTAAAGTAAATATTAACCCTAAATCTGTGAGCCCAACCATTTCAGTAATAAATTAATCTGTACTTAGATTACATTAAAAATAATAAAAACAATCCAATCAATAACCCATATTCCAAGTTATGATAAGTAGAAATGTCTCCTATAACTGAAGTAGTGCTAGTATTAAATTAAAATGAATTAATGTACAAAATGAAGATATCGTTAATATCCTGAAAGTGTAGACAGTTTGATACATTTATAGCATGCCTTCAGAAATGATAGAGGAAACTGTGAATCACATCTGTAAAAGGAATTTTTACACTTTGAATTGACTAGATTCAGCTTTTAGAGGGATTTCATGGGTTTTACATATGCTGTGTGGGTGCAAAGTGTTAGTGGTTCACTCTGAATGACTGTGTGCACACTGGATTGAAAGCCATAGCCAACTGATTAAGTGTAGGGCTTTTGAAGTTAAATACACGTTGATGTTGGGGAGAAGGCTCTGAGGGGAAAGAGTGTGATTGTTTCGGAAGTGTTTAGTTTGTGAAAAGGGTAAACACCATGGCCCTTCTCAAGAGGCCACTGCAGCTTGCACAACCCATTTCCCCTGCCAGCGCTGCCAATAACAGGTACCACACAACTACTAACCATTGCACTCCTGCAAGTGTGACAAATCAGACTATTCAAGGCCACTCAAACTATAAGGATTAAGCCTGGGGGGAGTTTATGGAAGCACACTACGCGGAGTTCCGCAACGTACCGAAAAACTCAGCCGCGCTATGCGGAGTTTCCGCGAGCAGCGGAGTCCAGTACATCACACTGATTGTTTGTGCCAGGAGTTTCTCCCATGTTGGAAAATCAGCACAGACTGCTTCAAATGGAGTGCTAGATGGAGTGCTAGATGGAGTTGCTTGTTCCCGTTGCTCAAGTAGATTTTCCACGCGACCGCCCATGCTTAGAAATCTAACCTGGGAGGTCTAGTTATGTTATGCTATTTTTTTATGTTAGTGTGAGAGTGATTAACACAACTTCTTAGACCACGAACAGGAAGCTTAGCCACATCTTCGTCAGCTGCTTTCATATGTCAGTGCGTGGGTCCCACATGATGTCACAGCTCCTGCTGATTGAGATGTGAGAGAATGGACTTGAATGGAGTGTGAATTAATGGCACTGGCAGGCCTGCTTTGTGACACCGTCTCAGAGGTCCCCCATTCAGAGCTGGAAGAACATTGGTGACTTCGAGCTGCCTCCGAGCGTTTATGGATGGTGTGACGGACTCGGCAACTCACAGTCCCACCACCAACGTTTCCAGAGCCAATCTAAACGTTTCTCCCATGCTGTTTATGCTAGTAAATAGCACATGAGCAGGGCAAGGAGTAGCTTTGTTGGGCACTGCCAGCACTCCTTAGGAGACTTGGGGGCGATGGCTTAAATCCCCCGGGCTCCTAACATTACACCGGTAGGAGATGTTTCAAGTGTGCATGTCAAGCTGGTCACAGCAAGGCACCCGTCCAACCTGACATGTCCACTTCACCACAAAGCCCAGCTCAACCTATGTGTCAATTATTTATTAAAGCTCCACCCACCACCCACGTCCACCCGCCCTCACTCATGGAAAAAGGCAAACTCTTCTGGGCCATGTCGTATCAAAAGCAGTGCGCTGGCACAGCAGCTAAAAACGGAATCAATCAGAACATTTAATAAGCGGTCCAGGGGTAACAAAACAAACAGGGGGCAACACCCCATGCCCTAATAAAGAAACTGCCCCTACTACTTTGACCCTGGAGCTGCACAGTGACTGTCGCCAGTCGCTGGGACTGTTAGTAACTCGATTTTCACTCAACCCAGGAGTCACTCATTGGTGCACTCATGACATCGATACTGGGGATAGTCCACCTGTGAAACACAAGATTTACAGGCTTATTGACATAGTGAAGGCTAGCATTAAAGAAGATGTTTCCAAGAGGCTAATCCTAGGGGTGATTGAGCGCTCCAGCCATCCTTGGTCCAACCCATTGATGTTGGTTCCAAAGGCTGCACGGTGTCACTCCTGAACTACGGTTCTGCGTGGACTACTGTGGGCTCAATGAAGTCTCCAAAACTGGTGTTCAGGACATCCCCTTAGCTAACGAGCTCATTTAACATTTGGGAGCTGCCAAGTTCCTCAGTACATCTGATTTACTGATTTAACGTCTGGATACTGGCAAATTGCCTTCACCGAGGGGACAGCAAGAGAGGTCAGTACGCTCAACCCCAGAAGGGCACTACCAGTTCCAGATTATGCCTTTGGGGTTGAAGAACGGCCCTGACACATTCCAGAGATTGGTCAATCAGGTCCTGGCTGGGTTGGAGAGCTTCAATGCTACTTACCATGACGATACTGCAGTCTTCAGCTCCAGTTGGGAGGACAATTTGTACTACCTTCAGGAGATATAGAAGGCCCTGTAGAGCACAGGCCTCATTATCAAGGCCAGTAAGTGCCGGATAGGGCAGGGGTCTGTGTGTGTACTTGGGGTATCATGGATTTTTATTTATTTTTATTTGAAGAGTTTTATATAGCGCTGGCTAGACCCGCAGGTATCAGAGTGCTTTACATAAGAACAAGTTGCACAAAGTTACCATAGCATAAAATGAAAATGACAAATGTTTAACAAGTTGCATTTTAGTTGAATATCTTTAATTAAAAAGTAAACAGGAACGAATATACCTTGACTTAAACCATATATGCAGATGTGCTACTTAATTCCACTGTTGAGGTGAGGCACTGGCACCCTAAAGGCTTTGTCTCAACAAATCATGGACCTACTTCACACTCAAGAAAGCTAATCGATAAGAGGATTACACTTTGTGCACCTGTGTATACGCAATTTACACTACAAAGCTCATTAGAGGACCTACAACATTCTGTGAGGCAATAATAAACCAAGTAAATACAGACACCAATGGGCATGGTTTACCAAACAGGGCGTGGTATTACTTAAAGATTCTTAAATATTAAGCTTGGACTAAGGCTTCCACATGTGAAATCTCACTTTTGCTCACCGAATACAACATTTTGCCTCTTCCTCAGCAGTTTTTGCCAACATTTTCTTGGCAATATGTGAACAAGACAATTACTCAATGTGCAGTATTTAATGCAAAACTTGCAGCCCTGCTCAGATGCAGACCTTAGTGACCAGGAATCCTTTTGAGAATTCTTGCCAAGTATAATTTGGTGTACTTTCAGCCATAAATATATTTTTACAGACAAACAAAAAATACCATTGTGATTCCGACCCAGTGTGGCAAAGGGGTTGGATACTGTTGTTTTTAGTGCCATTATTTGTTTTCTATTAGACAGAAGGTGTCTTGCTAAATGTAACTTCAGAAATATATGTTTAATATTGGAGATGCAGAGTAGGATGAATGTGAAACCTCGAGTAGAATAGGCCCTAAATCACAAAAGGGACTGCTGGAACTACTCTTTAATGCAGATTACAATTCCATTGTTTAATAGATTGAATTCATAGCTAGAGAGCCCCTGCAGTCTAGCATCCCGGAGACCCTACGATTTATCAAACAGTGTAATGAGTTTGACATTTTACTCAATAAAAACGTTTTTACTTTATTAATTTTGGAGCCTGTTTTTCAACCCTTCTGTGAGGTTCTAGAAGGCAGATAATTTTTTTTCTTCTCTTTATTGTAATGTAAAAACAGAACAAGGCACTAAATAGTGTTCTATTTCATTAATCTGGAATGTAATGAATAAGGTGCTGTCATCTATCAATTATAGTATTATCACGTTTTCATTGCCAAATACATTAAGCCATGAATATATGATAAAATCATGGAGAATCGTAAAATCGGGTAGGAAGGGGCCATGTTCCAACCTTACAACCCAATGTTGACACCATTCTGGCATGGAAGCCCCCTCAAGACCCAGACAGACGTGACAGCCTTCCGGGCCTCACTGTGTTCTACCACAGATTTATCATGGGGTATGGCACCATTCTTTCCCCCTTGACAGAGCTGACTTCAAGTAAGCAGCTGCATCAGGTGATCGGGACTGAGGCATGTCAGACCTCTTTTGACAACCTGAAAGGGGCCATGTGCACGACGCCAGTGCACAAAGGTCCTGACTTCTCCAAGGAGTTTGTGGTGCCTACTGATGCCTCCGAGCATGGCGTGGGAGCTGTACTTTCACAGCTGATCAAAGCCGGCCTAGATCAACCCGTAGCCTTCATTAATAGGAGATTACTTCCCCAGGAACAGAGGTGGAGCACAATTGAAAGGGAAGCTTTTGCTTTGGTCTGGGCGGTAAAGAAGCTAAGTCCCTATTTGTTTGGGACTCACCTTCGGGTTCAGACAGACCACAGGTACCTCAGATTGGTAATGCAGATGAGGGGTGAGAACCCAAAGCTGTTGAGGTGGTCCATCTCCTCACAGGTAATGGACATTATGGTGGAAGACCGCCCCTTAGTGAAGATAACTCCCATGAGGTTGGGTAGCTTAGCTCTCTCCACTTTCAGCTGGGGGGAGACACTTGTTAGATCTGGCATCTTTTGCGTGATTTCCTCTGTATATTTTCTTCTGACCTCCTGTTATTTGACTGTGTGCTGCATTTCGTTTTTGCTGGTTTTAGGACTCTGGGCACTTTACAACTGCTGTCCAGTGTTAAAGTGCTAGTGCTCACTGTGTAAATTGTATTGGTGATTGGTTTATCCAAGATTGCCATATTTGATTAACTAGTGAGTCCCTAGTAAAGTGCACCAGATGTGCACAAGGCCTGCAAATCAAATGCGACTAGTGGGCCTGCAAAACTGATTGAGCCACCCACATGAGAGGCCTTGCAAACATGTCTCAGACCTGCCACTGCAGTGCCTGTGTGTGCAGTTTTAAACTGCCATTTTGGCCTGACAAGTGCACCCATTTGCCAGGGCCAAACCTTCAGTTTTACTACATGCAAGTCACCTCTAAGTTAGGCCAAAGGCAACCTCAGGGGCTGAGTTCAGGGTTATTAAAAGGTAGGACATTTACTGGTGTGTTTTACATGTTCTAATAGTGAAATACTGCTATTTTCGTTTTTCACGATTGCAAAGACTATCTCTCCTGTAGGGTAACATGGGGATTGCGTAGAAATATAATATCTTTTTACATGTGATTTGCGTTTGGGAGCAGATAGAGATTTGGAGTTGGGGTGTCTGAGTTCGCAACTTAATGATACATCTTTTGGTGAAGTTGGTTTTTAAATTGGATGTTTGAAAATGCCATTTCTAGAAATCGAACATGTTCTTGATTAACCATTCTGTACCTCTGCTTGTCTGTATAATACAAGTCTTGGTGGGCTGACAGTTTGGCTCTTATACATTCACTCTAGACAGTCACACAAAAGGAGCTGAAGTGTGCCTTGCATATACTGATGGCTATTACCAGGCCGATGGGCCTTCCTGGGCTAGAGTGGTGGAGGAGTTGTCACAGACACCTGAATAGGGCTGTGGCTGTCCTCTCACAAAGCCGCCTACACCCCCCTGAGATGTGTCTGGAGCCAGGTCAGGGAGAGGCAGGGTCTTGTGCACTAAAAATACTTACCTTTGAAGTTTGCCTACTTCAAAGGCCAAAAGGAGTAGAAGTACTGGGCCTCTGCCACCTCAAAATCAGAACACTTCCAGACTGAGGACATTCTACCAGGAAGAAAAGCTGAATGCGGTAGGAGGGACTGCCACTCTGCCTGTTGCTTTGCTGTGCTGGCCTACTGCTTGCTGCTTCTCTCCCGAGAGTAAAAGGACTAAACTTTGCTTTTTGTATCCTGCTTCCAAGGTTCTCCAAGGGCTTGTACAAGCTTACGTCTTATTAAGAAGTCTCAGAGCCATCAAAGACTTCCCCAACCTGTGCCTGGGCTCTACTTTTGAGAGCCTTGCTTTGTCAAGTGGTGCTAAATCCTGTTCATGTGCCCTTGGGCCCAGGTGAGAAAACCCATGCATTGACTCACAGCGCCTGTTTTCTTAATGTAGCACCTGCTTTGCGACTGAAAAATGGCCTCAGGTCAAGGTCTCCAAGGGCTTCTGGGTGCTTGGCTCCTGTTGCAAGTCTTAGGGCCATCGAAGACTTCATCTGCAGCTACGTTGAGCTCCTAATCTTGGAGTTCTAACCTGCCAAGTGGTGCAATCCCAGTTCTAAGCCCTTGGAAGTGTTTTTGCTGCCTCAAGTACTGAAAATCGAAGCATCGCCCTTCAGCACCTGCTTTTCCCGCTGCAGAAATGCAATCCAGTTGAAAAAACAATGCATTGCTGCGGTGTGGCCTAAGAATCGACACAGCACCTGTTGTGAGACAGAGATTACAGCAGCCCGAGTCCTGAGCACTGTGTCTCCGATGTGGGAGACCCCTGCTCCAACTCCAACGCAGGCCCAGCTGTGCAGCTGAAGGAATCCACACACCACCTGCACACGGCTGGGAGGATCGATGCAGCTACACTTGATTAAACATTTAAAGGGGATATCTCTACTAATGTATGTTGGATTTTTGTTGTTTTGGTCTTGTTTGGTTTAGATAAAGATTGCTTATTTTTCTAAATTGGCGTGGAGTTAATCTGTAGTGTTTCCACAGTGTTGCCGTGTTTTTATGTACAAATACTTTACACATTGCCTATGAGATAAGCCTGACTGCTCATGCCAAGCTACCAAGGGGGTGACCAGGGGTTATCTTGGGTGTGAAACTTCCTTACCCTCACGAGAACAAGGGTCCTGTGGTATCTCCCTCTCTTAAGCCCCCCCCCGGCGCCCAGCATGTGATGGAACTGCTCGCGGTGACATCACTTGGAATGTCACCGCGATCAAGATTCCAAGGCGAGCGCCGGGGACAGTGCGAGAGGAAGCTGTTCATGATCAGGCTGTGGCTGAGGTCGTTGGAGCTATGTCTTATTAATAAAGGCATTTGGTTAACTAACGCTGGCGTCATATCCTCCTTTCTACACTGGCGACGAGGGTAAAGGAGCATCAGCGACCTCAACACGCTATCGTCATCTGCTGGAAGTGACAGCAGGGTAATTAAGCAGACAGCTCAGCAGCATTCCGCAGAAGGGAAGCGCAGGAAAAGCAGAGGCAGACCGCGTCGTAAAGGAACCACCAGTTGAGGAGGCTGCAGCGAAGTATAAAGGAAGAGAAAAAATAAGGTGGAGAGGACGACTGCGGGACCGTAAGTGTTGCCAGGCTGCGGTGTGTGAGGAGGCCCTCGGCTGTCAGCGGGGAGCGGAAGTGCGGTGAAGAAAGAGAATTGCCTCACAGTTCGTGTGAGCTGTGGGAACTGTCGTCAAGCTAGTCTTGGGATGCTGTGATCTTCGTGTCAAGGTATGTGAAGTAAGCGGGGGAGGAGGTTATCTTGTGTGCTGAGTCGGGCACAGGCGAATCGGTTTTGGTGCAGCGTGTGTGAAACCCAAATCTGAGGCGGCGCACAGGCACCCAGTGATCAGCGAGGCAAAGGGGCGGCAGGCAGGACTGGGCAGACTCTTACCAGCTCGAGCGCCGCGCTGTTGTCACCACTCGGCCTCCGGGTGTGAAGAGTTTGGGTTCCATTCAGGAGGGCCGCCGCACGTAGGAGACAGCTACGGGAAAGCAGCGCACACAGCAGCGGGTTCCTTCCGGGGGCGCTGTATCTTCCCGACCCCTCCCTCTCATCTTGTGGCTCAAGGGTGGTGTCGACTAACAAACGTAGCAGGCTGTGGACACTACCCCACACGTGTAGGAGGGGGTTGCGGGACTCTCTCCACCATCCTAGGACACCCTTTTCGTTGCTGGCGCCGAAGTCTCCAGGCAGGAAGTCCCAACAGGCAGAGGAAGGGAATCGCATCCTCATTGGCTCACCTGACCATAGCCATAGAAAGGGGACTGGCTACAGTACCATCAGACTGAGTGAAAAAAAAACACAGACACTACCACTGAGCAATGAGAGCAGTGTCTGTAGGTGGAGATCTTTCTACCGCAATTCCTGTTTGACTGTGTGCTTAGCCCCAACACGCCCTGGGACAAGTGAAAGAGAGCTTTATTGTTCATCCTGAATGTGCTGGCAGTAGAGCATAATATATGGTGTGCAGGGTGTCAATTTAAGAAAAAAAAGGGATGTAGGTTTCCTGTGGGTTACTAGAACTACAGTGGTTCAGAGGGCACGTGCATTCTTCTGGGTACTAGTATAGATCTGTAGCGTCCAACCATGCAAAGTGTGACCCCTCCACCGTTTTTCCTAACCACCCCAGGCGATCCCACGATTCAGTGGAAGAAATGGAAGAAAGTGTTTTTAAATTATGCCACTGTGTGTGGGCCAAACCTTGGTCTTGAGAGGAAAGTTGCGTTGCTGGCCTATTATCTAGGGGCAGAAGGTGAGGAAGTCCTAGATCACCTCCCAGACTTAGGGGCGCAGGAAGCTAGGGGGCTGAACGAGTTCGAGATAAGTCTAAAGAAACTAGATGTACACTACCTCCCCAAGACCAGCACGATCATGGAGAGGTACCATTTTGGGAGAAGAGCACAGAAGGAAGGGGAGTCCATAGAAGATTTTGTGTCTGACCTGAGGAAATTAGCTGCCACGTGTAAGTTTGGTGGCGCAAGCGAGGAAAGAATCAGGGACCAGTTTGTGTTGGCTTGTAGAATGGAGCGAGTGCGGGAAGAATTATGGCTCAAAGACGACCCACCCTTGAGAGAGGTCCTCATAATAGCTAAACAGGTAGAGCATATGCTGCAGTGCGTCAAGGAGATAAAACAGGACGCAGGGGAAAAGAAAAGCGAAGAAAAGACCAATGTAAGCGAGGTGGTGACGGAGTGTGAGGCAGTATCTGTGGTAAAGGGCCAGAAGGTAGCGGGAAGAGAACAGAGAGAGGGCAAAGTAGGAGGATCATTCAGGGGTACCTGCTATAGGTGTGGTAAGCAAGGGCACTTTGCTAACGACAGAGAGTGCCCTGCTCTCAGATTCACGTGTAATAAGTGTGGGAAAAAAGGACATTTCAAGCAGTACTGCAAGAGCGGGCAAGGAGCCAGTAGACAGGGTAGAGACAGGACCAATGTAGTGTGCGATGAGATAGTGGTGCAAGTGCAAGAGTCACAAGTCTACAGTCCCAGCGAGGTCACGTGCGGGGAAATAGTGGTGCAGGTGGAAGGAGGACAGGTCAGTAGCCCTAAGGACACCATTAGAGTAGGAGATGTGGACTTAGAAGCTCTGTTCGACTCCTGTTCTAGGATCACCATTATTAACGCAGAAGAGTTCTCACGAGTGTCTAAGGGCAAGATAACGTTGAGGAGAATGGACCTGAGGCCTGGGGGGTATGCTGGTCGCCCTATCTCCATGAAAGGGTATTTCCTAGGGAGGATTGGATACCGCAACCGAGCAACAGTCTCCAAGGTCTATGTGTCCACGGTGGGAGACAACATCTTGGGCTGGCAGGCACAGAAAGAGCTAGGAGTCTACTTAAATCCAAACAGCGATCCCCAGATCTTGATACAAGAGATACAAGAACACGAGGCGGACGTTGTAGCAGAGTTCAAGGAAGTGTTCAGAGAAGAACTAGGGTGCCTAAAGAACTATTGCCACAAAATAAGATTGAAGGAGAACGCCAGGCCAGTAGTGGCTAAAGTTAGGAAACTCCCAATTGCCATCCAGGAGGAGGTGAAGTCCGAACTGGAGAAACTATGCAAAGCCGGGATCATTGAACTGGTGGAAGCGACAGAATGGTTGGCGCCCATCGTGGCAGCGAAGAAAAAGGATGGATCAGTCCGGCTCTGCATCGACTTGAGGGCATTGAACAAGGAGGTCGTGGTCGACCGGTACCCCTTACCTAACATCACCCAAATGATGAGCATGCTAGGGGGGGCCAAGGTATTTTCTACTCTTGACCTCACCTCAGCTTATTTCCAAATAAGACTGCACGAGGAGTCTCAGGAACTCACTGCATTTGTGACGCCCATGGGCGCCTACAAGTTTAGAAGGATGCCTTTCGGGCTAGTCTCGGCTGCCGCCGTGTTTCAGAGAATAATGGGCAACATCTTGAAAGACATCCCAGGCGTCATGTGCTATCAGGATGATGTGCTTGTATTCGCTAAGAACCATGTGGAGCACGATGAAAGGCTAAGATGCGTGCTTGGGAGGTTTCAGTCACAAGGCCTTACCGTCAAAAAGGACAAGTGTGTGTTTGGCTGTGCAGAATTGGACTTTCTGGGGCACAAGGTGACGACAGAAGGTATACGTCCCAAGGCTGAACTACAAAACACAATAGTGAATCTGACACCCCCCAAGGGAAAGGATGAGATCAAGTCGTTCATGGGGATGTTGGAGTTCTACGGGAAGTTCATAAGAAACCTGGCGGGAAGGACATACGCCATCAGGCTGCTGTTGAAGAAGGAGAATGAGTTCAAATGGAGTCAGGAGTGCCAGAGAAAGTTCGAGGACGTAAGGTGGGCGCTTGCGGAGGCCCCCAGTTTGAAGTCATACGTACCCAACCGGGCAACAGTAGTCACCACCGATGCAAGCGCTAAAGGGTTGGGAGCTGTACTCACCCAAATAGGAGAAGAAGGAGAAGAAACTATAGCTTTTGCCTCGAGGTCACTCCAGAAGTCCGAGAACAATTATTCAGTAATCGAAAAAGAGGCGTTGGCAGTGTCTTGGGCAGTAGGGAAGTTCAGAGACTTCCTGTGGGGGACCCAGTTCATCCTCCGAACTGACCACAAGCCGTTGGTGGAAGTATTCAGCAAGAAGGGTCTGGACGCCATCTCCAGCAGGATAAGGCGGTGGGTGGTCAGTCTGCAGGAATACACCTTCAACGTCGAGTATGTCCCAGGAACGCAGAACCTCGCAGCTGACTGCCTTTCCAGACTCGTCAGCGATGAAGAAGCGAGTGAGAGGCAAGAAAAGGAGGATGATGAAGAGGAGGGCCTTCAGTTGGAGGATGTCTGCACCATCCAAAAGGCGTTGGGAGAAGAAACATGGAGGAAGGCGTCGAGAGAGGACAAGATACTGGAGGAGATCTGCACAAGAATAAAAGACGGATGGAGGCATGGAGACAAACGTGATGAAAACCTGCGGCCGTTCCTGGCCATCAAGGATGAATTGTCCATAGCAGACGGATGCCTGTTCAGAGGGACAAGGCTTGTACCACCGGCAACAGTGAGAGACAACCTGGTCGAGATAGCCCACGAGGGACACTTGGGCATTACCAAAACCAAGCAAAGACTCAGGGAGAGCTATTGGTGGCCGAACATGGACCTGGTCACCGAAAGGAGAATCAGAGAGTGCATTCCATGCAGCAGCAGTGACAAGGTCCTTAGACAACAGACACCCCCCATGGTGTGCAGGCCGCCTCCGTTGGGACCGTGGGAAGAGTTGGCTTTGGACATCGTGGGCCCTATGTCTGGGGAACTGCGGACGCCTTACATATTGGTGCTCGTGGATCTATACTCCCGGTGGCCAGAGATAAAGATCGTCAGTGAGGTCACAACAAAAACCGTCATCGGATTCCTAGAGGAAGTATTCATCCGGGAAGGGCTGCCCAGCAGCATCCTCACTGATAATGGGGTACAACTGTGTTCGAAGGAGATGGAGGACTTCCTTGAAGAAAGAGGCATCAGACACAAACATTGCGCTTTGTACCACCCCAAAACCAATGGCATGGTCGAGCGTTTTAATAAGACCCTCAAGGAGAGCATCCAGTTGGCCAAGGCCAGTGGCATAAGCTGGAAAGAAGAGGTGTGGAAGCGATTAGAAGCATACAGGTTCACGCCGCATCAGACCACGGGCGTCACCCTGTTCGAGCTACTCCGCGCCAGGATACCCAACACCAAGCTCACCCCAGGGTGGATGGAGTGGCACAAGGGGTGGTCAGACCGGACCAAGGAAACGGAGAGCGTGAAGAGGCAAGAAGAGGCCATGAAAAGAAGGAAGGAAGGATACGACCGGCGTAAAGCCGCCCGAGAGGTCGAGTTCAAAGTAGGAGATAGTATCAAAATCAGGTCTCCCACTGGGAGAGCAAGCTGGTCAGGGTACAGCTGTCCCACTAAAATCACCAAACTATTCAAGAATGCAGTCAAGACTCAGGAGGGAAAGATATGGAACCTGGGGAGAGTGGTAAGATACCACTCGCCAGAGAAGGACACTGAGAGTGAAAGGGTTGGCGAGGGTGGCTCTATGCAGGACCTCAGTTCCACCACCAAGAGGCTGACGGCAGGCCCTCACCCAGGTAATGGGCCCAACAGGAGAGCGACCAGACCCCCCAGGCACTTTGATCAATATGTTATGATGTAGCCTATGCTTTCCTGCCTACCTTGAGTTGCCACCCGACTAGGTCCGGGTCCATGCTGCCACTCCCACCCCTCTAGAGCTTATAAGCCTCACCCTGTACGTTTCGTTGTTCATGTTCTAATTTATATTTTCCTTCCGCAGGGAAGGGGGATGTGTGGTATCTCCCTCTCTTAAGCCCCCCCCCGGCGCCCAGCATGTGATGGAACTGCTCGCGGTGACATCACTTGGAATGTCACCGCGATCAAGATTCCAAGGCGAGCGCCGGGGACAGTGCGAGAGGAAGCTGTTCATGATCAGGCTGTGGCTGAGGTCGTTGGAGCTATGTCTTATTAATAAAGGCATTTGGTTAACTAACGCTGGCGTCATATCCTCCTTTCTACAGGTCCCTACTTGGACAGGGTGCAAACCACTACCAATTAGCGACTCCATTTCTAACAGTGAAAGTTTGGGTGAGTGAGTGAGTTAGAAATTGTGAAAATGATTGTATGAGAGTGTGCATGAGTCTATGTGACAGTGTAGTTTATGCTTGTGTGTGTGTTGTTGGTCTTGGCAAACAGGTGGTAATTCTTATCTTATAGGGGAGAGCACCCTTGACATGTGGGTGGGAATTATAAAATTGTCACCCATGGCAAAAAAGAAGCGCCTAACATACTGGAAGAAAATCTTGATAGATGTGAGTCCCCATGGCAAAATAATAATTGCGGGCGTGTTGGAGGTATTTTTTGGTGTAATAGAAGTCATGCATGGTCCTGGGCATGTATGGAAAATGCCAGCATTTGATCGCTAGAAACCATTTTTTTACATAAGCTGGCATCCATGTTAAAAGTGTGTCACTGGCTAATTGTATACTTGATAACACACAGTAGCACCAATAACATATAGGAGGTAGGAACCAATGACATACTACTGACCCAGGTATACTGGAGGTAATTATTGATATAAGAGGACACTTGTGGCAAAACATGAAAATAACTAGTGTCTGTTTGGGGGGAGGGGCAGGCTTCCATGAAATTACTGAAATATGTTGAGTCCTTCCAAAGCCCATAGGTTTTAGCTAATGTATGTGAAGATGTGAAAACGGTGCTTTAAAATGCATAGTTTGATCACATTTTTCTCAAACTTTTCTCCAGGGAGAACCCCAGGAATCCTCTTAGAAGAGATCCGGTTCACTCACTTTGTTTACTCACTGGAATTAGCGGCAAATATTACATCATACCATCAATGCTCGATTTGTAAAAGATGATGTGCCTGTGCCCAAAACTCTGCTTAGAAGCCGCAACCGGTGCAAGTAAATGTGTGTTTTTGTTTTTTCCTCTCTTAAACCGGGTAACTAACTGAATGCAGAAAAATAAGCGCTGGTTCCCAAAAGTGAGTGCCGGTGGACTGCATATAACTTTCAAAGATCCCAATGGTGAGCAGATGTGGCAAGGAGCATAAAATGGCTGTGTACAAGCAGAGGAGGACGTGTGAATGCAGAAGGAGGAGGACCAGAGATTGAGCAATGAAATTAACAACACCGTCCCATCTTTAAATTGTGTACAAGTGGGTACGGCAGCTGCATTATCTATCTACCAGCAATTCTTCTAAATTTTAAAACCTAGGAGATGTCGCCTGGGCCCCACCAATGGTTTTGTGAATTTGGCTCCCAGGAACCCCATCCCCCATACCCACAAAATTCACCAGGGCTAGAGGCTTGCAGACCACATTCCCTAATACATAATATGGGCTGCAGAATAGTAAACAATAAGGTCATAGTGCACGACAATGGAGCAAGTGCGTTCCCAAAAACAGCTAAATAATGTATGCGAATTTGAAATAATACGTCTGTGCAGGAAAGAGTCTGGGCGACTAGGTTCCACTGATATAGCTTGTGTTTTACAGAAAAAGAGAACCACAACCTGGACTAGCGTTTTGGCTCTTAAATCTGGTGGCTGCTCACCCAGCCTATAAATCTGGGTACACCTGCCAACATAGCTTGGCTCACAAAAATAATTTATCTGCTTAATCATGCCTGCGTATAAAAAAAAATAAAAACATTATTTTAATTTCAGATGAAAATGGACGTCCAGGAGCTCTACAATGAATATGCTATCAATAATGCAGCATGTAACATAACAGACCGACGCTGTTGTATCATACGTTAATTTTTCAAACTCAGGCTATTCCACCTGATCCACCCTACCCCCACTTTAAAATTGAGCCAGACTTAACTGAACAGATAAACATAAAAAAAACTGTAGGGGTGGGGAACCATTAAAGAAAAAGGCTTTAATTAAATGAGATTGCCACGCTGGGATCAGGCCTTCATGCCTGTCAGCTTACTCTTAAAATAAACATCTCAAAAGTAGGCCTCAGTGGTGTCACTTTCTCACAAGCAAAGCATGCTGGGTAATCCCTAGGCGTCTTGACAGCTACATAATGTTCAAACTCTTTCACGGGTGAATGGCGTCAATTGAGTAGAAAAAAAAATAATAATGTCTGGATTTAATAATAAAAAAAGAAACAGGAGGTTTACAAAGCAAAGAGAGGAGCCGTGTCAAGTTAGTGCTGCGCTTAATTGTTTGAAGTAAAGGAAAATGGAGAAGGCGCTGCAACGTCAAGAATAAGACCAGAGAGTCCTCCCTGTCAAAAAGTAACGTCTCAACTAGGCAGGCTCTGAGAAGGGTCAGCGGTGCAAGACTGCGCCTTCAAGAAGTTACAAAAAGCGAGATGTAGCGTAGATGTCAGTAAATAGACGGAATGTAACCCCTTCGTGTCAAGTATAACAAAGACAAGTCGCACATTTCACGATGAGAAAACCGAACGGCAAGAGAATGGTTTTTAATGGCGGAAGCGGTTCTGAATTGGCGAGGGACACTGACGCAGACATAAAAGCAAGCCATTCAGTTCAGGTGTGATGTGAACGTCGTTACCTTTCACACACTTCTTTGCTGAAGAGCCCCCGATCACGAAAGCATTTCAATTACCGCGAAAATTGCAGACATTTACTGCCATTTCTATACGTCTCAATGCAGAATTTAGCAGCTAATGTGCCATCTGTTCAGAACAATACATTGGGGTTTATGGTCTCAACAAAAGGGCAAGAAAGAGGAAATCAATGTGTTGCAAAGGCAGGAAGAAGCAAGATTTGCCAAAGCCAATCGGTCACGTTTTTTGGGACTTATTGGCTCTGCCTATGCCTTTTATCCATGCTCTATGACAAGATGATGTGCAGCATGGTGAAAATCTTAAATAGCAAAAGTTGATGCGCCTACAAAAATAATGTAGACACCATTTTTTTCCCCAGAGCCCCAGGGCTATTGCAGCAAAACTTAAGGAATTTTACAGCAACATTTAGTTAACTTTTGCGGCATATTATGATGTTTCTATGGCACAGTTGTAGCACTTTATTTTATCGATCTGCAATAGTTAACACATTCTTTTTGGTCGTGATTTAATTTCAAACCATGAAGCATTTTGATATCTGATGAGATTGGTGGGTAGAGAAGTGAGCATTGTCAATGGGTTTGCCCTGAACGTGTACCAACCCCATTTTTTAGCATGCCTATCCCGACAGTTAGCTCCATACCGGACAACTGCAGTGCTAATGGGGAGAGACTTTAATGCCATTGTGGATGTTGAATTGGACAGGTTCAGGCCCGGACTGGCCGTTGCGGGCACCGGGCAATCCCCCGGTGCGCCGCACAGGTGGGGGCCAGTTTTGGGCCCCTGGGGGCCGATTTTGTTACAGGACCGTTTTAGCTGCAAAATCGGCCCTGTAACAAAATCGGCCGAAAACCGGCCCTGACAAAGACCTCGGCGGCACCCCGAACCCCAGGAGGGGGGGGCTGGGGCCGCCCGAGCACTTTGCCAGGGCTGGTTTTCGTTCCCAGTCCGGCCCTGGACAGGTTACACCCACAATTGCCAGACTCCCCAACGGTCCGTCATGCGCGGGTGTTTCGAGACTGGCAGGGACATTGGGGACGGGTAGACTCATGGAGAACCCTGCACCCCAGGACAGAGGCTACTCATTCTTTTTGTCGACGCATGAGGTACACATATGGCTGGACAAATTTTTATGCACACCAGACAAATATGGGCAGGTGAAAAGTACTGAATACTTGAGGAGGACGATATCCGATCAGAACACCTTATTACTGGGCCTCAGCTGGGCGGGTCAGGCTCCCGCCATTCCTACTTGGCGACTGCGCCTGAGACACTGGAAGACCAGGTCTTCAAAGAAGGTACCAGAGAAAAGATTACACAATATTTCCAAGACAATGAACGGACGGCATCCGCTCCGCTCCCGGGAATGGGATGGCTTTAAGGCAACCATTACAGGTCACTGTATAGCAGAGATAACAGGGGTCAGGCGTTCACTGAGAGTGGAAAAGAAGCTAAGTGCTGAAAGTGCTGAAAAGGAGCTAAGACGGATAGAGCGGGAAAGACCAGAGCACTCTGACCTGTAGGAAGCGCTGCTAGAAGCGCGCAAGACTGTGGGGCGACAGACAGAGAGACTACTAGTTTTTGACTATAAATAATATCTGGACCGCAAGCATGCAGAATATGATAAATCAGGCTCATTGCTGGCGTGGATCGCCAACCCACACAACAGGGGGTTATTGACAGAATTGGAAGATGATGATGGGTGTAGACCGTATATACAAGACAATATCAGTGACATCTTCGCCAAATAATATTCCAACTTATACAGCAGTGTTATGGGGAGCGGAGGAGAGACATCAGGAGACTATCTCGCTGAGCTGGAACTCCCTCAGTTAGACCATGGGGAAGCAGAGGAATTTGGGGCGGACATCTCCCTACGTGAGGTGAGAGTAGCCATTAAGCATATGGCATGCAACAAAACGCCGGGGACAGATGGACTCCCGCCATAGTTCTACATGGCATTTGCTGAGGAGCTGGCTCCTCTGCCGGTTGTACTGTACTGAACAGCAAGAGAGCAGAGCCACCTGCCCGACACTACGAGTGAAGCCTTAATTATCCCTGTACTTAAGCCCAGAATATCGCCCCACGATAAAACTGCGTTTAGACCGTTGTCCATGCTGAACATGGACTATAAAATATTAAGCAAAATCATAGTGAATATATTGCTCCCCCACATGCCCCAGCTAGTGCATGCGTATTTATACCACAAAAAAATACTGCCTTTAACATCGGAAGCCTCATGGCCATAATGAGGGCAGATGACTATGCTAAGGATGAGACTGCAATATTTGCAGTAGACATCAAAAAAGCATTTGACAGAATGGCAATACCTCTACAGAGTTTTAATAGTGATGGGCCTAGGCGTGGGATTCATAGAATGGGTGAAACTGCTATATGCAGAGCCCAGCTTATGGGTGCAGACGGGGAAAGGGATCTCTCAGAGAATGAGGGTAGAGAGAGGGACTACACAGGGATGTCCTCTCTTCCCTCTTATTTGCACTGGCCATGGAACCGCTGGCGTGTGAGGTGAGGACGGGACTATGCGGGGCTTTCGATCCACGTCATTATCGCATAGCACACTATGCAGATGACTTACTCCTCTTTTTGCAAAATACAGGTGGAGATTTGCAAGGGGCCAGAGATATGTTAGAAGAATTTGGAGCTCTTTCGGGATTGCAAGTAAGATTTGGGGACCTTACAATGGGAATCCACATGCCTAGAATAACTGGGTGTGATAATATACCTTGACACAGTGGACCTGGTAGAGGATAATATGGAAAGGGGGATACGCTCTCTCCGCAATTCCATGGATTTTTGGGGGTCCCTCCCGCTGTCAGTGGCAGGCAGGGTGGCCCTCCTGAAGATGGTGGCGCTGCCCCATCTGCTATACATATTTGGCACATTCCCGATTTGGATCCCCTGTGCGATATTCCACAAACTAAACTCACAGATCATAACTTTTCTGTGGGAGAAGGGGCGCTGAAGAGTGTTACTAAGCACGATGCAGTGATCTACAGACACGTGAGGGCTAGCGGTCCCTGACCTCGAAGCTTATTACCTGGCAGCGCAGCTGCAATGGTTCGTAAGGTGGCTGTCGAGCAGCAGAGAATCAGAAATGGTGCAATCACCATTTGCCCCTGAACCCCAAGTCCTAACAAAAATACTGTTAAGGTTGAGGCCCCGTAGGAAGATGGACAAGGAGAAAGTAATTGCGAGGTGCTGGACGAGGTGGCTACAAAGATCGGGCTACAGGGTCCCCTACTCTCCAGACATACCCATCGAAATGCTCTGTCAGTTATCGCATGGAGAGAACTGGGTTGGGCTGGAGGAATGGAAGGAAGCTGGGCTGAAAGTAGTCGGGCATCTCTTTAGAGAATTGCAAATACTTCGATTCGAGGACCTACAATAGGAGTTTAACCTCCCGCAGGGACATTTCCTACTACATAGAGCTGTTACGGTGGTATTCCGAAAAAACTGGACAACGGAGGCAACAGAACCTAAACGCTAGATTGCTGTAGATATGTAGTCCTTTCACCAGGTAGGATAAAAACAGTCTCTTGCATATATAGAGCCATCAGGCAGGATGTTGAGAGGCCCGTGGAGCAACTGAGAGCACAGTGGAAAGAAGACTTAGGTTTACCAATCGTAGCAAAAGACTGGGATGCCATTGTGGAACACACACTGAAGGTCTCTAGAAACGAGTAGTTTGACCTCATAAACTACTATGTGCTTCATAGGACGTACCTAACGCCAGCCAGAATCAGGCACTACTTCCTCATGGAGCAATAGGCATGCCCACGATGTGGAAATGGGGAGGCGCACATTCTACAGATGTTGGGGGATTGCCCAGGCCTGAGGGAATTCTGGGAGGAGGTACTAGCGACTGTAGAGAGCATCATAGACAGAGAAATTGAGCACACACCACACCGATGTATGTCCCACTGGTTTCTGCACATGGTGAAGACAAAGACTACTGGAGATTCCAAGACATAGCATTTGTACTTGCGAAAAGGGAAAATCACAAAGAATTGGAAATCCTCAAGAGGCCCCCAATTAGGGAGCTGGAGAAGGAAATGGAGAAATGGGCAGGTACAGAACATAGAGTCTTACTGTGTGCAGCGAACAGAGGGATGTGAAACCTAGAAATAGCCAGAGTCTGGAGGAATCTAGTGAAAGATCTACAAATACCAGACCTAGATGATACAGCAGATGACCAACCAGATTCGCCACCACAGAACAGGGACAATGAAATAGGGACTCTAGAGATACGAGAGAGGAAAAGCCCTAAGCTGTGACGAAAGATGTGAAAGCCCCTGCTTTACCCCAACCCCGCCCACTAACCATGTATCGCCCAAAGTAAGAACAGAATAGACAGACGAAAGAGTAGCACACTCCGCTGACACATACAACTGACACTACGCAACTTGTTTTGGGGGGCGGGGGGGGGAGTGTGGGAGGAGTTGAGAGTTAGAACCGTTTGAACCTGTTGAACAACTTAATTTGAACAGATATTGCATTGCAGAATGAGAAAATAATGTACTGTATGCTACGGAACAAATGTCTGATACTTGAAATGTGAAAGCTTCAATGAGTGGTATGTGAGCTAAATGGCAATAAAGTCTGTTTAAAAATAAAAATAAAAAAAGCATTTTGCTATCTGATTTCGGAAGTCTCTTATTTAATAGATGTCATATGTCATGTGCAACATCTTGAGACATCCGTGACTTTTTAGCCACATACTGGGATTTTGAGTCAGTCTTTTCAGTTGTTATAGTTAAAGTACAAACCGCAGAATGCATTATGTGGTTGGTTAAAAATCCACCACTGGTTGAGCGAGGTGTATATAACATGAGGCTACTCTGCAACGGTTTGTTTGGCTTTATGTGTAAGGGGGTGTGCCTGCGCAACTGGATGAAATAATTCAGATGAGCCTGTCCTTGGTAAATTAAGAGTAGAAGTCGTCAACCCCCCAGGTTGAATGTAGACAGGTGGCTAGTGTGAGGATATCATTTCTTTGTGGCGTCAGTGCGGGTCCCTCTTGAGGGCACTGATGCCGTGAGACAGAGTATGGCACTGGGAGGTCCAGACTTCCAGGTGAGGGAAATGAGCCCCGGCCGATGATCTCTCCTCGAGGCACTGATGCTTACACTTGATCTGAATAATTGGAAACTCCACTCCCAGTCTGCACAGAGGCTATCAGAGTGGTGGTGCTATGACTGGGAGTTAATGGAGGTCAAACACAGGTATTCTTTTTTCTTTTTAGCTAGAGGGGCTGCTTCAGTGCCCTCCGGCATACTAATGTCACGGTCGGGAGGTGCTCAGCAGCTAACAGCGTGGCGATGAAGAGAGATGGGTTCGAGTGGCTAAGGAGAAGTGAAAGGGCCCTGCAATAATGTAATGGTGAGAATTACAGCCACTGACTAAGAACTTGTTGTGACACAGAGGCAGCAACAAGGCGATCTTTGGGCTCAGGATGATCTTTCTATTTTTCCTGTTTGTGGTAAATCTCCAGAGCTGCGGATATGTTGCTGAAAGAAAATAAACAGACGAATGAAAAAAAGGCCTTATTTACAACAAAATAATCTGTATTAAAGGAGGGCACATGTAAAGGCTAAAGCGGGTTCCTGACCCTTCTGAAGAGGCACTTCAAGTGCAGTGCAACAGGGATCAAAAGCTCTTGGAAAGCCACTGACTACTGATTCTTGCTATATTTAACTATTAACAAGCAGTCACACCAGCAGTTGCCTTGCAGGCACTAGGGTTGGTGATCAGGGCGATCTTGGTGCTGTAGTTTGCATGGAAACCAGATTGGGAGGAGTCTAGCAGGTGTTTCTCTCCAGGTATTTGGTGAGCTGCTAGTTGATGGCCTTCTCCAAGACTTTGGCGGGTAAAGGGAGCAGTGAGATGAATGAATGAATGAATGAAAATGTTTTTATTCTGCGCATACTTTGCCCCATGGGCGTCAAGGCGCCTAACATCAGAAACACAGCTTATCACTCCAGGGAACGTTCAGTTAGAGATAAGACTTCCTAAAGAACCATGTCTTTAGCTCCTTTTTGAACAACTCAATAGATGGCAACCTCTTAAGCTCAATGGGAATCGAATTCCAGAGCGGAGGGGCCACAACTGAAAAGGCCCTAGCTCCCCATCTAGCCAGCCTGACCCGTGGCACGACAAGTTGGAGCAATTCAGCGGATCGAAGGCCTCTAACTGGAACATAGCGAGCGAGCAAGGAACTAATCCCACTCATTGATCCCTCCGCCAATGCTCTGTAGGTCATGCAAAGAATTTTAAAAGAAATTCTGTGCTGCACTGGAAGCCAGTGAAGATCTTTCCTGGCTTTAGTCGCAGAAGCCACCTTAGGAAGGGCCAATACAAAACGTGCAGCCGCGTTCTGCACAATTTGCAGTCGATGCACAAGGCTCTTGTTGGACTCCATGTACAGGGAATTGCAATAATCCAGCCTGGAGCCAACAAGAGCGACTGCAATTTGTTTCCGAGCTTGGGGAGAAAGATATTCACGGATTCTATTTAGAGTCCTAATCACACCCCAGCAAGTGGCCACGGTCCTGTTTACTTGAAGGGACATAGAGAGTGAGGTGTCAAATATCACACCTAGATTTCTGGCTGATTGGGAGGGAGAGGGGCAGGTGCCAAGAGACGAAGGCCACCACTCGCTCGACCAGACATCCTGGTTCTTTCCAAAAACCAGTACCTCTGTTTTTTCGCCATTGAGCCTCAGGGAATTAACAGTCATCCAGTCTGCCACCAACTGCATGCATACCCTGAAGCTCAAGGCAGATGTTACCACAGAGGAATGAGCCAGAGACACCATGATTTGAGTGTCATCAGCGTAGGATACTACCTCCATCCCCTGCGATCTTATAAGTCTAGCAAGGGGGGCCACGTAGATGTTGAACAGGGTCGGGCTCAAGGCCGACCCTTGTGGCACCCCACATTGCAAAGACTTGGCAGGGGAGAGGTAGTTCCCAAGCATCACTCTCTGCTCTCTTTCTAAAAGAAAAGAGTTCAGAAGACTCAAAGCCGATCCCTCGACCCCTGCCTCCCTAAGCCGAGATGTTAAAATGGCGGGAGACAGGGTATCGAATGCGGCCGAGAGATCAAGTAAGACCAAGACAGTGGATTGGCCAGAGTCCACTTTCCGACGGATCTTGTCGGCCACAAGAGTCAGAGCGGACTCTGTGCTGTGGTGTTTCCTGAAGCCATGCTGTGTGTTATCTAAATATCCGGATTGATCAAGAAAGGCGGACAAATGAGAATTTAGGTGTGCTTCCAATATCTTTGCAGGTGCCGGAAGAAGGGAGATTGGCCTAAAGTTTTTTAAAAGGCCAGGGTCAAGGGATGGTTTTTTGAGGAGAGGCTTTACGATGGCCTTCTTCCATACCGTTGGAAAAGAGCCCTGGGAAATGGATTTGTTCATAGCCATGAGATGGGATGTAGTTCTAGGGTCGCTCGAGTCGGCGGAGGAGGTCTGACTTCTGCATGTTTCCATATGTCAAGAAAGGTGGCTGTGGTGTTGGATGCGTTGAGGATGGTGTGGAGTTGGTGGCTGATCTCGTTGCTTCCTAGGTTGAAGAGGCGGTGCGTCAGGGGTCTGTGGGTGCACCTGAGTGGATGGAGTTCATGATGGCTGTGGTGTCCAGTATGGTGAGCTGTCCCATGTGGTGAGATGTTGATTGGGGGAGGCTTCTTTTGGAGTGAGGATGCTGAGGATGTTGGTGGGTTAGGGCTCTAAGTTTTTGTAGATGGAGGATATCTTGTTGTGGAAGCAGCTCGCTAGAGCGTTGCAGAGGTCCTGTGAGGGAGGAAATGTATTCTTGGTGGCTGTAGTGCATAACTCTGACGATGGTGAAGAGTTCCTTGGTGTGGTTGGTAATTGCCTCAATGCTGTGTGCAAGGGCATCCTTTTTTGCGTCTGAGTCATTGGTGGTATTTGTTGGGGACTGACTTGAAGGTGGCTCGTTATGTAACATCTCAGCTGGTGCGCTATCTTCTCACCTGTTGTATGCAGCTGTGTTGAATTGTATGGAGTTCTGGTGTATACTAGCTGGCTTGTTTGGTGGATCTGTAGGTTTTGGCTGGTTTGACGGAGGCGACTTGGTCGGCAGCGTAGGTGATCCAAGTGTTTAAGTAATGGACTGCTTGTTCCAGGTTGGTTGTGGCATCGAGCTGACTGGTGTTTGCGAGGTCCATGCATTGGTCAGTGTCACTTTGCTCCAGCTGGGGAAGGAAGTGTTAGGGGGTGGGGAGTTTGGTGGTGGTGTGCGGTGATCATGCGATGGGACGATGGAGTGATCAGCCCAGGTGTGTTCTATGGTATGATAATGGTAGGGTAATGATTTGAATGGTGCAGCAAATGCATTGGCACAGGGGTCAAATGGTCTAGGAAACCCACTGAACACAGGCTATTGCTATATTTGACTAATAACCAAGCAGTCACAAGTACAGTTACCTTGCAGGCACTAGGGTCATAATGTGAATGGTGCAGCAGGTGCAGTGGCACAGGGGCCAATAGCTCATGGGAACCCACTGAATAAAGATAATTGCAATATTTTACTACTAAACAAGCAGTCACAAGTACAGTACATTGCAGGCACTAGGGTAATGATTTGAATGGTGCCGCAGGTGCAGTGGCACAGGGACCATAAGGTCTCCAAATCCCACTGAACACCGATTATTGCAATATTTCACTACTATACAAGCAATAACAAGTGCCTTGCAAACACTAAGGAGCCACAGATGTAAATGTAAAATGTAAATGTAGGTGTACTTATATAGCGCAAACCTGTCACCCAAAGGGCATCCTGGCGCTTGCTTAGGGAACCCGTCCTGGTATTCCCCTGTGAGAAACCCCGGCAGGGTGTCCACAAGGTGAAAGCCAGGCATCCCGCCGCGAGGGGCCGTAGTGGAGATTAAGCAAGCTATTGCCCAGAGTTGCAGAGTGTGACCCCGTGATTCGAGTAGGCACCGGAGCGAGAATTGTCGAGTCCGTGGAATTTTGGGCCCGAGACCCGCCGAGGCGGGGAATCGAACCCTGGTCCACAGTCGATCTCAGCTTCCGGGTCTGCCGCCTCTAACCACTGAGCCACGCTCTAAACACCCATGACCAACAATGTACATTGTCGGAGTACAGACTAAATTGAACAGATGATAAACACACATGGGTAGGGTGTTTCGGGTTTTGTCAATGCAGCTTAGCCTGGAAAATCACTGGGATATGCTAAGTAGATAAGAATACAATTGACATTATGGGGAAAATATGTCGTCTGATACCAAGAGCTGTGACTTTAGAACTGGGGAACCAGGTTTGAGTCCTGGCATCAGTTAAACATTCTTTGATTCTGGGCAACTCACTTAAGCTCCACATGCCTAAAAAGAAAAAATAAATGTGACCATGTGTGTTGTAATCTAGTGGTCATGTAAATAAATCTAAAGCCCTGAGACAGAGTTTGCACATTATTAATCTGCAAAAAACAACAACAAATAAAGAACAACCTTCGTTCTCTCCTATCTTCCCAGGTTCAATTCCCAAGTTTTGATACACAATATTAAATATGTGAAATAATGTGTTGTCTCCAAGAAAATAAAATGACCAGTCTTTGCTTTTCTTATAGTTTGGAAAAACAATACAATGGATTCTCAATCAAGGGATCTTCATTGATAAAACAAGCCTAAAAAATGCAACACTCAATCTCTGTTAAAGAATCAATAAAACTCAATGTCAGCACTAAAATGTATTTGGTTGAAATGGCAAATTTAGTTGTGCCCGGCTCTCCAACCACAATACCAGCAGTGAGCTGAGCCCATCCTCTGTCCAAGAGGCATCTAAACAGATTAGTACCAGGCAGGGAGCATAAAGGAGACTGCTTGCCTGCATACAATACATCTATATTAGAGGTTCACAGAAGAACACAGTGGGGTGTATTTTGGACAGCCAATAACCGCACAGCACTTCAAACACCACAACACCAAAAACAAACAAGTGAGCGGGGGCAGATTTTGGGTGACGGGATGGTGGGTGGGGTCTGCAGCAGGGAATGGGACGGTGGGAGGGGGCTGCAGCAACAGGGAACGGGACTGCAGGAGGGGGCAGCAGGGAGCGGCGGAGAGGGAGCAGCAGCAGAAGAATGGGAGGTGGATAGCACTTGGGGTGGGAGGGAGCAGCAACAGGGAACTGGAGGGTTGGAGGAAGGGGGCCAGCAAAAGGGTGCAGGAGGGTAGGAGGGAGCCAGCAATGGGGAGCTGGATGGAGTAGCAATGGGGAGCAGCAACAGGGAGCCGGAGGGGCCAGCAACGAGGAGCGGTAGGGGCCAGCAACGGGGAGCAGGAGGGCATGAGGAGCCAGCAACGGAGGGTGGGAGGAGCCAGCAATGGAGAGGAGGGTCAGCAACGTGGAGCGGGAGGGCAGGAGGGTCTTGCAATGGAGAGCGGGAGGTCAGGAGGGGTCAGCAACAGGAGGCAGGAGAGGTCAGCAACAGGGGGAAGAAGGGGTCAGCAACAGGGAGCGGGAGGGTGGAATGGGCCAACAACTGGGAGCGGGAGGACTAGAGGGGCCAGCAACGGGGTGCGGGAGCTGCAAGCAACAGAGGGCAGGAGGGGAGAGACACTGTGGGTGGGAGGGGCCAGGAACAGGAAGGGCAGGAGGGGCCAGCAACAGGGAGGGCAGGAGGGGCCAGGATAGGGAGGGCAGGAGGGGCTAGCAACAGGGAGGCAGGAGGGGCCAGCAACAGGGAGGGTAGGAGGGGCCAGCAACAGGGAGGGTGGGTGGGGCCAGCAATGGGGAGAGGGACGCCAGGAGGAGTCAGCAACGGGGAGAGGTAGGGTGGGAGGGGCCAGCAACGGGGAGAGGGAGGGCGATAGGGGCCATCAACAGGGAGAGGGCGGGCGGGAGGGGCCATCAACGGGGAGAGGGCGGGCGGGAGGGGCCATCAACAGGGAGTGGGCGGGAGGGGCCATCAACAGGGAGAGGGCGGGCGGGAGGGGCCATCAACAGGGAGAGGGCGGGCGGGAGGGGCCATCAACAGGGAGAGGGCGGGCGGGAGGGGCCATCAACAGGGAGAGGCCGGGCAGGAGGGGCCATCAACAGGGAGAGGGCGGGCGGGAGGGGCCATCAACAGGGAGAGGGCGGGCGGGAGGGGCCATCAACAGGGAGAGGGTGGGCGGGAGGGGCCATCAACAGGGAGAGGGTGGGCGGGAGGGGCCATCAACAGGGAGAGGGTGGGCAGGAGGGGCCATCAACAGGGAGAGGGTGGGCGGGAGGGGCCATCAACAGGGAGAGGGAGGGTGGGAGGGGCCATCAACAGGGAGAGGGAGGGTGGGAGGGGCCATCAACAGGGAGAGGGAGGCTGGGAGGGGCCAGCAACAGGGAGAGGGAGGGCGGGAGGGGCCAACAACAGGGAGTCAGAGGGCAGAAGGGGCCAGCAACAGGGAGAGGGAGGGTGAGAAGGGCCAGCAACGGAGACTAGGAGGGGCCAGCAACAGAAGGCAGGAGGGGCCAGCAAGGGGGAGCAGGAGGGCAGGAGTAGCCAGCAATGGGGAGCGGGAGGGCAGGAGGGGCCAGCAACGGGGAGCGGGAGGGGCCAGCCCAGGGGAGCACGAGGGCGGGAGGGGCCAGAAACGGAGGGTGGGAGGGCCCAGCAGGAGAGGTCAGCAACAGGGGGCAGGAGAGGTCAGCAAAGGAGGGTGGAGGGGCCAGCAAGGCGAGTGGAGGGGCCAGCAACGCTGAGTGGGAGGGCGGGAGGGGCCAGCAACGGTGAGTGGGAGGGCAGGAGGGGCCAGCAACGGGGAGTGGGAGGGCGGGAGGGGCCAGCAACGGGGAGCAGGAGGGTGGGAGGGGCCAGAAACTGGGAGCGGAAGTGGCCAGCAACGGGGAGCGGGAGGGCTTAAGGGGCCAGCAACGGGGAGTGGGAAGGTGGTAGGGGCCAGCAATGGAGAGTGGGAAGGTGGGAGGGGACAGCAATGGGGAGCAGGAGGGGCCAGCAACGGGGAGTGGGAGGGGCCAGCAAGAGGGAGCTTGAAGGGCCAGCAACAGAGAGCAGGAGGGCAGGATGGGCCAACAATGGAGAATGGGAGGGGCCAACACATTTTTTGTGTACATACAGCTATCATTCTATGCATTTATTCTTGTGTATATACATTTACTATGCATTTTTTTTACATATACATTATTGCTAATTGACATCTGGGGAGGTGCATTGCCAAAAATATTTAGTCTTCATTTTAAAAGTGTTGTACTAATAAATACACGTGTTTCATTTTAAAAGCACCTGGATCAGTTTATTTGCTTCATTTTTAGAGTACTGAGTTCCTTTTCTACGTGTGCCATTCAAAGGTGCAGTGATATATATACATTTGCCTCATTTTGAGAGTGTTGAGTTTATGTGTGTCCTATTGTTTCAAGACTGAAGCAGAACAGGGGGCTGCAGTCGGGGAGAAGCACACAAATGAGAAGGCAATGTGGAGGAAAAGCACATGATGGTGAGTACCACACGGAGGTGGCAGGGAAGAAGAACATGGTAAAAAAAAAGAGCACCACAGAGCGTGGTGGGTGAACAGAGATACATGAGAGATACAGCTAGAAAATAAACGCAGCCTTAAAATACTGCCCGAAAAGTAAGCAGTGAAAGCACACAAGTAAATGGGGATGATCCAGGGGAGGGTCAAACCCAAGAGAAGGAAATAAAGCCCATAAACGAGACTTACAACTATTGCCTTTGCCAACACACCACCGACTGAATTATAAAGCACAGCACCCATGTTGTAAAGATGTGAGCGGGCACTGGGCTGAAAGACAGCATGGCACCCGTGCACATAAAAGTTATGCAAATGGCGGCCGGTGAAGCGGAAGCAAAGGTCAAAAAAAAAAATAACCCACAAGATCTTGGTCTTTTAATGAACAGCACCCCGCCATGTGTTCCTGTAAGAAGCTCTTTACTGGTGGCAGGCGGGCTGTGTGAGAGAGCTGCATGCATGTTATAGAAGCATAAACAAAAAAAACAAGAGGGGGCACCAGTCAGAATCTCTATTCTCTAAATGAGAGTTAAATGTGAAAATTGCTTGCTAGTCTGACTCCGGCACTGCCCACAGTTTCCCATAAGCATTAACTCTATTTCCTTGAGCACGTTCAACTACGCTGTTGTCCGATGAAATGCTATGCATGACATAAGAGGTTTACAAACCTGCAAATAATCTTTCAACCAGTACCAAAAGCTGTACTTTTACTATCAAACAAATAATTTAGTGAAAACAGACCTTCAACTTGGCAACTGCTATTCCATTTCTTTACATTTTGGAGTTGTGAGATTTGCCAGTAGAAAAGGGCCTGCATGTTCCTCTCTTCTACATAACAACATGGATAGTTATATTGCTGCAGTGGTTTTATACTGCTATTCGATGTCTTTGCATTTTGTAGTGGGGAGATTTGCCTATAGAAAAGGGCCTGAATGTTCCCCCTCTTAAACATAACAACATGGACTATCTTTTCGCCACAGCGGTTTTTACTAAAAATCAAAGTCGAGTCCAGCTCCATTATTTTAATTTATTGAATCATGGGACAAAGTGATGCATTGGAGTAATTACTGAAATAATTGAATTGTAATTAAAACATCCAGAGTAACAACACATGTAACAGGGGCAATAGTCATGAGAGATTACAACAGGAGAAAAGGGGGTACTAAGGATGGACTACTATGGCTATTAATGAATCAAAAGCCACCATTTACAAAGACCGGTAAGAGGAGCCAATTGAAAAGATAGCCCGAAAATGGGCTGAGCTTAAAGTCCATACTTGAATACAGAATGTCTCCAAGAGACAGTGCAAGCGCTGCCTAGGGGAGACCTAAAAACAAGCGATTGTGCAATAAAGGCAACCAATGGTAAGCAATGAAAAGAGGATGTGAGCATACTGTCTCACATCCCAGCACTCAGTTTGCCCCCAATGCATCATGGTAAAGCTTGCACTGTCTGATGGTAGGGCCTGCTAACCACAGCAGGCCACCATCAGTACGGTGACCACCAGTTTGGGTGCATCATATATTGTGACCTATCTCATTAACAAAAATAAGGAAGGTTGGCTTGCGATCAATTCCAAATCAAAATTTTGTGAACTAACATGTTAGTACACGGATCAGGACCTTAGTAACTGTAATGGGGAACCACACCCCTCCTGGAGTCCAAGGCTGTAGCGCTTACAGTAAAAGGTATGTAAAACGCTTGTTTTCCATTTTTGTAGACACACAATTAAAGTAGTCTTAACTTTGAACCAGATGTTTAATGGCACCGCTCAAGTGAAATGAGTGAGCCCATCCCTCCTAATAAAGTTCCCTTATCCTTCTTTCCTTGCTATCTATCAATGTAATCTATTCCTCTAAAGCATGTTCTCATCAGTCTAATCATACATCTTTTGAGCTATGTATCTTTTCAGCCTTGCTTAAATCTAGCCATTCCTGCACCTTTTTATCCATCTATCCACTCATGCATCCAATCCTTTGTTCATCACAAATCCAAACATCCAACCAATTTTCTATTCAGACATTCACCATCGATCCAGACACCTTTCCATCAATTATTTCATCAACCCTGCTATTCTTTCACTTGTTCATCCATTCGTCTGTGGACCAATTTATCATGTTACCATTCAATACTTCCTTCTTTCAATCAATCAATCCATCTATTCGTCTATACTTTCCCTTCCCTCTGACCTATCTGCCCAACCAGCCATCTTTTCACCCATCCATCCTTTCAACCAATGACCCATCCTTTCCCCATGCACCCATAATTGTACATTTCCGTTCACTCCCGCTCATCCTTTCACCTTTCTTTGTTGCCTCTCTTCACCCTTCCATCTATATTTTTGCTCGTCCTCCTTCCACCCCTTTTCACCTCACCCTTCCATTTACCTTTCCTCCTTCCTTTCACCCTCCCGTTCTAGATTCCTTCTAGCAACCAATAGTTATTAACTATCGTCCTTTTTTGGCCGAAGGTGAAAAGCGATATGTCGAATATTCAGATTAGGGCTTTTTTCTATAAAAGAAGAGTAGGTCATCTATTATAAGAGCACAAAGAGGAGCTATACTCTTGTCATTAGCCCCAGTTCTAAATAACATGAGATGCTCTTGGCAAATCTGGGTGAAGTCAATTTCATAATGCATATCTTCTGCATAATTGTGAAACGATGATGAATGAAGAAAGTGCATTTTAAGAGGTTTCTTGCATATGTTATGTTTGGGAAATCGCTGGTCTTGGTCCAGGTTCATGGCGAATTGGCAAATAGTCCTGCTGAAAAACTGCTGCTTTTGACTTTTAGTACCAGCAGTGCTAGATAAGATGGCCATTGATATTTGGACTTTCACCAACACCATATAAAACACGTCATAGGTGTCAATAATCCTTAGAGGACAAAGCTACCAACAAATGCATTACAATGATTGTGCTTTTAAGTCTGATGGAGGGAAGTATTCAATCGCATCTAAAAAGGTCTTTTTCAGATAGCTGGAACTAGTTTCAGAGTCTGCCGGCAGTTAATTTGATTAAACATAGGCCTCTTTTCTTAACTGATGTTCTTTCCACGATTTTAGCAAAGGCGACAATATTTGAGATTAGAGAGTCGCTCTTTTGCCACAAATTCTTCACCGTAGATATCTTAATAATGAACTGTCAGGGGCTGTAGCCCATTGGGGTTCTGCCCCACCTAAAAGGTTCCTTGCCACTCTAAATGTCTGAATTTGTGTAAACCTCTGCCACCGCCCCATTCCCCGGATTGATAATTAATATTCTGTGCATGTCTGATGGGCCCTTCGTCCATCCTGCGTCCATTACACGTGCATAGCTTGAAGAATAAAGCAGTGGTGCATTATTGCTCTGTTAGAGCACTAGCGCACCAGCTGAAACACGACAGGCTGTGTTATAGGCCCCGCACTGTCGATCACAGTGTTACTGTGTGAGTAGAGCCTGCAGTGTGTGTCTAAAGATTCCCACGTGGAGGAAAACTGGCTCAGTTCAGGATCAGAGGAGCATTACAGAAGAGAGGCAGCAAGAACCCCATTGCAGCTTTGCTAGGAAAGCGGGTTGATAACACTTGAAAAAGTTGTTGAAGTGTATGTCAAGGTATGTATGACATACACACATTATGCAACGGCAAGCAACTTGGATAATACTGCCCAGACATACCTGTATTCATTCTCAGCCAATGTTGACGATTCTGGACATGATTGTGCCCGCTCTTGGTATAATATGGGCAGGGCATACCGGTGCAAATTCTTGGCATATTGATTTGTCTGTGGGTTGACCTAATGATATATGGACATGCACGGGGATTATTTATGTGTGGCAGTAGTGCACAGGAGTACTATCAATGAGATTTGAATAGCATTTGTTTAAAGTTAACAGTCTTCATACATTTTAAACCGCTATCGCTAGTAGCTGTGATCTCTACCTGTGCTAAATGTTTTCAAGTAAACCGGAGAGTTTAGCTTCTACATATAAAGTGTGCTGACATATTAATTTCCTCTGTTTGCTTGTGTAGCATCTTCGACTGTAACGAGTTGTAGTTAGAGTAGGTTGTGATCTTCGTTGTTTAAAATGGTTTTGTGAGGAAAGTACTAGATTTGCGTATCCCTGGAGATAGTCAATGCATCTTCTAAAATGTATAAAGGGGAAAAAAAAGACATTATTGCAAAGCCTCTCTCAGTGTTGAGAGCAACAATTAAAATAACCACAAGGTGGCACCAATATGTAAGATAATTCTGAGCGAGAACCGTAAAACAGCAAAACGGTGCCACTCTTTGTTCTATTGCTGATATTTCTGGCAAATAGACGTAATAAATCAATATCACACTGTTTAATTTCCGACAACCTGAATCACAGGATGTATGTTAAAAAGATGAGGTTTTGTAATAAGCTCAGAATTTAAACACCCTTCAACTTCCGCTTGATTAACACCACCAAAACCCGGGGTGCGGTGTGGGCTCTTAGGGTACATTCAATGTGTTTCTATTCTTAACATATCAAGTGCAAAAAAAATACAGATTTCTAATAATTACCAACCCAAATGTTGCTAACATAACAGCTTTGAAGTACTGATACGTTTTAATTGGTTAATTAATTGAGCTAGCTCGTCGGTCGTGAACAATCACCTCATTGTGTGCCATGAAGGAAAGACACAGGTAGACATTATGAACGTGGGAAAAAACACAATCACTCTACAGTTTTACCGCGGCCGGCTGAACTCTCGTTCAAAGTCCCTATTTCCTCAAGGTGTTCATCAAAGATATAAACAGCACAGACAACTAACACGTTGTTATAATCAACTGAGTGGCAGGAGACGGTTACCGTTTCCTGTGTAACAAGCCACAGTTAGTGCAGACCGCAGGGCGACAAAGCCACGTTATGCGCTTCCTGTGCCATGATTTTATGCTGCCTGGCAGTCTCGTCATACACAGACACCATCTTACTATCGGCGGCTGGTGGGCCACCATGACGTTGGCACTACAGTAATACACGCCCAGGGCTGTTTACGACAAATGCAAAGCTGTAGGAAGTTCTACAGCTAAGATGAACCAACCCAGGTCAATATCCTGGGTTTTGAAACTGGTGTATGGAAGGACTGAGATGAACTGGAAAGACCTACATCATGTTGTAGCAGGCAATGGTGGCGGACCATGCTAATGCGGAAAAGCCTTTGGCCTACTACTTCCATGCTTTCCTCATGTTTCATCTGTCAGCCTCAAAAGGTACTATTTACAGTCCTTCTTTCATAAATTGACTTCATCAAGGGTAGAAATCTTATGGGCTTATTAATCAATAATGCTTCTTCGTTCGACATCCCCCTTTAGCTTTGCTCCCCTAAGTGGATCTGTATGAAACTTGACAAAGCAAACCCAAACTGCACACACTAATTATTGAAAATTGCCCTACAGAGTTACAAACGGTGCTAAACTTACCGCTTACCGCCGCTTCAATGATACCTGCATCTTAAACATAACAAATGCATATTTAAAACTGATATTTCTCCGCAAAATCAGTTTTAAAAATCACGCTGTTAAAAGCAGAAAACCGCAATTTTTTCTGCACTAAAAATACATTTTCCACCCTTCCTGAGGACTGCCCACAACCCCGACCTACAGTCAACTCGTACTTTCTGATAAACTTGCTCTTATGAAGGAAGGAAAGCATAACATAAAATACTTTCACCAACCAATCGAAGTTGTAAATTTTTTTTATATATATATATATATATATATATATATATATATATATATATATATATATATATATATATATATATATATATATATATATATATATATACACACACACACACACACATCTTGATAACAGAATCCACAATTTATAAATTGCAATTTTAAATGCTCTATCATTTTTGACCCCAAGTTTTTCACTTTTTCGTGAAAACTCAGATCACATTTTCAAGACACCAACAATGATTGCAAATCGCAACAAGAAGCTTTGCTTCGCTCAAGATTAGTGCAAATCCATTCCCTTACCACTTTTGTCCCTATAATGGATTGCCATAAAGCCTCCAAAATCAAGTCGATGGGAAATAAATGAACAGTGTTATTAAACTGCACTGGTACCCATGCAGGGGATATTCTGGTGCTGGGGAAGGACTGGAAGAAAGAGTACGATTGCCAAAAGGGCACATTTCGACATTCATCCTGAAGAGTAGATGATTAGATTCAGCACAGAGGTCCATGACTAGAGCATCCCAGTGGGTAGTGCAAGGCAGATAAAAGAGGGGCCAACTAAGTGACTTCATTTCACTCGAGACACTTTAGCCAAATAGGTGTATTAAGAACATAGACTCTTAGTTGGCATGTAACATGGAATTCATTTAGGGATAGCAGCTGTGACCCCTGGCTTTCCCCTTGTTTCCCCTGGCACTACTTTTGTGACCCCTGGCCTCAAAGGTGTCAAAATCAGTGCCTGGAATACAGGGGCAGTTCTTCCTAATGGACGCTAAGTAAAGCTCCACTTGCCTGGTTTCTGTAAAAAAAAATGATTATACTAATAGTAAATAATAATATTCATGATTAGTGTAATAAAAAATGGAGTACATTAGCTGGAATATGACCCTATCGGGAAGGTATGGTAAGTAGAAACATTTTGTTAAATGTATGTTGTATGCATGCCTACTGGTGAGAGCGTGTTTATGTATGTGAGTGTGTGAATGTGTTAGTATGTGTAAGCATGTGTGTGTGAGTCAAAGAAAAAGGTCAAATGGCATGCAATGTCACTTCCGCTACCCCAGGCAATTTGGTGAATTGACGTCCATGACAAGCAGGAGGATATCGTATTTGGTATGAAATGCAGGCCCTATGTTCAATGCCTTTGGCAGATGCACAGTGTACTGAACAGGGAACGCTTAGCCACCAGGCATGAGTAAAGGACCTGGAGGTGACCCACGATGGAGTATAGCAGCAAGGGTTTCAATGAGCTGGATGAGAGCTGCCAAAGTCTATGTGCGACAGAACATTTACTGGGATCACAGGTTTTCAAGAGTCCAAGGAGAGCCGTAACATCACCGACAGTATACGCTTATTCTTTGACATTCTATCTAAATCATCACATTATCCAGACTCCTTGGCAGCAATTGCATTAGATGCAGAAAAGGTCTTTGATAGGGTTTATTGGCCTTTCATCTTTCATGCTCTCAAGTGGTTTGGACCGAAAATTATTTCTTCAATATCCCAAAGCCGCCATATCTACCAATAGCATTATCTCCCCCTATTTTAATCTTAAGCGAGGTGCATGCCAAGGTTGTCCCTTGTCTCTTTTTCTGTTCAATTTGGCCTTAGAACCCTTTCTCTCAAGAATATACGCCAGAATAACTCAATCACAGGTTTTGTTTCGGATCCCCAACAAATTAAGTTGGCAGCATACGCTGACGATATTTTAGTTTTTCTCTCCCTGCCACAATCTTCACTTACTCCTTTCATGGGAGAGGTGGAATCCTATGGTTGGTATCTGGCTATAAACTGAACAGAGGGAAATGTGAGATATTACCCTTAACCAAATACACCTTTAAGGATGATTTTAAGATCTCCAACTTTACTTGGCACCCTAAACATATAAAATATCTTTGCATTTGGTTCTCTTCATCTTTACAGACATCTATCTCTTTAAACATGGATAAATGTTCTGCAAAACTTAAATCATTGGTCGCAAGATGGCATCCTCTTCATCTTTCCTGGTGGGGTCGTTTAGACACCATTAAAATGATGTTGACTCCGATAGTTTTGTATACCCTTTCTAACATTCCACTTTCCATTCCATCTAAATTCTTCCAAAAGATTAATTCTATTTTGACCTCTTTTCCATTGAACGCTAAAAAATCAAGAATGGCGTTACAGAGATTGACAAGACCAAAATCTGAAGGCGGTGTTAACTTCCCTCATTTTTCCAATTATCCTAAATCCTTTAAACTGCGGCAACAATCGAATTGGATTACTAATCAATCTGAGGATAAACCTCTCTGGGTGGATCTTGAGACCTCATTTTTAGCTCCCTTTTCATTTCAGGAATATCTCTCCTTTACTCGCAAACCACAAAAGCTCTCTACCCCCATAATCACGCATTCCTGTAAACTACTGTCCACTGCACCCCACTTAGCAGTACATAATTTAGACAATTTTCTTAACTCCACAATTTGGAACAATAAACAAATTCTTCTCAATAGGAAACCTATATATTGGAAGGTGTGGAGAAACAAGGGCCTAATCTGGGTGCTTCAATTTTTCCATCACGGCACACCCACTCAATTTTCGCAATTACAAACTCTTTATCATGTGCCTTCTTCCTTTCAACCTACATTTTTGTCCTTGCAGACCGCAATACTTGATACTTATGCAAAACTAAAATCTTGACCTTCCTCACCTTCCCACCCCCTTTTCCCGAGGCATAACCTTTTGTACATAAACCCCAAAGCGTCCACCATTTATTCCCGTTTAATGATACCTCCTGTGGACCGAGATAAAACCAAAGTGGAACTCTTATGGGAATTCGATCTAGAAATGACTTGGTCTATTTCTTTTTGGAACAGAATTTGGACGAAACTTAGGAAATCATCCAGAGCAGCCAGCACAATACAAACACTCTTCTTTATTTACAATAAATTGTTCCTTACCCCTGCACACTTACACAAAATACACAACGCAAATCTCAACACTTGCTGGACATGTTTCCAGGCTGACGCTGATCTCCATCATATGTTGTTCACATATCCACATGTTCTTATATTTTGGAAACAGGTCTGGCACCAAATCAACACTAGCTTTCATACCACAATTCCCCTCTCCCCCACTAACATTTTTCTAGGTAGCTTAACACTGGACTGGAAAACGAGTCAATCTCAGCTACCACTCGATGATTTGTTATTAGCTGTAGCTTTTCAGCAAATAGCAAAAAAATGGAAAGATTCCTCTAAATTGTCCTATTTAGCTTGGTGGTATGCCATATGTCACAACCATCGCCTCAATACAGCACTCGCTCATCCTATCTCTCTTGCTACTAAACGTTCTCATCTTTGGGGCCCACTCACACAATTTCTAGTTGACACTGTGAAAAGAACTTCTCTACCGGCTCCCTCACAGCAAGAAGTTATCAAGCCTCCCTGACCGTCTACACTTTGTCTATAATTATGTTTGATTTATCATCTTATATAATATATGTATATGTATATACATTCATCTTTATTATTTACTCATTTATTTATTTATTTAAATTGTGTATTTCTGTCATATGTTGCTATTTACGATTTTTGTGAACATTTGACTGTATTCATATCAGCTTATATATTATCCTTTTACCATTTTAATGGACATTATACATCATTATTACTCTTTATTACACCCTTATGCATCTTTTTATCAACAAATAACTGCATTTACGAAGCATTGTTTATATGATCATAATCATTTTTTCAATAAACCTTTTCTTGAACTTTAAAAAAAAGAGTCCAAGGAGAGAAGTGGTATTACTTTCTGGCATTAAACTTTTGGAAATTTGTGTACGGTTTTGATAAATAAAACCAGCGGTTAGGCTAGCTTAATGATTACTATACAGTGACTAAGTCAGACACAGCCACTCTGCAGTTATGGTTAATATTTTACCTTTCTTTGAAAATGCATTTTATAGTTTGATATGCTGCAAGAAATTTGATACTTTGTTAGCATATCTAGCTCAGTTCTGTATGTCAAATATTATACAAACCGTCTAGGAGGCAAATGGGAGGATTAAAACGAAGCGTTTTCCATTTGAGCTCCAGTAGGAATTTTTACCCCTAACTTCAAAAAGGACTGCTGAACGGAATTACTACAAACGTGGTGTGAAACTAAAAGTTCACTCAAAAAAGGTTCTTATCATGGCTTGGTGCAAATCCTTTTAGCAGTTTTTAAGATAGCTGCATTACAAAAAGCTGTAGGGCAGAGTTTGGAGAGTTATATTATAGAATTAGCTGGACTATTAATTTGTAAACCCAAAGAGGATTTGCAGACCCAAGCAAGATAAATAAATGAATCTGATTTGAAAGTGGAAAATTCTTCTGCTTAGTCCTTTGTAGCATATGTGTATCCTCAGAGGATCTGCGAGCCAGGAGGCCAGTCACTGAAGCCTGTATCCTGAAAAAAGCATCAGGGTGGCCTAAGTAGTTCAGGGCACCATCTCTTGACCCAGTAAAGGATGAGGCAGGGGGAGAGGAATCAGACAGTAGGCACATACTGTCTTGTCATCTGTTTAAAAGGAGGCCACGTAAATGCACGTAGTGGCATCTAGTTTCTTTAATTATTGAAGATTAACCTCGGTATTACAATCTTTATTCAACTGATGAGTAAGTTTGTCTTCACCCAGTCTCGCCCTAGCCCTCCCCAGCATCTTATCTGTCATTTGTCACTCATTGCCTGTCCTTCCCCCTCTCTTTAGGAGAAGTGATGTTCTGTGCCTGGCTGGTCAGTATTTCTCTCATTGAGGTTTGAACTTTGTTTTCCCCAGTCTTTCATTACCAGAATGTTGTTAAAGAGGGTTCATTCGGGTAGAATTACATTCTTATTAGTAAAGCCAACCCCAATCACTGTGGTACGTTTTAAATCCTGAGTTAGTGCTTCTCCAGAACAAACACTCTTAAAATATACTGCCTACTAGCATGGATAACGAGACTCCTACACCTTATGATCCTCACTGTCTAATGCAACATTTCCTAGACTGATTTACACCTGTATGATTTATTTCCTTTCCATAATATGTGTTTGATGTAAAGTGCTCTGACACCCTACACTGATATGAGTAGCGCTATATAAAAATGAAACACACGTGAAAGAGGGACATTAGAGATATGAGGCAGGAGTGTGGTCGTGAGAGAATCCATGGAGTATGAGGTCATGGGGTCAGCGTCTCCAAAAAAGATTGTGACACCGGGCACCCCAATACTAAAGCGAGCCCTGCTTCCACAGACTATATGCAGGAGACACAGCTCCTACCCCTAAATTTACAGTAAAAAATGTGGGTGTACGCTTGGACAAGACTAACTACGGAAGATCAGGTAGTGGCTACCACTGGCACCTGCTTACAGGTGGGGTGGGTAGTGGGCACAACTTCTGTTGATGGGACGGGAAAAGAGGATTGGCTATAGGGCATGCCCTGTGCCCAAAGCCTGCCCCGCTGAGGACAGCCCAAAGTAGAGCTTAGCTAGCATATTTGGAAAGGACTGATGCAAAGCTGGGCCATAGGCCTGCCCTGCGGCCAGACACCACTGCTCAAGGCCCAAGGTCTGCACAGCTGCTTTGGTAGGAAGTGGACAAGGCAACGACCACCCCACATCCCTTACTACTTAGTATCAGGCCAGCAGCCGTTCATAGAGAGCTACAATACAGATGTTCAACATTTAAGGGCCATGTACAATTTGAAGACTCTTGCAAGGGAAGTTAATAATTCCATAATTACTTTTTAAAATATTTAAGCTTTTATTTCGCTTAGAACCGCACTGCTGTTGGCAGTTTGAAGCTCTGTGGCAGGCATCTCATTAGAATAAAATGCCTAGAACAAGAAATATTTTCAACTTGCAAAGACCATTATATAACTGGAAAACAGTTTAAACACGATTATTTCCCTTCTCTGCCATCTAGTGGAAATGTTACAATTTGCACGTGAGATTGATTTCTAGCTTGTCTATGCAACCCATCACTGAGAACGTGGGGTGGGCAGAGGTGGGGGATTAAACGATATTTGATCGTGGAGAGCATTTGCACACTACTGAGACAACAGAAAAAATACACGGATACCTGTTTTAGCAGTAGGTTGTCTCTGTAATTGTTCGTCATATTGTCACGCAGCGAAGCAAATTTGTGGGAGATGGCCAATTTTCTTTTCACTCAAGTAAAGAAGGCTGGCTTCACTGAAAAGGGTTGGCCTCAGAGCATGATTCAACACACACAATAACCAACAATCAATGATTATTATTTGCAGAAAAAGGCACAGCAACTATATAAACAAGGCTGATTCAGAGGGACGAGTCTTTTGCATTAGAAATGCAACAGCATTTGAATCACAAATTAAAACATTGACATGATGGTTTTGGAAAAACTGCCTGCCAAAACATGCAGCAACAGAGTCTCCACCAGCCTTCAACGCTAGAGGACTTCTCTTTTTAAGTACACATTTATCATCAACCAGCTTGGCTGTCTTCCAATGGGGCACTCAGTACAGATGGCTTCAAGGACTGTGTTAACTGAAACAGATTTATAGTGTCCAGATCTCTGCTTCCAAACAAATTCAAAAGCTGTAACACGGCGACATCGGTTTCAAAGCACAGTATTTCTTGTGTTTAAGAATCAGGCTTACTGCCTTTTATGTGACTTTTGCAGCAGCTGTTCTTGGTTTTAGATACATCAGAACCTGCCGAGCTGTTACTTCCACCTGATAAAGTGCAAAAACTCATACCTGGAGATATATGTCGGGACTAAGCCAACACATAAACCCCGCAGCAGCCTAATACAGCCAGGTCTTCAAGAGTTTTTGGGAAAATTCGTAACAGCAGCAGAGATGTTGCGGGAGTTGCCTTCAAGTCGACGGGGCCAAAAAGGAGAAAGCTCTACTGCCGAATCTGGAGACGAGAGTATGGGGATCAGACAGAAGCGCTTTATCGCTTGATCTAAGCGTTCTGGCAGGACAGTAATAGGGAGTTTGTCCTTTAGGTAGGAGTGATATCCAGTCATCAGAGCCTCGTGGCTAAGGTAACAGATCTTGAAAATGGTGAGTTTTCTGACTGGAAGCCCTTGTAAGCTTCCCAGAGAGGGTGCAGAGCGGGAGACTGCCAGAAGATTATAAACCAGGCTTGTGGCCGTGTTTTGCACTACCTGGAGTTTGGTCAATAAGCTGGCATTGGTGGCCATGGGCAATGCATAGATGTAGTCAATGAGACTTACGACTAATCAATCAATCAGAACATTTGTAGAGCGCGCTACTCACCCGTGAGGGTCTCAAGGCGCTGCAGGGGGAGGGGTGCTGCTACTGCTCGAAAAGCCAGGTCTTGAGGTGTTTCCTGAAGGTGAGATGGTCCTGGGTCATTCGTAGGTGTGCGGGGAGGGCGTTCCTTTTGGCTGCCAGGTAGGCGAACGATCTTCCTCCGGCGGTGGTTCTGCGGATTCGTGGGACGCTGCAGAGGGCGAGGCTGGCGGAGCGGAGCTGGCGGGTGGGAGTGTAGAACGAGAGGCGGTTGTTGAGGTATTCGGGGCCCATGTCGTGGAGCGCTTTGTGTGCGTGGGTGAGGAGCCTGAATGTGATCCTCTTGTTGACGGGCAGCCAGTGCAGGTTTCTCAGGTGGGCGGATATGTGGCTGTGGCGAGGGATATCGAGGATGAGTCGTGCGGAGGCGTTCTGTATGCGTTGTAGTCGCTTCTGAAGTTTGGCGGTGGTTCCTGCATATAGGGCGTTTCCGTAGTCCAGTCGGCTGGTGACGAGGGCCTGGGTGACCGTCTTTCTAGTTTCGGTGGGGATCCACCAGAAGATCTTTCGGAGCAGGCGGAGGGTGTTGAAGCAGGATGCCGAGACGGCGTTGACTTGCTTGGTCATCGTGAGGGAGGAGTCCAGGATGAATCCTAGGTTGCATGCGTGGTCTGAGGGTGTCGGCGCGGAGCGCAGAGCTGAGGGCCACCAGGAGACGTCCCAGGCGGACGGGGATTGTCCGAGGATGAGGACCTCCCTTTTGTCTGTGTTCAGCTTCAGGCGGCTGAGCTTCATCCAGTCTGCGACGTCTTTCATTCCTTCCTGGCGGTTGGTTTTGGCGGTGGCTGGGTCTTTGGTGAGGGAGAGTATCAGTTGGGTGTCGTCGGCGTAGGAGATGATGTTGATGTTGTGTTTGCGTGCGATGGCGGCGAGGGGGCTCATGTAGCTGTTGAAGAGGGCTGGGCTGAGTGAGGAGCCTTAGGGTACGCCGCAGATGATCTTGGTGGCTTCTGAGCGGAAGGGAGGGAGGTGGACTCTCTGGGTTCTGTTGGAGAGGAACGAGGTGATCCAGTCCAGGGCCTTTCCTTGGATCCCAGTGTTGAAGAGGCGGGTTGTTAGGGTGCGATGGCATACGGTATCGAAGGCTGCCGAGAGATCCAGGAGGATGAGGGCGGTCGTTTCTCCATTGTCCATCAGGGTCCTGATGTCGTCGGTGGCCGCGATGAGGGCCGTCTCGGTGCTGTGGTTGGCTCGAAATCCAGACTGGGATGGGTCGAGCGAGTTGTTTGCCTCAAGGAAGGCAGTCAGCTGTTTATTGACGGTCTTCTCGATGACTTTGGCCGGGAAGGGAAGAAGAGAGATGGGGCGGAAGTTCTTGAGGTCTTTGGGGTCCACTGTGGGTTTCTTCAGCAGGGCGTTGAATTCTGCGTGCCTCCAGCTCTTGGGGAAGGTGGCTGACGCGAACGAGCTGTTTATGATGTTCCAGAGATGGGGTGCGATGATGGTGTCGACTTTGTTGAAGATGTGATGGGGGCATGGGTCCGAGGGGGAGCCGGAGTGGATGGAGTTCATGACGTTGGTGGTGTCTTCAGCGCTGGTGGGGGTCCAGGTGCTGAGGGGGGCGGTGGGGGTCTCTGGTTCGGTGACTGGAGGTGGAGTCTGGGGTCCAAAGCTGTCGTGCATATCTGCTATCTTTCGGTGGAAGAACGTGGTGAGGGAGTTGCAGAGTTCTTGTGACGGTGTGATGTCGTTATTGCTGGCGCTGGGGTTGGAGAGCTCTTTGACGATGTTGAAGAGTTCCTTGCTGTTATGAGTGTTGTTGTCTAGTCGCTCTTTGAAAGATGTCCTTTTGGTGGTGCAGATCAGCTGGTGGTGTTCGCGGGTGGCGATCTTGAGTGCTGTATGTGTTTTCTGTAGTTCGTTTGTGGAGTCAGGTTTTTTCGAGGGATCGGCGGGATTTCTTTGATTCTTTGATGGCATCTGTGAACCATGAAGTTTTCCTGTTGTTGGTCATGCTAGGGGGTTCTTCAGTAGTGCAAGGTCGTCGGCACAGTTGGTGATCCACTGTGCGAGATTGCGGGCTGCGTCGTTGGTGTCGGCAGTGTCGACTGGCGGGTTCTGGCTGAGGGATGAGTGGAGCTGGTCTCTGGTGATTTTGCTCCAGCAACTGCGGGGAGTTTGTTGTGTGCGGTGGTGGGCTGTATTCTTTTTGAAGGTGAAGTGGATGCATCTGTGGTCGGTCCCGTGTAGTCCGGCGGAGCGGCTGAAGGATACGTGTGTGCTGGCGGAGAAGATGGGGTCGAGCGTGTGGCCAGCGATGTGGGTTGGGCTGTTCACCAGTTGTTTGAGTCCGAGGTTGGCGAGGTAGTCGAGCAGTGTGGTGGTGTTTTTTTCCAGGTGGGAGTTCAGGTCTCCAAGGAGGATGTATTCTGGTGACGCTAGGGCGTGCGGGCTGATGAAGTCGGCGATGGTTCCGCTGAATTGTGTGCGTGGGCCCGGGGGTCTGTAGATGAGCGTTCCTCTGAGGGCGGTCTTGGGGTCGATGTGAATTTGGAAGTGTAGGTGTTCGGCAGCGGAGAGAGTGTCTTCGGTGTAGGTCGTGATGTTGATGGTGTTCCTGTAGACGATGGAGATTCCTCCTCCTGATTGGTTAACGCGCTCCTTCCGGGTGATCTTGTAGCCGTCCGTGATGGCTATGGCGATGTCGGGGGCCGAGGAGGCGTTCATCCAGGTTTCCGTGAGGAAGGCGACGTCCGGTGCTGTTGTGTCGAGGAGGTCCCACAGTGAGACGGCGTGCTTGTGGACGGAGCGGGTGTTGAGGAGGATGCACTTGAGGTGGTTGTTGTTGTTCTTGCTGTGTTCGGTGGGAGGTCCGCATGTTCGGCAGGTGTATTTGCATGCTTGGCAGGTGAAGGGTCCGTGGGTTCGCTTCTGGGTGGCTCGGTAGCAGGGGGGTGTTCGTCCGGCGTTGAGTGCGTTGAGGGTGTCGGAGTCGTATCTCAGTCGGGTGCGGCGGGGGCCAGGGGTTCTGGCGCTGGGCGCGGTCCAGGCGCAGACGGGCTTGCCTTTGGCGCGCCAGTGGCGCGGTCGCTGCGCTACCTCCATATGAGGGGTAGAGGGAGGGAGGGGCAGCTGGGAGGTGGGAGCGGGGTGGCCAATGGGGGTCGAGGGGGCGGGGCCACAGGGACGCAGCGGCGGGAGGAAACCGGAGGGGGAGACGGGCGGCGGGAAAAGGGGGCACACAGAAGAAAAACGAGCACAGGGGTCAGGGGTACAGAAGGCAAGAGTGGCACGGGGGGCAACAGGGAACAAAGCAATTACAAAGAAACAATCAGGACGAGCAAAGACACAGTACTTAGCCTGGAAGGCGGCTAAAGTGGCAGCAGGAGCCGGGACATGCAGGGGGCACACAAAAACGAGCACAGGGGTCAGGGGGGTACAGAAGGCAAGGGTGGCACGGGGGGGCAAAAAGTGAACAAGTAATTACAGAGAAACAATCAGGACGAGCAGAGTAAGTACTTAGCCTGGAAGGCGGCTAATGGTGGCAGCAGGAACCAGGACACACAGGGGGCTGCATGGCGGTGAGGCAGGGTCAAAGGTCGCTAGGGCCTAGACAAGAGTTTTCCTTGCAAAGGATGGTATCAAAGGGAAGACTTTCCTCAGTAGCTTCATGGTTGCAAAACAGTCCCGCAAATTGTGGAGATTTGATCTTTCATGGATAAAGCCTGATCTAATTTAACACACACATTTTTCATGGGGAGCCTGGGGAGGGAGCTACCCTGGGTTCAGAAGGCCACCAGTTAGGAGACCAACGATTCTGGACTTAGGCGAATAACAACATTTCAGTTTTTTCATTGTGGAGTTGAAGACAGCTGGCCAACATCTAGGCTGCAATCCTTCTCATCCAGTCCATGAATCAGTGTGTTACACACTCATAATCCTGATAAAACAAGATGACCAGCTGGGTGTCATCCACATATGATATGACATCAAAGCCACAAGATTTAACAATCTGGCAAGGTGGACTACGTAACGTCGGGCACAAGGATTAGCCCTGAGGCACCCCTTTGTTAATGGAGAGGGAGTGGGACATAAATGAGCCCAGCAATATCATCTGTGTGTGGCTGTCTAAGAAGTCGCGAGCCATAGTAAGGCCTTGACATTGACACGGATTTCATACAGTCTGCAAAGCAGTATTTCATGAGAAACAGTGTCAAAGGCCGCTAACAAGTCCAGCAGCACAAGCATGGAAGGAGAGCCTGCATGTAGAGATAGGTGGATGGTGTCAGCAACTGCCACCAGTGCTGTCTCAGTGCTATGGCCAGCTGTGAATCCCGATTGTGAAATATCAATAATTTTAAAGTCCTCAAGGAATGCCATAAGCTGTTTGTTGACTAGGCTTGCAAAGATTTTCCCAAATATTAGGAAAATGAGATGAGTGGTAGTTGGATAAGCTTATTGAGTCTGTATTTTGTTTTATATATAATCGAGAGACAAGATCGAACTTTCAGGCTAATGGTATTTTTTAGAAATCATAATACATGACACATTTGCGAACTAAAGACACGAAAAGCTGAAAGTACACTTTCCAAATATTAGAGACGGTGCCACAGGAAAGGAGGCAAGTGTAATAGAAGCACTGTAAAAGCGTGCTTCAAAATGTGCGAGGAAGAAAACATATATACAAAATAATACAGATCCATATAAACGAGTTGTACTTATAAATTTCTAATGCACATGTTGCTTATTGCCAAAGATTGTTGGAATGTTGACGTAAAGTGAAGGGGCAAGTGTTTTTGATGCTTTCTATAAGAATGCGCCAGATAGAAACGGCTGTGTAAAATGTGTAGAAATGAGGTACAAGCTTGAAACTTTACATAATGATACTAGAGAAACTATGAAAAAACAAAAAATGATTAAATAAAATTAGGTTAGAAAAATATGCACTTATTGCAACGTTGTGAAATTTTGTGGTAGTAGGATATTTCTAATGCTGGCTATTTCCATGTAATAATACTTAGAGAATGTTCTACATATTCCTTATTTGAATTGCTTTTATTTCATTATATTTGCTATTGATTTAAAGTTTATTTCATATAAATGTGTAGTGCAAATTTAAAGGTTTTTCAAAATGCTTTTCTCTAATGCTTTCCCTTGGCCTAATACAGTGGGCCTCTTCAAAGCTAGTGAAATGTTACTTTATGTGTTCTGTACATGTTTACACCCCGAAATTCCTGAATGTTTCTTCAATGTTCTCTGTAAATTATTCCTGTGGGAACAGGATTGCAGCTGTTACTTTAGATAATGACCTTTTATCCTTTATTACCGATAGCAGGCCTTTATGGACTCTTAATCTCTAGTTTCTCATGACAAACATGGGAAAGCATTTGTGTCCTATGTGGTGATGTGTGAATATGGAAATATGATAGTCTTTCGATGGTGGTGTGATAGCACCTCACTGGGACGATCTTAAAGACCGTATAAAAGAAGAAACCCACCAAGGAGGGGCAATACTATTCTGATATTTCCTATTCTCAGAATGGGTGCTATGCTGATCAATTATTGAACTATCTTTTACTTTTTGACTGTCTTGCTGATGCTACAGTTGGTAGCATATGGATTGATACCTTCTGCGCCGAACCATTTTATTTTCAATTTCTTTTGCTCCAAGCTAAAGTACTCGCTCTTAAAGGACTTTAAATCTGAACTATTCCCCTTTCTTTGTAGGATTTAAGCTGTTAGATTAACAAACTATGCGTCTGCGTTTAATGGTAGTTGGACTTTGTAAACTGATTCTATGGTAACCATCCAAAAATACTTACTTAAATGTTTGGTCTTTTAATCAGAGCTGTGATATATTTATCTGAAATTATTAAAATATTGCTTATTGCTACACATTTTTAATCTTTAATATAATAAACAAAATAATTTAAATCACGGTCTGAGTCTATTATGGAGTCTTGTCAGTTTTTCCATTTAAGCTGTGCTACTGTACTGATGCTTTAATTGCATTGTGAGGAGGATCAGCAAGTGTGATGTATTCCTATAGGTTCTGTATCGATCCCCCTATTCCTGACCCTATTCTGGTTAACAAGTTAACTAGCAGCCATCCCATGAGGCAGAAAACCCCCATGATGCAGGAACCGTTATCTGATAAAGCCACACTACGGCACAGGAACATGTTATCTGATTAGGTCATAACGCTTGCCATCTAATTAGACAAGCGATATTCCTCCAGCCCCTGATAAGGCATACGGAGTTCTCAAAACAAATCAAACCTATGACAGACCTGGGAAAAACCCTGCGGCCATTGTTTTGATTTCACCGAGAACTTCAGCAAAAGAATGTGCTAACGACCAGGTCGTATGACATCCTTATTGACGTATCTATGTCCATCCTTACGTCAATCTCGGCACCTTAAAGGTATAAATATTACCGATATTGCCCTATGCAAAGACACGCGGTGGTGACGAGATCGGAGCAGCCAGACTTGCCGAAGCCCAGAGCAGAGCAGACCCCGCTGGCGCAACCCCGCCTTCCTGACGCGCTGAGGACGAGAAGCTGCCTTTTCTCCTGCCGAGAAATCCAGCTCCAGCGCTTCCGGGTAGCCCTCGCAGGCAGCCTGGAATATCGAGACCAGAGACGAGAGATACCATCCCTCATTCATCCTAGATTCCAGGTACAGAACTGAATAACCCCTTGCAGAGAATTCTTTAGTCAGTCACTTGGCAAAACAAACTTAACTTAAACTGCTAACTTTCTATTCCCGCCCACGTATTAGGCTTAGGTCAGGTAGGCGTAGTTAGAAACACCAGTTGAGTACGATTAGTCAAATGTATATGTGTATGTATTCACTTTATTCATTTTAAACCTTCATATGGCTTAGAAACCATATCAATGTTTTTACAGTATTATTTTATACTTCTGCTTTTAATGTATGCACTTTACTTAACCATAAGTATTGCAATAATATCGATCCATTTCTCTTGTATGAGAAAAGAGACTGATCAATAAATAACATCTTTTATTGAACACGCCCGTCTCTTCCTTTTCTCTACAATCTGGTGAGACTAAGAATGCATGTACTGACTGAGTAAAATAAGTTGTCTTTTGTTCACACGACTCTAGAGATACACTCTTGATTAGGGGAGAGCAAAGTTGTCATGTTCTATGGTTGTCAGAAACTAAATCCCTTCTTGTCTATCCAGGGAGGCTCAACTCCTCCTTGCCTATTCGAGAAAGTTTCTAGTGAACTCTGAGCTAGCTGGCAAACCCAAAACTTTAAGTCTAATATCGACAGTAGTAGACCTAGTTAACGTCTGGTCTAGGCCTATACTATTGAAGGTATTATTCCAATGCGCAGAGCCTATTGGGATAATAGGAACTACACTACATGGCGCCCAACGCGTTTGGAAGGGCGATAAAACTAACGTAAGACATTTAGAGTAACTCAGTCGTGCTTTTTCACTCAGACCCCTTTTTTCCCATAATACTCCAAAGACGTCTGGAGTGGGTAAAAGGTAATATCCGCCAAACCTCGCAGGAGGAAACTCCTATGTATGGTTCTTGGTTTAGTCAACGTTGAAGGATACACTGTTCCAAAATATTGTGCATCTAATCTTTGTTTCCATAAGAACCTGATCTGCAAACAAACAAAAGTAATAACCTTCCTGTCGGTAAAATGGTAGACAGTGATGAAGAAAGAGAGACAGTTAGATTAGCAGCTGAAATAGTAGCAGCTGATAATACTATGCAAGAAACAGACCCGGATATAATACTCATCCCGGTCATCAAAAGGAAATCTATAACCTTAAAACTTATAGAAAATGGACTGACACCTAGAGGTGGCACAGTCATATTTGTAATTGAGGCACACGAATATCGGCAGACAGAGGTATACTATTCATGGATACATTTTCCAGCAGCAAATGCTGTAACAAAGTACTTCCACTATTACAAAACAGAGGAACCTCCTAATGAGTACACTCCTTTCGAGGAGGTGGAAGTACGACTTAAATTTCAAGAGCACCTGCTCTTATTTAATGGCGCCCTAAAACATAATAATCACATCACCAGGCTCGGTCCCTTAGGTAGACCAGGAGCAACGTGGCCGGTCCTAGCCGGATACACACCACATCCAGACATCGAAAGAATGCCTGCACCAGAGCTTTTAACACAGCTAAAACAATTAATAAAAGTACATAGACAATTAGTCCAATATGTGATGCGGACTTCAACAATTCAACCAGCAATTAAAATTCCACAGCTGACCCCTCACCAGGGGAACACAAATAAAATTACACCACAGAACATACAATCCTGCCTAGGTAAAGTACCAGTTAAACGGGAACAAATACCATTCTGGTTAGCACACAAAATCACCCAAATAGAGGCGGTGTTTCCAGACACCACCCCGTTAGAAAAACACAGGATTCTGACTATCTGTCTTCCAATGGGAATCGCACCACACGTGGAGGACTGTGACACTTGGGGTACAGTCTTTGCTTCCATCTACACAAAAACGCACGGTGTTCCATCCATTTCGGTAATACCAGATGTGCTAAAACAAATTCAAGACGAATACGGTCCAGAACCCGCTTTAACTCTTGGTATGAAATTACTAAAAGACTTCAAGCAGGTCTCGGCTATATTATTAGCCAACATAAAGGGAGAAGCAGCAAACGTGGCGATCCGCCAAAGGTTAAAGGAGACGGATATAGCAGACCAACCAGCTGAAATTGCCAGAATTATAGAAAAGTCCTATGAGGAACTAGGTAGAGATAGTTTAGGTGGAATACCAGTAAAACCACAACTGATTGAAAGTCCTGAAAAAATATTTTTTAATAATAATTCAACATCACAAGAAAAAACAAGCATTTGCAATGCAATAGGTCTCGCATTAGGAAAGTTTGAGCTATTGGTATTGTAAATGACAAATATTTTATTTATGTGTTGGTTTTGAAAATAGTGAAATTAATAGCTTTGTCATTTACAATGCCAATAGTTTTAACTTTCGCAAATGTGACACCTATAGCATTTATAATGCAATATGTGTTGTATTTATGTGACTTAGATGTATTGATATTACAAATAACAATGGCTTTTAATTTTTTTTTAATAATTAATACCTAAATAAAAGTATTGTAATTTTTAATGGCAATAGCTTTAACTTTTGTAAATAACTTTTGTGAAGATTACGTTCAGTGTATTTTATTGTGACGAAAATCCAAGAACAGAAGTGAAATATTAACATCTTTTTGTGACATTTGTAATAAAGCTTGAAACATTGAGAAAACATAATTGAACCAGTTGTTGTTGAATGGTTGCACAGATTGATGTATACCTTGCAGGGGACATTCCCATCCGAACAGCATGTTACGGGAATATTATGTTTTCCTAAATTAATTTGGCTTCTCTTATGGTCTGTTCACTCTGTACATGTTTAGTTGACTTCTGTAAATGTGATATTTTGTGGCTACTAAACAAGTGCATATGTGCATCTCAATGTTTAGTCAATAATTGGTCTAAATATACATTATTTCCATGCACACATTTGGTAATAGTCGTCCCACAGCCTGTGTATTGTGAGCAATGTGAATGCTTCACTTTCTTTACTTCTGGAGAGGGTAGCAAGGAAAGCTGATGGAGCAAGTAAAGTTAACAAAACCACAATACCGGATGTCTGCCTTGCTTCAGAGAGATCTGCCCTATATTCTGGAGAGCTGACAGTGGCCAAGAGCCATTCCACAGGAAAGGAGATCTGATTAGGGGGAGCTGTTGAGCAATCTGTAGATCTAATGAGGAGCTAAAGATCACAAACAACCCTTTAAGAAATGTTCTGGGGAAAAGGGTTATTCATTTGCAATACCTGAAGTGGTAGTACCTTAGGACATCTTGGTTCCTTGGCAACAACGCAAAAGGCTTCCTCATCACTGACCCTTGCTGATTGCAAATCACATCTGAATTACTTCCTACCAACCAGTGACCTTCTCCCTCCGTACCGTCCCGCTGTTCAACCACACTCCTAGCAGCATTGCTCAGTTCAACAGATAACAAAACACGAAAACAACTACAGTTAATCGCCTTTAACTTCCTGACCACAGAAGACTCCACCAATGCAGCAAACACTTGTAGACCTGCAGAATCACCAACAGACCAATGTCCTCTTGGATAGCTCTGTAGCCAATCCAGCCGGAACGGTCAACAACTCCTTTAATACAGGCATCTGCACAAAGGAACTCTAGATGTCCTAAACCAAACGTGCCATGAAAGAAGAGATCCTTCCTACATCTGGCCAATAACAGGCTCTTTTAATGAAAAAGATAGAAAGGTCTGCTTTGAGACAAATCACTGCATTGGAGTACCAACATGCTTATACTTGAACTCTTCCTCGCTTTTGATCCTATTCATCACCCCAATCTTCTGCAGAGACTTGGACACAAACAGGGAGAGAACTGAAGCCGACTGCATCGTTCCTACCTGATGGATCATCACCATCTTACTTTATCCCTTCAGGTCAGCTCCATTCAATTCACAACTAAGGCATCTAACAGTTCTACTTCATCTGTAACTCTTGCCTTTGCTCTCCACCCGACCTACTCTCCTGCTTCAAATACAACTATTACTGTTATGCAGATAATACACAAATCTTATTCAAGTATCAAAACATATCTGACTTTGATGCATACTTAGATGGACGATACCTAAAGTGGTCAAATAAACAAAGATCTCTAATCACAAATAAATAAACATCACAAATAGATATATTCATATGCAGCTAATGGGTCAACCACGGCCCATTACCAATATGGCCTCAGCAACTAGGCCCGCCACCAAACAAAGCCGAGTGGGAAACAGGGGTATCCACAGACTGCAATCTTTCAATCATAATCACATTGGGTTTGTCTAATATGTTTAAACTGCACAGTTTTTCACTTCTTTCCCTCATATTGGCTATGAAGATAGCTCTGTCCGCATTGCGTGACCCGCTGAAGCTCGAAAACGTAGCTAGCTTGCAGGTGCAGCTTCACACAGTGTGGGGTGGGGGGCCTTAAGTGGATAACTTTTGAAGCCAAACCTAGAGTTTCAGCAGCTTCGCCACGCCTGTCACCGATTCAGTAAGCAGGGTAGCAACAGAAAGTAAATGTTTTGGAAGTCTCTTTCCCATCGATGCTTGTTTGAAGAAAGAGGTTATTAAACCACTAGATATGTTTCGGCATAAAAAATAGAATAGCGTGTTAGTATTCAGTTAACCTAATCAGCATGTTATTAAAAATGTCAGCATTTCAATAAGGCTATCGGTATGTAGATACGCGTAGCGACATGAGATTAAATGTCTCCGCATACCACTAAACTTATTAGCATAGTATTAAAAATATATCAGCGTGTCACTACAAATAACAGGCCCATTACAGCTGGCAGCTTTAACTCCTCAGCAGGTCTCTATCAGACTCGCCATGTCCTCAATGCATCATAAGGCCATCAAAATAAGCAGCCGGTCTTGAAACGTGTCAGCGTGCGGTTCGAAGTGTTACTGCGCCACAACCATTAACATATTAAACCTGTCTGCACGGGCCGGGGTCATCGTGACGGTAGAATGTCAGCTACTCAACGGTGGCATCGGCATGAAACCACCGGGTCATTAAATTTAGTCATTAAATGTATAGGAGCTTTGGGAATAGAATGCAATTTTGTTAAACGGATCACCGTGCAGAAGTAGTTTTATTCAATGCGTATAGCAAGTGGCATACCAACGGGCATTGTATAATTAAATGTATCACTGAGTGCTAGTATGGGGTGTATCAGCGCATTGTCAGAAATGCCGGTCAGAGGCTCAGGATATCATTTGAGAGTAGGTCAGCAGCAGGTAGCACCGCGGACAGTGCGCGCAGCGCCCCCCGCGGGCGCAGTTCTCACCGGTCAGGCAGGCGGCCGTGTCGATCCACATGAGGAGTTGTCCAGCGCTCAGCTCGGCCCGGTGGTTGGCGTGGACCTCTCCAGAGCCCCTGCTCTCCGGCTGTGGTGACTCCGGCACGGGCCCGCCAGCCACCTCTGCATGCGGTGGGTGATCCATGGGCTGCGGGGCAGGGCAGGACCAGGGGCGGAGGCAGGAGCTGCGGAGCTCCGGAGAGCAGCCTGCGTGTGCCGGTCTCTCGCAGCACAGGCTGTTAAAAGAGCATCGCGCAGGGGAAGCGGCGGGAGCGAGGGAGGGTTCGGAGCTCCGGAGAGCAGCCTGCGTGTGCCGGTCTCTCGCAGCACAGGCTGTTAAAAGAGCATCGCGCAGGGGAAGCGGCGGGAGCGAGGGAGGGTTCGGAGCTCCGGAGAGCAGCCTGCGTGTGCCGGTCTCTCGCAGCACAGGCTGTTAAAAGAGCATTGCGCAGGGAGGGAAAGCGGCGGGAGCGAGGGAGGGTTTGTGGGACGTCCAGCAGGAGTGAGAACCAGAGAGACAGGAGATTGGGAACGCGCGCGCGCGGCCGGCTCCGATCGCTTTCCAGAGCGTGCGCGCGCCAGTCTCTGTCTCCTGGGAAGCAGACTCCACAGCTATAGTATCGCGCCTGCGCGATGCATATGGCTTCGCCATATGCGTCGCAGGCGCGAGACCTAAAAATGGGATGGAAACAAACAATCCAATCCTAAAGAAAAGAAATTCCAGTCCAGAGGAAGGTCTCCCAGGCGGAGAGAAAAATCTCCGAACCAAAGACACAGGTCACCCCAAAGTGACCCCTCTGGGAAAAGATATAACCTTAGAAATAGGGATAATATAAAGAAGCCTGATAGATATCAAGACATTGATACACGTCCCTCTCAATCTTTTCAGACTTCCTCGCAGAAATCGGAAAGAAGAGGACGATCAGAACAAAGAGAAGAGCACGCCAAGTCCAAAGACAAGGAACCTGCTCATCTAAAAAAGAAACTACAATTTCCAAAAAAGAAGGTAGCCAGTATCAAGGTAGTTAACAATGCCGAGAATACTGAGGACACAACTGAAAAACGGAGAATGGGCTCAGACAATGCTAGACAGCGCAGCAGAAGTGAGCATAGCTCGCAAAGTCCTTATGAATCTTCTGGAGACAGTGGACACGAATGAATATCTTCAAGTGGAAACTGCAGACACCAGAGTTAGCAAACCTCACAAAATATATGAAATAACATTACGTATAGAAGGGGATAAGACTAGAAAAATAAGGGGACTATTTTGGGATAATCTCTCCAAGGGCTATGACATCCTTCTAGCTGAAAAAGACTGGCCACCAGAGTTTGTCAGGGAGTGCCCTCATGGCGAAGAAATAATTATGCCTGCCTTCTCAAATCATATCCCAATTCATAAAAAATACACACTTGCCAGAAAGTGGGCAGTAGCTCTAGCTCCTGCTTTATATAAAAATCATGTAGGATGGGATGAGGACTCTCCTCACAAAATCCAGTTAAAATCACAACCTACTGCACAAAGACAGTACCCAATTAAGCAAGAAGCTAAAAAACAGGTTAAAGAAATCCTAGATCAATTAGAATACCAGGGGGTGATTGAAACTTGCACCTCACAAATGAACAACCCTTTGTTTCCGGTCTCCAAACCAGACAATTCATATCGTCTAGTTTTGGATTACCGACACCTTAACTCATGTTGCAAAACTTTTGCAGTGCAAAACTCGCATAGTGCTGCACTAATGAATAACATAGTGCGCAAAAAATACAAAACAACATTAGACATCTCTAATGGATTCTTTTGTCAAAACATAGCACCAGAGAGCAGATATTTGTCTGCGTTCTCAATAAATGGCACTCAAAAACAATTCTGTCGGTTAGCCCAGGGGTACAAGAATAGCCCAGGGGTATTCTCAGCGAGAGTAACAGAATTACTACAAACATATGATGACGAAGCATTATCGTATGTCGACGACATATACTTGACAGATGATGACTTGGATACTCACTTGAAGAGAGTGAACACCATAATACTTGGGTTCGCAGCAGAGGGTTACAAATTCAACTTTAAAAAATCCAGAATTGCCCATCTAACAGTCCTGTTCTTAGGATATGAATAATCAAGTGAAGGCAAAAGCCTGGCTGACAATTTCCTAGAGAAATGTGCCGTACTCCAAGCACCTAGAACACTAAAAAACCTACAGTCAATTCTAGGCTTCCTAAATTTCGGAAGAACATACATTGCAAATTACGCAGAAAGGGTCAAACCCCTTTATGATCTAATAAAACCAGATTTTAAAAGAACCAATTGGACTCAAATACACACAGAAATTCTGAGATCCTTACAAACAGACATGTTAATTAAAACAAAATTAGATACACGTGATAACACACGCAATCTTGTGATTCGAGTCATCCCAGGAAGATGCGGATTCACATACCTGACCTCTAATGAGGGAGAAAAGGTACCGATTGCATTCAAATCACACTTGTACACAGAAGCTGAAAAGAAGTTCAGCATTAAAGAAAAAATTGTTCATGCAGTACAAACCGCAATAGCTAGAGAAAAAGATCAAGCTGACGGTAGACGTATCACAGTCAGAACAGCAGAATCAGCCTTTGAGGCATTAACAACACCGTGTAATTTACCAACAACAACATTGAATCCGGAATGGATACAATGGGTGAATTCAATTACAACGGACAAAGTATACTACTACTTTGATCCAGAACTAGAGGAACTAAAAAATCGAGAATATGAAAGAACATTCCCTCTGCCAATCGACATTCTGCCCTTACGACAATACGCTTGTGTAATCTATACAGACGGACATGCTCAACCCTCCGTTTGGGGAGAACAAGCATACAACCCCACATGTGAGATTACAAAAGAAGTGTGGCGCGGAGGTAAACTAAGACCTCTATTAACAAAAACACACTCAGTAGAAACTAATTCAGAACAACAGACTGAAGTAATAGCATTGAAAATGGCGCTAGATAATGCGGATCGCGAATTCCCGACACTTATAGTGTCCGATTCATATTACTGCGTCAAATCACATAACAACGATTTGCAGACATGGATTCAAAACGGTTACAAAGATGACACAGGTGCAACAATAAAGCAAAAACTGCTTTGGGAACAAATAGCTCTTTTACAAAAAGAACTACCAAAGACTCACATGACACACACACTGAGTCATCAGCGTGATGGCGTTCACGTTGCAGGGAATTCATTGGCTGAGACAGCCACAGCGGTAGCAACTAAATCGGCTTCCGTAGCTAGAAAAAAGCGTACAGTGAAGTATATTGACGGTGAAACAGTGCTGGCGGTGAAAACGTCATCAAAAGGCGACTGCTCAGCGCTACCGATCAACTATCCACTCAATTATACATACATAATCGATGCAAACTCCGTCCCTTTTGATCGAATCCCTGGAGTGGGGGATAGAGTGATTCCAAACATGGACAGGAGAAACTTGTTAATTGCAGACGCGCATATGGGTGAGGGTCTCAGACACCTCAAACTAAAAGATTCTCTGGAAGAATTACAATCAAGGTACTGGTGGCCAGGCATGAGCCTGCATCATACCATGTTTGTAAAGAACTGCCCAAACTGTAACAGAAATCGCAGTGGTGAGAGAAACGGTGTAATACCGTGTCGTTTCACTCCAGAAGGAATCAACAGTAAAAAGCAAAGCGTCCGATTAACATATACAGGCTAGTTTCCACTTATAATGTAGATCACCAGCACTCGGCTGACGTCTGGACTGTTATACAAAGATTTGCGAGTCTAAATGGCATATACGCTAAGAGCATGCTACGTTTGTCCATTGTTTTCACTCAAGCCCTCCAGCCTGAGGGGAAACATGGCCAAATGAGCATAGCACAGCGGGACTCTTCTCACTTCCTTCCTGAGGGATACGGGATGGTGTAAAGAAAAAACCAAGGCATAAAGCTATCAATAACAGAAAGGATATTAGGTTCGGGAGCTGGGTGGGTCAAACATCTAATAAGTGTCCAACGTAGTCTAAATAACCTGCCAAGAAATTCTCTGAAGGGATTCAGTCCGTCCGAATTATTGTTTGGAACTAGGATGTTAGTCTTAGACCTCGACAGTCAGACATCAGTGGTGAAGGAAAAAAGCTTTGATATCAAAGATCGTTTGGCTATTTTGCAGGACTTAAATGAAACAAGAAAAGACCTGAGCAACATAAAGTTGAAACAGCAGCCAACAACCACTGAAGAACCACCACCTGTCCCAGCAAGACCTGTCTGGATTCCAAAAGTCGGGGATCTAGTCAGAGAAAAGATTGCGGTAAAGAAGGAATTTGGGCCTTCTTACAGAAAAGCAGTTCCTGTCTTGTCTGTCAACGGGACAAGATCAGTTGTACTACCGCAGCTTGCTGGTAAAAAGGAGAACCGAGTTGTATCCATCGACCTGGTAAAACCACAACATGTGGCCGATAACAAATAGTAGGCCAAGTGGACTCCCGATAAGTAGTAGAACACCAAGATTTGCTACAAACACAGAGGTTCAATCTAAGAGGCTAATCACATTTGAAACGCCTACAGAACTACAACAAGGACTATGCAACAATGCAATGGAACTTAGACCTCGGAAAACCCAAATAAAAACATTTAGCAGAGACACACCAATCTATAATGAAGTAACAAACGACTATGCAAGAAACAGCAATCCTGAAGCAATTGGAACTATTGACAGAACTGCATCCGGCTACTTCATAAACTTCGATGATTCCTCTGAAGGCTTCACTGAATCAAAAACACAGCCATCAACAAAAACCTTTAAAGATAAAGTTAAAGTACTGTTGAAACAACTGAAAGAAACATATCTGATTTCTCCATGGATTGAATTTTGGGTGGGTTTTGGTGCATTTATCCTCATACTTTGGCTCATCATGGTACTAACTTTGGGACGCTTCATTGAGGGAAAATATGCTAAAATGGACACAGCAAGTCAGAAAATCAACTTGATCCTCAAACCACACACATCTTCACACGTCGAGAAAAGAGAACTTTCTTCAGTCAACTTCACAGCCAATCCTATACCGGGTGGGGTAGCATGGGACAACACTGACTACAAAATTTATGGTCCGGTTGAAATCCTGAAATATCCACACCAAATTAAGATCTCGTTGAGTGACTTTGCAAAACCAAGCTCATTTGCTGATGATTGGGACTTTGAAAGTATAAATAATATGATGTCTGACTTAGTGATGTCTGCTAAATTTACCAAACATGATTATTTGCAGGGTTCGACAAATTATGATAGTATGTACTGTTATAACCACTATGGTAACCATTTTCTACATAGATCTGCACAACCTAGAAATGTTTTAAATTATAATCAATGGGAACATTGTGCAACCCCTCCAAAAGGAAGCTCAAGAACCTTTTATGACAAATATTCATACTTTTCAGGGTTTAACACAAGTAATGCTGAAACATTTTATTTCAAATTGTCAAATAAGACCGGGACAAAGACCATGATAACAAACACGAAATTGATATATTCAGACTCATTCTTTGAACAAATGAATACTTTTGGTTTTGATTATTGGGACAAAAATGTTGAAGTAAAGAGTGTTTGGGGTACAAAAGAATGGCAAGTACAGGGTATAGAATCTTTGTTCAGAGCCTGCATGATCCCAGAACAAATTATATTTTTAAATGACACTGTTCAACAAACTACCGGTCTTGGCTTAGCCAAAATCAAAGACTCAAATAAACCGTCTATTCCAAAACCAACAATGAACAGCAATAGCTCTACAGATGAAGAGATAGACGTAAATTATGTATTAAACCAAAACAGAACACATCCTGATTGGAAAAAGTGGTTGATCTGGCCCACAGATACTAATAACTGTCAAGATAGATTCCTGAACAAAACACAGGGGTTCAAAATGACCAGGCCAGACCCTAGATATTCCCAAAGACAACACCCAGGAATAATAACCACCTACAGTGTGGGCAAATTATGCCTTCAGTGGCTACAGACTTCCACACTGGCAGAAATTAAGCAACACCTAACTTTACTTACTGATGGTGCTGACTTGCGTGATTTCATTATGGGACCGCGCAAACAGCGTCAAAAACGTTTCATAGCAGCCTCTGTATACGCAGCATACAACGAGGCCTGGAAGGTTACTCAAATTGAGACAGCAGAAAGTATACGGGAAATTGACCGTATTAATTTGGAAAAATCACTTTCTGTAGTGGACAATGGGTTAATGACTCTGTCCTCCAGAATTTTTTCTCTGGACAGCATTGTGTCTTCAGCAATCGACATAATATCGCAAGACTTACTGTTGTTACAACACGGTCAGTCCCAATTACGTTCTATTGTACAGCTTGGCTGGACGTTACAAAATCTGCGTTCAGGCTATGTGCCTTGGCGTTTAATCAACACTACGTCACTTTTCAATATCTTTAACCTTACTGATAAACAAATCAGTATGGCACAAAAGGGTGCTGATTATACAATCCTGAGCATTGAGAAACTCGAGAGATTACCAGTGAATGTCAGAACGACCGGTCAGTGAATGGATAATACATGGGATAATTAATATTCCAATATCAACCTTCAGGTTTCAATACTGCCAAAAATATATACAGGCTGGCATGTACGAAAAATTGGGAAAAGGGTACATTAAAACAACATGGAACTTGCCCTATTCACATGCATGTGTCAGTAATAAAGGACAGAAAGTGTTTCTTAGTGGCAATAATTGTGCGATGTCACTAAGCGGTACACTTCTGTGTAATGGAATTAGTTTACATGGAGCCTGTGAAGGGAACTCAAATAACCTTTCATGTCACCAGCTAGGCACACCTGCTACAGAGATAGAACCATTCTTTCAAAGACTCTATAATGGGAGTTACATTCTAATTGTGGACCGCAGATGCTGTAGTCTTATGCCCGGGACTCCTTATCTCGTAACTACGACTGCGAAGGTCAAGTGCTGTGGACGCTTATTGTTCCCCAGCTCCCTTCCAGACAGGGAGGCAAGGGCATGGCCCAACTTGAAAATTACTTCTATTCGAATAGATACTTTAAGCAGAATGAAAACAGTGCTTCTTCAGACGCCGACAAGGCTCACGTCATCAAAAGAAACGTATGATCTCCTAGTCGCAAGGACGACTGCAGAGATTCACTCCTTATTATCAACTAATTCCCCCATACATTTCGCAGAAATCCTGAATGAAATCTTAAATATTTCTGATACCAGTGGAGTCTCAAAAGTATTTAAGACAGTATTTTCGATGGCATTAACACCATTCAAAGCCATACTGGGTATTTTTCCAGATTTCGTCCATTCGATTTTTGGCGGACTTCCCCTCATTTTAGGACTAATTGCAGGAATCCTATTCTTAGTCCTTATATTTCGTTATGGCAAACCATGTCACAGACAAACCACCTGCGACAAGGGAAGAAACAATCCTAGCCATTGGATACCGGGACCGGATATCAAAAATCCTGGGACTATCCCGGCTTAGAGACCTGAACATGACTTGGTTTCTTTCATTTCGACCAATGTGGCAACGATGTGTTTTACCTGTATTAAGGTGCTTGCTATGCGGAGAAGAATGCGTGTTAGACACCTGTCTGACGCTACAATCAGATGCGCCAATGGATGCAGAAACATTGTTGAGTCCAATAAAGGCTCATGCTTTGTGCTGCCCTCAACGGCTACCAATCCTGATGACGGCATTCGTGGAAGCTTCACCACTACGATTAAGGGGTAGTGAAGTTCAAGATGAAAGCAGCATTGATCAGGTACGACCTTCTGTCAGCAATACTAATCAAAATGTCAATGGAGACATTCATGCGCACGAATGCATGGTTACACCTTTTTCCGAGTTAGTGGAAATCTCCCAGGAAGCTGTTAACAACTTTTTCGAGAGTCTAAATGATATGATGTTCTCACCAGAGCAGAAATAGAGATTTTTGAGCAAGCTCGTACACGGCGTTCCCTGAATTTGGCCTTCAACTAGAAAAGCAAAATACCATGAACAATTTTCCCTCCAGTTCACGGACAGCAATTTTTTCAGCAGCCCCAAAATATTTTTGCATATTTTTCGGGACACTATCTTCTGCTTAAAGTAAGAACTATTCTTAGAGAACTAAAATTTCTGATTTTAGATAGTTTATAGACATTAGCTGCCCGCTGGTATGTTCATAATTATTTTATGCTGTGATGGAATGGTCTCGAACCTTTTTTCTGTATTAAGAGCCATTTCATGTGTAAATTCTCATATACAAATTAGTGACAATGTATAGATATGCGCGATTACTTTAGCATTATTCTGCAGCTTGAGTGCATATATTGCATATGACTGTTTTTTCCGTATATTTGATAATTTCAAAATGCATCCTTGTATTTTGGGGTGGTAAGGTATACACGATACTCTACAGTATGTTTTACTATGCATAGATTAGTAAATATGTCCATCGTTAGCGTGGAGTGGGTGTGATGTATTCCTATAGGTTCTGTATCGATCCCCCTATTCCTGACCCTATTCTGGTTAACAAGTTAACTAGCAGCCATCCCATGAGGCAGAAAACCCCCATGATGCAGGAACCGTTATCTGATAAAGCCACACTACGGCACAGGAACGTGTTATCTGATTAGGTCATAACGCTTGCCATCTAATTAGACAAGCGATATTCCTCCAGCCCCTGATAAGGCATACGGAGTTCTCAAAACAAATCAAACCTATGACAGACCTGGGAAAAACCCTGCGGCCATTGTTTTGATTTCACCGAGAACTTCAGCAAAAGAATGTGCTAACGACCTGGTCGTATGACATCCTTATTGAAGTATCTATGTCCATCCTTACGTCAATCTCGGCACCTTAAAGGTATAAATATTACCGATATTGCCTTATGCAAAGACACGCGGTGGTGACGAGATCGGAGCAGCCAGACTTGCCGAAGCCCAGAGCAGAGCAGACCCCGCTGGCGCAACCCCGCCTTCCTGACGCGCTGAGGACGAGAAGCTGCCTTTTCTCCTGCCGAGAAATCCAGCTCCAGCGCTTCCGGGTAGCCCTCGCAGGCAGCCTGGAATATCGAGACCAGAGACGAGAGATACCATCCCTCATTCATCCTAGATTCCAGGTACAGAACTGAATAACCCCTTGCAGAGAATTCTTTAGTCAGTCACTTGGCAAAACAAACTTAACTTAAACTGCTAACTTTCTATTCCCGCCCACGTATTAGGCTTAGGTCAGTAGTTAGAAGCACCAGTTGAGTACGATTAGTCAAATGTATATGTGTATGTATTCATTTTATTCATTTTAAACCTTCATATGGCTTAGAAACCATATCAATGTTTTTACAGTATTATTTTATACTTCTGCTTTTAATGTATGCACTTTACTTAACCATAAGTATTGCAATAATATCGATCCATTTCTCTTGTATGAGAAAAGAGACTGATCAATAAATAACATCTTTTATTGAACACGCCCGTCTCTTCCTTTTCTCTACAATCTGGTGAGACTAAGAATGCACGTACTGACTGAGTAAAATAAGTCGTCTTTTGTTCACACGACTCTAGAGATACACTCTTGATTAGGGGAGAGCAAAGTTGTCATGTTCTATGGTTGTCAGAAACTAAATCCCTTCTTGTCTATCCAGGGAGGTTCAACTCCTCCTTGCCTTATCGAGAAAGTTTCTAGTGAACTCTGAGCTAGCTGGCAAACCCAAAACTTTAAGTCTAATATCGACAGTAGTAGACCTAGTTAACGTCTGGTCTAGGCCTATACTATTGAAGGTATTATTCCAATGCGCAGAGCCTATTGGGATAATAGGAACTACACTACACAAGCTTTGGCAGAACATCAAGTGCTCCTTCTCTTGTTCTGTGTGGCTGTTGTAGAGCCTTTGGTCTGCATTATTCTAGTCTGGCACAGCTTCTTTCGGAGGCTGGGTTTTCCAGTCGCCATTCTTTATTTCTACAGCATGGTTCTGAGAGTGGTGTACCTAAACCTGATTTCGAATTTGTGAGTGGTCTGTCAATTAATGTTCCTCATTACCCAGCTAACACTGAGTTTGGTCACCCTAATTTCCACCCCTCCTATCAGCAGAGAAAGATCAGAGGATCATTGTTTCTGTGGTGAATGGAAGTGCAGCAGATTGTCTAATCGATATAGGGCCCAGTACATTTAGAGTATTAAAGAGTGTAAATTTGAGGAAAAGATTCCTACTGTTTCCGCTACAACAGATTAAAAAGGGAGAGAATGGTGGGTGCTATAAGAGACTCAAGATTCTGGGTGATCCTGTGTGGACATACATCTGCAGGTGAACCGGACTTAGCTTTAGCCAAGAACCCCCACATTTGGTCTAACATATTGAGTTCTAACCAAACTAGAAGGGGTAGTAATCAGACAGAGGAGCCACATGATCAGTTGGCTTTGTCTGACTCGTGATGAAGGGAAACATCTTATAGATGACTTCAATTTTTTCCTCAAAAAAGTCAGCCAAAGAGGCACATAGTTGCTGAGAGGAAGGAATAGCCAGGGAACAGACGAGTGGCTTGGTGAAGTCATTGAGCACTTTGTAGTGCTCTTTATATGAGTTGCCACCATTATCAATTTTGCTAGAGGTGTAGCTTCTGTTTTCCTAACATGTGCATGATAGCTCATAAGTGCTAGTTTGTATGCTGCTCTGTCTTCCAGAGATTTAGATTGTCACTTTAGTCTTTCCAGCCTTTTGCAGGCCGCTATCATAGTGATAAATTTCGTGGGGAACCAGGGAGCATGAGGTCTCCAGGCATGTTTAATTGGTACTGTTTTGTCAAATGCTACAGCAAGAGTATGGTGATAGGTGATTAGTGCAATGTTGACATCAAACACTGGACGACATCCACCAGGATGAATGATTCATAGAACACTTCTGATGAGAAGGTGTTCCACGATATACAGGCATTTTTTGCTACTTTGGTGTACGGGTACATACCGTCAGCCTTGGCAATCTGCTACTTGATTAAATAGTGGTCCGTCCAGGTCAGAGGGAGAGGATGTTCACTCTCTAGGAGTGAGGAATTGGTGCAAATGAAGTCCAGGGTATGACCAGCCATATGCGTGGAGCCAACAACACTCTGGCGGCAGGCAAGTTTCTCCATTTCAGTGAGAAGTTGAATGACCTCTGGCCTCGTATCATCTTCCCAATGGAAATTAAAATCTCCCAGTAAAAGGAAGTTGTTGGAAAGCAGTATAAAAAGGTCAATGCTTTCAGCTAGGAGACTACTAAAATCTTTCTTAGCACCTGGTGGGTGTTAAATAAGTGCGCCCTTCCAGTGGACACCGGCCGACAGCTCGACCTCAAAGATGCACATCTCCACCAAGTCCACTAAAAATAATTCAATAAGCTGAATCGTAACAGTGTCTCAGAATGCAATGGCTACTCCGCCTCCCAGTCTAGAATCTCTATCCAACCTAACTAACTGATAGTAATCAGGCAGAGCGCGAAGGATACAAGGGAGAGCTGTGGCAAGGAACAGCCTTTACAACGTGGGCATTACCACGCGCTGCCATTACTACGCTGCTTTTACAACGCAAGTCGTTTCAACTTGCTCTGGAGGGCGCTGTTGGACAAGGAATAGTTTAAATTTCTATTTCAACACCTTCCCTACTGTAACGTGGGCTGGAGTTGGAATAGAAAATTTAACTATTCCACTATCCAGCGCAAGTCGTTGTAACGACTTGCGTTGTAAAAACAGCATTGTAATGGCACGCGTGGTAATAGCCTGCGGTGTACTGTCATACAACCGCCGTGGCGATTAACCATGCTTCAGTAAAAAAAAAAAAAAACAGACAACTGAGGAAAGAGGATTAAAGATAAAAGATTTCAGCAGCGTGTTTAGGCAGAGACCTAACACTGCAGTAAATGCCTCGAAGAGGCAGGGTGGCGTTGGGTGTGATTCTTAGAGTGTTGCCTGAGGAAAAAACATATCACACTAATGGAAGAAACCCCCACAATTCGGTCACCCAAGAAATTGTGCCAAGATGAAAATTAATTTATCCTATCTAACATTATTGATCACAAACAGACATTTTAAGATTGTGGCACCTGCTATATATCTATTCTGTTATTCTTTTACAAATTAAGGCCAGGAGGTTCTTCTTCTGTGACTTCGTTGTTCATTTTTTCATATTCCCTTCCCTTCTAATCACACTTCTTTTGTTTGCTTTGTTTTACTATTGGTGGATTACGTAGGTTTAGTCTTGTTATCAGTCCTGCATGTTTAATATTTATTTTATCTAAGAATGAGATTTTATGGGGAAGTGGTGAGAATGCATAGTCATAGCAATGCTAAGTGACATAATAGTGATGTATTTACTCGTACAGCATGTAGATGGCATCATTTGCCTCGGTAACAATATACATAACTTAAGACCGACTAGTTTTCAATTTTGTTTCACTGAAGGCTTTAAAATTGCATGTTTATTTTCTCAGTTCCGGTCATGCTTGCAAAACACTGTAGAATGGAAACTATTTCTGAGACTTTCGAAATAGGCCCGACATTGCAAGATTGTGCAGGAAATTGACATTTCTGTATCCTTCTTTGCCATTGCCATTCTGCAACAAAACTACATTCCTTGAAACTTATAAGGAAATAGAATAGACAAATGGGTCTGCTTGATAAATGACGAGCATGCACACGTAGTAATATTCCACTGCCCCCAATCTCTATAGACATTAGATCAGTTGAAAACCAAATAGTGTATTTACCAGATCGATCCCGTATAACCAGATTTCTCCCTTCTCTCAGATGTATACTAAGAAGATACGCTGCCGGGGTAGGTAACTCTCCCACGGAATCACCCCCTTCCTCAAGTGCCTGCAGGGAACAAATGCCAAACAGCATTAATCAAAAACAGGATAGCCACAATATGTTTATTAAAATGTACTAAATGAACAGCAAGAGCAGAGCAAACAATTTAAAATCTAAATCTAGTCCCAGAATTTGACAGCAGTGTCCAGGAGTAATAAGCATGAACATTTCCAAGTGTTACTCTTATTTACTGCTTCCCAGTGGCCCATATTTTAAAAAAAAACACGCTGCTTGATCATAAGGCAGTGCCCTGTGCAACAAAGGCATCCGAATCGTAATTATATCAGGAATAAAATACTGTCTGCCGTGCTTTGCAAGGATATCGCAAGTCGCTGAGAAGTTCCATATCTATATAGAGGAATGAGTTCCTTTATAAATTTACGGAACTCCGAGGGGAACTCGTTTTTCCCACAAAGCACTTAAAAACTTGGTGCACACCTCTTTCATTTAAAAGTGAGAGTGTTTGCAAACATGAAAAATACAAATAGAACCTCTAGTGCAAAATTAAACACATAATAAACCTATTAGATATTTCTTTAAGAAAATGATATTAGAAACAGTTTAATACAAGTCAGTTAAAAAAAAGCTGCAGTAGTTCAATCAATCAATCATGGACATTTATATAGCGCACTACTTACCCGGAGGGTCTCAAGGCGCTTGGGGGGGGGGGGGTGCTGCTACTGCTCGAACAGCCAGGTCTTGAGCTTCTTCCTGAAGGAGAGGTGGTCTTGGGTCAGGCGCAGGTCGGTCGGGAGGGAGTTCCAGGTCTTGGCGGCCAGGTGGGAGAAGGACCTTCCTCCTGTTGTCGATCTTCGGATGCGGGGGACGGCGGCGAGGGCATGACTGGCTGATCGGAGGTGGCGTTTGGGAGCGTAGAAGTTGATGCGGTTGTTGAGGTAGCTCGGGCCTTGGTCGTGTAGGGCTTTGTGT